>NC_057862.1:464322975-464968360 GCF_019393635.1 Dromiciops gliroides | reverse complement strand
AGTGAATATATCTGTCTTTTTAGTGATTTGGGGTCTTATGGCCTCAAAGTCACTGTCTTAAACCTCAGCTCTGCTCATCTGGAGCCTGTCTGGGGTTCTGCCATGGTTATAGATATAGAAGATGGAGCAGGTTGAAGCTGGTGTTTCTTGATGCCTGAGGCATTCCCTAAAAATCACTGGGGATTTTGTTGTTTTAAGCAGGCCAATATCAGCATAACGAACACTCTGTCCTGCTCAGAAAACAAGTGTTGCTATCATGGACAAATTCCTTGCCCCATGGCCAGCAGGGCAATGAGCACCTCTGACCTTAGCTGGGCTGCTCGTCAGGAATGACATGGGCTGCTTCCAGGCCTGCATCCCAAATGTTTGCCAGTGTGGCAGAACCTGTCAGGGCTTCTTTACACTCTATTGGCACTGTCTTACAAAATACAGGTTCACCCCCACACTCTAATGAGGTACCAGAGAGGCAGGATGTTAGTGGAGGGTGGTGATTGTGCTCAGTGTTGCTCCTCTTGTTTCAGAATTCCTGGTATTAGACTGTTTCCTTGCTATTTGCTTCTCTTTTCAGAAAGCTTAGGTTCTCTCTCAAGAGAAAGAGAGAGAGACAGAGACAGAAAGACAGAAAAACCCGGCCAATCTATTTTATTTCATTGAGGTTTTGCTGTCCTCTGTCCAGTCCTGATATGTGTGTGTGTGGGTGTGTGTATGTGTATGTGGCCCAAATTCTTCCTGAGCCACCTTTCATTTTCTTCTCACTGGGTCCTAAGGATAAACAGAGGTTGGGGGTGGGTGGGAGGAAGGGAAGATGCTGGGAGGTGCTCCAGATCTAGGGAAAAGTGGACCAAGGGCTAGCAGCTAAGCTACAGGCAGCTTCTTCCAGAGCTGTCCAAGTGTGAGCATTGCTTTGTAGAGTTCCAGCAAAGGGACTTGGATCTAAGTGGGAATCTGCTGGAGCAGCAGACCATGAGTGACAATGCTACTGATGGGTCCTTACCCAGGCATGGACCTCATCCAGAAGAGGGCTGCTTTGGTATAGTTGGAGGCCACTCAATCCCATCTGCCAGCTCTTGGGGGCTGCTGCGGCTCCCTATTCTCTGCAGCCTTTGGACGCCCTAGGGGCCATTTCCCTAATGGCTACCTCTTGTCGAACCCCTTTCTCTTCTGTCTCTCTTATCTAATCCCTGTATACTCCCTCTAGGAATCTTCAGACAGCACCAACACCACCATAGAGGATGAAGACACCAAAGGTAAGGCCCCTCAACTGACCTTCCAGTGGCCAGATAGGCTGGGAGGGCCAGAGATTGGAGGCATTTGAAAGGGGATTGAGAGGATTGGAATCAAGGCTGTGGCCTGGATTCAAAGGAATAGTAAGAAAAGCAGGGGAGGGTAAGAAGCACCTATGAATGAAAGACAAAGAGAACAGAATACAATGATCCCTTCCACATCATGACTTTCCCCAGCATGGTTTCAATACATCATAGTTTGGCATAAGAAATTAAATAGGAATTTGGGGGGGGGGGTTGTAGAAGCTCCAGACAACCTGCAAAGGCCAGCAGATGACACAGAAAAAGTTTAGAAACTCAGCAGTGCATAATATTTATGTATAGTATGGCATAATATCAACATAGTTTATCCTTTAATACCATATATACTTTCTTAAAGCTATGACCAAATATTAACCCAAATTTTACAGTAAGGTACTATAAACACCCCATAAAAGAAAAAGAAAACATTCAGACTTCTTCTCTGGTACTAAGGGAGGGCCAAAAAAATTATATGCGGATTTTCCAGATTGTGGAAGCACTAATACCCATGATATGGAAGGGATAACTATATAGGCTGCTCTGGGTCATCTTCCATTTAGACTGTAGTCATGGGATGGGGCTGGGAAAGCCTTGAATCTACATCAGGGTATCTAAGTGAGTGCCTGCTGAGCAAGCCCAAAACTCAACCAAAGGCAGCATATCACCTTCCTACTCAGTGACAAAGTAAACCCAGGGTGATTCCCAAACCCAAGGTTTCCCTAGGTTCTAGCATCTGTCAGCACCACCCAAGGGAGCCGAGGTGTCCCTGTTGAGAACACGTCCTCACCTATTTGCCCCTCTCTGGCATCTCCTTACATAGTTTCTCATCCACCCAGTGGGTGCTTACTAAGCAGGTCACAGTAAGTATGAGGCATACTGGGAAGAACACTTCCAAAGACCTTGCATCTGTTGTCAGCTACATGATCCTGGGTAAGTCATTTCTGTTCTTGGTCCCTGAGGCAGGAAGGTCCTTTCGGTCTGGGTCCTACATTTAGGTTCCTACTAGATGGCACATCAGGAAATCCCCTTCCTGACAACTGAAAGCAGGGGTTCTTGACCTGTGGTCCATGGATTGCCCCCCCCCCCAAAAAAAAAGGTCCATGGATAAATTTCAGGCAGTCCATGAAGTTGGATGGGGAAAAATGATAGCTTTCTTTTCACTAAGCTATGGTTTTCTTTGTGATCTTATGTATTTTATTCACTAAAACATTCTTCTGGAAAAGGGTCGATAGCCTTCACCAGACTGACTCATAGAAAGGTTAGGAAGCTCTGCTCTAATAATGTCCGCCTGTCCTCCTCTGGAGGAAGCTGGCTTCACTCAGCTTCTCATCTGTGGAGCTACCTCCTTGCTCTCAAGCAGACAGGCCTTTCCCAGTGCCCCCCATGCAGCCCTAAAACTGGTCACCTGAAGACCTTCCCCAAGAGCTTTCTTCCCCTAGACCCACTCAGGGTGTCTCAGACTTCATGGTCATAGTATCAGATTCCCATGGCCTGGAGTCCTATCCCAACATTCTCAGGGTTAACATTAGAGAATCAGCTGGCTGGGATGGGGGAAGGAGCACTGGACTAAATATCAGGAGATGAGGTTTAGGTTCCTGTTTCCAGCACTTGCAACCTGTGTGATCTTAGGCATATTGCTTTGAGCTGTTGTTTCCACATCTATACATTAAAGGTTATAATATTTACACTGACAGCTAGGTGCTACAGTAGATAAAGCATTGGACCTAGAGTTAGAAAGACCAGAGTTCAAATCTCACCTCAGACCCTTACCAACTGTGTGACCCTGGGCAAGTCACTTAACCCTGTTTGCCTTAGTTTCCTCATCTATAAAATGAACTGGAGAAGGAAAGGGCAAACCACTCCAATGACCTTGCCAAGAAAACCCCATGGACACAATTAAAATGCTCAAAAGACATGACATCAGAAAATGAGCCCTTCAGGTGCTATGGTCCACAGGGTCACAAAGAGTTGGACACAACTGAACAACAACCACCTCAAAGTATAGTCAGGATCCAGCGAAATAATATATGTAAATCAATAGGTGAGTATTTACTAAAGAGTTACTATATGCCAGGTGCTGGGATTTCAAAAACAAAAATGAAAGAATACTTTCCCTGAAGGGGCTGTACTTTCTATATGGGGACATAGAAGTTTATGCAGATATAACCCCAAAGAGGCAGCTAGGTGGCGCAGCAGATAGAGCTGGAGTCAGGAGGACCCGAGTTCAAATCCAGCCTCAGACACCTGACACTTACTAGCTGTGTGACCCTGGGCAAGTCACTTAACCCCAACTGCCTTGCTATATATATATATATATATATATATATATATATATATACACACACACACACACACCCCAAAACCCTTCATAAACCAGAAAAGGCTATATCAATTATTGGCTTCCTATGGTATTGTCCAGATGAGATAACACAGGCAAAGACCCTTTGTAAATTATAAAGCCTATCCAGACCATAAGGTGTAGCTAAACCCCACATTTACACTATTACTATTCCTTTTCCAAAAATTTGAGGGAGCTTTTATCACGGGGCCCAGCCTAGAAATCCATTCTCTGACCCCATGTCAATTGCATTGTCCTGGAATTGTCCCTTTACCCAAGCCTGCCTTGCTCCTCATCAGAGCTGGGATGGGGGCAATGCCCAATAACATACAGGCAGTCAGTCACATGGAGCCCCTGAAGGAACCACTAAGACTTGAAGGTAAGAGGTATGGCATCAAGGAAGGGCATTAGCAGGTAGCAAGCCAAGCCTGGCCCCATCAATCAATTGCCAGGAAGTATCCACTCTCTTAGGGTCCAATGCCAGCCACAGTCAAGTCTCCTGTTAGGGGAAGGCCAAGGCCTCGGAGAGCTGATGAAGGAGCAGAGACCAGGAAGCTAGTCGCTCGGCATGGTGCTGGGAAGAGCATGGGGAATCCCCACATAGTGACCACTCCTTGGGGACAGTTGCTGCTCTTCTAGATTATGAGGCTCTGCTACCTCCAGTCACATCTCTGCTGTCAGAATAAGCTGTCATTGAGAAAACCTCTCTTGTGCTGGGATCACAGAATTGAGAGCCGGGAAGGATGGGAATTAATCCAGAGTCACAGGTTTAGAGCTGCAAGGCACCTCAGAGGTCTTCTAGTCCTTTAACAGAGGAGAGAACTGAGGCCCATAGAGGGGGAGTGACTCAAGCCCAGGTCATCTGGCTTCAGATATAATGCTTTTTGCCCCTGGACTGATACCATAGCAAGCTGATTGCCTGCCCCACCTCTGGGTGGAAGGTGTCCTGGGTTCCAGTATTCTCTCCCCGCTCCCCCCACCCAGTGTCCATTCATTCTTCTACCACAGTCTCAGAGTGGGAACTCCCCTCTCTAGGACTAGTCTACATGATCCATACCCTTCAACCCCCTACTTCTTCATCTGAGCCATAGCTAATGCCAGAGGTCTGGGGGTGGTGGAGGGAGGAACCAGACAGGCCAAGGAAGAGAGGCTGTCGAGAAATTCTTACCCGGCTCCTCTTCCCTTGGCTGGGTAGTTTCAGATAGGTCATCTGAACTCCCAGAATCTCCATTTTCTCTTCCGTCAAATGGGAATAGTAATGTCTGCATTGCCTGCTTTACAGGGTTTTTGTGAGGCCCATTTGAGATCATACTCACCAAGTGTTTTGCAAACCTTAAAGCAATATATAAATGCTGGTAGTGGTGGTAGCAAATGAAGAAAGAAAGCAGGCCTGGAGTTCTTTAAAAAGCCTAAATTTTCTGCCCCCCCATCAGATATTTGTATTTCACTAAACAGTGTGACCCAATATGAGTTTGAACGAGCCCTTGATTTAAAGTCAGAGGAGCCTACTATCTCCCAGCTGAGTTTATATCCCAGCTCTTTTATTTTGAGATCACTTTCCCTCTCTGAGCCTCAGTTTCCTCAACTATAAAATGAGGCTATTGGACTGAATGATCCCTAATGGTGCTTCCCTTCCAGCACTAAAAGCCTGTAATGCTCCTGCCCTACCCTGGGCAGCCTCTCCCCATAGAAGGAGCCCTCTCTGTCATCCCAATCGAGGCTACAGGGCAGTAGTTGAAATCAGTAGCCATCTGGGGATTTCCTGGTAAAGAAGTAGAAGATGACATCACACTGCAGCTGGGGTGCTTGTTCAGTTCTGGGCCAACATGGTGTGGGGAGGACACTGAGGAGCTGGAAAAAGTCCAGCAGTGGCCAACAAGGGGATGGTGACATCACAGTCCTTGAGTACATATCATATAAGGTTCATTTGGAGGAAATGGGGATGCTTAGACTGAAGGACAGAAGACTCTGGGGAGTCACCGTAACTGTCTTCAAATATATGAAGGGAGGACTGTTCTATGGAGGAAGGGTTGGCCTGTTCTACTTGTCCGCAGAGGGGTGGATGTTGCAATGAATGGACGTTGCAAAGAGACAAATTTAGGCTTGATGTTGGGGAAATCTTCCTCACAAATAGTGCATCCATCCCTGAGGGGAACGGGCTGCCTCAAGAGATAGTGGGCTGCTCTTCTTTGGGGGTCTTTGGGCAGAAGCTGGATAAACCCTTGTTGGACATATTTTAATGAGAATTCCTTTTCAGGCATGGGTTGGACTAGTCGGTCACTAAGACTTCTTTCTACCCTGAAATTCTGTGATTCTGCGAATACTGGCTCCTTACTAGATATTAGAGATCCAGCTGGGAAATTCCCTTGCCCACTAGCCCAAGATCCATATTCAAGGACAACTTTGCCTGGAGACAACAGCTCTGAGGAGGTTTTGCATAGGAGTGAGTGGTGTCTCAGGGCTTCTGGGAGAGCCCCACTTTCATTTCAACAGGGGTTTATTAAACTCCTATGGTGTGGGGCACCATAGTAGGCACCAGTGTAACAATCCCAGTCGTGGTGTAAGATCAAGGTCACGGCCGAGTAAACCAAAGTTAGTCTCAAGGACGGAGCTGCTGGGCCTGCGTTCCTGGTAAACCAATAGCCAGTGTCTACTTGGCTCTCTCACCACACACCCCTCTCCTCTGGGACCCAGCTAGGTTAGGGATCCTAGAGGGCTGGCTCTAGGCTGTACCTTTGTATCCAGGAGTTCTTCTCCCCTGTATTTCTCTTCTTTCACTTTTCTCATTCTGTTTATACCCTCCCAACCCCTGGCCATCTCATCCTCTGATCCTGCCTCCTGTTTACTCTCTCATCTGTTTCACCTTCACCAGTCCCCAGGATCTCTGATATTCTAAGCACGGTGAGGAGGGGTTCAGGGCCCCCAGAAGCTGAGGGGCCCCAGCCAGTCATGCCCCAGCCATGTCCGTCTCCATCTCTCCTAAGCTCCCTGCCTGTCCTGTGTAAGTAGCTACTTCCCTCCGCAGGTGACTTTAGAAATGGTGCTTCCTGCCAGTCCTCTATTCTTCCCTGCAGGGGTGGCACATTATTTTGGGAAACTTCTGAGGAAACCTAAGGGGTTCCCTCACTCTTTGGGAGCTGCCACTGCAAGAACTTAGGAGGACCCTATAGAACAGGATGCTTGTCCTGGGTTGCCCTTAGATACTAGTAGGAAGTATAGTGTCTCCAGACAGGACTGGAGGGGTGAGGGGAGCAGAGCTAATGAGGGCTTCTCCAGGCTTTGGTACCTGAATACCCAGGGAGATACCTGGCTCCTGATTATAAATGGTAATCAAACCGTCTTTGTTGTACATGAGACAAAAGGCGCTAGTGCCCTCAGAGCTGAAGAACCCCTTGGTGCCTTCCACTGGCCTCAGTGCGAGGCAGAGGGTGGGGGGGGTGGGGGAAGAGAGAGAGAGAGAGAGAGAGAGAGAGAGAGAGAGAGAGAGAGAGAGAGAGGGAAGGAGGGAGGGAGGGAGGGAGGGGAAGAGGAAGAGGAAGAGGAAGAGGAGTTTCTGCTTTCCCAGTGACCCTTTGTTACCTCTCTACTCTTTACCTTGTCCTTCCCTCAGCTTTGCTTCCAATCTTCCAGGGAAGAGAGATCTGACCCTTGCTCTATCTCTCACCCTAATGGTCTACTTTCACATAAGAAGGGGGAGGTCCTTAAGATGGGTGGACCCAACCCCTGCCAATTCTTTTCTTGAGAGGTGAAGACAGAGTAGGCAGTAAGTAAATCTCACCTCACTGTGCATGCCCTTTGGCCAGGGTTTGGGACTAGGCCTTAGGGGTTTGGGGCCTCCTAAATGGAACGTCCCAGCTATACCCAAGTACTCTTTCTTGTTTCCCAGTGTCCCTCGGGGGACCCAAGCAGCAAAGCTGTCCCCTGGTCCAGATCTCATTCTTGCTTGCTCTCTCCCGCTTTGCCAGTGTGCTCCGTATCATGTTCTTTCTGCTCCAGATGCGTGTTCACTCTCTCATCTGTTTCACCCCAGCCCCCAGGATCTCTGACATTCTAAACCCAGTGAGGAGGGGTTCAGGGCCCCTGGAAGCCGAGGGGCCACTACCGGCCGTCCCCCAGCCTTGTCCGTCTCCGACTTTCATGAGTCCCCTGCCATTCCCATGTAAGTAGCCAGCCCCACCGAAGGGGCCCTGCTGCTGCTGGTGCCGTGAATGACCCGGACGGGCTGAGCCAGCTATGGCCACAGCTCCTCCCAGCTTCCCTTAGATGGCCGCTGCTGACACCTCCCCTGTGCTTTCCTTCTAACCTTTGCCCAGGCTGCCCACCAGCGGGGGCCCCAGACACAAGTTGTGGAGTTCGGCTGGACGCCTGGAAGGTGTTCTTGTCCTCATCCCCGTGGGCCTGCTGCCTATCTTTTCTCATCCCCAAACTTAATCCAGCTTTGCCTAATCATGACTCACCCCACCTCTCCCTTGCGCCTGTTTGGGACATCTCAGGCCTTCCCAGCTTCCCAGCTCTCCAGCCAACCTCAGCCTAATGCCCCAGACTCTTCCTGCTTTCCTGCCTCCAGCTTGGAGTCCCTACCTCTGGGCCCAGCCCAAAAAGCAATCCCAAGGAAGGTCCCTGTGCAGATGACCCAGAGAGACAGGCCACAGGGAGCTCCTGGGATGGGAGGAAAAGGTTCCCACTTTACCCCTCAGCTCTGACAGCCCCACTAGAGTAGCACCGCAGGAAATACAACATATGTGCATCTTGGCCTCACCTGCCAAGAAGCTGGAAGATGGGATAGGAAACAAGACTTCCAGAAGCCACACCCTTCCCCATCCTCTATCCACAGTTCCCAGACCTGGAGTCAGGAAGACCTGAGTTCAAATTCAGCCCAAGATATTAATTGCTCTGTCACCTAAGTTTTCTAAGCCTCAGTTTCTTTATCTCTAAAATGAAGGGATTGGAGTAGATGATCTTGAAGATCCCTTCCAGCCCTATCTATGATCCTGTGACTTTCTAAAGGGAAAGGAACTTCCAGAGGCTCATCCTTCTCCCTCATGTTACCTGAGCCCCCAACACTGAAGCTGAGTGGTGCTTGGTGGGTGTCTAGGCTACTACGAATAATTTCCAGGGCAGAGGGATCCTTGGTTTTCTTCCAATCTCAACCCATCCTGGAGTTGAAATAACCTTGTCTTGATCTTTGGTCCAGTCTCTCTTGGCCTATTAGGGAGAAAGACAAGTTTCTTCCCTGTGGGACTCCCACTTTATATAGTTGGAGGGTACCTACTGGGGAGAAGAATTATAAATCAAGAGTTTTTTGTCAACTGGATTCTATTTTCAGTGCACCACAGGAATGAGATACTTAAAGAAGCCCTGTGGCTAAAGTTTTATAGAGAAACCAATTAGTATCCCTGATTTATGCTAAGCCTGAGTTCAAATCCTGACTCAGCTAAAGTCCCTTCTAGCTCTAAATCTAAATTCAATCAATAATCCTTTTTTGGTCCAAGTTTTCATATCTTGAATTTGCTTAATTGGAGGGGATATGAGATAAGTACAAGTTTAAGTGTGATATGCAGAGAAGAACAGGAATCAACTGTTCATTCTGGCTTAGAGTAAGAAGAGACACCCTCTTGCTGCATGTCCTCATTTGTCTTCATTGGGCATCACTGGGTCCGACATAATTCACCATCCTGGCAGGCACTCTCCTGGGTCAGGGGTTGCTCCCACCTACCTGCTGTCCTCTAACACTCCATCTCTAGAAGGCTCTCAGAACTTGGTTTTAACTCTTGTGGCATCTTGCTCTCCTACTTGGTCTGCCTTTGAAGCTTGAACAGATTAATTCTGCCTAACATCCGAATAATTCCTTCCTTCTTTCCTTGCTTTCTTGTTTCTTTCCTTCCTCCTTCCCCCAGCTTAGCTTCCTGTGCCCCTCCATTTTTTCTATTCTGCTTGTACCTTCTGCTCCTACGTCTTGTTCACTATCTTGTCTATTTCACCCCAGCCCCCAGGATCTCTGACATTCTAAGTCCAGTGAGGAGGGGTTCAGGGACACCGGACGCTGAGGGACCCCAGCCAGCTGTGCCCCAGTCCTGTCCATCTCCATCTCTCCTAAGCCCCCTGCCCACCTCGTGTAAGTAACTGTCTTTTAGGTGGTCCTCCCTGCTGCTTTGCTATATGGGCAAGCACTGGTTTTCAGAGGACAGCTATGGCTTTTCCATCTGTGAGACAACGGAGGGGGGTGACAGGGAAAACCAAAAAGGGGCTAGGTGCCCAAGAGGAATGATGCCAGCTAGGCTTTTGTCTCCACATTGGTGCTCCTGAGGGCATTGTGAAGAGGATGGAATGGGTCTTGAGATCTTGGGTTTATTCCATTACTTACCAGGAGGGTAGAGATGAAGGTAATAGTAGTGGAAAGAAGATGTTGTATATTTGCAAGTGTGTGTGATCATACATCCAAGGTATGGAATTGGAGTTGGGGGGAGGCTGTATATACACAGATGGCCAGGCCAGTATCTGAGAGTGGGGAGAACCTCAGTCTCCTCCTGAAAATCATGGACATGTCACAGGTTCACAAAGTGTAAAAAATAGTTATAGGATCAGAGATTCACAGATTTGGAACTGGCGAGGCCCTTAGGTCTAACCCCTTGGATTTTATAGATGAGGAACTAAAGGCCAGAGGGTTTGGGGGACTTATCCACACAGGTAGTAACAGAGGCAGGATTTGAACCTTGGCCCTCTGATTCCAGAGCTGAGGTCTTTCCAGGGTATCTCAATGCCTCTTATCAGATCCATGGGAGCAAGGTGGAGTTGATGTGTTGGGGGAGGGGAGGTAGTATGTTGGTTTATATAGGGATTCAATGGGGTGGAAAGTGATCTCTAGTGACTCTGAGGTGGTAAGTGTGGCAACAGCAGGGCTGGGAGACCGAGATTCGGGGAAGCCAGAAAAAGCTCTGGCAGAAGTGGAGGTGGAAACCCAGGTTGGGGTGGTTCAGGTCAATCTTCAGGGTAATGTATTGTTGATGTAGCATAATGGAGCTGGCATTGTGCTAGAGCTCCCCTCCTCTCCAGTGGCCCAGAGCAGTCTGGGAATTGAGCATGGGTTGTTTCCTGGGCCACCTCTCAGCATCATGAGCCTGGTGCCTGCCTGCTTGCCCTGAGCCATCCAGAGTGACAGTATCACTTACAGGGATGGATGACAAGATGGGGCACCAGCAGCCACGGGGAAAACACCAGGGAGACAAGCAGAACTGAGATACTCTCCGATAAGGAGAGCTCTCGGCAACAGGGGAAACTAAAGCACGGGGGACAGGGGACAGGAATGGCAGGGCGGTCCTCAGGTAAGCTTCTACTCTGGAGGGGATTTCATAGACCATTCTGCCAGAGAGGGCCGAGCCAGAGCTAGGCTTGGTCCTCCTGTTGCTCTTGCTGCTGCCAACGAGCCCTGAAATACAAGGGCATAGCCTCTCCTGGGGGCTTCCTAAAATTAGAGAACGAGAGTCTCTTTGTGTGGCTTGGGGCAAGGATTAGCTTGCCACAGTACTGAGATCCAGAACTGACCTAGAACCTGGAGTCAGTTCCCTGGAAAATGGGGCTCCCTGGTGCTTAACACAATACCTGGCCCATATTAGGCACTTACTTAACAATGATTTATTAACTGACTAACTGCCTGGTGCTTACCAGAATCAGTCAGTCTATAGAAGTTGGGGAAGAGAGATGTATTTACAAAAAGAGGAAAAGAAAAGGGCGGTAGGGAGGGATAAACAGAACAGAAAAGGTCTGAGGAAATAAATCCTGGGAGGGAAAATAGGAGGCAGAAAATGCATGGTGGGGTAAAGGGGGAAATTTTGAAGAATAGAACTGAGCATTCACACTCGATGCAGAAGGTAATAATAGGAGGCACGGTGTGGGGGAGGGGAGGAGTGGAGCACCTTCACTTATGGTACCCAGAGGTGGGGGCAGGGTGGGGCTGGGGTGGGAGGGTATTGGGGGTGTAGCAGCTCCTTATACCTGTCAGAGGGGAAAGCGCCAAACAGAAATGAGGCTGAAATGAGGGGAAAGTTATAGAACCCCAGGCAGGGCTGAGAGCTTTAGTGGGCTGCCTGGATGCCCCAAGGGAAAGGAATGGATGTTTTACTGCCAAGATGAGGAAAGCAGTAGGATTTCTGTGCCCAAGCCCCTCGGGTCTCCTAGAGTGCCAGAGACATGGCAGAGGTGGTGCAGAGGGCAGACACGGTGCCGGTGGGCCTGCGGTAGCCCGAGATGGAGGGGGGAGATGCTGAAGGAAGAGTCAGAAGAGTCTGTGCCTCAGAGAGCTGATCTGCCAGGACCAAGGCTGAAATCCTTTAAAGGGATCCAGGCTCCGGGGAGGCAGAGAGCAGGGGAGGGGCTCAAGGAGAAAGGCAGGGGAGGCTCTGAGACCAGACCTGCCCAGAAGGCTGAGAAGGCCAGCAGGGAAGGGCCATTTCAGCCTGGCCTGGGTGCCAGACGCCATGTCTGTTTCCAGAACACTCCGGGGTGAATGCCCGTGGGGCTCTGTCTCCTTGGCTGGACTTCTCTGTACAGAAACTGTTTGGGGGGAAGGGGACCCCTAGTTTTTTCGATCCAAAGACTAGGCGAAGTGAGATGCTGCTCCAGGATCTCTGAGGCAGGCTTTGTGTTGCAGCACCAGGAATTCCTACTCATTCCTTAGAGGTGAATACCTTGGGCACTCTAGGGGTGGACGTGGTACTTACCTGTTAAGAGTTTGCTCTAGGATTGACTAGGGAAAGCCGAGGCACCCATATGCGAAGAGTGCAGTTGAGATAATAATTATAGCACTAGACAGAGCTGAAATGGACCTATGAAGCCATCAATTCCGGTCCCCAAATTTTACAGAAAACAGAGGTCCGTGGAGGCTAAGTGACTTTCCCGAGGTCACATGACAGTAAGCATCTGAGGTGAAATTTGAATCCAGGCCCTCAGACTCCCAAACTAGTGTTTTTTCCCCTGTTCTATGCTACCTCTAATACTAACAATTCACATTTATATAGTTTTAAGTTTTCACATTAATAGCGCTTTAAGTTTCCAAAGTAATTTGGATATGTTATCTCATTTGGGGTGAGTAGTGAATTGAGGAAAATCTGGGCAATTAACTGGGTAAAGACTTGAGAGTTAGACATCAAATGTGGGGGGCATCGTTACAGAAAAGATGTGGTTAGGCATATTAAGGGATGGAGGTGGTTTATTTCTCTGAGAATGAACTTGGCAAGGTTTAGAAGACAAAGAAATATGTGGGGATGTAAGGAGGGTATATGTGTCCTAGCTATTAAGGCCACTATGGCTAGAACTGGGAGGAATCAGGAACCCCCAGGAAGAAAGGGACCAGCTCTCATACCTGTCCCTGAGGTCCAGTGCTAGTCCCTCATTCTTTAACTTATTTGTTGATCAAGCTTTACCTCACAGTCCTCAAAGCTCTTCGGGCAGCCTGTTTGCATCTCTCTACCACCATTTTGTCCTCATTTAGCCCAGTCTGAGGGAAACTAGGAGCAAAGGTGAACTTCTGTACACATTTTGTGTTGTACTTGTTGCCTCCCCCAATAAACTGTAAACTCCCTGAGGGCAGGCACTGTTTGTTTCATTTTTGTCTTCCTATCCCAAACACACCTAACAAAATGCCTGACCCATAAGAGGTGCACAGTAAATACTTTTTTTTTTTTTTTAACAATTTAGAGGGGGCGGCTAGGTGGTGCAGTGGATAAAGCACCGGCCTTGGATTCAGGAGGACGTGAGTTCAAATCCAGACGGACACTTGACACTAGCTGTGTGACTGAGCAAGTTCCTTAACCTTCATTGCCCCGCCAAAAAACAAAAAGAAAAACAAAAAACCACCACCAACAAAAACCAACTTAGAAGTATCTAAATTCCATACCTAACAATTCAAGATATCCAAAACAATTAGGATACCTCATAATTTGAGGTATACAAAAGTGGAATGGGCTGCCTTGGGAGCTATTTGGGGTGAGGACCTTAAAGGAAATCTTCAAGCATAGTCTGGATAGCTACTTTTGGAGTAGATTGCAGGGAAGAGTCTTATTCAGGTATGGGTACTACCATCTTGCCCCTTAGCTCACTGGACATAAGAGAAAGAAGGTAACAGAAAGCAAGAGGATTTGTAAAAACATTTAAGGAACATAGAACAAACAAATCACAAAACACAAGTATCTTATCCTAAGAGGTCCCTAAGGTACATTTAGGGGTTAGCATAATCTTCCAGTTGTGTGGTCTATCTAGTAGAAGGAGCATTGAATTTGGTGTTGAAGGTCCTGGATTCAGATCCTCATCCTAGTAATTACTAGTCACATGGCCTTCGCCAAATCACTTCCCTTCTTGGGGTCCTCAGTTGCCTCATCAGTAAACTGAAGAAAGGCAGCTAGGTGGTACAGTGGATAAAGGACCAGCCCTGGATTCAGGAGGACCTGAGTTCAAATCTGGCTTCAGACACATGACCCTAACTAGTTGTGTGACCCTGACCAAGTCACTTAACCCCCATTGCCCCGCAAAATAAATAAATAAATAAACTGAAGGATTTGGTCAAGAGCATCTCTAAGATTTAAAATCCCATTTTAACTGGCTTCTGTTGCTCACATTTTTTTTTCAGGGCAGTTGGGGTTAAGTGACTTGCCCCAGGGTCACATAGCAAGTAAGTGATAAGTGTCTGAGGCCGGATTTGAACTCAGGTCTTCCTGAATCCATGGCCAGTGCTCTATTCACTGCGCCACCTAGCTGCCCCTGTTGCTCACATTTTACCCTGATCTCACCACCTGGCTAGTTGCCCTCTTGCCCAGGCCTGTTCTTTCTTGAGTATCTTTTTGATGATAATAATAATAGCTAACACCTTCAAAGTTTGCAAAGTGCTTTAAACAAATGAACTCATCTGATCCTCCCAACCTTATAAGGTAGGTACAATTATTACCTCCATTTTACAGATTTGGAAACTAAGGCTTAGAAATGTGAAGTGATTGGCCCAGTGCTTCCTCTTGTTCTTTTGAGCTGGTGTCCTTCTGGGATCCCCCACTGGGACTTGCAGCTTTCCTTACTTGGCCATGTTTTCAAGACTTTACCCAGATTAATCTCATGACTCACTAAGCTTTCCTCCACCAAGAAACCTTTATACAGGGTTACCATAGGGCATACTCAGGCAATGGAGAGTATTACTTCCCACCCACTTTTAAGAGAGAGATCATTTCCTTATAGGAATAAAGGAGGTAGGGGTGGAGAGCCTTGAAATTCATGGTTCAAAGTTTGCAGAATATGGGGAATGGGGCACCTCAGATCCAGAGAGAGAGCTAAACGAGAGAGTGAAAGCATCTAGATGAGGAAGAAAGGCTGGGGCTAAAAGGGCTGAGAAAAAGGAAGTCTGGAGCTAGATTAGAGGAGAGCAAGCTGGAGAAAATTTTGCAAATGTTAGAAGTGAGGAACAAGAGAGCTGTGTGCAGTATCTGAAAGGCTGTCTTGTGGAGAACCAGTTAGACTTATTTGGTTTAGCTTCAGAGGGAAAAACTAGGAACAATGTACGGATGTTACAAAGGAGCAAATTTAAATTTAATCTCAGGATAAGCTTCTTTTTTTTTTCTGGGCAAAGAGGGTTAAGTGACTTTCCCAAGGTCACACAGCTAGTAAATGTCAAGTGTCTGAGGCCAGATTTGAACTCAGGACCTCCTGAATCCAGGGCCAGTGCTTTATCCACTGTACCACCTAGCTGCCCCAGGATAAACTTCTTAACAATTAGACCTAACCCAAAATGGAATCAATTACCTTGGGAATAGAGGGTTCCCCATCATTGTAGGTCCTCAAGAAAAGCTACATGAATGCTTGTTGGATTGGGTGTGAACTGGACTAGATTGCCAATGAGGTCCCTTCCTCTGATAAGGAAACTGAGGCCCAGAGAGATTAATTTACCTATGGTAACACAAGTAGTAAGTAGCAGAGCCAGCATTTTTGAACGCAGGTGATTGAATCTAGTGTTCATTCAATCAGTGAACACGTTTTTATTAAGCACTGTATGCCAAGCTCTGTACTAGGTTCTAGGGGTAGGAAGACCAAAGTAAAACAATTCCTGCCTTTTCCTCTAGTGATTCTGTGATTCCATACAATTTTTACAGTACCCTGTCTCTCCTGTCAAAATAGTGTCCTCAACAACGAATTTAATTCAACCAATATTTATTAAGCACCTATTGTATGAGGAGTTTCTACAGTACCCTCTCTCCTGTCAAAATGGGGCCCCCAACAACAAATTTAATTCAACCAACATTTATTAAACACATATTGTGTGAAGAGTGCTATTTTGGGTATGGAGGAGGTATACAAATTTGAGATATAACCTGCCCCTTCCTCCCTGCTCATGGGGGGCAGCTAGGTGGTGCAGTGGATAAAGCACCGGCCTTGAATTCAGGAGGACCTGAGTTCAAATCTGGCCTCAGACACTTGACATTTACTAGCTGTGTGACCCTGAACAAGTCACTTAACCCTCATTGCCCCCGGGGGGAAAAAGGGCTCATGGGTCTGAGGAGAAAGGTAAAACACAGAAAGAGGTGGATCAAATACACACAGATGTATAGTGACTACATTAAAGAGATGCTGAATAAAGGGTGCCACTGTGTCTGAGCAGGGAGAAAACATTGCTGATGGGGGATCAGAGGGGGCTTTCTGGAGGAGGTGGCAATGTGGAGGTGATGTTGAGGGATGGTTAGGAATGAGCAGGCAAAGGAAAGGGAGGGCATGGGGAATATCATGGGAAATGAAGGGAATATGGCAGAGAGAGAATAGTTTAGTTTGGTGAGAATGTAAGCTCCTTGAGGGTGGGACTGGCTCACTTGTATTTACCTCTGCTTCGGCACAGTGCCTAGCATATATGGGGATTCATAAATCTCGTTGGCTGGTTGAATTGATCTGACTGGAGCTGCTTCTTCTTGTTGTTCATTCTTTGTCCCTGAAGAGCTCCAATGACATGATGAGTGTGATGTCTTGACTTGCTGGAGCTTAGAACGGAGGGGAACAAAATGAGAGAAGGCTGGAAAGACCAGATTGTGGAGAGCCAAAAGCATTTAAACTTGACTCGGCAATGGAGAGCCACCAGAGATGTTTTGAGCAAAGGAGTGGTGTGAATTGAATTATTCATAATGAATATTAAGAAGGATTTGTTCGTCTAAAAGAGGTCTAAAAGCTTACTAGGAAGGGGTAGGGCCTGTTGCCCATCCTGGACACTCTAGCACAGTCCCAAAGAAGTCTGATACCCTGGGAGTGAGTGCCTTAAGGTTATGAAGAGGAGAAAACGTCTCAGATTTAGAGTCCCTGAAATTTAGAGGGATTGGCATCTGGGTTTCCCCTAAATGGATTTTGTGTATATCTGGTGAGAAGGCTTGGTTGACTTGCCTAGGAGAGTGGCCGTGGGCACTGCAGTGCTTTCAGGTTGTAGCCAGGTCTCAGGACACCTGGTTCCTCACTACAGCAAGGCAGTCCTACTTCTCCCTCATCGATTTCCTATACCACTCACTCCAATAGCTGTTCCAAGTTCTCACCCCCTCACCTTTTTCTCTCAGGTAATAACTTTACCTTTTACTTTACTGGAAAAATATGAGGACATTCACTGACAGTGCCCTCCTCTCCCTTTTCTTTATCTCACATCACTTTGGCATCATCTCCCACTATCTCTTCCTTCATTTCACGTGGGTGGCACAGTGGATAGAGTCTGCCTTAGAGTCAAGAAGACTTGAGTTCAAATGTGGCTTCAGATACTTCTTAGTTGTCTGACCCTGGGCAAGTCATTTAACTTTTCTCTGCCTCAGTTTCCTCATCTGTAAAATGGGAATGAGATACTATTTGTACAAAAAAAGCTCTTGTAAACCTTAAAGTGCTTTATATAAATTCTAGTTATTCCACAATTCTGATGGTGAGATTATATTATCACCTCTATGTAGATAACCCAAATCTATTTTTCTAGCCTTAGTCTATGTCTTGAACTCTAGTCCCTCATCACCAACCACCCAATCACCCAGGTTGGCAATTTTTGTGTCATCTTCAAACAATCAATCTCTCTCTCTCTCTCTCTCTCTCTCTCTCTCTCTCTCTCTCTCACTCACTCTCACTCTCACTCTCACTCTCATTCTCTCTCTCTCTCTCTCACACACACACACACTACATATCTAATCAGTTTCTGAAATCTTATTTGTTCTTTTTCTCAAGCATGGCCCCAATCTCTTCACTCACACTGCTGCCACCTTAATTCAGACCCTCTTCACCTCTTGTCTGGACTCTTGTAATAACCTTTTAATTGGATTCCTGGTTTCAAATCTCTCCCCACTCCAATCCATCCTTCACTCAGCTGCTGAAGTGATTTTCCTAAATTGCAGGTCCAACAAACTTCATTGGCTCCCTATGGCCTCCAGGATCAACTACAAAATCCTTTGTTTGGCATGTAAAGCTCTTCACCACCTGGTGCCTTCCTATCTTTTCCATCTTCTCATATTCCACTCTCCTCCACATATATTATGTTTCAAATATCCTGGCCTCACACAAACTTTATTTTCCATCTCCATACATTTGCAATGGCTGGTCGCCAAGCATGGAAGGTTTTCCCTCCCGATTTCCAACTCTTAGAATCCTTCCCTTCCTCAAATCAAAGCACCACTGCCTCCAGGAGCATCCTGCTATTTCCCAGCTACTAGGACCATTCTCTATTGGCCTTATATGTTCTGATATTTGTTTTCCCTCCCTTTAGACTGTAGGCTACTTGAGGGCAGAGATGGTTTTTGTTTTTTCCTTGTGTTCTCCTCACTTAGCACACTGCCTGGCACATTTATTTAATAAATGCTTATTGATTGATTGGAGTCCCTTGTGAAACCTTCCCCTTTCTAAGCCTTAGTTTCCTTATCTGTAAATTCGAAAGTTGGACTAGAATATCTACAAAGTCCCTTGGTCCCTTCTAGTTCTTAATCTTTCAGTCACATCAATCAGATTCAACTCTTGTTAGAATGGTGGGTGTTGTTGGAGGGAGGGCAGTGTGTTCTGCTCTCTGTGTCCCTGGGGATTGTCTTTCCAGAGAGAGGTGCTTTCCCTTCCTGACTCCTGCCTGGGACATTCTGGACAGATAACTACTCTGCTTTTATCTGACATTGCCCTCTCTTCTCTTCTCTCCTTCCCATGTTTTCTTCCTCTTATTCATTTTTCTTCAATCACCTCCAGTCCTTATTCACTCCCCCCACCTCCTCCCTTCCTCCCCACACTCACTGGTCCCCCTCTTCTCTTCTCTTGTTACCTAATCCCACCGTGCCTAGTCCCACCTTGTCCTCATACTGCTGCCTCCCCTCCCTGATCCTTCATTCTCCTCCAGTGCTGCCTCAGGCCTCCTTTAGTTAGAATCGGGGACTCCGAAGAGTACAAAGCAGAACCTATTCTGGCCAGCATTTACAGAAGACCTTCTCGGTTAAAAGCACAAACAGAAATAGAGAGGAACTCCATTAGAGGTCCTGATCTTTCCATAGGCTAATACTCATCACACACCCCAAGAGAAATCAGATGCCTCAAGTGGCACCTCTGGCCTGAGGAGGGCCCTTCCAGCCCATTTCATCTTCTCAAGCCCACACCCTTTCATCAGGAGTTTTTAAAACTACCGTGTATATAGCTTTATGCTAAGCAATGGGGAGGTACAAAGTTTAGGCCAAAACACAAAGGGATAACAAGGTGTAGCAGAAAAAGCTCTGACTTTGGAGTAAGGGACCCTGGTTTAATTTCCTCATCTGTAAAATGAAGGGTTTGGACTGGATGATCTCACAGGCACATTCCAACCCTAAATCCCATAGTCATAGTACTTCATCTTTCTGACCCCACCCCTTTTTGGTAGGGGGAGGTGAAGAGAGTGAGGTCTAGAGGTGTAGGATATTGGCTTGACCCCTCTACCATCATGGCAGACTTCAAGGCTGTCTTCTCTGGGAAGACTTGATGATGGGGCCCAGACATTCCATTCCTTGAAGCATTCAGAGTGCCCACTATGTGCTAGCCACTGTGCCAGGCGCAGGATACAAAGACAAAAAAACCCACAAAACAAAAACCAAGCATTCCCTGCCTTCAATGAGCTTATCAAGCAGCCAGTAAGATAAATACATCAATGTGACTCCATCCCAAAGGAAGCTATGGTGAAAAAACACCACCAACAATTAGGAGTTAAGACAAGAGTTCAAGTTCTTACTGACAGCTGTGCGCGATCTTGCATAATTTATTTGATCTGTACAAACTTCAGTTTTCTCATCTTTAAAATGGGAACAATGATACTTGCCCCAAACACTTGTAGGGTTGTTATGAGAATTACAGATAACACATGTGGAAAAGTCAAGTGGTATTATTGGGCAATAAGGTTGTTTTGTTTTGGGAAGGGGGTGGCTGGGACTGGGAGCCAAGGCTAGTGATTGGTACCCTTATGCTCTGATGACCATCATCTGATCTAGGAAAAGGTATAGTTTCCATATGTCCTGTGTTCTATGCTCTGGCTCTGGGCAAATCTGGCCCATGGTTCTAGAGGATTCTAGAACCAGGCATAGAGGAGCAGTGCAGAGGACAGGCTGTACAGACACTCATCACGTACATCTCAGGTTTGCCAAGGGATCTACAGAACATGGTTGTAGGGGCAAGAACAGCAAATTTGGGAGTCAGAGGATCGAAGTCTAAATTCTAGCTCAGCTCTCTACTGTCTCTGTGACCTTGGACCAATTGTTCTACTTCTCTGAGCCTCAATTTTCTTATCCCTAAAATGAGTCTCAAAGACCAGGTGGCCCATAAGGTCCCTTCCAGCTGTCTCTAATATTATGGTCCTTGCTACCTGTGGGACCTGGGCCAAATAAGTTCCCCTTTCTGGATCTTAGTTTCCTCATCCGTAAATTAGAAAGTTGGACTAGAATGCCTACAAAGTCCCTTGGTCCCTTCCAGCTCTAAAACTTACAATCATGCCAGTCAGATTCCACTCTTGTTATGATGGTGGGTGATGCTGAAAAGAGGTTAATTTGCTCTGCTCCCTATGTCCCTGGGGGATCATCTTTCTGGAACCTGGAGCTGAATTTGTCCAGGGCCAGCATCTGGAACAAAGAACAGAAGGGGCTTTGAGTCTAAATGTCATCCACCTATAAAGTCCCCATCAGTATTTATGTAAGAAGGAGTGATACAAAGATTCAGACAGGGAGAGGCTGGTATAGAAGAGCAGAAAGAACACAATTGTAATTCAGCTATGGGGTATAGGAATGGAAAGGAAAGGAGACTTAAGAGGCCCTTTTTGGAGTAAGAATTGGCAGGGTGAAGGATAAGGATAAAGCAAAGGTTTCTACCTAATTTGGGGGAGGAAATGAGAAATTCAGTTTTGAACATTGTGCATGGAAGGTGCCTATGGGACAATTAGGTGGAGCTCTCTAGCAGGGAGCTGGAAATGTACAATTAGAACTGAGGAGAGAAGTTAGGGATGGAGATGTGAGGAAAGCCATCTTTATAGAAGTCAGGAAGGAAGGTGTTTTAGAGGGCAAGTCATAAGAATTCATGAGCTCTCCGAGAGAGTATAGAAAGGAAAGAGGGCCAAGAACTTCAAGAGAGAGCCAAAGTTGAGGGTAAGAGGAGGAAACAATTCACCTCAGGCCAGCAAAGGGATGGACAGAGAAACACAGGAAGAAAACCAGGATAACTATTTAAAAAGCCAAGAAAAGAGAATTGCAAGGGGAGAGTTAGCTAAGTCTTACTGCAGCAAAGAGGTCAGATCAAGTGAAGATTCATGTAGAATGAGGTTGTTAGCCACCTTGGAGAGTGGTCTCAGCTGAGCTTCACAGGGTTCAGGAGGAACTAGTTCAAGGAGTTAATAGCACAAAAAGGCAGCCCACAAAGCGGATGCTGTTGTTGGTCCTTTGTTCTCGAAGAGGACCATGACATCATCCTGATGTCATGATTTGCACTGAATTTGATTTTCAAGTGAGGAGGGCTGTGCAAGGTCACCAACCTCACTCTCTCCTACAGAGGCATCAGGGTCCAATGGCAAGATATATATCAGATGTTTAAGGCAATTGTGATTAAGTGACTTGCCCAGGGTCACACAGCAAGTAAGTGTCAGAGGTGAGATTTGAACTCAGGTCCTCTTTACTCCAGGGCCAGTGCTTAATACACCACACCACTTAGCTGCCCCACAAAGCTGATGCAATCTTGGACTGAATGAGAGAATCAGAGCTTCCAGCAATTAGAAGGTGATAGTCCCACCTTACTCCACACTGGTCAGGTCACATGGGCACTAGTGTTCAAGTCCCTGGTACACATTTTAGGAAGGACGTTGATAACTGGAGATCAGTGAAGGGCAAACAAAATGGCGAATAGTCTTGAATTCATGCCACATGAGCATCAGTTGAAGGAAATGGGCATGGTTAGTCTGAAGAAAAGAAGAATCCGGGAATCCAATGTCTGAAAAGCTGTCTTATAGAGGATAGCTTAGACTTATTCTGTTTAGCCCCAGAGGGAAGAAGTAGGAAGAATGGGTAAGTGTTTGCTAAGAGACAAATTTAGGCTTAAGCTCAGGACAAGCTTCTTAACAATCAAAGTCATCCCCAAATGGAATCAACTGCCTTGGGAAGTCGAGGGTTCCCCATCATTGTAGGTCTTCAAACAAAGGCTGGATGGGCATTTATTGGGTGGGTTATAGTGGGGCTTCTATTTGGGTGTGTGTCAGGCTAGTGAGCCAGTGAGGCCCCTTGCTCCAATAAGGAGACTAGGGCCCAGAGAGATTAGCTCATCTATGGTGACATAAGTAGTAAGTAGCAGAGCAGAATTTGAACTCAGGTCCTTGAATCCAATGTCCATTCATATTTACTCATACCCACAAATGCACTTCCACACATATTACCCCCCCATGTGATCGTGTGCATACACATACACACAGCATACATACACACACACACTCCCACATGCATGGTTGTCCTGAGACAGTCACTCATTCACAGTCAGATGGTACAGTGGAGTGAGTTGTGGGCCCAAAGCCAGGCAAGACCTGAGTTCAAATGTGACTTTATTAGCTGTGTGACCCTGGCCTCAATTTATTCAACTGTAAAATAGGGGAAATAATTGGATCTACTTCCAAGGGTGATTGGGAGGATCAAATGAAATAATATTTGTAAAGCACTTAGCACAGTACCTGGCACTTAATAAATGCTTATTTCCTTCCTTATATCACATATGGACTCAAGGTAGACTGACTGTCTAGCCCTGTGACCTTGAGAAAAGTCCCTTCCCTTCTCTGGGGTCTTAGTGTACTTTTCTGTAAAATGAGAAAGTTGGATTAGCTGATCTCTATCCAACATGTTTAGTTGTTTCTTTCATCTGTCTTTCCTCCCTCCCTTTCCTTTCCTCCCTCCCTCCTTTCTCTTTTCTTTCTTTTCTTTTTTTTTTTTTTTTTGCGGGGCAATGGAGGTTAAGTGACTTGCCCAGGGTCACACAGCTAGTAAGTGTCAAGTGTCTGAGGCTGGATTTGAACTCAGGAACTCCTGAATCCAGGGCCGGTGCTTTATCCACTGCGCCACCTAGCTGCCCCTTTTCTTTCTTTCACAAATGCTATTTTACTAGCTCCATACCATTTCAGGAGACAGTAGATTGATAAGATGGGGGGGGGGAGGTAGAACAACAAGACTTACTTTGTGACTTATGTAATAGGTGAGTGATTTTCCTGAATTTCTTTTCTATGTAAATTATCCAGAAATGAAACTCCCTCTATCATGATGTCAGCCATGTTAAAGAACAAGACAAAAAAGTCACATCATTGGTAGGGGCTTGGTGGGCTGGGCACAGAAAGAGGTTGGGGATTGGAGGTTAGTGTCAGGAAAACCCTTCTAATCATTAAAGCTGTCCCTAAGGGGAATGGGCACCATCTCAATTGGGCGTTTTTAAGCAGAGGCCAGGTGACCACTAGGCAGTCATGGAGTCATGGTGGGCATTTCTCGTTATGGAGCATGTTGGCCTTGGATGAGCTCCGAGATCCCTTTCTGAGATTTCTGTGTGATTTTCTGTGAATATACACACACAAACACATTCTCACTCAGAATTACACTCCCATCAATTCACCCAGGCATTCTCATTTAAAATTCCTCCTCTCTCAAATAGCTACAAGGTCAGCTAATCCTTCCACATAAATGTGTACTGCAGAAGCACACACGGACACACACACACACACACCCTATATACAGACACACACACCTATACACCTCTCCCCATATACAGACACACACGGTACATACATCATTGTGAGTATAATTATTTGACCCTCAGAAAGGTATATATACTGTCCCAGACATCAAGCCCAGGTCCAGAAGCCCCTGCTGTCGCCCAGGTAGGAGTGGACTCAGGACAGGGTAGGGGGTGGCAGATGCCTGGGCTTTGGCCTTGTCTCTCCTGAAGTTGAGACGCAGTACTCCCTAAGAATGTGTTGGTGTGGAAGGGCTGGCCTACCCCAGCAGCCACTGAGCTGTCGCCATGAGTTGGACACTCTGGGGCCTGAGTTTCCAAGTCCCAGCTGCCTGCTGTGAAGAGCCCATGCTGGCTTTGAGCCCAGCAGGCTCTCTCTGCATAATTCACAAGGCAGTGGCTTGGAGCTGGCACCCACGAGTGGCACAGTTTCTTCCTTGTAGCTTTTTATCTTCATAAGCCTGTGCTCGGGGTTGTTCTGCCAATGGATGGGGGCAGAAAGTAGCTCGGGGGAGGCCCTGGCATGGGAAGAAGTTCAGGAAGGATGTGCAGTGTGTTGCCTGAGGTGCCCCCTCCTTCCCTTCCTCCCAGACTTTTTTGAATGCCCCAGCTGAGATGCAGATGAGGCAGAAATTGAACCGGGTAATCCTGAGGGGAGGGAAGAAGGAGGAAAAGACTGATGCAGTGGAATATACGTTGGCTCTGGACTTAGAGGTCCTAGGTTCAAATCTTACCTCTAGTGCCTACATTCTCTGTGATCTTGAACAAGTTATTTAATCAGTCAACAAACAAGTACTTTCTCAAGTACCTGCTACAGGCTGGGTACAGGGAAAACAAATGCAGAGAATAAAACCACTCCTCTCAAAGAGTTTATAATCTTACAGGCTGGGTACAGGGAAAACAAATGCAGAGAATAAAACCACTCCTCTCAAAGAGTTTATAATCTGCGAGAGACCTCATGTGTATTCATTTAGAGGTACACGCATAATAAATACAAAAAGAAATTCCCTCCTCACTTTCATCCCTCAGAAGGTCAGATTGGCAGGTACAGTGTAGAGAGCTCTGGAGTCACAAAACCTGGGTTCAAACCCCACCAGTGACTCCTACTTAACTGGGTTATTTTAGGTAGGGGCATCCCCCATGGACCTCAGTTTCCTTATTGGGACTTGATGGATCCAAGGGGAACACAGATACATTTCAGGACATCCATAAACTTGGATGGGAAAAATTGTCTTTTCCTCAATATCCCCTAACTGAAATTTCAATTATTTAAAAATATTATTCTGAAAAGGGGTCCGTAGGCTCCACCAGACTGCCAGGGTAGGAACTAGGGGTGATCCATAAGACAAAAAAGATTAGCAATCCCTGGCTTATGGGGCCCCTGTGGGCCCTTCCACATCTGGTATGAAGGTCCTAGGATCATGCTATCACTCAAGGCTCAGCCTGAGTGCTCCCTCCCCCACTGGTCTTCCCTTGGTCCTCCCCACCAAAAATGACCTTTCTTTCCCTCAACTTTGCTGAGCTGTTTTCTTTCTTTGTTGCACCCCCAGAAGCTCCCCAATGCCCCACCCTGCATTTATTTGTGTACCTTTTGTTTCCCCAATAGAATGTAAGCTCTTTGAGGGCAAGGACTTTCATTTATGTATCTCTGGCTCACCCAGCACAGGGCCTTGTATGTACATGGTAGATCCTTAACAAATGAACTGACTTTGTGGAATCTGTGGCCCTTCCTCTTTTTTATTTTTATTTGAATAGAATTTTATTTTTTCAAAAATATATGTACTTACTAGCTGTGTGACCCTGGGCAAGTCACTTAACCCCAATTGCCTCACACACACACAAATATATATATATATATATGTGTGTGTGTGTGTGTGTGTGTGTGTGTGTGTGTGTGTGTAAAAACAATTTTTTTGTGTGAGGCAATTGGGATTAAGTGACTTGCCCAGGGTCACACAGCTAGTAAGTGTCAAGTGTCTGAGGCCAGATTTGAACTCAGGTCTCCTGATTCCAGGGCTGGTGCTCTATCCACTGTGCCACCTAGCTGCCCCTAAAAACAAATTTTAACATCAGTTTTTTAAAACTTTGTGTTCTAACTTCTCTTCCTCCCTCCATTCCCACCCCCAACCCACACTTGGTAGTTCTCTTTCTGGGATGTCTCATCTCCTGTTTATATGATACCAGCCCGAGTGGGACTGGCACAGGTGATCTTGACCTCAAGCAGGCCAAGACTGGTAGGTAGCCAACACAGGGGTATGTTTTCTAGATGAACCTCAGCAGTTCTTACTGAGCTCATCGTGGCTAGGGACAGAATCCTGCTAGAGATATAGATGGGGGGATAGGGGGCAGCCAAGCTGGAGAGAGGTCTTGATCAACAAGGGCCATCAAGCCCTTGATGCTTGAGAAAGCAGGCACCTTGGAGCCTGACCACCCACTCGGGGCTGACGGGCCCTCCCTCAGAGAGCAAGCTTGATTGTGTCTTCTCCTCCAGCTCGCAAGCAAGAAATCATCAAGATCACAGAGCAGCTGATAGAGGCCGTCAATAACGGGGACTTTGAGGCCTATGCGTGAGTACCACCATGGGATTTCAGACCAACCTGAAGTCAGAGGGAGGGAGGGAAACCTGCTCCTTTGGGCAGGGGCTGGGGGTGGAAAGTATAGTTAGTGCACTCGGAGGTGGGATGAACACTGGGGATGATCAGCAAAGAGAATGTATTGGGGTGTGGTGTCCTAGGGGCATCAGTGTTCTCAGCTGCTCCTTTTTAGGCACATTGGCACACAGAATGTTGAGAAAGTGGCTGGGCAGAAATGGAAACAAAGGATCAAGGGCCTACTTATTGGGGTTCCCCAATGCAGTTTTCCCAGTGGTTTATATGTAGTGATGCCTCTAGGTAGGTCCAGGGTCTAGATATGAGGAGAGGAGTTTGAAGACACTGGTCCCCCTCCACATGTGTCCCATTTGGTATCTGTTCTGCAGGAAAATTTGTGACCCAGGCCTGACCTCATTTGAACCTGAAGCTCTTGGCAACCTTGTAGAAGGGATGGATTTCCACAGATTCTACTTTGAGAATTGTAAGTAAGCTGGGTCAGGGGCTGGAAGAACAAAGCTGACCTAGAGGTGAAAGGCTTTAGAAAGGTACCATGGGGTGGGATGGATAAGTGAGGGGATTATAAAGGTGGCCCTGATGAATACAGGTAAGCACATCTCTGGCCCAAAGCTGACCTGGGGCTGGACTGAGCTCCCCTCCTATAGTCCCTTCTGCCCACACACTGTACCCCAGTGTCTCTGCTCCCAGGTCAGAGGGAAAGGTAGGAAGCTCTTCAGGAGGGGCTCTTCATATGCCGCAAACTCCCCCACCTTCTCTTCCCCCTCTTTAGTGCTAGCCAAGAACAGCAAACCCATCCACACCACCATCCTGAACCCCCACGTGCACGTTATCGGTGAGGATGCCGCATGCATCGCCTATATCCGTCTCACGCAGTACATTGACGGGCAGGGCCGACCCCGCACTAGCCAGTCAGAGGAGACCCGTGTCTGGCACCGCCGTGATGGCAAGTGGCAAAATGTCCACTTCCACTGTTCAGGTGCACCCGTGGCCCCGCTGCAGTGAAGGTGAGCACCCCTACCCCACCCCGCCATGGAAGCTACCTCTAGTCACATGACCCAGATTCCCAAGGATGAAATCTGGATCACATAGACCATCAGAGCCTGGAATGAGATGCATGGGGTGAAGCAAGAAGTACTTAAATGTTTGCTTCTCTGTGGTAGACTGGTCTGCTATCCCCAGAATCCTGGTAGTTTGAGCATCATCAGTTTAGATATGGAATCCAATCCAATCCCATCCCCTCATTTTACAAATAAGGAAACTGAGGCCCAAGGAGGCTGGTCCTCTGACTCCAAAGTGAGGGCTATTTATAGTATATTCTGTTGTCTCTAGATAGGAAGTCTCCAGGGATCCTGGCAGCAGTGAGTCCTCTCTCCCTCCTCAAGTGACTATGTTGACCTACCCTTGTACATGTATATGCAGAGAACACTGAGGAGGTCATTTGGACTAGAGAGGAGAGCATCTGAGAATGCAATATTGTTGTTTGCTGTTTAGTGATTTTGTTGTGTCTGATTCTTCCCAACTCCTTTTGGGGATTTCTTGGCAAAGACACTGGAGTGGTTTGCCATTTCTTTCCACAGCTCATTTGACAGATGAGGAAACTGAGGCAAACAGGGCCAAGTGACTTGCCCAGGGTCACACAGCTTTAAGTGTCTGAGGCCAGATTTGAATTCAAGTCTTCCTGCCACCAGGCCTGGCACTCTAGGCACTGGGCCACCTAGCTGCCCAGAATGCAACATAGCAAACTTTTATTAAGGACCTGCTCAGGGGAGAGTTAGTGTAAGGGAGAATGAAGAGTTCTGATAAGACACAGTCCCTATTCTCCAATTATAATCTTATAGATAGCATCCCAAAGAGTTCTTATATACAACATTACCTATGAGGTATAGGCACTTCTTCCCAACAAAGTACTATATAGAAGGTCTGTTAAATAAGGTCATTACTCATTGTGGGGAGGGGGATGATACAGGGAAAGCTTCAAAGAGGAGGTCCCCTGTGCAATGAGCTTTAAAGAATGGGTAGCTGAAGAGGAAGGAAAAGGGCATTCTTGGCAGAGGAAACAGCACAAAGGCTCATGCCTTTGTCAGAAGCAGCAGTGCCTGTTTAGGAGACAAAACAGTCCAGTTTGGCTGGAGCACAGAGTCCATGAAGGGGAGTAAAATGAGAGAGAAGCCCAGATCTAAGGAGATAGCAGATCTTGGACTTGATGCCGTAAGAACAGGAAGCTGTTATAGATTCCTGAGCAGGAAAGTAACATTAAATTCAATTCAACAGATATTTATTAAGCACCTACTGTGTGCAACTTAGTAAAAATTTATTAAGCACCATGGAGGAAATGCAAATATAGCTCTAATATAGGCCCTAGAGTTTATAGTCCATCAGTTAATCAACCAGTATTTATTAAACACCTACTATGTACTAGGCATTGTATCAAGTGCTGGTGATAGATAAAAGTAAAACAGGCCTTACCCCCTAGGAGCTTACAGTTTAGCTGGGGGAAACAACAGGACCTTATTTGGTATATATGTATACAAAGTAAATAATGAGGTAATTTGGGGAGGAAGGCCGCAGTAGCTGGGGGAATCAGGAAGGGCTTCTTGTAGAAGGTGGCACTTGAGCGGAGCCTTGAAAGGAAACAAGGATTCTTGGAAGTAGAGGAAAGCAGGGAGACCATTCCAGGTATGGGAGGCAGACCCTGCAAAGTCACAGAAGTGAGAAATGGAGTGTTGTGTCTGGGGCACAGTAAGGAGGTCAATTTGGCTGAACCATAGTGTTTGTGGAGGGGAATGGAGTATAGTGGGTGTTTCGAGTGAAATTCAACAAAGGTAGAATGAGGCACATTCTCCCAAGTAAGAAAACATTTTACTATCAGGGGTGCTACCTGCTGATAAAAATGGGTCAGTGGTTCTGAAAGACCCCAAGCAGAAGAACAGCTCCCCCTTTACAGTTTTGGGGAGTATAGAACAAAGAACAAGACTTCATAGGTGGAGAAAGACTACAATTGATTATAGGGTTTGTGACATCATGGAATTGAGAGCAACATGATTGGTTACTAAAGAAAGCACACACACACACACACAATCAAGACAGAATGCTTTGTGGATTTATGGGGACCCAGTTGCCTCCCAAGACTATTGAGAGTGAACCAGGGATGTAGACTCAGCGGTGCCTGGGAATGAGATAAGACCACTTTTAATTGGGCAAGGATGAGGCTAAGATGGAAGGTCAGCTTCTGTGTTCCCAAGGATAGTTTCTCAGGCACTGAAGTTAGAAGGGACAATGAACCTCCTTAGCACAAAGTGATTTGTAGGTGGTGCTAGGAAAACAGTTCCCTTGGAATTAGAGTGTTTTATGAGAGTGTTGAACTTCCAAAGTTTAGCTCAACAGTTTTCTCTGAATTAAAAGTGATCACTAGGAAAACTGAATGATGGCGTCTAACTTGTGAAAGAAAGACTGAACTTTGGAGCTCAGAGACAAAGAAGAGGCTTAGGTTTGCTATAGAGAATATAGAGTATGACTACAAGATAGAATGAATTACAGATTGAAATAAAACATAAAATATTTATACACATATGCAACATTTATGAAATATTGATAAAATCAATAATTAATTTTCACATAAGGCAGGAAAGATTTATGAAAATAATTGTATTATAAGAGAAAGTGAGAAAAGTGTAAAGCAGGGGATCTGGGCAGAGTTCTTGCAGAACCTTTTACCTGATTGGGGAAGACGTCACAGAGGAGGCAGCATCTTATTTGCACCTTGACGGAAGGGAGGACTCTCAATAGATTAGAGATGAGTAGTGCTGTCTATTCCAGACTTGGAGGAGACTGGTATGAGTAAAGTCCATGGAGATGGGAGAAGGCAGACAGGGGGCCTGAGAGCTCTTCCAGTTTTGACAGGATGTAGAGCAGGGTAGCAACACAACATAAAGTATGTTGGAGACAGGTTTTGGGGAGCCCTGAATGCCAAGATCATTAGGGATTCTGGAGCCACTGAATGCTTTTGAGTGCAAGAGTGGATTCAAGGGGTACATTAGCTAAATGATTCAAGCCACAAGGTGAAGGATGGGTTAGGGAGGGCATTGACGAGAAGCAGGATAATAAGTTTTAGAGCCTGCTACCGTGGTCCAGGAGAGGGGAGACAGGGCATGATGGTGGGAGTCAAGAGGATGGAAGAACAATATGAAAATGAGGTTTTAGGAAGATTAATTTGGCAGCTCTTCATTTCAGCAGAAAGTAAGAAAAAGAAGGTGCTAGGCTGGTACCTAACCCAATAGCCCCTGACATCTAGAAACTTGCATTCTTCCAGAGGGGTACAACGTGAATGCTGCAAATGCAGAGCACATGCATAATAAATAAATTCATTTCAGGGAGGAGAGAGAACCTAAGAACTAGGACAACAAGGAAAGAAAGGCCTTGTGTGGGAGGTCATGGCTGAACTGAGCCTTGAAGAAAGCCAGGGATTTTAAGTGGAAAGGACAAAGAATGGCATTCCACATGGGGGGAGGGGAGGGGGAAACCATCCATGTGAAGACATGACCCAGAACAGGAAATAACCCCCACCCCCACAAAAACTAACATTTCTATAGTGCTTCAAGGCTGGCAAAGCACTTTACATATATTATCTCAGTTGATACCCACACAACCACCCTGGGAGTCAGGTACTGTTGTCATCTCTTTTTTTATAGGTGCAAAAAATGAGGTTGAGAAAGGCTTATCCAGGTCTATCATTGCATTCCATTTTAGGGGTGATGGAAAAGCTCATAGACCAGTTTAACTGGAAAAGAAAGGAAGGTGAAGTAAGACCAGACAGATAGGTGGGTACCACCAGCCTGAGGATTTTCTATTGATTCTAGAGGCAATAGGGAGCTACCAAAGGTTTCTCAGTAGAAAAACGACATGGTCAGACCTGGGTTTTAGCTGTCTCTTTTTGGCAGGTGTGGAGCACTGATTGATGAAGGAAGAGACCAACAAGGAGGTTATTACAGTAGTCTAGGCAAGAGATAATAAGGACTGAGGCAGCTAGGTGGCTCAGTGGATAAAGCCTTGGATTCAGGAGGACCTGAGTTCAAATCCAGCCTCAGACACTTGACACTTAACTAGCTATGTGACCCTGGGCAAGTCACTTAACTCTCATTGCCCTGCAAAAAAACCCCAAAAAAACAAAAAAACAAAACAAAACAAAAAAGATAATAAGGACATGACAAAGAACTGGGGCTGTGTGAATAGAGAGAAGGGGGATTTATATGTATATGTAGGATTGGAAGCCAAGCTTAAGGCCAAAGACCACTTTGGCTTTTGTCTCTATAGGCCTAACACAGTGCCTTGCTTTAATCAATCAGAGATGCAAGAGATTTTGTGGAGGTAAAATTAACAACATTTGGTTATTCTTTGGATACAAAGTGGGGGGAATCCCCTAAAACTCTGACCAGAGTCCAGTGATCTCTTGATATTCTTGTTAGCTTCCTCATTGATTCAATTATTGTCTCCATGTAAACAACTCAAAAAAAAATCTATGTATCCAGCCCTAATCTTCTTTGTGGGCAGGAAAAAAGTGAATAATACAGGGAAGGAAACTAAGAAATGGTCAGATTGGTAGGAGAAGCAGCAAGTGAGAGTGGTGTCATGGAAGCCAGGGAGGGGCAGGTTTCCAGGAGGAAGGGGATGATTGAAAGTGTCAGAAGACACAGTGGAGGCAGGAAATATAAACAGCCCTTTCTGGGAATTTGGCTGTAAAAGTTATAGGATGATATCTTAAGGGAGTGGCAGGGTTACATGAAGGTTTTTTTTTTTTTAAGGATCAGGAAGACCTGCATATATTTAGAAGTGGTAGTAAAGGAACCAGTGGATAAGGAGAGATTGAAAATGAAAGAAAGACTGTGTGACCCTGGGCAAGTCACTTAACCCCAATTGCCTCACACACACACAAAAAAAAAAGAAAAAGAAAAAGAAAATGAAAGAAAGAGGAAAAGATTGATGGGGCAAACTCACAGAGGAGACAAGAGTCAGTGAGATGAACAGTCACAGAATCAGACAGTGTTAGGTTATGAAGGACCACAACATTGGAGATAATCATCCAGTTCCTTTTTTCCCCTCCCAAATGCCCCATGCTTCTACTCTGCCCAAGGTCCTCTTAAGTGGTCTTCCCCTACTTAAAACACACGCATCACACCATGAATCCAGCCCCAGAACACAGCACAGTGTGGTGACAGGGCCCACCTTGTGTTTCAGAACCAGTACACCCTTTTGTGGTTTCATCCTGACGGAGACGGTGATTGGAGCGGAGCCGCCACTCGCCGGGTGGTAGAGCCCACCGCGTCAGCATGCTCGTGTCTGCCTCGTCCCTCCCTCCCCTGGTGCCTGTGTCTGCAGAAAACAAGACCAGATGTGATTTCTTTTTAAAAAACAAACAAACATACAAACAAACAAACAAACGACCGGCAACTACTACAACAAAAAAAAAGCAACCAACGAAATGAGGAAAAAAATACCACAATATAAAAAACAAAACCAAGAAAAAAAAGCTGTAAAAATCACTGGCGTTTGTGGGGCTTCAAAACCAACCAGCTGCTCCTCCCGTCCACAGCTCCATGTGTGTGTCTGTCCGTCTGTTCCTCGGCCGTCTCGGGTGACCAGGTGTTGCAATGAAAATGTCCACAAGGCTCCACCCCTTCTGTTGACCCCCGTGTTGAACGGTGTTAGTTTGTTAGATGAAAAAAAAACCCAAAACCCACAAAAAAAAAAAACCATAAAAAACTAAGGTATTTTGCATTCTCTCTGCCAACGCATGGGCCTTTGCCAGTGGTGTACTTGCACGTGGCCGTCGTGAGCTGTTACCGTTTGTCTTTTCAGGGACGTGGGGCTGCTGGCTCCAGGTTTTCCTTTGCCTTTTTCCTCTAGTTGTGCCTGTGGGTTGCTATCACTCCTTCCTTCCTTCCACCCAACATTCTTTCTTTGGTCAAGGAGGGAAGAGGCGTCCCTGAGCTCTGTCCCTTCTGTGCCAGGCAGAACTGCTGGTCAGCAGAGTGTCCAGTGTTGTTGGAAAGTGACTCTGGGCTCCCAGACTCTGGATGGGCTGAGATCCCGGCACTCACACTATGGGACATCCCCCTCCACTAAAGGGCCTGTTTCAAGAACCTCCTTGTGCCGCGTTGGCCTCGTCTCTTACTCTGAAGCCTTGAAGGCTGGTGATGGCATGAAGGGCGAGCAGTTCTGGGTGAGGATTGTGAAGAGTGCTGAGGGGCACGGCTGGGAGAGGGGAAAGAGATGGGGAACAGGGACATGCAGGGGTAAGAGAATCTTAGTCCTTTGGGACCCAGATTTTATAGGTATCTGCAGGCCCAGGAGTGGGGGGAGCCTGGGCCAACCAGCTCCCAAGTGCCCCAGAGAGTATGCTGAGCCTCACAGAAAAGTTAATCCTAACTTCTGGAGACAAAGCATCATCTACTAACTCTTATTTCCTTTTCTCAGCCCAAACAGCTTCACATATGGGAAGCACAGCCAGAGTAATTAGCAAACCCTGGGCTGTGCCCCTAGGGCCTCTGTAACCTGTTCAGTTTAACCTGAATCTTGACCCCACAACTTACAGAGACAACTCAGGAGCAAAGACTCCTAAGTAACCAGCTCTAGAAAATGAGGGCTTTGGGCCCTCAGGTAATTTTTCTTCTTGCCTTGATGGATACTGAAAGCAGTTTCTGCTTCTTCCCTCTGTCCAGTTGGTCTCTGCACAGTAGACAGTGAATGTATTGATAGCTTTCTGGTGGCTCCTCTGAATTTTGACCCAGGGAAATCTGTTTCCTAGGGCCTAGTATCTCTTTTGGTTCTCTCTGGCCTTCTATAGGGGCATTCTAATCTCTCCTCTTAGGATAAGAATTGGCAGCTCAGAAAGATTACATCTAGACTCAAGCCTTTCTTCCTCCTGCTACTCCAACCTACCAAATGGGGATAAAGAGGTTATTCTCCTTTATGTTATCCCTTTCCCAACATAAAGGAATCAGATAGGTCTTATAGAGGACTACCCAGGGCTATTGTGTGTCCTCCTATGGAGAGGCATCTGGCATTGTGGGATGGAGGAAATCTATGGGGAGACAAGGCAGGTCTCCACCCCACCCCTACCCCCCTTCACTGAAGGTGAGAGAGGAGGGAATCCTGAAAATTGTTAGAACCACTGGCAACTGGAGACAGTCTAAGACCAAGCACTTGTTTCCTTAAGCTCTGTCCAGTAGAGCAGTAAGGATGTGAATGCTACAAGAACCTGGCTAGGTTGTTGGGGAGTTCTCTGGAGAAAAGGAACCTGTCAGGAAAGAACAACAGATCCTCCTGTTTTCCCGGGGCTGAAAAAACACTAGACCAAATGAGTCACATTGAGTCCTGTCATTGATTTCTCTGACCTGTGGTTGTGGTTTGCAGAGTGGGCATCTTTGGATGGAAAGTCAGGGCTTATAGACTGGCTGGCTGCAGTGAGGCCCTGGCAACCCCACGAATAGGGCGAATAGTGTCTAGTTGAGATTTCTTGAGAGCCACAGCTGAAAGATGCTTTTGGGGGAGATGTGCCCTCTGGAGACACAACCATCTGCATCTAGTCCCTGAAAGGGCCTCACTTGTCCAGTGGGGCTGGTAGGCTACAATGAGCCACGGCTCTTGCAGAAGAGTCATGTTAGTCATATGGTGGGTACTCAACAAATTCTTAAGGATGTCTGGTGCTGCTGAATTAATGAGTATCAAGTCATCTGATTCATTTATTGATGACCTACTGTATTCAAGGACAACATTGATGGATTGGGAAGGGAAAACCAAGAGATGAACGGGGTCAGAAAGCATTAAAAAAACAGTGGGGATGGATAGTTTCCTTCTGGGAACTTCAACAGTTTAACTGGAATTGGAAAATTAAAGGGAGAATGCTGACCTGGGCCCTATTTCATTTTCCCTGGGGATTGAGAGAACATTTCAGCCTCTGGTGTAGGTCTCCTCATCCCTTGGCTTCTCTGCTTTGAAATAGCATGATTTCCTTGGTCTTCGTTGATGATCAAGAAGCAGAATTATGGTGAGAAAAATTCAAGGGCTCCTGCCCCCAGCTGACATATTGTCCTGACACTTGTCCCTTCAGTCAAATCTAACAAGTATTAGGTGCCTAAATGTATGGGAGGCACTGTGCTAGGCACCAAGGTTACAAAGACAAAACAAAAATAGATCCCTCCCCTCAAGGATCATATGGAAGAAGGCACTTCAGCCAGGCATTGAAGGTTATCTTATTTTAGCCAGGTGGTCCCAAGAATTAGAGATGGGAGAGAAGAGAAAATGCAGTTCGAAGGAAGGGAGAGTAGGTGGCCACCAGGGATGACCTAGGCACAGGATACTGTCAGCTGGACCCAGAGTACAGCAGATGGGCCGAGAAAAGGGAGGCTGTTTGGTCAATCTGGGGACCTTGAGAATGACTCTGGGTCTGAGGCGTCTGCCCACCTCCCCCATGGGTAGGAAAAATTCAATTGGGACAATGCTCCAATGTCTCTCTTTGTCTTAGTTTTGCAAATGTGGACAGTACTTCCACAAGGAGTATATGTTGAGAGTGCATCCAAACCTCAGGAAGGCGAGGCAAAGACAGCACAGTGGCAGGCCAGGCTGCATAAGTTCAAGGCCTTTGCCTAGCTTCATTGACTCATTCATACCTTGACTCAAGGTGGGCGGGTGGGGGGGGGGGTTAGGGGGGATGGTAGACAATGGAGAGAATTGATTCTCTTGGCTAAAAATATTGAGTTGCTCAGGGATGAGTGCCCTAGACTTGGGGTAAGTGGTGGGCTGATTTATCTCTTGCTGATGAATTCTGGTCCCATCCTTTCCCCATCCCATGTGGGTGTAGCAGTTACTTAACTGATCCATTGGAAGTCAATCTATTTGATGACTACTTTTGCCTAGGCCAGAGACTTTTTAGGGAGTGGGGTGGGGGGAAAGGGGAGTCGTTCTGAAGGGGAGTTTTCCTCCTTGCCATTCAAAGTGCCATGCTTAACTCAGCGGAAGTATTCTGCTGTTTCCATCTGCACTGGGGAAGAATACTATAGCCCAGAAAACACATAGCTGTTTGAGGAAAGGTTTGTGGGTAGTGATGAAATATGGGCCAGGAGTTAGCTTGGAAGGAAACAGAGATATCTCAGGTGTAACATGTGGAAAGCCATCAAGTGGTAGAGCTTATTTAACTATAGCATTCCTTCCCTGGCTACTGACCAGGTGCTGGGAGCACCTAGAGGTGAGAAATATGGCGTAAGGAAGCAGCCATTGATCCCACGCCATCTGCCATTTTCAGAGAAAACTTGGAGGAATCCAATCTGGCCTAGCTCATCTCTGATCCCTGGGACCAAGGTTCAGAGGTACTTTACAGTGAATCTAAAGGCTTGGAAGAGTTTGGGATTCTCATGTCCACCCTAGAGTACACCCTGACCCTCAAGGCTGGGCCAAGACTAAGGTCCTTTGAACCAAGACTACTAAGTGATCTTGGGTTACTATTGACTAGAGTGACTACCTTCAGGCCCTGGAAGCCACATGGCCTTTTAGAGTTGGAAAGGAGATGGGGGTAGGTTGTTTACTCCACCATTTTTTCATTATCCATTAAAGACCTAGAAGTTTGGACCAGCCTAACTTCCTGTGACCAAGATACTTCTTCATGTTTTAGGACAAATGACAGGTCTGAAGCAAGAGACTGGAAACCCGAGTGTAGTGGTGAGGGGGAACCATCCCTAACACTCTTACCAAGCATCTTCCTGCTATAAACAAAACAAAACTGCTTAGAATACATCTTCATATTCTTTGCTCCCAGGTATAGCGAGTCAAAGGCCCTTCTCCTAAGGGACCATGGGCACCTCTCAGGTAGAGCAAGGTGTTCACAGAAACTCAGTAAATCTCTGAGTCAGTTCATGACAGGGATATTGATCACCCTAACATCAACCCACATGCATACAAATAAACATACATACACATACACAGAAATGCTTTTGTTTATAAACGTGTCTACACTCATACCTGCACTTGAACAGTGATTTCAAAATGTGCTTTTCAGTTACCCCAAAATGTTTTTAATTAAAAACATACATCCTGGGGAGTTTTAAATTGCAGAGTGAAGTACATTCTGGCAAGGACAGAACAGGAGTCAACTCCGGAAAGATTAAGACTCATGTCTGGGCAGAAGGCAGCACTGCTTGAACAGTATAACCGCCGTTTTGTTCCCTGGAGTCTGCAGGCACAGGCAGGTGGTGTGTGTCCCCAGGTCTTCAGCAGGCAGGGCCAGGTAGAAAGCATCTCCTTTCCACATAGCCAGCGTACTTTATCCATTACTATAGCACAGTCATAGGCCTTTGGATCGCTGTAAATACTTGTTATGTAGACTTCCATCTTATCTCACATCAGGGTGACTAACAGAAAGCTAGCCTGGCACTGGGGATCCCAGCAATTCCTTCATTCCCTAACTACAATTCTATCCCTTCTTCAGATCGATTGGACTCCTTTCTTTCCCCTAAAAGCCCTGCAGATCTCTGGCATGAGGCAGGGGTTAAGCTTCCTAACCCCCTTTACCTCTCCAAACTCAAATGTATTCCCTTTGTTGAGCATACACTTGAGCAGAGTGAGGCACTGTTGTGTTTTGATGGATGTTCTGAATGGGTGTTGATAGAATTGATGGGCACTGTCTAGAGGTTAAAGGTTAAGCCCTGACCGCATTACCTGGATCACCAAGAACTAGATTTCCTGGAGGGAGAAATGTTCTGGAAATGAGCTCATAAAGGAGCTTGAGGTTTGAAAACAGATTCAAAGTGTAGCTTAAAAGAAGCTGAGTAGAAAAATGATGAATGGATGGATAAATGGATGGATGGGTGGGTGAGTGGATAGGAAACTAGATAGAGGCTAGGGTGATGCCTTAATCCTCCATGGTTAGGAAAGAGGAAGCTCTTTAGTTGGGATTTTCCCATTTAGTTTGCATGTATTTCTCTTCTGGGGATGAGTGAGTTGGCAACAGGGCCCAACAGGATGGAAATTGTATAATGGAATAATGCTGTATAATCGAATAATCAGATGATGGTGAAGGCTGGGGCAGGGCTGCTAAGATAGGGACACCAGAGGGTGAAGACAGAGTAGGAGGGGAGATCTGAAATCAGCTAACTCAATGGAACTATATATTGGATTAATTTAATTGCATTTAATCCTGAGCTAAGAGGCATCCCTCAAAGGTCACATTTTTGTCCCATCTCTAGAAGCCTCTAGCCAACCTCCTAACAATTCACTTTTAATTTAAGTGTGGATTCCCTTATCTTTCCCTCCAAATAAAGCAAAGTGAGGGAAGGAGGGGGAAGAGGGATGGGTTATCAGGTGGTCCCTGGTTGAGGGTAGAACATAACCCTAAGCCCATACAGGAAAGATCAGGAGCACAAGCTTTTTCAGTGGCAAACCCACAATGTACAACCATTTCAGAATCAACAACAAACTGTAAGATGCTTGGCTGCCATCTTGTGACTGGTGTTTTCCCTCAGTTTTTTAAGTGACTGAACAAAAATGTTCCTGAATAAGAGGATGTTAGGCATTCCTGCCTGGGGCCAAGTCTGGGCAGGGGATAAGAGGACTATCAGTCCCACTCACCACCCCCACCACCCCAACAAGATATGTGACCCAGCATTTAGCAGCAAAGGGGACCATGGCAAGCCTGTCCCCCCTCCTACCCTCTTGTGTCCTGGGGCCTCTTCACTCTCCTTTGCCAGTCATCTTGTTATAATTATGGAGCTGCGTGTCTGGGGTTATTTGGGGATTTTGGGGGGAGGGAGGAGGGGTAATTTTTTTTTGCATGACCTCTAAAGAGAAAAACCATATAAACCCATTGATAGCTAGGTATACATAACTTTTGGCATGTGTATATCTATCTATCCTGAGGAAGAGAACTTGATGAAAGATGAGCACTCTGCTCTGTGAATGCTGGGGGATCTTTCCTCTTTTCTGACTTTCTCTTCTTTCTTTTTGCTGAGTTTCATTGTCTTTTCTTTCTGAGCCTTGTAAGTGTTAAAACAAAAATGATTCTTATTTTGTTCTGTCTCGGGAAACTGCAAATAAAACAAAAAAAAATGGGACAAATTGTTCAGTGTGTGCTAGCTTGCTTTTCACCTTAACCTGACTTGACCCCTGACCTTGTCTCTGCCCTGTACCACCTTTGACCCTTCTCAGCGGGTGGCCTTATAAACACTGCATGCCCTCCAGACCAGCACAGTGGCCTTGGAAAAGTTCCACAAGATGCTCACCCCAGATAGAAGAGAGCTGGCATGGGAGCCTGGCCTTTGGCTGAGTTGTTCGGTGAGAAGAGGGGGACTGTAATGCCCATTAATATCAGCACCCCATCACCATGAAATTAAGAGTGAATGCTGGCTCAACTCTGGGTGGCTCTTTCACTTTTAACAACTCCTGTCAGTGCCTTAGGAGGCCATTCAGACCGTTCTCCCTAGAAAAAAGACAGTTCAGGCCAGCACCACTAGCTCATCTGTCTTTATTTTCTAGCTCCTTGGTGCCCGGGGAAGGAGATCAGACACCAACTCCACAACACCCCCTGCCCCGACCCCCGCCAACCACAAAAGGTCCCTCATATCCTCCACTTTTTTGTTTATAACATCTAGTTTTTTCAGTGTTACTATGCTCCCTCCTGATTACATCGCACTTATGTGCCAAGAGCCCCACCCATGCTGGGTTTGGGCTAAACAGAGACCCAGCTGAGAATGTCACAAGTCAAGTCCCCTCTAGAAGTCAGATCCTGAAGGACAGACTAAATGTATCTTAGAAGTAATGGAGAATCAGGGGCTATTTGGTGGTAAGCACTGATATATAATAGCCTGCCTACACATTTCCATGGAACCTCAGAAAGAGAAAGGTTACAAATACTTTCAGTGTTCTTTCAGCCACTGCTTGACTAGAGATTGGGTAGATGGGCAATGATCCCATCACCCCCTGTCCTTTCTGCCCCTCTCCCTCTTCTCAAAACACAAGTTGGCAGAGAGCCTTGGTCACTCTCCTGTCAATTGCTTTCTCAATCCTTGTGGCCAGAGGGCAACTCAATTATTAACTGCTGTCAATCAGAGGTTAAACTCCATTTCCATTGCTTCCTTAGCAAGGAAATAAAAACTATTAAAAAAAAAAGACAACAATAATTTAAGAAATCTTTCACTTTAGGGACCCAACTGACATAGACTGGTGGTGACTTAAGATCGACAGAATAGGATGTTTTGTTGAATGCATCACAGACCTGATGCAAGAAGGCACAGGCTACAACCAGGACAAAAAGGAGTGTTCCCTGAGATTCCTTAATGAAATGTGTGAGTGGGGGAGGCTTTCTCAGTTAATGACCATTATTCCTGGCAAAGAGTTCAATGGGTTTGTGTCTTTTATCTTGCTAAAGGACAGATATGAAATGGTTGAGACCTGGACCTATCAGCCAAGGAAAAGAATATAGGCCATTGAGTCAAAAACCCATAGTGTTTGTCTCAGGGCAAATGCCAGTGTGTTCAGGGCTCAGTTTAGTTAGCAGCTCTAATTCAATGAGCCTACCAAACAGCATCCTTTCCAGGCCAGAGTTTTCCCATAGGACCTGAAAGAAGGAAGAGGGAGGGGATGTGCAGGCAGGCACTGAAGAGAGAGACCCCATCATGGACCCTCTACATAGTAGTAGACAATTTTCATGATTTGCTGTGGCAAAAGAAAAGAAAGACAAGACAGACTTACATGCCCGCCTTTTGGTAATTGGGTTTCTCCAAACCTTGCTAGGCTGGTGCTCCAGATGACAGAGGCAGTCTGTCACTGTGTCCACTGTACCCACAAGCCTTTCCAGCTTTGCTAGACTCTCACAGGCATAACCTTGAGATTCTAGAGTTATTTCTGCGCCACAATAAGGCAACAAAGTTCAGGACTATGTTTTGTTGTGGTTTGCAATTTCCTTCCCTAGCTCATTTTACAAACAAGGAAACGGAGGCAAATGGGGTTGTGACTTGCCCAGAGTTCACACAGCTAATAAATGTCTGAGACCACTCAGGTCTTCCTAACTCCAGGGCAGGCACTGCACAATCTGGCTGCATTTCACTATCATTATAATTTAGAAATTCTGGAGAAATGGGTTTCCTAGTTAAATGGGATCTAAGGTACTTAAAGTTAATACCTGACTTATATCAGACTTTTGTTCTTTTTAAATCTGCCCAGCATTATTATCTACTTTTTGCAAATGAGATCTCAAATGATTTTACCTAAAGGGACACAAGTAGAGGCATTACCAACATCTACCAAAACTTACTATGAGATGAACATTATGTTACCTTGTGCTAGAGTAAGAAGCCATGTCTTTTGATGCATTCAACAAATATTCAAGCACACCAGGATGAGACTTAGAGCCCAGGGTGTGAAAGGATTTGCCCGAGGTCACACAGATAGTGGCAGGGTAAGAATTTGAGCCCAAGTCCTCTGACTCCGAATCCATTATTCTTTCCACTGTGTACCACATACCATCCTGTCGTAAGGTGGCATCTCAATGCTGGGTTTGCCCATTTTCCTGCGAGAGGATAAACTGCATCCGAAAGATATGTTTCTAGAGGTTCAAGCATCCTGGGTAAGTTTTGAGCAGGAAAAGCTGGGATGAGGGACATCTGCTCTTCACTTCCTGATCTGTTTCCCAGATTGGTCAGTGAGCCCTGAAGTTCTCTAGGTAAGGTTGAGATGGCTACTTCTGCTTTGAAAACTCAGTTAGGAATGTTAAGAGCCCCAGAATTTAAACAAGGAACAGGGAAACCAGAAGCTCAAAACTTTCCGTTACAAAAAGATTTTTCCCTTTAGTGATCTGAACATGGGAGTTGGGAAGATTATGGTTTATTTTCTTTCTCCTTCCTTATCTCTACCTGGGTGCCTTCCAGTTCCCCAAAGAACAGCTATCATCCTCCATTTGGGAATGTACACTCATCTTTCAAGGAGGATCTAGCAGGAGTTAGCTCTATTACTAAGGTTGCATAATTCTTCCATGTTTTTCCATGGCAAACTGAATTGACATTCCTTAATGAACCACCACATATTCACTGCCAGGTGACACCTAAGTTATGGACATTACTGGCTAACCTTCCTGTTTGCATTTTTGGATTTTTCTATACAAATGTTTTTGGCAGAAGATAGGTATTTTTTTACATTACCAATAGAGAGATATATATGACCCAATTCAGAAGTCAGGAAAAAAACTAAAGCTTCATTAAAAGAAATGTCTATTTCTAAGATTGTCCTGGAAATTCTGAGATGTGTAGTCACCAGACAGTATTAGTTTGTTGTTTTTGTTTTTTGCCGGGCAATGAGGGTTAAGTGACTTGCCCAGGGTCACATAGCTAAGTAAGTGTCAAATGTCTGAGGTCGGATTTGAACTCAGGTCCTCCTGAATCCAAGGCCAGTGCTTTATCCACTGAGCCACCTAGCTGCCCCCCACCACAGACAGTATTAACTAGAATTGAATAGGGTAAGGGGTACTACCACAGGCCTTTGACTGTGGTAGCACACATAGTATCATGGCCTCTGGGAGACAACAATGGGTGAGGCACAACAGAAGCAAAGATAGAAGTCTTTTGTGATGCTGCCATCTATACATCACAGGTGAACAAGGCCATTAATGTTCTGGTTGAGAAACGACAAGATTCTTAGTTGTAGCAAGTACGCCATCTGGGTAATAGGAAAGATATGTCTCAGTTTCTACTCTGATACTCCATCTCCTGGCTGAAAAGAAAAAAATAGCACCACCAAGCTTAAATTGCCCTAGAGATAATAGGAGTAAGGAAGCAGAATTTTAGAGCTGGAAGGGAATGAAGAAATTGAGTCCACCTTTCTCCTTTGATAGTAATATTTCCTCAACACTACCCCGACTTTAACCACATATTCTGTGGAGGCTGAATGCCAAAAGCTCAACCAGAAAAAGACTAAACAGAGCTACAGTGAGGTACCTGCTTTAACTCCTTTAATCCCAAAGAAAGCCACAGGATCGTTTTCAAATTTCAAAAGACAACTTTTATCCAGACAGGAATCTCTCAAACAGAACATACAGAAGAGTTAGATAGTGATTATTAAAATACACTTTTTGCCACATAATGAATGCTCAGCAAAAACATTAAAGAAACAGAAGCTACAATGCACAGAAAGGACCAAGTAACACAATACCACTGCTGAAGAGTCTCCTCCCACCCTCCCCTCCAAAAGGCATTCTTGCCAGGGCCATGCCTCTCCTTGGAAAGACGCTTGCCAAAGTCATGCTTACTGGAGATGCTGAGGTTGTTATGGGTGAAAGATTTTGCTTTCTCTTAGCTCCCAAAGTCAATGAGTTCTCTCTATTTGTATCACAGCACAAGTAGATTGAACTTCTTAAAGATCTTTTAATGTCACCTTCCAGGGAAGTTTTCAACTCCTGTAACCATAACCAAAGGGGACAAAGACAAAACCAGAGATGACATTCATCCCTCACATTTCAGGATAATTTGAGTTAGAGCTGAAAAAAATTTTTTTTAATTAGCCAAATAATGAAAATGAGTACAAAGTCCATTCTTTCTTCGTTTGCCACAAGTCTATGGAGTAAGCAGGGATGGGATGGGCAGCCACCAAGGGCCCTCCTTGAAAAGTCTGATGAGCTTGAGGTTGTGGGTGGCCTCATTCATCAGCACAGGTGTGGTCACACCTTGTGGCAGAGAGAAGAAAAATGTTTCTGGGCCAATTTTGTTTTAGGTAGTTACCTATCAGCAAGCATAATTCCCAGAAAAATAGGAGCCAACTGCAAAGAAATGGCATCTACTAAAAAAAAACACTTATAGTTGAATTTGTTCCCCTCAATATCCTAAATTTTCCAGTGAATTTTATGCTAGTTGAGATTTAAGATGACACTAGTCTTGAAGAAAGTTCACAGGGCCAGTGAACACTTGACTCAGTGCACTACGTGGGCCCAAATATCTTCTAAGACCTCTACAGCCTCTCCTTTCATCAAGCTGAGCCAAGAGAAGCAATTTCTTGGGAAGAATCCCCAACTTAAATGCAAATAAAAAGATGGTCATCAGGTGATGGATGATTATGCTGACTCAGGGATTCTATGGTAGCTAGATATCATTACTAAATTTACTCTCCTTTTGTGGCCCAGTTCTGGCACATGAATTGCTCTGCCTACAGAAAATACTGTACGATAACAAAAAAAGCAGCTCTTACACACCCTATTCTGACGTGGCGGCAAACATCTGTCCATGGGCCAAGCCTGCCTACACCCTAATCTGATCACCTAAGCACTCTGGCCTGGTTGCTTGACTACCTTTGCTTTCAGTACCTTAAAGGGAAAATGAGGTTAAGTCTACGCCTTCAAGGAGCAAAAACCAGAAGCAAGTGTAGTTCAGTAGATCAATAGAAACTGAGTGCCAAAATCCTGTGAATGGCAGCTGAGTGAGTCAGTATTACATTTTGGTGGCGAGGCACTGAAGGGGCCACAAAGCTTGGCCTGTTCCTACAAAAAGGTGCTTTTAAGCACAAAGGCGGCCAGATAACATCCTTAGCATTTACAGAGGATTAGGCACTCTGCCTCTGCCAGGTTGGGAGACTCTGAAATGTGTCTGCCAACCCCAGGGCAGAGGGTATGACACAGATATTCCAAGGCCTAGTTGGCACACTTTTCCCGGTATAAATCAGCAGAGGGCAGCACGGGAGTCTCAAAGACATTCTCCTATGCATTAAGACTCACCAAAATGGCTAAGTCCCTAAGGCAGTCACATGACCAAAAGGACAAGAGAACTAAGGTCAACTTTCAGTGCAAAAGAAAAAAAAAACATTTTTAAGAGTGGCTAAAGGACACACTATTTTGGACCAGAATTGTAATAGTCAGGATGATATGTCAAGTCACTGCCAGGCTGTGATGGGCTGCTCAAGATGCAATGCTGGTTGGATCCCCTACCTCCAAAGGATGCTCTCAGCTGATTATCCTCAAATTAAACAGCTTTAATAAAGTGCCCTAATTTCTTTCCTTTGCATCATTTCTAGATATGCTACTAGGATCACCACTGCTTTCTTACACCATTAAGTATATCTGAGCTCCTCTCACAGGCCTCCCCACATCGAATACATTCTAGAAAACTTTATGGACAAGTTTGTCAGGTCAGGTCGTGGGCCCCACCACAAGGCAACACTGGAAGAAATGGGAACACATGTACAAGTTAAAAAACAAAGCTTGTGAGTGTCCAAAAACGTTTTAGGTTGTCTGAGGTATATTCCTTGTTTCTCTCAATAAACTTCTTCCACTGACTTGTCAAGGTCTCAAGGCTTCAGTTTTTTCTCTTTTGAGGGCTCCCACTTTCCCTGAGGACAAAGATGCCAAAGGGTCTACTTAAAAATAAAAGGACCTTCATGACTGATCTGAAGAAGGGAAGGAAAGGGGACCCCCCATCCACCTATAGCTGGGTCACCACAGCTCATTTTCATCAGCTGCTAAGGAGGTCCTCTCCCAAGCCCTGCATGGTGGCAAAATTCCCATTTGTCTTTATAGTATTCACCTGTACACTGGACTGACTTCCTTCTAGTGTTATTATAATGAACGTGAAAAATAAAATTAAAAAACAAAACAAAAAAACAGAATCAAGAAGAGATTTGGTCCTGACTTTCCTGTGGGGCTCTGCAGAAGTCAGGGGGCCCATCAAATCCCTCCCAGGAAGTTTATCAGAGAAATGAGCCCTTCAGCACCTACAGGAGTCATTGAGAATTTTTGTCTCATTCTGCCCCCAAATATGTTCTTTTCGAGGCTCATATCTTTCCTTTTGGAGAAAAATTACACTTAGGCATATAAACATCTCCCTGAAGCCCCTCCCACCTCACCCTCAGCTCATCCCAGGGACTGAGATCTGAAATGGAACATTCCCATTTCAGGATACGATTTGAGTTGATTTCTTCTTTCCTGGGTGCTTTACAGTTCTCAACATGAATGACAGGCAGTTTCCAGAGCAGGGTCATCACTGGTTGGGGATCACATGATCTCACAGCATGAGTTTTGTTTCCGGGCCTTAGAAGAAATCAAGAATTAGGAAAGGAAGGTTAGAAAAGTTAATAGATATTAAGGATATTGGGGAAATGTGCCTTTTCCCTGGGATCCATGTGTCAGAGAAGGTTAGAACTAAAAACTCTAATATCACAACTGATGTCCAGAGATAAGGACGCTGCCTGATTAGAGAGCCTAGCACCTAGATCTCTACATCTGTGCTTTCACAATCATGTTGAAGCAAGGAACCTGAAATGGATAGGCTGGAGAGACGCCAACCTTCTTCTTTTGTACTCCCCCCCCCCCCCAGCAATGAAGGTTAAGTGACCTCCCCAGGGTCACACAGCTAGTAAATGTCAAGTGTCTGAGGCCGAATTTGAACTCGGGTCCTCCTAAATCCAGGGCCAAGGCTTTATCCACTGTGCCACCTAGCTGCCCCTTCTTTTGTACTTTCACAGAAAATACAACACCCCAATTCACTCTCAAAAACAGAAATTAGGACTGTCACAAAAAAGTAATGCATGTCACCAGGAACACAGCAATAAATTAATGTCTTTAATGCTGAGGCTTCCTCTCACATTCCATTAATATGTTTACAAAGTCTTTTCAGCTAATTGGTTCCAACCAATTAAGCCCCATATCCCAGTTCTTCCTCCCCCACAAATTCTGATCAGTTTAATACCTTTTATTTTGACATTTCTCTCAAATAGCTCAATTGGTTAGAGAATTATACTAAGGAGGACAAGACTCTATGTATAAAACCCAGTCAACAAACATTTATCATGCATCTACTATGTGCAAGGTTCTGTCCTTGGTATTGGAAATACAAAGAAAAATGTCAGAGTTTAAGGAGCATGCAGCATGTGTGTGCACGAACACAAATAATTATAATCAAAGTCAGACCAAGTACAAAGAAGTCCAACAGGGAAGCAGGACATTCTATGAAGGAGGGATCACTTCCAGTTTTACTGAAATCAGAGGCTTCATGAAAGAAGTGCCACTTGAGCTGAATCTTAAAAGGAAAGATTTCCACAGGTGAAGATGTGGAAAGCATCTCCACATGTGAAATATATCCCATGGGGAATGAGTGTGTAAATACACCAAAGCTGGAGATTGTAGCATGGTATCATGAAGCCCCGTGTGGACCAATCAACACCATGGTTTCATAGCCACCAATCATATCTTTAATCCCACCTAGCTGTCTTACAAATGAGTGTTGGTTACAAAGTGAAAATATGTGGCTGGATCAGCTTAAGTCTAGACAAAACTCAAAGGTCATGCCTGTCTTAACAGGTTTTTAACAGTGTCCTTGTTTGCATAAAAGATGAAGGACGACGGCATCATTGCCTTTTGTGAGCAGTCATTGCTAACATGCTGTCCCTTCCCTCTTCTCTTCCTCTATACATTTAGCTGTTTGTTATACTCCCCTAACAGAATATGAGCTCCTCAAGGGCAGAAACTTTTCAATTCTGATTTTATATTCTTGAGGGCCTGTACATTGTCAGCATCTGATAAATGAGGATTGAATTACTTTAATCGGTTTATTCAGCAGAATAAACAAATTCAGATGGTAAATAACCCTTTCCTTTGAGAGTAAGGTCTAACTTCAAGAACTCCTTAGCAGGAAAAAACATGACTGACCTTAAAACGAAAGGCATCATCTTCCCCCATAAGACAGACAACTAGTACAGTGGGAGTGTGGGATGGTGGTCAGTCTCTAATTAGAAGTCAGGGGTCCTGGGTCCAAATCCTGATGAATACTCACAGCTATGTGAGCCTTATTTTTTTTTTCCATTTATAATGTAGGGGCAAAAATGTTGCTGAAAGGAAGGTTGTTTTTTTTAAACCTTCAAGTACTTATAAAAGTATGTTGTTGCTGTTATAATAAAGACAAAGACTTGGCATTAGAGATATCACAGAATCTCCCACCTTCCCAAGTAACTCATTTGCTAGCAACCCCTGCTACAGGAAACTCGTTACTGTTTCCCAGAAGTGATTCTGCTTCCGAGCAGCATTAAATGTCTTCTTTTCCTTGCCTTGGATCCACAAAGCACCTAGGTACTGTGGGGAACAAAGCTACCATGATTCCTGCCTTCCTGCTCACTAAAGATGGATGTGATCTTGTAGATACCAAGAAGCTATTCAATGTTCAAAGAGGCTACTGAATATTCCAAGAAAAGGCTGGCATCCCAGAAGGAACACACGTAGGGCTCATTTTAAGAAAAGGCTTTCCAGGGAAGGGGTGGGTGTTGCAAGCACTTACGGTTTTATAGAAGGCTTTGGATTGTGTTCCTAGCACTTCTGATTTGGATACCAAGTCATCTAGTTTTTCTCCTCGTTCTAACAAAGACTCCATGGTGTTTGTGCTGGACAAAAGAAAAAAGAATTCTGTGAAATAAATGATGACAACAACCAGTCTTTGAGCACAAGCACTTGGAAGTCAACACATGAGAAACTTATAGAAGTTTAGTTAGTTCATTTATGGAACCAGGGTCATTTGGATCTGTGGTCTGAGTGTCAACCATGTATTCCAAATATAGCACTAAATTGCTGAGAACCAGAGAACAATAAGTCACAATTGTTAATACAAACTACCTTGAAACCACTATGGAACTCAAAACACTTCTAACAGACATGCAAAACATATCCCAATGGGGCACCTAGGTAGCACAGTGGATAAAGCACCTGCCCTAGATTCAGGAGGACCTGAGTTCAAATCGACTCTCAGACACTTGACATTTACTAGCTGTGTGACCCTGGGCAAGTCACTTAACCCTCACTGTCCCACAAAAAACCAAACAAAAAACCCCGCACCATATCCCAAGAAAAGATTTTTCTATTACCAATGGGTTAAAGGTAGACTTTATTCTGGAAAGACTGATTTTTCTAAGTGTGAGCTCCCTAGTGGATGAATAGTTAAAACCCCAGCAACTGGTACAATTGGGGGGCGGGGGGGGGGAGCACTGGGGAAATCAGCCCATAAACCAACTCTTCTACCTTTGGTGTTTGTCCTCTTAATTGACTTTATTAAAGGTTTTGTAATTACTATCAGAGGAAGCATGGCAGAGTGGACAGAGCTTGCCTTGAAGTCAGGAAAACCTAAGTTTAAATCCTGCCTCTAACAATGACTAATTGCATGGCCCAGGTTACACAGCTTCCAGTGCTCTAGGTTACTCTATAATTGTTTTTTTTGGTGAGGCAATTGAGGTTAAGTGACTTGCCCAGGGTCACACAGCTAGTGTCAAAGGTCTGAAGCCAGATTTGAACTCAGGTCCTCTTGAATCCAGGGCCGGTGCTCTATCCACTGCGCCACCTAGCTGCCCCTGCTCTAGGTTACTCTAAAAGACTATAAATTGCAGAATCACAAACTCAGCATAGGACGGTGGGTAAGTGTTGGAAAACATGAGTTGAAGTTACTCCTATGACACATGCTGGCTGAGTAGCCCTTGGCAAGTCACTGCTTCAGACAACTTTAAGACTATAAACTACAGAACAGCTGCTGATTTGAATTGGTATTGGGAGTTTGGGGATAAAATAAACTTTCAGTAGGACTGTGTAACAATTACATCATTGCTTTATTCTATTTTGATATTTTTGAACTTCTACATTGAGAAATTTTGTTCTGGAAATTAATATTTAAACTCCTAGAAATCACCACTTCTTAAAAACCCATGATAAATGGGAATGGAATGGAAGATAATCAAGAACTGGCAAGAGTTTGCCACACAATTTGCCAGTTTTCCATGCAGTGTCCCATTGTATCACAGCTGGTCACAGCTTTATAAACAACTTTACAGTAATATGTGGCAAACATATTTGAAGTTGCAGTGAATGAAGAATGTACTTTTTGTTTGTTTTTTATTTGTTTTTTTGAGGGGCAATGAGGGTTAAGTAACTTGCCCAGGGTCACACAGCTAATAAATGTCAAGTGTCTGAGATTCGATTTGAACTCAGGTCCTCCTGAATCCAGAGACGGTGCTTTATCCACTGTGCCACCTAGCTGCCTCACAAAGGACTCTTTAGACAACATTTCCAATTTGACAAATCATAGATAGAAGCTGAACCCTGATGAGAATCCCTCTTTTCTCCAGAGTGGAAAGAAACAGAATAAAAGACCAAAAAGAAAAACCAGATTTCCTTCAAGTTCCATGCCAAGAGGAAATTCTTCAGTAGATCTAGGCATCCAAAGATGTGAAAAGTTGAGGGCTACCATCAAAAACCAGAAACTAAAATCCAGGTGGTAAGGAAATACAGATGTACTAAGAAAGACATGGAGATGTAAAAAGAAATTAACCTCCAGATATATCCATCATCTCAAACCCTTAAAAAATCTAATCCTTATTGCTAGGGAAAAATAAGATCTTTAAAGGAGACATTTTCAAAGGCAAAGCGTACAAAGGATTTGGATTCCTTCTAGAAGAGATTTTAAATGCTATACCTAAAACAGAGAAAGGCATGTGGTACCATAGAAAGGATACTAGGCTTGGGAGTCAGAACTCCTCAGTTTCAAACCCAGTTCTGACATTGTGTGGCCCCCAACAAGGCAGTGAACACCTTCCTTTTAGCATGTCCATATGTAAAGCTGAGATAGTCAGACTATCTACCTCTCAAGAATGTTTGCAAAACCTCCCTTGTGAACTCTAAAAAAACACCTCAACCCAAACATAATGTAACCTTCCACCCATCCCTTCAATGTAAATTGCTATGCCTCCCAATTTCTACTCACCAGAATGATTTTGGTCTCATCTAACTCAGCTTGCACTTTCGTCATGGGGTCAGCTTCACGAGGATTCTAGAAAGGAATAAAAACCAGGCCAGCTGAATGGTGATCACACGAAGCCAAATTAAAAGGAAGCAGGGAAGTATAAAGGAATAAGACAAATACTGTATTCCCAGCTTCAAAATGTAGAAACAAGGTACAGAAAGCAAGATGCTGGATCCCAGCTTTCAAAGCCCCTTTTAACAATTAACAATCAGTGAAGAAGTTCTAAATTCCCAAGTTGTGAAAGAGTGTTTCAGATTCTCTTATTCTTTCAAACTGAAAATTCTAGAGAAAGTGGTAGCATTAAAGGTCATATCATCCAGGAAAGTCAGTCTGTTTGACAGACCTATGGAAATCAGTGTAACAAGCCCTTATTAAGCACCTACCCCCTTACAACATGAGAGGCATGAGAGGTGGTGTGGAGATGTAGCTAGGTCAGGAAGCCCCAGAGACACTCTGGTGCTGTGACCACAGGCAGGCCACTCACCCTCTCTCTAAGATTATAAATTACAGATACGGAGCTGCATCAGTGCAGGAAGTTTCCACACTATGGAGTTTTCTTAATACTGATGAGAAAACAAATGTGGACCAAACAGAAAACGTGCCAGGTACCACGCTTGGGGCTGGGAATACAAAACCAGAAACAAGAGTCTCTGTCACTGAGGAGCTTTCTTTCTAGAGGGAGTATACAACACGTAAAGGGGTAAGTAAACACTAGGTCATTCAGGAAGGGGAGAGTGCCAATGGTCAGGCGAGAAATGGTGAAGGCCTTCTCCAGTAGGGAGCATTTAAGCTGAGTTCTGAAGGAAATCAGGATGGAGTGGTTTTGCTATTTTCTTCTCCAACTCATTGACAGATGAGGAAACTGAGGCAAACAGGGTTAAGAAGGATTATCAAGGGGCAGCTAGGTGGCACAGTGGATAAAGCACCGGCCCTGGATTCAGGAGGACTTGAGTTCAAATCCAGTCTCAGACACTTGACACTTACTAGCTCTGTGACCCTGGGCAAGTCACTTAACCCCCACTGCCTGGGCGCACGCACGCATGTGCGCACACACACATACACACACACACACAAAGAAAGGAATATCAAACAAGTCAGATAAAGGAGGCTGGAGTCAGACTATGAAGGGCTTTAAATACCAAAGGAGTTTGCATTTTATCTTAGAGCAACAAAGTACTACTGATGATTCCTAAACAAGAACGTGACATGGTTAAACTATGCTTCAGGAAGATTACATAGAAACTTTGTGGAGGATGGACTGGAGAGACAAGACTGGAAACAGGGAGGCTATTCCAATAATCTGATGAGAGGTGATAAGAGCATGAACTAGAGTGACTGCCATCCAAGAGTACTTTTCATGATCCTAAACAATGCAGTCTCTCGCACACACAAAGTTTTTCTTGAAATATTACCTGATATCTACTAAGATAACCATCCAGGGCTGCATAATGTATTGTAGCAGGAGATCCTACTGGCCAGTCTATCTTGTTGACCTGCCTAGAGAATTCATCCAGTACCTAGAAGAAAAAAGCAATATATTTCAATGAGTGTTTCCACCATGGGATTTCCCAGGTCCCAAGTCAAATATACTTCAAGCCATGGTTATTATGTCTCCAGATACCTAAAAATATTTCCATACTTTCAAAAGCCAAAGGCTAAGAAAAAATGAAAATCAAAGAAGACTCTAAAGCATGGGGTACTTAACCTTGGATGTCTGGGGATAGATTTCAGGGGGACAGTGAAGTTGGATGGGAAAACCATTACATGTCTATTCTCATTAACCTCTGACTGAAATTTAGCATTTCCTTCAATTATGAATGTAGACTACATGTTATTCTAAGAAAGGGATCAGACTGTCAAAGGGGTCCAGGATACAAAAAAAGTTATTTGGAAAACAGCAGTACCATTGAAACACATCAAAAATCTGACCAAGACTATGATCAATCTTGACTCCAGAGAGCTGACAATGAACTGTCTCTCCCTTCTCTTGGCAGAGAGATGGCAGGCTATAAGTATGAAAAAATGTGTATGCTGTCAGACTTTCACCAGTGTTTCACTTAGCTATATTTCTTTTATGCAAGGGAAGATTCTGTTGGGGAGGAGAAGGAGGAAGTAGTCATGAAGATGTAGTAACAATGTAAAAAAATCCAATAAAACAAAATTTTACATAGAAAAAATAGCAGTACCATTGTAAGAAGAAAAACTTGGGAAAAGAAGTTGATTTTGAAATAAGGAAGCTGGTTTTGGCCCACTGAGTTTGAGGGGATAGCAATCAAGCGAAAGTACTGAAAGCATTAACTACAGATGATGCTGAAGCAAGGCATTTTAATTCCTCATAACATAACTGAACTAAGGTACCTTTTCGTACCCTATAGTCTCACTAACACCCATATACATTTTCTCAAAGTTCTATCAAACCACAAAAGCAACTCACCTTTTCCAGCAAGGAGAAAGCCACCCGAGAGGGATATTCATTGTCTGCAATGACCACGCCTGATAGACTGTCGTGCCGCACATACACATGACATAAGTACTCTGTGTAGACAAGAGGTCACGTGTGAGAAAAGTGGAATGTGGCGATTGGGGTCTGGGAGCAGTAGGGACTGAGGTGGACTTGGAGTCAGAAGACCTGGCTTTGTATTTTGGTTATTATACTACTGTGTGACCAGTCACTTCATATCTCTTGAGCCTCCATTTCATTGTCTGGAAAAGAGGGATAAGAATAACTATATCCCATGAGGTTCTTGTTAGGTACCACCTTAATGCGAGATGCTCTTATTTCTATCACACAAATCCGCACAAATGTCATGTGAGGATCAGATCTCAAAAGTTCACAAATAAGATATTTCTGGATTCATTCTATAGAGCTGCTGGACTAGGATCCAGGGAACTCTGAAGTCAGATACCTAGATGTCAGGTTCACAGGGAATAATAATAACAGCTTATATTTATATAGCACTTCAAGGTTACAAAATTCTTTATAAGTCTCACATAGGATCAAATCAAATGAGATAAACAAAGCAGGAGTGCCCCCATTTAAGATAAAGAAAGCAGGTCCAGAGGTTAGATGACTCACTCAACATCATACATCTATGAAGCGATACCTATAGTTATGGAAAAAGGCCCAGGGTCTTTTCACTACAGCACAGTGTCTTGCTTGTCTGATGGTCACAGGATCATCGATGTACGGCTCAAAAGAACCTCAGAGGCCATCTAGTCCAACTCTCTCATTTTACAGATGAAGGCACTGAGGCTCAGGAAGATTACATGACTTTTTGTTGTTGTTGTTGTTTTTGCTTTTCAGGGCAATGAGGATTAAGTGACTTGCCCAGGGTCACACAGCTAGTAAGTGTCAAGTGTCTGAGGTGCCGTTTGAACTCAGGTCCTCCTGAATCCAGAGACTTTATCCGGTGCTTTATCCACTGCACCACCTAGCTGCCCCAGATTACATGACTTTTTACAAGGCACACACAGAACCAGAAAGCCAGGGTCTGAACCCCCACCCTCTGACTCCTCTTTTCACCACACTTGTTATTCTACACAGCAAAAGGCCCATAGTGGCAGTGTGGCTGCTGGGAACCCTCTGTGGTTAAGAATATCTATGGTTGTACCACACTGTGTAGAACTTCAATCCCAGGAAACCAAAGCTAGGTGTCTCATGGGACCTAAAGTAGTCAGGGGGACTCTGCTTCCAAGCCAATACTAGAAATCTGGGAGAACTGGAGGAGCAGATTAATTTATTCTTCTTCCCAAACTCCTTTAAAGTGAAAAGAAAAGGGAAAAAAAAAGAGGTCCAGATTGAATGGTATCAAGCCCAGATTTAAATGTTAAATTTTGTGGTACCATATGTTGTGCCTAAGCATCAAGAAAAGGCAAAAACAATTCTGGAAGACAAGTCATTTATGTCAAAGTATGGCCACATGATAAGCAAGGGTACAGTATGTGACATAACTGCTATAAAGACATCAATCAAGTGCTTGATCAAAACATTTAAGTCAGGCCAAAACCACTGAAGGATCTTTTAAAAGGTCAGTACAGTTAGCAAGATCTCAAAGGTAAAAGAAAGCTATCAACTTACAAATAACAATGTATTTGATGTTAAGAAACTGGCCACAAAAATTCAAATGCCAAACAAGACAAGCAGTAAGAGAAAAGAGTAAGGTAAAGTTTTGAATTTAACACAAAATCTCAATAGGATGGAAAGATGAGAAAAATAATGAGAAGGGAGTAATCAGTGATCTTTATCAGATGTTTACCTTCCCAAAAGGGCAAGCTTCAATTACTGAGTTCAAACACATAGCTCGAATGTATGGGAAGAATTGTCTTAAATACAAGAATTGGAAAAAAGGAAAATCATAGATTGAGGGTGACTATAAGAGAAACTTTAAAGTCATTCATACCATACATAATGATTAGTATTTATGGCATCAATAGTCATTTCACAATCTTACCCTGCAACAAGGATGAGTAAAGTCAACCTAAGACTAAATTGGTTTCAACTGCGAGTTCATTAACAGTTTTCCAGACTTGTGTCTATAACACACTCCTCAGGTGGTAAATACAAATGGGGGACCAAAACAAACAAACAAAAATCTCACAATTCAAAAGGCCTAGGTCATGGAAAAGAGAACTATTACCTGTTTGCTACATATCTCATTATTACAACCCACTTCCAACCTTTTAGGAAATTGATTATCTAGCTAACACATGAATGACTATATTGTATTAATATTTTATAAACAAAGCTGGCTGAATATCCTTTGGGGGGGGGTTGGGGGGGCGGGGCAATGAGGGTCAAGTGACTCGCCCAGGGTCACACAGTTAGTAAGTGTCAAGTGTCTGAGGCCAGATTTGAACTCAGGTCCTCCCAAATCCAGGGCCAGTGCTTTATCCACTGTGCCACCTAACTGCCCCCTGGATAACCTTTTTTGAGGGGACCACAACCAGTTGGAAAGATACCATAATGTACCAGTTTGGTTTAGGGTGCTTAGCTAATATTTCACATTAAAGGCAGGTTTCAAACCTAAGTGGAGAGACTGCATAAAAAACCAAGTCCCCATTAGTGGGCAAAGTATTTTACATGAGCAGGGCAATTGAGAAGGAAGAAGAGAGGACAAGGAATAGTAGGAGGGGCAGCTAGGTGGTGTAGTGGATAAAGCACTGGCCTTGGAGTCAGGAGGACCTGAGTTCAAATCTGGCCTCAGACACTTGACATTTACTAGCTATGTGACCCTGGGCAAGTCACTTAACCACAATTGCCTCACAACCCCCCCCCCAAAGAATAGTAGGAAAAAAAGTAGGTAGCCCTAGTATCTCACAAGCAACAAAACCTGAGTACGTTACATTTGCTTGTGAATCGAAACACTGAATGTCCACTGGTCTTCTCTAACTTTATACCAAAGTCAATCATTCCCCTTACCTTGTTCTTTGACAGAGGCTCTGCTGCCTTTCTCTGAGCGTTCCACAATCAGTTGACTTGTAAAGGTCATGAATTCCTGAATACTGAAAAAAATAACAATGTTAATTTAGTCTATCTCATTCACCTTGTCCAAATGCAAAGTAAAGTAACCTCTCAGAGCTTACATATTAGGGACAAAAAGCCTAAGCCTCTCGATTGCAGGAGACTCAGGTCTCCTTCCCTTCCAATACTGTAATATAAAATTTTGCAAATAGAGTATAATAAACTGTTCAATAATTATTATCACTATGTGATTATGTTAACCACCATATCTGTTTGCTTCACATCTCATTATTACAACCCACTTCCAACCTTTTAGGAAACTGATTATCTGGCTAACATATTGTTCCATACATTCTACCAATTAAAATCTTGAGCAAAGCACTATATACTGAGTACTGTGGAAAATTACAAAAGTAGTCTTCATCTTAAAGATACAGGAACACACAGTTAGCATAGCTATACAAAGTATACATATAACCAAATACACAGATATATACAACTGCTAATATATACACAAGTGTTAAGTATTCAACAAGAAGGCTTATTAGAACGGTTATGCACAAGTGGGGCTGGTTCAGAAAGGCTACATGGAAAGAAGTCTAAGGACTTTGAAGTAGTGAAGGGACAGTGGTTTAGTTAAGAAGGCTAAGCTGTAAAAGTAAAATGTTTCACTTTAGAAGGGTTTATACAAAAAAGGCAGAGAAGGCAAATCACATGCACAAAGTAGGTATGCTTTGCTAGAATAGATTAACCATAATATAGAATTGAGTGGAAGATAAAGTGCCTGGATCAGGATGTTTAATCTAATACAAGACCAAATAATATTCAGAGAAGGTGACATGAACAAAAATAATTCTAGAAGAATACTAAGAACACCACATACTGTCATACAGTGATCAGTTGAAGGAACTAGGGTGTTTAGCTAGAAGACGACCAGGGACATAGGAATTATGTATGCCTTCAAGTATTAGAGGGGCTATTATATGGAAGAAGGACTAGATTTGTTCTGTCCAGCCACCAAGAGAACTAGCAACAATGTGTGGAAATTGAATAAAGGAAGATTTCAGCTAGTTGTAAGAAAAGCAGTTAAAGCTGTCTAAGAGTAAGAATGGGCTGCCTTAAAGGTGAGGGGAGTGGGTAAATAGGTTCCCCATCTTTTGAGGTTTTCAAGTGAAGTCTGGATGACCACTTACTGGGGAAGTTATAGCAGGGATTTCTGTTCAGAGAGGAGTTCAAATAGGTGACCTCTAATATGCCTTCTAATTCTGAGACTTTTCTTGATATTTTGCACAGCCCAGATGGGAATGAGAGTCTAAAGAAAAGGAAATGTGAAAAAATCCTGGAAAGACACAGTTAAAGCCTTGACTAGGACTGCAGACAAAGAGAGGGTTAGATGTACACAAAAAGTTCATAGTAATGGACTGGATGCTAGAACAAAATAAGATACAAATTATTGCAAAGCTTATAAGCCTCGGAGACAGTGATAATGGATGTAAGTAGGAAAGCTGAAAAAATGCTTATTTTCCTTTGGTACAGGCAAAATTTCAGGTGGTAGTGTGATGCAGTGGAAAGATCACTGGATCAGCAGGTGAGAAATCTGGATCTGAGTGTGCCTTGCAACCATGGGGAAATCATGAATTTGCTGAATTTCAATTTCTACATCTGTAAAACTGGGATAACAGGACAGTCATGAGTGACATAAAAATGACCTGAAATTGTAAAATGCTTTCAAAACATAAGATATTAACAATAAACACCACATGATTAGTGTTAAATGGAGCTACTGTGTAAACAGTTAAAAAAATTCTGACCAGATGTTAGATCAGGCCTAAAATTGTAGCTATTTAAGTGGTTAGTACAAATGTTAGTACTACAAATGGTTCTTAAAACAATAAAGCATTCCAAGAAAGTGAAAGTTAAAAGGCTTAAGGGCAAAACCATAGTAATGGCCCATAATTAAGGGGCAGAAAAAACTGGAGTCAGAAAAGTCATCAAAGACATAATCTGAGAAAAAAGGAAAACAGAGGAATCATAGAAGACAAAACTTAAAAGAATGCCAATAAAAGGGTGGCCAAAGGCAATACAGTACCAGAATGAAATGGAGGTTTTGTGTTCTTGATCAGGGACTCACTGGTAATATACTCTTGGCAAGTAAAGTATCAAAGGAACACTGAAAACAGAAGGCAGACTGCAAATTTCACCACATGACAATAAAAAATGCTAAGTGAATTAACCTGGCAGGGATACTGCTCTGGACGATTCCATGCACCCTGTGGCCTACAGGTATTAATTAAAGATTAAATGCATTTGGCCAGTGTTGCTTCTGACTAAAAACAAATTATGACTGAATACTAATTAAATGACTCCTAAGTTCGTGGAAAATTTGAGATGCAAATTTAACCTACATGGGGCTAGAATCACCTACACCATTTATTTATACTTAGAAAAAGAAAGATCAGCTTTTCTAGAATATTAGGGTTAGCCCAGGCTCAAACAGCAGAAAGAACAATGGGTTGGAGTAACTGGGAAATTGGACAAGTCACTTCCTCCTCCGGGGAAGTTATTTTTCCTCATCCTTAAAGGAGAGGGGGAAGGATATTTTGGTCTGAATTGGCTCTAATGCCTTTTCCAGCTCTATATAAGTAATCCCATATTTCTAGGACTCCCTAAGCGTCATTTACCCTAAATTAGCCTCACCCACTGGTCGCCCATCACAAACATAAATACATCTAAATATGGCATAAATATTATATATATATATACATATATATATATAATCATAATCCTATTTGCAGAACTGAAAGATCCACTAGTCCAATCCTGCCATTAGAATCCAAAAACAGTACTGTAGAGTGCTGGCCTTGGAAAGCTATGGTTTGTATCCTGCTTCAAAAACTGCTTGACCCTGCGCTCGTTGTTTGACCAGTGTCTGCTCCTCCACCCGCAAAATGGGGATAATATCTGTATTACTAAATCTCACGGGGCTGTCGTGAGGATCAGGTGAAATACAGCGCTTAAAATGCCGCTCAAGCCCCCAAACATTATGCAACTGTCAGTTCATAACTTCATGCCATCTCAGCAAGGCATGATGTCGCGCCGGGCACCGGCCCAGCCCGGAGACGGGGAAGCCTCCATGGTCACCGAGGGGGCGGGGCTGGGGTCTTCCCAGCTCCACCAAGCCACAGGCCAAACACCCACCTGGACCTCTGGAAGAAGCTGAAGGAAGACACGTCGTAGGCGGCCTTCAGCAGGACGGCTTTGGAGTCTCCTTTGTGGAGGACGCTGAGGCTGTAGAGCTTCATGGCGCCGGGTCCGGCCCCGAGGAGCCGCCGCCTGCCGCCTTCGCAGCCCGGACGCTCGGGTAGAGACGGAGAGCTCGGGGCTGCGCAGAAGAACCGACACGCGAGAGCCCGGCTGACCGAGGGGGCCCGACCTGCCGCGCCGTGCCCCGCCCCGCCCCACCCTACGCCCCTGCTCCTCCGGGGACCCACAACCCCGCAGGCTGCCCGCCCACACCGCTGCCGCCTCCGTCCGCCCGCCGCTCTCACCGGCGCCGGCAGCTGACGGGACACAAACTCCAGGTCGCTTCCTCCTCCTCTGGTTCCGGTTCCGGTTCCAGTTCCAGGGCCAGCGCCAAACAGAGAGCAGGCTTCCCTTGCCCCGGATTCAAAAGGCTGGAGCCGGAAGTGATGGAGCCTGGGATTGCCACGGAGCAAACGGAGGAGAACGAGCAGTGCGCTTGTGCGGTGCCGCCCCACCTCCCCCCCAATCTTGCCCGCCCCTTCCCTCCTAAGCCAGCTGGTTTTGTTAAGGGTGGGGTGGGCTGGACTTCTTGCTAGGCTATGGGGGTACCTACGCTAAAGCGAGACCACTCCCAGCCTTCGGGAAACTTAGATTTTTACCAGGGGGATGCCTCGTACTATCATAGACCTAGAGCTGGAAGGAACCTTAGAGGCTCTATCTATCTAGTCCTGCTCTCTCATATTTCGGATGAGGAGACTGAGGCCCAGGGAAGTTAAGGGAGTTGCCTAAGGGTCCCACAGGTAGAGTGGCCGGTTTCCTCTGCATGTATACCCTCACGTATGCGTGTTTCCCCAGATCAAACAGAAGCCCCGTCATGACAACCATTCAATTTGTGTCTTATTTTTGTCCGTGTATCCCCAGCATCTAGCTGAGTGCTTGGTCCTCAGGGATTGGTAAATGCAAACTGCATACAGAATCACCACTAAGTTGTTTTGTTTGCTTGTTTTTTAGGGTGGAAGGCAGTCTAACTAGGAAAGGCCTTTTGAAAAGAAGGGGTCCTTGGGGCAGCTAGGTGAGGCAGTGGATAGAGCACTGGCCCTGGAGTCAGGAAGACCTGAGTTCAAATTTGACCTCAGACACTTAACATTACTAGCTGTGTGACCCTGGGCAAGTCACTTAACTCCAATTGCCTCCCCCCAAAAAGAAAAGAAAAGATGGGGTCCCTGAGCTGAAGCTTGAAAGGAGGTAGATTAAAAGAGAAAGCATTGGGACAGCTAGGTGGTACAGTGGATAGAGCACTGGCCCGGGGTTCAGGAGGACCTGAGTTCAAATATGGCCTCAGAGACTTTACACTTACAAGCTGTGTGACCCTAGGCAAGTCACTTAACCCCAATTGCCTCACACACACTAAAGAAGAGAACATTACTGGCGTTGGAGGTGGAGGGGGATGATGGCCTGTGCAAAGTCACAGGTGGAAGATGGAATGTTAGGGACCACCAAATAGGCCATGTTTGTCTAGAGTTTGAGTGTAGGAGAGGGGATAATATGTAATCAGGATGAAAAGGAATTCTGGAGGTGGAGGTTGAAGGGCTTTGAAATATCAAAACAACAGTTCTGCAAAGTCTTTTGTGTTTCAAAGTATTCACCTCCCAGGAGAATATAAGAAAAATGCTGGGTTTTAAGTATGGTAATGGGTTATAAGAAGATGTTTTAAATGTGCTTGCATTTTAACCATTTCTTATGCCTGGTCTACTTTTGTTTTGAGTATCTTTCTATGAGACATCCTATTTATCTGTACTGGGTGGATCCCAGAAAGGAGCCATTCTTAAGCTTGTAGAGTTTTTCCCTATCTGCTCTGAGATGGGGGAATATTGAACCTGAGGGTATTGGGATATATAAAATCTAAATGTGTGACTAAAATCTGAGTGGTCACCTTAAATTAGAAACTCATAGCACCAGTCTTTGGGGCATTAAGCATTTATTTGGGGGGTTTTTGTTTGTTTTTTTAGTTTTGCAGGGCAATTGGGGTTAAGTGACTTGCCCAGGGTCACACAGCTAGTAAGTATCAAGTGTCTGAGGCCAGATTTGAACTCTGGTCCTCCTGAATCCAGGGCTGATATTCTATCCACTGTGCCACCTAGCTGCCCCATTAAGCATTTATTAAAGTATAATTGGGGTTAGTAAAGAGAACATGTGGAGTTCAGAAGGAAAGCCCCTAGCTCCCTGCACCTCCAGCGACCTCCAACAGAAAAGAAGGAGAGATCCCCATTCTCTGGAGTAGAAGCTCCCTGCAGGCCACCCAGGCAAGGTCCCCACACACAGTTCCAAGCTAATTGGATGGTAGCATTGATTGACATGACTTACAGGCCATTCTATGAATAGTTGTAACTTCTGGATGCTAGTCACATGCTTTCTCCTCAGGGCTGCACTGCCCTGGTTCTAACAATGTCTTTCGCAGCACGGGGGTGGCATTCTGATTCTCACATGGCCCCCTGTGCTTCATGAAAAAACATCATTTCCTTACATGAAGCAATAACATTACAGATACTTATGACTAACAAAGAAAAGGGAATGAAAAGAGAGAAAAAGAAATTGAGCAATGCATTAACAAAGGCTAAAGGCTAAAAAAAGTAAGTAAGTGGACATTATAAACAGTGTATACAATGGGGAAAAGGAAAACAGGAAAATGTCCATTTAAGTCTTTGGAAGTCTTTTCTCAGATGATTCTTGGGATGTCCTCTGGGTGTAGTTGTGGAATGGAAGTCTTTCAGGTGTGGATGCTGATGATCAAGACTAGCAAGTCTCAGCTGTAGAGTTTTGTTTGTGACTGTAAAGTTCCTCAGGTGTTTCAGATACTGGTAATCAGCTGGGAAATTTTCCTACAAAATTGAGCTTAACACAACTTTTAAATAGCTTTGCCAATAATCAAATCAAATTATGAGAGTTCTCAAAAACATGTCTAAGGAAATTCATAATCTTTTAGAGATTTTATAATTATTGTCCAGTTGTTACATGTGAAACATATGATAAAAACAAAAATTGAAACATTCTCTAAAACTTAATATTACTAAACTCCCCCTGTGGAGAATAAATTGAGAAGAAAATTGTAATATTAATTTAGAAAATAATTTTTATCTTTGTCTCATCACTTTTTGTATCATCTGCCTAATTATCCTCATGCTATTATGAGAAATTAAAGGATCTAATATAATTGGTAGCAGATGTCAAGGCCAAATCCAACATTGTATTTTCTATAGCATAACATGATACCATCAAATACTTTATTAAAATCTACATATAAGAATAATAATAACTAGTATTTATATAGTTCTATTCAAAGTGATTTATAAGTATTGATTGAGTAATAGTGACAGCATTTCCCTAATCCACTAGTTTAGTAGCTATCAAAAAAGGGAGGAAGTTAGTTTGGGATGATCTGTTCTTGATGAAGATATGCTGGTTGAGATTGCTACTTTCTTTTCTAGATGTTCACCTATGATCTCTAATGATTTCTTCTGGTTTTCCAGGGAATCAAAGTCAAACCAACTGTCCTAAAGCTTCCGCACTCTTCTCTTCTTTTTAAACCAGGACAGTATTTTTCCTTCAGTTCTCTGGGACCTCTCAGTTTTCCACAGTATTTCAAATATTAATGATAGTGGCTCAACAGTCCCATCTGCTAGTTATTTTTTAAAAATTACTTATTTTTATGAGCATTTATTATTTCTTTTCATTGCCTCTCTAAAAAAGGAAGGAAGGAAGGGGGAGGGAAGGAAGGAAGGGAGGAAAGAAAAGAAGGAAGGAAGAAAGAATGAAGGGAAGGAGGGAGGAAAGAAAAAGAAAAAGGAAAAGAGGAGGAAAGGAGAACGCCTTCACAACAAATACACATAATTCTGCAGAACAAATTCCCACATGGACTCTGGCAGGAAGTCCATCTTTAATATTAGGACTCATGGTTTATCATTACTTGATCAGAATTCTTTCAAAGTTGTTTTTCTCTCTGTCTCCTCATTATGGCAATTGATTTACATCAATTAAACTTCTCTACAGAAACTAGCACAAGATAAGTGTTTGCATGTTTTAAGCTGCCAAGAAGGAATTCTTTCTTGTCCCATTCTAGTAAAATTAAAGCAATCCATGTTTTAAAGAATAATGAGTTTTATTAATGCCTTTTATTTTTTTTTGTATCACACTCATTTCCAGATATCTTCCTCTCTGCCCAACCAATGAGCCCTCCCTTGTTACAAAGAATAACAGTTAAGGGAAACAGTGACTACATCTGATAGTGTATGCAACATTAGACATCCAAAGTCCTGGCCTTTCCCAGGAAAGTGAGGAGATGCATTTCCTCATATTTTCTACAACTAAAGTTGGCCATTATAATTACCTTAGCATCCTATTTCCTTTTAGTGTCTTTTTTGTTTACATTATTGCAGTTATTATTTCTATCATTCAAACCAGTCTTCTCAGCTGAGGGTGCAGTAGGTAGAGCGCTGGACCTGAAGTCAGAAAGACCCAAATTCTACTCTGGCCTCAGACACATATTAGCTGTGTGACTAACCCCAGGCAAATCACTTAACCTCAGTTTCCTCAAATGTAAAATGGGCTAACTATACACCTAATTTTCAGGGTTGTTGTGGGGACCAAACAAGATCATATTTATAAAGCACTTGGCACAGTGCCTAGTACATAGGCCCCGTGTAAATGATTGTTCCCTTTCCTTCTTCTCATTTCATATGACAGAATAATATTCCATATCATTCAAATACTACAATTTGTTCAGCCATTCCCTATTTAATGGACATCTATTTTGTTTCTAGGTTTGTTTGGGCTTTTTTGCTACCACAAAGAATGCTGCTATAATTATCTTGGTATATATGGGGCGCTCTCTCTCGCTCTCTCTCTCTCTCTCTCTCTCTCTCTCTCTCTCTCTCTCTCGTCTCTCTCTCTCTCATCTGACACCCCTCCTTGCTTAGGGTATACAAACAGATAGAGGACCTCTGAGCTAAAGAAAGGGTATATACAGTGGAAGCACTGTTTTAGCAAATTTCCAAATTGATTTCCAGAATTGTCACCCTCTTCAGCAAGATGCATACAATTTGTGATTATATCTAAGGTCCCTTCCAGCTCAAAGTCTGTGCAACAAAAGAAACTAGAGGTTCTAATGCAAGGGGGCAAATTTGAACCCATAGTTATCATTAAGACTTTGTATGGGGAAACTCATGACTCCAGATAGGTATACCATATACAGGTTAAGTAAAGTGGGGGAGGGGAAGGTAAAGTAGCATTGTATATTAAAACAGTATATTCCTGTGAAGAAATCCAGGAACCAGAAGAAGGAAGCACGACAGAGAGTATTTGGATGAAGATCAAAGGAGGAATAAGTAGAAATGAATTTATCATTTCAGTATACTAAAGACCACATGGAATGAAAGAAGAAATGAATGAATCTGAGAAACATCACAAGCCTGGCACAGAGTCACAGTGTGATAATGATAGGGGTCTTCAATTACCAGACATTTGCTGGAGTTCTCTGACAAAAGCAGAACCTATAATAACTTCTGGACCTGCTTTAGGGATAATTTCATCCTTCAAAGGGTGAGGGAAGCAAAAGGGGAACTTCTATTCTAGATGTGATTCCTACTAACAGACAAAAACCTGTTGCTAGGATGAAAATGATGGGAACTTTGTAGGGAATGTTACAACTACACACCCTAGAGATTATCATAGAGAAGAAAAGGGAAGCTGGGTAAAACCTGCCACGCACTCTAGATTTTGGGAAAACAGATTTCAGAAGGCTCAGATCAAATATAGGTATGATCCCATGGACAAAATTGCTTCAGGAAAAGTCAGTCCAAGAGGGATGAGAGATGTTCAAGAATGAAATTCTAAAGATGCAAAGGGAAACGGTTTTAATGAGGAAGAAAAACAGGACTTGTCTGAAGAAACTAATGGAAATGTAACCAATTTAGATTGTAAAAAGAAATGTGCAGAAGATGGAGGCAAGAGCAGTTAGAAAAGAATAAATATATGCCCCCAAAAAAGAATGAATATAAATGTGGTAGTGTTCAGTAAAAACCGTATCAGATATGATAAGGCTCCAAATGAGGTGACATAACAAGGGATAATAAGGGCAACAAAGAGTTTTTAAAAATTAGGAGGAAAGGGAGGGACCAAAGAAGGAACTGGACCTTTGTTTGGGATTATATAGGATGGTGATAATTGTCAACAGAGATTACAATGACTGAATTCTAATTTAGTTTCTGCTTCCTCCCCAAAAGGGAATGACCTTTTCATTGGAAATGATAGAATAGACATGACTATCAGGAAAGTGATACCCAAGATAAGAAAAGGGCTGAGTTGCCCTTAGTGAATTCATGTCTTCTAGCCCAGATGAACTAAGTCCTTCGGTCTTGAAAGGGCTAGCAAATTCAACTGCTGAGCCACAGTGTCAGTGACTTTTGAAAGAGCATGGACATTGGAAGAGGAGCCAAAAAACTGGAAAAGGGCAAATGTTATCCCAGTGTTCAAAAAAGAAGAGGACCATCTGTAAACTGCAGGCCAGTGACCTTGACTTCAATTCCTGATGGAAATTCTAGAAAGGATCATTAAAGAGATGTTGGCAAGTATCAGTAACAGAAGCAGTGATTATCAAGAACTGGCTTCACCAAGGACCCACCAGGAGCCAGACCCACTTGATTTTTTGATAATCACCAAACTGGTAGGAGAGGTCAGTGCTTCAGGTTTAGGTTACCTACCCTTGAGTAAAATTTGTGACAAAATATATTAGTTTTGTGGGAAAAGAAAGATAAATGTCACCATGATAAAATTTGATAGATTCAGAAGTGGCTGGATGGCCTGAGTTTTGTTAAGAGTTCTGTGTCAAGGGGGCAGCTAGGTGACACAGTGGATAAAGCACCGGCCCTGGATTCAGGAGGACCTGAGTTCAAATCCAGCCTCAGACACTTGACACTTATGAGCTGTGTGACCTTGAGCAAATCACTTAACCCTCATTGCCCTGAAAAAAAAAAGTTCTGTGTCAGTGTCACCGTGGCAGGTCTCTTGTAGAGTTCTCCAGGGATCTGTGTTTGTCCCTGTACTATGTAACATTTTAAAAACCAATGATATAGATAAAGGCGTAATAGCATACTCATCAAATTTGCAGGTGACACAAAGCTGGGAGAGGTAGCTAACACCCTGGATGATAGTCAAGATCCAAAAAGATCTCCACAGGCTAGAGCACTGGGCTGAAACTAAAAAGATGAAGTTCAAAAGGGATAAATGTCAAGTCTCAAACTTGGGGACAAAAAAATCACTTGCAGGCCCAATGCTCTATCTACTGAGCCATCTAGCTGCCCCTTCTTAACAATTAGAGCTGACCAAAGTGAAATGGAGTGCCACAACAGGTGGTGGGTTCCTCGTCCCTGGAAGTCTTTAAGCAGAGGTTGGATGTCCACTTATCAGGTATGTTCTAATGGGAATTTCTTAATGTGTGGGTTGTATCAGATACACACGGATGTCCTTCCCAACTTTTGTGATTTCCAAATTTTATGATTCTAAAATCTAGGAAACCTTCAGTCACATCCTTACATATTTGGTCATTTCCGTAAGAACAGTACAGAAGGAAGAGTATCTAGAAAGGCATCTCCAGCATTCCCAATCCCTGGCTACAAAATTGTCCTGTAGAGGGTGACACAGTCACACTGGAAAGAAGTGCTCATGGGCCCTGTCCTTTCCATTCTCTGGGAAGTAAGGTGTTGGAATGTGGGGTCAAAGGAGGAGGAGAGGCCTTGAGGTCATTTGTGTCATGGTTTCCTAGATTTATAAATAACTGGGAACTGGTACATAGTAGTTTAAATGTGTCAGACTTATTTATCTTCCTAGCCTCCATTTCTGTTAACTTTTTCTTTTGATCCCACTATCATTCAGTGAAATTTCTGGAATTTTGACTCTTCAAAAATAATTTTTAAGTCTCGAGATGTAGGCAGTGGTCTTCTGGCAAATGTTAACAACTGACTCAAAAGCACTACATACTTTTAAGTTTACTTTGCATGGTTAACATTTTCTCCATCACTTTCTTGAGTCGAGAAAGTCAACAAAATTATACGTTAATCCCTGATTTGTATCATTTGTTGATTTCTGAAGTGTAAATGCTCGTATTGAAAATTTGATCATTGGTTCTTGGGAACTCATTTGAGCTGGCCCTGACATACTTCTGAATCTTAGAGTTACCCATTAATAAATCAATGGAGGATGTTTGGGATTTCAGAGTTGGAAGAGACCTCAATGGCCATCTAGCTCAACCAATACCCCAAAAGAATCCCCACTACAACATACTCGTGGTCATCTAGCCTTTATTTGAATACCTCTAAGAAAGGAGAACATATTTTCTCCCAAAGTGATGTATATAGACCAGCAGATATCCATAGATGTCAAGCTGGAAGGAAGCACAAAGGCTATCTGTGTTCTTTCCCAATCTCTCATTTCACAGATTAGGAAAGAGGCCCAGAGAAATTGACATGACTCTGTGTGGTGACATACAATGAAGTAGAAGACAGTGTGAGCCTCAGAGAGCTCCTTATTGTTTATTTGTTTCAGTTATATCTGACTCTCCATGACCCCGTTTGGGGTTTTCCTGGCAAAGATGGCTGGAGTGATTTTCATTTCCTTCTCTAGCTCATTTTACAGATGAGGAAACTGAGGCAAACAGGTTGAAATGACTTTCCAGGGTCATGTAACTAGTAAATGTCTAAGGCTGGATTTGAACTCATGAAGATGAGACTTCCTGATTCCAAACCCAATGCTCTATTCACTGTACCATCTAGCTACCGCATAATATGGGTAACAAGCCAGAAAAGTAGACTAAGAGTGGTTAGACAGGTAGGAGACAAGCTGAGAGAGAACAGAATTAGAAAAACCCAGAGAAGAGAGATCCAGGAGGAGAGGGTGGTCAACAGCACTAAATGAAGCAGAAAGAAATGAGAAAAAAACAGATTTTGCAATTAAAAAACCATTGGTAACTTTAGAGAGCAGTTTCAGTTGAGGTCAGGAGCCAGATTGCAAAGGGTTGAGGAGCAAGAAAGAGGATGTGGAAGCAACAAATATAAACATCTTTTTCAAGAAATTTGGCTTAGTAGCTCTTGCCATGAGAGTTTACTTGGAATTCCTCTCTTTTTGCCAAAGCCCCAGGGCAGAATCAAAGAGATCTGAGCCAAAGTTACACAGGCCTAAAACAGCAGGGGAATAACACAAAATGCCCTGTTGAAGGAGACATTTTAAAAGGCATATCAAGTGTCTGGGGGTGATATCAGGGATGAAGAGACCCGCATGAAACCACCAAGCGACTACCATGCCTGATCACCACAAGGCCAGCCATGAGAGGGGATCACCTTGAATTGAGGAGTTGTATCCTCCCTATTGCCTCCTAGGCATGGGAGGGAGTGGAAGAAAGCTACTGACCATCCAGAATATTGGGGAGATTAGCAACAAATGACTGAGAGATGTTCCTTTTCTCCTATGAGTATTATATTTGAGTAAGTGTGTGTGATGTGTGTGTAAAAGCTCATTGGAGTATGTAAAGGGTGTGAGGAATGGTTATTTGGGAGATAGAAATGTGTGAGCTCAGCTATTTGCTAGGCTAAACACTGCTAGGTTTACAGATGGTTAATCTCCCATTTTTGGTTATGTGAGCTGTGTACAGCATTTTGGAGGCTCATTATTCATTATTTTTCAACAGTCTTATGACATATAGTACCTAAACTATAGTGAGTGTTTTCTTTTTGGGTCTCATGAACCTGAGATGGGAATATGAATCCTGATGAGGAAATGAGATAGGAGCTGTAATTGAAGATTTCCTCAGCATTTATTCCAGGATAAGGACAAAATATGAGCCAAATTTGAGATAGATTTATGAAATATAATATGTAAATGATTGTTTTACATCTTAAATCTCATATTGAGACTAGAGGAACCTATGCCAAGGAAAGGGGGTAGGTGATGATGTTAGGTCTTCGTAGCCTTTTGTCCTATTAGGGAGACGGGGTAAATCCTTTGCTTCTTCGGCCTACCTGAAGGTCCATCCTCATTGCTATGTGAGGAATTATTATCAGCATCTCTCTTACATCAGGAAGACTTCCAGATTGTAGGATTGGAGTCATTCTGATCCACTATGGGGGAATTATAGAAATACTCCCATCTATTCATATTCTCTCAAATATTCATTAAAATAGATCTATGAGCTCAGCAATTTGGATGTCCCTTACATTGAAGCATATCATAACCTATCTATACCTGCACCCTCTTGTCCCAGCATACTGGGGTCCTTTCTTGCTTTTTCCAGAATTAGAGAATTTTAGAGAGCTCAAAGGGACCTCAGTGGGCATTTAGTTCTACTCTTACATAAAAGAAATCTCCACTATAGAATATTCAACAGTTTTCTAGTCTCTGATTGAAGACTTCTAAGAAAGGAGAGCCCACTTCTTTCTTTCTTTCTTTCTTTCTTTCTTTCTTTCTTTCTTTCTTTCTTTCTTTCTTTCTTTCTTTCTTTCTTTCTTTCTTTTTTTGGTGAGGCAATTGGGGTTAAGTGACTTGTCCAGGGTCACACAGCTAGTAAGTGTCAAGTGTCTAAGGTAGGATTTGAACTCAAGTCCTCCTGACTCCAGGGCTGGTGCTCTATCCACTGTGCCACCTAGCTGCCCCAATCAATTCTGCTTTTGGACAATGCTAATTGTTAGGACCAGCTGAAACTGGCCACTGTAACTTTTTTTTTTTTTGGCAGGGCAATGAGGGTTAAGTGACAGCTAGTGTCAAGTGTCTGAGGCTGGATATGAATTCAGGTTCTCCTGAATCCAAGGTTGGTGCTTTATCCACTGCACCACCTAGTTGCTCCCATACCACTGTAACTTTTACCCATTGCCCCTGGTTCTGTTCTCCGGGGCCAGATGGATTAAGGCTGATCCCTCTGGAAGGGCAGCCCTTCACATACTGGGAGACAGCTCTCATGTCCCTCTGAATGTTCTCTTCTCTAAGCCAAACATGCCCCATTACTTCAATTTATCCTCAAATGATTACACATTCAAGGTCCTTCACCATCTTAGTTGCCCTTCTTTCAACATTCTCCACCTTAATAATGTCCTGCCCAGAACTGAGCACAAGACTCCAGATGAGAAGTGACAAGGACAGAGTACAGTGGAACTTCCACCTCCCTATCATTGTAAGCCATTCTTCTAACGCAGCCCAAGATGAGATTAGTCTTTTTGGCTTCTACATCACACTGCTAATTTATATTGAGTTTGTAATCCTCTAAAATCCCTCTGTTTAAAAACAACTGCTGTCTCACCCGTGCCTGCCCATTCTTTTATTTGAGAAGTTCAAGGCATTTTATTAGATTCAGCCCAAAACTCTGTCTGTCAAGCTCCTTCTGCATCCTTATTCTGTCATCCAGTGTTGTAGCAATTTTTCCCAGCCTTGAGTTATTTGCAAATTTGGTGAGCTTGTCATTTATGCCATTATCCAAGTCATAGATAATGATGTTAAGCAGCAAAGGGCCAAATTCAGATTCCTATGGCACTCCACTGAAGATCAGCCCTGTTGACATCAATCCCAAAATTAACAGTATAACATCAGAGCACTCATTTTCTCTAACCTTCCATGCCTCTTCCTTGCCATACAACAAGCCTATCTTCTGAGCAGGATGCTATCAGAAGGACTTATGAAAAATGCAATCCATCTACAGAGAAAGAACTGATAGTATCAGAATATAGATTGTTTTGCATGACTGCGCATGTATAATTTATATTGAATGGCTTGAGTTCTTAAGGGGGGTGGGGAGGGAGGAAGGAAGAGAATTTGGAACACAAAGTTTTAAAAATCGATGTGGGGGCAGCTAGGTGGCGCAGTGGTTACAGTACTGGCCCTGGATTCAGAAGGACCTGAGTTCAAATCCGGCCTCAGACCCTTGACACTTGCTAGCTGTGTGACCCTGGGCAAGTCACTTAACCTCAATTGCCTCACCAAAAAAAAAAAATCGATGTGAAAATTTCTTTATACCTATAACTTGGGGAAAACCCTAAATAAATAAACAAATAAAAAACCCCAAACAAATAAATGAATGGACAGATAGATGAATAAATAGATAAATAAATAGATGAATGAACAAACGAACAAGCAATCCTATCTTCTAGATCTCCTCTCTGAAAGTAGGGAACATCTTTGGCAAGTATACACCTCCCTGCTTTCTGCCTTGCTTCGAGTTTATGGTCTGAGGGTCATTGAACAAGATTATTTCCATTCCCCTTTATCTTTTAAGGAATCTTGAATGATTTTAATGTGTGGATAGGAGTCACTTTAACCTACTTCTCTAATTATATATATATTATATATAATATATATATAATATATATATTATATATATAATATAATATATATATATATTTAGTGAAGCAATTGGGGTTAAGTGACTTGCCCAGGGTCACACAGCTAGTAAGTGTTAAGTGTCTGAGGCCAGGTTGGAACTCAGGTACTCCTGACTCCAGGGCCGGTGCTCTACCCACTGTGCCACCTAGCTGCCCCTCTTTGAAGTTCTTCACTGGAATACAAAGACAAAAATGAAATAGCTCCTACCCTCAAAAACTTACATTCAAATGGAGAAAACATTATCTAGTAAATAACTAAGTATATCTAAGATATATTGGAGAAGGAAATGGCAAACTACTCTAGTATCTTTGCCAAGAAAACCCCAAATGGGGTCATGAACAGTTGGATACAACTGAAAACAACTGAACAACAAATATGAGCTATATACAAAATAGAGGAAAGGTAATCTGAGAAGAAAAGATAGGATTTCTTTCAGATCTTTGAAAAAATCCAGGGAAGCTAAGGTGTGAAGATGAGGGTTACAGAATTCCAGGCTTAAGGTGCAACTATTACAAAAGTACAGAGATAGGATAGGAACTGCAAATAACTCAGTGTAGTTGGATCATAGAGTTCACAAAAGTGAATAAAGTTTAAAAGAGACTACAAAGGTAGAAAGGAGACAGGTTTTGAAGAGCTTTGAATGTCAAATGGAGAAGTTTATCTTTGATTCTAAAAGTCATAGGGAGCCACTGGCACTCAAGGAGCAGGGAAGTTACATGTCATGCATAAACTTAAGAAAAATAATCTTGGCAGTTGAATAGAGATGAATTGGAGCAGGGAATAGCTTAAGGCAGGGAGATGAGATAGAAGGCCATTGCAGTAGTCCAAGCAAAAAGTGATGGGAACCTCAATTAGGATTGTGGCTGTGCAAGTGGAGAAGGAGATGGGACATGTACAAGAGATTCTGTGAAGATAAAAATAGCAAGATCTGACAATGGATTGGATGTGTGGCCTGAATCAGAGTGAGGAGTAGAAGATGAATTTAAGGTTGCAAGCCCGGGTGACTGGGAGGATGGTGGTGCCCTTGACAACAACTGGGAAATTCTGAAGAGGGAAGGGTTTGGGGTACGAAAGATAATTAGTTCTAGTTTTGATATAGATTTATAGCTGGAAGAGATCTTAGAGGCCATTGAATCTAACCACCTCATTCTTTACATATAAGGAAGCTGAGGCTGAAATATTGTTATTCAGTCATTTCAGTCATGTCTGACTCTCTGTGACCCCATTTGGGGTTTTCTTGGCAAAGATACTAGGGGGTTTTGACATTTCTAGATGAGGTAAGAGGCAAACAGGATTAAGTGACTTGCCCAGGGTCACATAGCTAGTGGCTGAGGCTAGATTTGAACTCATGAAGATGAGTTTGTCTAACTTCAGGCCCAGCATTCTATCCACTGTACCATCTAGCTGCCCCCCAAACCAAAATAGGTTAAGTGAATTGCTTGAGGTCACACAGCTAGTAAGTATCTGAGGCTAAATTTGAACTTGTTTTCCTAACTCCAAGTCCGTCACTTCTATCTACTGTGTCACCTCGTTGCCTTGTGTTAAGCTTAAGGTGCCTACGGAACATCCAGTTCAAGATATTCAAAAGGTAGTTGATGATACACAACTGTATCTCAGGAGGAAAAGTAGGGCTGACTAGATAGACCTGGGCGTCATTGGCATACAGATAACAATTGATCTTCCCGGAGCTGAAGTGGGCCCAGGACGGAGCCTTGGGGGACATCTGTGATTAGGGAGCATGACCCAGATGAAGATCGAGCAAAGGAGACTGAGAAGGAGCAATAGGTCAGAGACCAAGAGAGAAGGGTGTCATGAAAACCTAGAAATGAGGGAGTGTGGAAGGAGAAAATGACCGATAATATCAAAAGCAGAGAGGGAATGGATCAGGACTGAGAAAAAGCCACCAGCTTTTGGAGCTGTTAGGGTGGTATTTCATTCGACTTAGTCAAGTATTTTTTAATAATCAACAACAAGCATGTTGGAATCTTATAGAAAGACATGTATGAGAATTACACAGGATCATGGTAGGAGTGTGCATATCAGTGAGATCATGGATTCATCAAAGTAGAATACAATGGTTTTTGTTTATATGTTTTATGTAGATTATCACATTTTGTGCTTACAACAACCCTATGAGGTAGGTACTGTTATTACCACCCATTTCACAGGTGAGGAAACTGAGACTCAGAGAGGTTAATTGACTTGCTTGGATTCATAGGCAGGAAATGTCATAAGTGAGATTTGAACCTAGGTCTTCTGTTCTCTCCACTACAATACTGTACTTCCCAAAGTTTCAAAGTAAATCTCCTTAACTCCCTATTGAAAGTTCTGCCAGCTTGTTTGTGTTTTCACATAGTTGTTTACATATTGTCTCTCCATTAGACTGTGATCTCCTTGAAGGCAGAAATTGTCTTTTGTCTTAAGCACAGTGCCTGGTGCAGAGTAGAGCACTTAATAAATGCTTATTTATAGACTGACTCTTCTTTCTATCACTGGCACCTCACATGGTATCTTGCAGAATAAATCTTTATTGCTGTTGATGACAATAATGCTGACTGGCTTCTGAGTCTCCATAGGAGTTTGTCCAGGTGATTTTACTCCTGTATCTTCTCCAGCCATTCAAATCGCAGCAGTTCCAGCCTTTGCTCAGAGCTGGAAGGCACTTTGGCAATCACCATCCTATAACACCACCACCATCAAAGAGGACAAAGACATAAATGAGCCTCTCATAGAAATTGGACTGTCCTGGGCTGCCTTCCAGAGGCACTTGGGTAGCAGAGTTGAGAGGGTACTAGACCTGGACTCAGGAACACCTGAATTCAAATCTAGTCTCAAGACACTAGCTTTGTGACTTTGGGCAAGTCACTTATTCACTGGTTGCCTCAGTTTCCTCATCTGTAAAGTGAGGATAATATTAGCACCTTGCCTCCCAAGATTATTGTGAGGATATAATATGATAATATTTGTAAACTTTGAAGTGATAAATAAATGTTACCTGTTTTAGTCTTAGACTACATTTGAAGGATGGAGTTGTAAAGATACTATATTTATATCTACGTGGTATGTGCCAGCTTGGCAAACTTGGGACTTACAAAGAGTCTGTAGACTTTAAAGTCTGTAATAAAGTGGGCCCAGGGTGATTCTTGAACCAAAAGCTTCCCCATGTAGAAAATTGCTGCTTCCTTCCATCCTTTCAGCATCACTCAAGGGAGCATCCCCTGAGAATGTAGCCTCCTATCCTGGCATAGTTTTTCATTCAGCCAACATGTTCTCAACAAGTAGGTCAGATTGGGTATGTTGGATAGTGGGAAGAGTATCACATGAGGATCCCAAGGACCTAGGTTCAAATCTCAGTTTGATTACTTTCTAGCTATATGACCCAGGGCAGAATTCCCCACCTCTTTAGATAGCAGTATCCTCATCTATAAAATGAGAAGATTTGATTCAGTGACCCAAATATATGAGTCTATAAATGTCATCATTTTATAGATAAGGACCCCGAAGCCCAGAAAATTGAAGTAACTTTCATAAGGTTACTCAATTTCAGTAGTTAGCAAATTAAAACCCAAGCCTCCTCACTTCCGTTTTTTGTTTTGTTTTGTCTCTTAAATTTATATCAGCTGGGTCAAACTCAAATGGAAAAGTACAAAGAGACCCCTGAGGACAGTATATTGACTTGGAAAAACCACATATTAACATTTTCTGTTGTATTTTTATTTTTATTTTCCAATTGCATTTTAATCTGCTTTTGCCACTGGGATGTTTGACACCATCAATGTCAGTGGTCAATCTTTTTTGGTTGCATATAGCTCAGGAGTTAGTTTTCTCTGAACTTTTTCTGCACATGGTTAAAAAAAAAAGTGGTAGATACTGAAGGGTGGTCATGAAGCTCCTGGCTGACTCATAGCTAAAACTAGCCCAGGAGGAGACATTGGCTAGACCCCAACCATCTGGAAGAGGGACCCAGAGGGCAGAAACTGGAGCAGTGTGTGGGAGTTACAAAAAGGGTGAACGTTGCTTGGTAGAAGGGAAACCGTCCTCACAATTAGAGCTGTCCAGAAATCGAATGGGGATCCTGGAGATGGGGGGGGCAGAGGGTGGGTTATTTTGTCTGATGGATAGAAGAGACAGGGTTTTTTTGTCAGGTACAAGTCAAAGTGTTAAATCCTGTGAACTCCGTGTGCTAGGTGCTAGGGATTCAAAGCCCAAAAAATAAAACCGTACCTGCCCTCCAGGACTTTACTTTCTACTGTGGAAATATAATATGTGCATGAATCAGTAAAAGCAAATGAAATTCCAAGTACTAAGGGGAAGCAGAATTAAGAATGCCTCCTCTAGGAAGTGGCACCTGAGCTTTGCTCGGAAGGAAGTTAAAATTCTTCTGTGGGCTCAAAACAAGTGGCAATATTTGTGACTGGGTAACAGGTCTTCCTTCTTCCCTACAAAAACCAGTCTGCTTGGACAAGCACATTCAGGCTTTCATGGTGACATTTATCATCTGGAAATTAGTTTTGGTGATCCTGTGACATCCCCATGGGAACAGAACAGGTGGCGAAGCCTTCAAGGTGAGCAGTTTCAGCAGTGACAAGATCAAGTGGTTGTTATGGAGACTTGCCCTCCGTGCCTGCTTTCTGCATGGAAGATCTAATGACCTGGAGGGGGTGGTCACAAAGGGCTACACCTGGTTGTCATGGTGACCTCAGGTCCTCCTCCAGAACACAGAGAGTGGTGCCTGGAGAATCCAGTCCCCCCTTCTTCGCACTGCAGAAATATAAAGTTGAAAAGAGCGATTGATTGGCATAGGGGAAGTTAGGGTTGGTCTGTTAGAAGTGGACGGAACTGATGCTTCATTACTCAGGGCTCGCATCCATCCACAGGACAAAAGGGATCTGCTGAGCCATCCCCAGAGTGTACCGAGTTTGACACTTCATAGGACGACTGAGAGAGCAATCAGCTGGATGTGATGCACTGATTCTTTTTGATTCTCGTCCTGACTGATGACCCTGCAACAGGAAGGGAAATACATTGTCTGACCAAGACCCAGCATGGAGAAGGGACAGAGGGACAGCACCTAGGAAGAAGAAGAAGAGAGAGAGATTGGCTGTTTGTTAGAAAACAATGAAAAGGAAGAAAATCTATGATTGAAACAGGAAAAATAAACAGGAAGGTAGATCATACCTATCCAAGCCCTGTTTACTGGACCCATTGGAAAAAGGATCTGACTCTCCAGTGGAGGAAGACTTGGAGAATTTCTGTTTTAAGACGGAGAAGACCACTTGGGGTCCTCAAGAGTGGGCTTGTCCTTGGGCAGCTCACCTGAGGCTGGAAGCTGCCCAGATGCTGGATTACAGAGCCAGGATGGACAGCTCCAAGAAGGAGAAGGTAGCTCATTTTATTAGGTTTCTCTAGAAGTGACCCAAGTAAAGGAATGTAGGTGGTTTATGCTGTATTGACAAGTGCATATGCCTCAGAAAGTTATTTTATACACAAGCCTTTTAAGAAAGCTGGGGATGGGGGAGGGAGGACATTTTCTCAGGAAAACATTGGCCTTTTTTGGGTAGAAAGGAAAATCCATTCCCCAGGATTGGGGACTATGCTCTCTGCTCCCTTGGACTCCACACCAGATATGATGAAAGTTTAGCTGTCAGGTTCAGTTGTAGAAAAAACCTTCCCATGGACATGGGCAAGGCCACAAGCAGCCCTGGCAAGGGGTCAGGGATGCAGCAGGGAAGGGAAAGGGGAGCTGCCCTTCCTTTAGAGTAGTAACACCATGGTTCAGTACAGCACAGCCCAAAGATACTTGGTCCCCTGGGAAGATCTCACCTCATGAGAAGAGTCCTTGGTCCATGGCAGAAAATGGAAAGGGTATATTTTGCTCCAAACAAGGAGGAATCTAAGCATTCTCCAAATAAGATAATTATAGTAGAGTGCAAGCTCTTTGAGGGCAGGGCATATTTTCATTTTTACTTGCTATCTCCAGCATGTAGCACTATGCCTGACACATATCAGGCTGTTAATAAATGCTTTTTGAATTGGATTGGATTACAGCTCACTTGCCTCCATATACAGAGGAACAAAAATGGGAAATGGGCTCTCATTTAATCTGAATCACCTGGAATTTGAGGTGCTTACTTCACTTTCTCATCAAGCTGGCGAAGGGAGATGCAAATCTATAGGGGATGCAGGAATAAAAGAATTCCTTTTTTTGGTTCCTCTTTTTCTCTCCAGATTCATTGAAGCAGTTTTTCTTCCTTATGCATTTGAAGTGACAGGTCAGCACAATCAGTGGCTGCTTCTCTGTCCTTGACCATAGTTAATGATGTTTCAAGGAAAACAACTCTTCATCTCTCCAATGGACATATAGCAACCACATCTAGCCCATAACCCTAGGTATAGGAATAAACAAAAAAACCCTAATAAACAATTAATGAACAGCCTACTAAGTGCTTGATACATAGTAGACGTTTAATAAATACTTGGTGAATTGAAATTAGTTAGGTGCTAGTAATACAAAGAAAAGGGATGCCTCTCTGCCTTCCAGAAAGGAAAAGAAACAAACATTTATTAAATGCCTGTTATGAAGCTGGCACTGCACCAAGCACTTTACAAATATTATTTCACTTGATCTTCTATTATTGTGAAGATCTGGGGATGGCTCAGCAAGGAAGATCCCTGGAAGGGAGGTACTATTATCCCCATTTTATAGTTGAGGAAACCAAAGACAAGTAACTTGCCCAGGGTTGCACAGCTGCTAAAAGTCTGAGGCTGGATAAATAAATAAAAAGTATATGCAATACTTCAAAAGTAGTTTTAGGAGGAGAGCCCTAAGAACTAGAGAGGAGTAGGAAAGGAAATTTTATGTTGAAGGCAATACCCGGGCTGAGCCCTGAAGCAAGCTAAGAAGTCTTCCTAGGTGGGGTGAGCAATGGTGAGGAAGGAGTGTATTCTAGGTCTGAGGGACAGCCTGTACAAAGGCCAGGGGGTGAGAAATGGCATGTCCCATAGATCATTTTGGCCAATTGGTGTGAGGGAAGTAATGCAAAATAAGTCTAGAAATACAGATTGGCAGCAGATGTCAAAATATAAATATAAATGTCAAATAAGGAGTCTGTAATTAATCCTAGAAACAAGGGCCACCGAACTCTCTTGAGCAGAGGAGTAATCTGGTCAGGCCTATGCTTTAGGAAGTCCAATTTAGCATTGATGGGAAGGATGAATCAGAGAGGGAAGAGACTGAGACTAGAAGCTGAAGCTCTAATTAGGAGGGACCTGCGATAGTCCAGGTGAGAGGTGACGAGAGCATAAACGAGAGTGGGGGATGGGAGAGTGAAAAGAGTTTCCATGATCATCTTCCAAGATGGGGCATAGCCACAAATTGGTCCCTGGGTCCCAGGCACTCTTCACTCAGCTGGATCCTTCCAGTGTTGGGCTCTGCATGACAGTGCCTCAGAGGAAGACAAAAATCTCCTTCCCTCCTTTTCTGCTTCCCAATATCACACAGCATCTCTGAGTTAGAAAGGAAGTCAGAGGTGATCTTGTCCCACCTGTACATGAAAAATGAATCCCCTTTATGATGTACCTATTCAAGCAGTGGCCACCCAGGCTTTGCCGGAAGAACTTCACTACCTTCACTACCTGAGGCATCCTATTTCACTTTGGCCTGAATTCTGAGTTCCTTCATCTGAAACCCATAGATCACCCCCTCCCATACTGGGTCTTTGGATAGATTTCAGGGGATTTGGATGGGGAAAAACATTATTTCTTTATTTTCACTAACCTGGAATTGAAAATTAGCATTTCCTTTTATTGTAAACAATGCAGCAAATGTTATTGTGAGAAGGGGGCTAAAGGTTTCACCAGACTGCCCAAGGGGTCCAGGATATACAAAATGGTGAAGAAGCCTTGTTCTAATCTGAAAAATGTTTTCTTATTTCACCATTTCCATTTCCGTGTCTTTCAGGCTGCCTGTTTTGGCTATCTTTCTTGGTGTAGCTCGCCATTTTTGTGGCTTGTGTCCATCTGTCCATTCATTCATTCAATTAACAAATATTTATTGGGTGCCCACTCAGTGCAATAAAACACAGCCCCTGCTCTTAAACAGTTTACAATCCAAGGAGATAAGACTACCCTCAATTAACTAGAATACAAAGTAGAGATAAGGAATGTTTGTTTGTCCTTCTGTTTAGTTCTAAAGAGGACCATAACATCAGGGTGATATCATGATTTACACTGAATTGGATTTAAGTAAGAGAGGGCTGTGCAAGGTCACCAACCTCATTCTCTCCTCCAGAGCCATCTGGCTCCAGTGACAGAATATACAGCAGGACTATTGGAAATGGCCCAGATGTTTTTTTAAGGCAATTGGAATTAAGTGACTTAACCAGGGTCACACAGCTAACAAGTGTCTGAGGTGAAATTTGAACTCAGGCCCTCCCAACTTCAAGGCCACATGCTCTATCCACTTCTCCACCTAGCTGTTTCTGATAAGGAATGTGAGACTACAAGAAAAGAGGCCCTCAGTGCCATGCTAGTTCAGGGGAAAGAGTGGTTTCTCTCCAACCTGTACTTCAGGGACTCCTGTATTTTAAAAATATATTTGTTAATTCTCTTCATACTCATGTCCTTGTGCATGAGCTTGCTGATGCCTGAAATTTCACCATTAGAAATGCATTTCTTTATTTGTTCCTCTAGCAAAATACACATGCATGAGAGAGATCTCACTTCACTATTTGTCAATATTCCATTAGTATGAATGATCCTTTCCAGAAAGCAAGTTTTGAAAATGAGCAGGGTAGAAAGTGGCAGCTAGGTGGTTTAGTGGATGGAATGCTAAGCCTGGAGTCAGGGACATTCATCTTCCTGACTTGAAATCTGACTTCTGACACTTTGTAGTTGTGTGATCCTGGGCAAGTCTCTCTCTCTCTCTCTCTCTCTCTCTCTCTCTCTCTCTCTCTCTCTCTCTTTCTCTTTGGTGAGGCAATTGGGGTTAAGTGACTTGCCCATGGTCACACAGCTAGTAAGTGTTAAGTGTCTGAGGCCATATTTGAACTCAGATCCTCCTGAATCCAGGGCCGGTGCTCTATCCACTGCACCACCTAGCTGCCCCAGCCTGGGCAAGTCTCTTAAACCTGTTTGCTTCAATTTCCTCATCTATAAAATGAGCTGGAGAAAGAAATGGCAGACCACTTTAGCATCTTTGCCAAGAAAACCTCAAATGGGGTCACAAAGAGTCAGACACATTGAAATAACTGGATAATAACAACAGGGCAGAAAAAGTCTGGGGACACCAAGCCCTGGAAGGAAGGTGGAAAGGGGCCAGAGCTACCCTATTGAAGATTCTCTTTATTTTCCTGTATACTTTTGCTACTGTCTTCTTTAAGTGGAACTTTCCAGGGCTTTCCCTTCACTAAACCCTAAAGGATAACTAGGAAATAGTACCAGCTCACTTGGCTCAAGTCTGTGTCTGCTGGGGTAAATGGCCCTGTCACTGGACAGGGGTAAGGAACCCGATAGAATGGTAGCAAAGCCCTTGCAAAAGAGATGGTTAATAGTAAGGAGCCAGTGCCTAAAGGTCCCTTGGCCAATAGGCAGCAGCGCCATGCTGAAGTGTTCTGACCTGGATGTAGGCACATCCAAAACAGAATTCGTTGTGCCCCAAACATCCTTCTTTCTGTTGGGGGCACCATCTTTTCTGTCTCCCATATTCATAATCTTGATGTCATTCTTTACCCTTCATTCTCCATCATGCCCTGTTAGCTTATCAAGTCTTATCAGTCATACCTCATGTTATCTCTAACATCTATTCCCTACTTTCTATTCACAACACTTTCACCTTATTTTAGAGCCTCTTACCTGAAGTATTGAAATAATTCCTGAATTTATTTCCTTGCCTCCAGGCTGCCTCCTCTTCAATTTATACATCACAGATCTGCCAAAATGATCTTCCTAAAGCACAGGTCTGACCAATGTCATTCCCTTACTCAAGAAACTTCAGTGGTTCCCTATTGCCTTTACAATGAAAGATGATTCTATGATTATGTAACCATCATCCCAAAGCTCATTGGTATGGGCCCATCTTGTCATTGGTGAAGATCACTGATCCATGCCTTCGTGAGGAGCAAGACAGAATTGGCAAGAGCAAAAGAGGAAGGAGCTCTACTCTTCAGTTTTCTTTGGGTCTCTTGAGTCTCATTCTCCCTTCAGTGGGGTTGATATTGCTAATCTTTTTTTCATAAAGCTAGAAGCCAGAAGATCCTGAAGTAACTGTAGAGCCCTATGATGACTCAAGAACCCTGAGGAAAACTAGAGAGAGCCATTGTCTCCTCTCTCCCCGTCTTGCCAACTCCACCCTGCCCCTCACATTGATCTCCAACAACGACAATATACTCATACCAATGGGCTCAGGAACTCAGGTTATAATGATAAATTCCTTCACTTGGGATTCACAGCATTGCACCATTTTTCTCTAACCTACCTTTCCAGACTGATTTTATGTTACTCCTCTTCACTTTACACCTGTCCTTCTTGCTCTTCTCTGAACCTGGACTTCCCATCTTTGGACCTTATTGTCCTGCAGATCAAGAACTACTCCCTTCTCACCTCTGTCTCTTAGAATCCTCAGGCTCAGTTCAGGTTCTGATCCACTTAGTTACCTGATCCACTTAATCATTAGGACTCTTATCCTTCTCCAACTATCTTGTGTTCTCTTAAGATCATGGCTCTAGAGATGGAAGGAACCTCAGAAGACAACCTAGTGTGCCCCCCTTCCCTGATTTACAGATGAGAAAACTGAGGCCCAGAGAAGTTAGTTGACTTGTTCAAAGTCACAGATATTAAGTGTCAGAGTTGGGATTTTAACCCAGAACCTCTAACTCCACAGTCAGCATTCTTTCCATTGTACCACAATGCCTCTTTTACATGTTTACATGTTGTATTCCCTAGTAAAATGTAAGCTTTTTGAGGGTACAGACCATTCTCCATCAGTCGGTCAGTTCACAAGCATTTATTTTGTACCATGAACACTGCTAAATGCTAGTGATACAAAGAATGCCAAAAAGAAAAAGAACCAACAAAGCACCAGCTCCTGCCCTCATGGAGTGTACATTCTAATGGGGGAGACAACATGTAAATAACAGGTCCAAATATATAGGTACAAAATACATAGAGTATCTGAAGGTTATCTGAAAGAGGAAGATAACAGCTGGGAACAGGGAAAAGATTTCTTTAGAAGGTAGGAAATGAGCTGGGTCCAAAAGGAAGTCAGAGAAATTAAGGCATAGGTGGGGGAGGGGAGCATTATTCCAGTCATGAGAGAGAAGCAATGGAAAAACACTGAAATGAGAGATGGGATTTTGTGTTTGAGGAACTGCAAATAGGCCAGCGTTGCTGAGTCATAGAGTGCATGGAGGAGAGTACGGTGAAACAAGGTTGGAAAGGTAGGAGGGGGCCAGGTTACAAAGAGCTGGAAATATTAAACAGGGCTTTGTGTTTGACCCTAGAGCCGAAAGAAAGCCCGTAGATGGAGTTCATTGAGTCTCTTGGTGGGTGATGTGGTCAGACTTAGACTTTGGCAAAATCATCATGGCAGCTCAGGGGAGGGTGAGTTAGAATGGGAAGAGACTCAAGGCAGTTAAAAGACCATTGCAAAAGTTCATGCAAGAGTAAATGAAGAAAACAAAACAAAAAAACCAAACAACAACAACAAAAAAAGAGTAAACAAAGGTTAGGGGGCAGCTAGGTGGCGCAGTGGATAAAGCATGGGCCCTGGATTCAGGAGGACCTGAGTTCAAATGTGACCTCAGACACTTGACATTTACTAGCTGTGTGATCCTGGGCAAGTCATTTAACCCCAATTGCCTCACACACACAAAAAAAGAGTAAATGAAGGTCTAGCTATTTTCAGCAATACAATGATCTAAGACAATTCCGAAGGATTTATGATTTAAAAAAGGCTATCCACCTTCAGAGAAAGAACTGATACAGTTTGGATGCAGTTTGAAGCATGCTTTTTTTCCCCCACTTTCTTTATTTTTCTTTTGTTTTAGCCTGTATTTTTCTTTCATAACAACTGGCATGAAAATATGTTTTGCATGACTGTACATGTATAACCTATATAAAATTTCTAGCCTTCTCAATGAGTGGAAAAGGACAGGGATGAGGGAAAGAATTTGGGGGGGGTTGTTTGTTTGTTTTTTGGTTTTTTGCGGGGCAGTGGGGATTAAGTGACTTGCCCAGGGTCACACAGCTAGGAAGTGTCAAGTATCTGAAGGCTGAATTTGAACTCAGGTCCTCCAGACTCCAGGGTCAGTGCTTTATCCACTGCACCACCTAGCTGCCCGAGGGAAAGAATTTGGAACCCCAAATTTAAAAAAATGAATAGTAAAAATTTTTTACTTGTAGTTAGAAAAAAAATCTTTTTAAATAAAAGAATATGTAAAGGCCAAAACTAGGATTGTGGCTAGATGAGTGGAGAGGAGGGAACATACACAAGAGATGTTATTAAAGCAGAAATGACAAGATTTGACAATGGATTAGATATGGGGGGGTGAGTAATCGTGATGCTGGTGCCCATAGCCATTCAGAGGAATCTGGGGAAAGGGAGGTGTTTTGAAGGAAATAAAATGAGTTCAGTTTTGGACATGTCAAGTCTAGGATGCCTATGACATATCCAGCTGGTGATGTCTGAGAGACAGTTGGTAAAGCATGACTGTAGCCCAGCAGAGAGACAAAGACTGGATATATAGATTTGAGAATCATTTCCATAGAGATGATAACTGAAGCCAGGGGAGCTAATGAGATCCCTAAGTGAAGAAATGCACAGTGAAAAAAGAAGGGAACCCAGGAGTGAGACTTGAGAGGCATCTATATTTAGAGGGCATGATGTAGAGGGAGAACCATCAAAGGAGCCCGAGAAGGAACATGGGACATAGGAGGACATAGGGGGAGATCCAAAAGAGAGGAGAGAGTACTTAGGACGAGACGGCAATCAACTGTATCGAGTTCTGTGCTGAAGTCCAGGAGAAAGACTTGGAATAGATCATTAGATGTGGCAATTGAGAGATCACTGGTAACTTTGGAAAGAGCAGTTTCAATTGAATGGTGAGGTTAGATGCTAGATTGCAGAAGTTTTAGAAAGGAGAGGAGAGTAAGTAGAGGTCTCTAACATAGGGAGCTTTCTCAAAGAGTAGCCAGAAAGGGCACGAGGGAGAGAAGGCTGTGGTTATCAAGGGATGGAGTGAAGACTTTTTTTTTTAAGAATGAGGGTGAGGGGGCAGGTAGGTGGCACAGCGGATAAAGCACCGGCCCTGGATTCAGGAGGACCTGAGTTCAAATCCAGCCTCAGACATTTGACACTTACTAGCTGTGTGACCCTGGGCAAGTCACTTAACCCTCATTGCCCTGCAAAAAAAAAAAAGAATGAGGGTGAAATGGGCATGTTTGTAGCCAGTAAGGAAGGAGTCAGTACATAGGGAGGAATTGAAAATAAACGCTAGAGATGATAGTGTGGGCAAATTGCTGGAGGAGTAAGGAGGGGATGGGATGGATGACATATGTTAAGAGGTTTTACCATGACAAGGAAAAGTAGCACCTCTTCATCCATAGTGCAGGACCATAGTGCAAGAGGAGGAGGAGGAGGAGGAGGAGGAGGAGGAGGAGAGAGCTGTGGTTTTAAAAAAATGTCCTCATTTCCTCAGTGCCTGGAATATAGTAGGTGCTTAATAACTGTTTGTTGAATTGAATCAAGTGGAACTGTTGACCCTCTTGTACCTGATAGCTCAGAGTCCATTACTATGGGATCTGGTCAAGGGTCATGATGTGAATTGTATGGGGGCCAAAATCATCCTGCAGGGCCATTTGTCTCCAGCAAGAACCAAGTCCCAGGAGCAAGGGAAGGCTTCGTTCACTCACCTTGAATGTGATCTTTTAAATATTAACTCAGTCAAGGGGTGGGGTGGGGGTAGGGACCAGAGGGGCATGTTTCAAAATAAAGCATCTGCCACATCTTGTGTGCCAAACTGCCCTCTTACAGTGTGGAACCACTTTTCTCTAACAATTTATTAGTGATTACTGCAGCTGAACAAGAACGCCCTGAAGAAGGGGAGTAATGAGAAACAAGACTCCTGAGGGAGAGTGTAGGAAAGTCTAGGCTCTCTTGGAAAGGCAGTGGTTAAGTTGAATGAGAGCACAGGGAATTATTAGTGATCCCAGCCTTCTGAGAAAACAAGCCAGTCCTCATAAAACTGCTTCCTTCGGGCTTTGATGTACTGTCTCATTAAAGGGATGTTTACATCGCTAAGGGAGGCAATGCACCCTGGGAGAAATATCACAAGGTCTAAGAGGCAGGATCCTGGGCTTCTGAAGTGGCAAGTCAGGAATGAGCTGCTGGGGTGATTAATCAGTTATAATAACCCTCTGCTAGGGGCTATTGTGGCTATAAAAATCCTCCTTCCTTCTCCACATCTGGGCCAAAAGACGGTAGCTGATCAGAACTTGGAAAGGGGGGGGAAAGCAAATGAACAAGCAGGATTGAGGGATTTGTGAGAATAGCAGGTTATTTTGAATGCTCTCTCCATGGCCTTGTAACATCCCCATCCCCAAGATGAGGGAGTATCCACCCATTTTTAAGATCCTCCTGAGAAGATTCCAGAATCTTCCTTAGTTTAGTAACCCTTAGGGGCTTCTAGTGACCCTCATCATCCAAAAAGTTATGCTTACATCTAGCTTAAGTCTTTTTTTTTTCTGTAGTGCAATTGTTGCAGCTGGCCCTAAAGTTCTTGTAACTTTGGAAACAACTATTAAGTCATTCCCTGGGCTTCAGAGCCATAACTAGGTATTTTTCTCCTTTAGGACAAATACCACAACTGTCTTCAGGACTAGATTCAGGAAACTCTAAATTGGAGTGGGAGTGAGGTGGGTAATATTTCCTGAGTGGGGAGATAGAGATTCTGGGATGCCACTGTGAGATCACTCCTTAGCAATCTGCTGTATGGAAGTGGGTGGAGGGGGATAAAGAGGGTCAGGGCATAGAGCGGGGAATAGAATACCCCACCATGCCGTCTGGTAATATTCTCTTAATGAATTCTTCTAGCTAACTGTGATCTAAGATGCTTTTCTTATTTGTCTGAAGGATTGCAAATGCTCTTGGTACCCTCTAAATCCCATACACTTTAAATTCAATGGCCTGAGAAGAGCCCCAACTGCCTTACCCTAGTTGCAAGTCTATTGAGCTTTGTTTTCTTCAGGTGAAAATTATGTCACTTCTTTAAACCTTTCCTAATTGATCATATTTTTCTTTTAACCATCTCACATAGGGAGGCAGTGTAGTGCACTGGAAAGATTACTGTATTTGGACTCAAGAGATCCAAGTTTGAATCCTATCTCTGTTACTTGCCACCCCATTTGCCTTTGCCTATTTAAACTCTCGAGGCCTCAATTTCCTCATCTTTAAAATTAGGAGATTATATTAGATGATCTCTGAGGTCCCTTCAGTCTCTAGATTTGTGATCCTGTGGACTGTCACAAGGTCAGATCCATGGCCTACCCAGCCTATGGTTCTGTAGTCAACAGCTGCCCCAAAGAGATGGCAACCATGCTTTGAAAAGTTAAATTACTTTATTTTGGTCACATGGTTAGCCTTTGTCAGCAGCAGAACTCAAACTCAGGTCATCTTGACTCCAAGGCTAAATCTCTATTGTCTATGCCACAGCACCTTTAAATAAGCTCAGATATCTAGGTCAGTCAGTCAACAAGTCAACAATTTTTAAATTCAATATTATTTAATTTTCAGTTCTAAATTCTCTCCTTTCCCCTCCCCCACCCATTGAGAAGGCAAGAAAAACAAAACCCATTACAAATAGGTGTAGTCACACAAAACAATTTCCCACATTGGTTATTTCCAGGAGAGAAAGAAAGAGAGAGAGGGGGAGAGAGGGATGGAGGGAGGAAGGAGAGGAGAGGAGAAGGGAGGGGAGGGGAGGAAAGGGAAGGGAAGGGAAGGGAAGGAAACATTAGAGAGAAAGAAAAGAAAATATGCGATAATCTGCACTCTGAGTCTATTAGCTCTCTAACTGGAAGGTGGATTGCACCAATAAGTATTTACCATATGCCAGGCACTCTGCTCAGTGCTGGGAATATAAAGAGATGCAAACACAGTCCCTGCCCTCAAGGAGCTTACAGTCTAAGGGGGGAGACAAATATGACAATAACTAGGAACATACAAGATATACACAGAGTAGATAGAAGGTCTAACATTTTGAGGGACCAAGAAAGGACTCAAAGATGTGGCACTCCTATTTTGGGCAATCTGAGACCATGTAGAATGGGAGAAGTACTAGGAGATTGCATATGAATAAATATCCTGATTTCCACAAAAATCAGGGGGCAAGGGAACAATGGATTTTTACAAACTGGCAAGCTTGTCAAAGTGCAGCAGAATTCTGGAAGAGATTAGTAACCAGATGGTTTAACAGCACATCAAAAAGAAAGCAGTGACTACCAGGACATAGCACAAGAAAAGAGGATATTTGACTATTAGGCAAGGAATACTGTAGAAGCAATGAATCTTTATGTCAACAGGCATTAGAAAACAGTTTCTTGTGACATCCTCATTCTTGTGACATTATTTCCAAGTCCATACCCTTTTCCTTTTAAAAATAGAGATGCTATGTTATTCCATGTAGATTGACAGGTTAACCCCCCAGGAGATACTATAAAAGCTTCCAACTTTTCCCTGTGACACAGGGCCCAGAACGGGCATGGTGGGACATCAGGTACCCTCTACGATTTGGTACTGGCACAAAATGGATAAATGAACCTGGATCATAGTACTGATAAGGAGATATTTAGGTAGTTGAGCAACCACAACTTCTTCCAGAGAGTTCTATTTAATGAACTGTTATCTACCAGGAAGGATGTTTTCTGGTGACTACTCCCCTTGACTGACTTGCATAAAGACATAAAAGGCATGCTTATCAAAATGGCTGATAACACAAATCTAGGTGAATGATAGAATATGGCCAGAAAAAGTAAAAATGAGTATGATAAAATCAAATGGGGATAAATTGCAGTTAGGCTCCAAAAATCAGTCACACAAGTACAGGCTTAATCAGCTTGCCCATGTGAGGAGGATTCAATTTGATTCAACAAGCATTTTGTAAGCATCTGTAATGTACAAGGTACTGTGTTAGGTGCTAAGGATACAAAGATGAGGGGGGAAAAACTATAGAAGCTTCCATTCTCCTAGGACAGGGCTTCTTAATCTTTCTTATGTCATAGACCCATGTCTGGCAGTCTGGCCAAGCCTATGAACCCCTTCTCCGAATAAGGTTTGTTGTCTATATAAATAACTGAAGGAAACACATAAATCAGTTAGAGGTTAGTGAAATGAAGATGTATTTTTTTCTCATCCAAATTCATGGTCTTCCCCCCAAATCTATCCAGACCCTTGGAAGTGGACCCTAATTTAAGAACCTCTGTTTTAGAGAGAATACTACATGTACTAAGCAAAGTATATTACAAGGTAAGGAGTGATGGAAATAGAAAAGAGGAACAAAGTACTCTAGAGAGAGCTGAAGAAGGAGAGAACTTTTTTGTCTTGGGTAATCAGGGAAGGCTGCTAGCAAGAGGTGGTCTTTAAGCTGAGTCTTGAAGGAAGATAAAGAATCTGAAGGACAGAAATGAGAATGGAGTCCAGAAAAGTTTGATGACAATAATTTGGTCTCTTGGGCAATTAGGATGCATGCTGGTTAGTTAGACCATGGCACTTGGAATCAGGAAGAACTAAGTCCTAATACTCCTTTCGACTACCTGTGTGACCCTGTTTCTCAGCTTTAGTTTCCATATCTGTAAAATGGAGGAAATAAGCATTTCTACCTCACAGGGTTGTTATGAGGATCATATGAGTTAATTTTGGAAAAGTGTTATTATTTTGCTGTGTTGTTTGAATAATAAGCCTGGGCTGCAAGGGGGTGCAGCAACTCTGGGCAACAAGGCAGTACGTCCCTGGAATCGATCCAGAGGAAGGCGGCCAAATTGGAAATGGATCTGAAAATTATACCACATGATGAAGCATCGAGGGAACTGGGGATGCTTTGCCTGGAAAAAAGAAGGCTAAAGTAGAAATGACAGCTGTCGTCAAATATTAGATTAGGAAGGCTATGTGGAAGAGGGAATTGACATATTCCGTGTTGCCAGGCAGAACTAGGGCTGATAGATGGAAGTTACAGGGAGGAAGTACATTGTAACAACCTGAGCTATTTAATGGTGGGCACTTATGGTGTGCTTCTGCAGATACAATAATGTATTTAAAGCATTTGGGAAACCTTAAATCATTATGTCAGTGTCAGCTATAATTATTTCCAAGTCCATAGCCTTTTCCTTTTAAAAATAGAGATGCTTTGCTGTTCCTTGTAGATTGATTGGTTAACCCCTAGAAGATACCATACAATCCTCTAACTCTTCTCTGTGGTGCAGGGCCCAGAGCAGACTTGGTGTGATGTTAAGTAACCTCTACAACATGGCACTGATTTTTGTGGATCCATCAAATAACAGAGTATCCCCCATTACCATCTCAGCCCACTCCTCCCCTGTGCTCCCACGATGGCCCAGAGACTTCAGAACTATGCGTCTCTAGATCTGGAAAGGAGGTGTGCATTTAAGTCCAGGTCATCTTACTCACCTAATAGCAATTCCTAATAGGAAAAAAAAGTTGGTTCAGAAGAGTCTATTCAGTCTAATTCAACAGAACATGTTCCAAATAGAATCCATGAGGCCTGGCAGATCGAGTGCTGGGCTTAAGGTTGGGATGAGCTAGTCCGAATCCCACCTCTCAGACTTAAGAACTGACTGATATTTCAGCTTTTAGCTTTTTATGCCTTTCTCATCTCCCGTGCTAGGGCTTCTTTAATACTTTCTGACTCACATTTTCTCTAAAAATAGCTTCTTTTAAAATTTTTTTTTAAAAAATAGCTTCTTTTGATCATCAATCCCCTCTCCTCTGAATCACCATCTGGGGCTTTCAAGCACCAGTGCTGGTCTCCCAAGATGGCTGGAGGATGCTGTAGAAAGAGTCTTGGACCTGGTATTTGAATCCATACTTACTACATCAGGCAGGCAGATTTTTCCTTAGGCCTTGGGAGCAGGTCAGCTTTATGAATTGACTAAATAGGCTGGACATCTGTGTGGTAGGATTTTAGGAGTTTTGCTCTCAAATTAACTTCTTCCACCAGTCATTATGTTGTAGCTTCCTTTGGGGCTTAAAGACTTTTAAAAAAATTTGAATTGCAAGTAGTCTGTGAAAGAAAAAAAGAATCAGTCTACATCTTCATCAGAATTCATCTCCCATGAATTAGAAGCCAGCTGGGAGCATTCCCTAGAGAACTGGGACTCAGGGAAGGTACTTTACTGGAAACCCAGGGAAGAGAGAGGTTTCAAGAAGGGAGCTAAAGGATGTTGATGGGAACAGGAATGGATAGTATGAGCAAATTTCACAGATTTGCCTGGAGTTGGCCCTGAGTGGGGAGAAGGCAAGCTGCACAGGAGTAACTTCAGTGGGACTCATTGGTTCAAATTGTGTTGGACTCTGGGATAAACCAAAATCTTTGGAGTTCCTGAAACTGCTTTTACTTCCTTTAGAGCACCTATAATTGCCCCTTGGGGGTCAGGAAGATTTCAGAAACAGACTCTTTGTAGCAATTACCAAGTCAGAGCCCAGAACTCCCTGGTTCTCTTCATTCAGTTCAACAACAAACACTTCTAAATGCTTTCTATACGTGCTCAGATTGATTACAAAGATGAATAAAACATGATGCTTGCTCTCAGGCAGATTATATTCTAATAGGAAAGATCTGGTAGGAGTACATACACAAATAACCTTAACACTAGATAGAATATAAGAAGTCCACAAGATGTACAAACCAGTTCTGTGGTTATAATGATATTGTTTCCCTCTAAAGGACAGGAAAACTTCATGAAAGCATTTGATCTGTCTTGAATATGAGCTGGATTTCAACAGGTGGAAATGGAAGGGTAAAGAAGATGGCATTCCGGCATAGGGAATGCTGGGAGCAAAAGCAAAGAGGTGGGAAAATGCAGGACATGTCCAGGGAATAGTAAGCCAAATTGATTGGAGCACAGATTCCATGAAAGAAAACATCATGAAATACTCTGTATTTGTGCCCTAGGGACAGGATTAGGGCCTCAGGGCTTCAGTAGTACATTGGGTTGTGGACTCAGAGATGCCCCACAGTTAGGCCACACCCACTGACTGAGTGTTTGGGTCACCCTTCTGGTCCATGGTTACCTTGGTGTACAAACATTGGCCTATTCCCTTGGGAAAGTGGGTGTCTACTAAAGGAAGCCAAATCATTATCCAGCCCTGGTAGTCATGCTCTGCTTTGAAGTCAAGGATTTCCCAAGGCAAGTCTGGCCATCTTGCCTGCTTAGAATTCCAAAGCAGTATACAGTCAATAACTGTGCTTCTCTCTATCCTATGCTCAGAGATCACTGCAAAAGACATTCTCCCATCAGGGTCACTTACAGGGTGGAGTATGACACTTTCCCCAGTCAAGAAGTACCTGTGAATAGAAGAAGTAAGAAAGTATAGGAGGCAGGGGAAAGGGAGCAGAGGGCCTTGGTGTCAGGAAGCTTTCAACTCTTATTCCAAATGAAGCCTTATTAAGATACATGCATTTTTTTATGAGATATTTTATTTTTTCCGTTACATGTAAAGATAGTTCTCAACTTTTGTTTATACATGCTTTACAATTTCAGATTTTTTTCCCTCCCTCCCCTCCCTCCCCCCTCCCCTAGACAGCAGGTAATCTGATATAGGTTATATCTATATATCTCTATACATATACATATAGATATATATATATATATACACACACATATATATACACATAATAACATCAATCCTATTTCTGCATTAATCCTGTTACAAGAGAAAGAATCAGAGCAGTGATGCAAAACCTCAAAATAGAAAAAAAAACACAACAGCACCCAAAACAAAAGAAATAATATGGTTCAATCAGCATCTATACTCCACAGTTCTTTCTTTCTTTTTTTTTTCTTGGATTTGGAGATCCTCTTCTATCATGGGTTCCCTGGAACTCTTCTGTACTATTGCATTGGTGAGAAGAATATAGTCCATCACAGTAGGTCAACACTCAATGTTGATGATACTGTGTACAATGTTCTTCTGGTTCTGCTCATCTCACTCATCATCAGCTCACGTAAGACCCTCCAGGTTTCTCTGAACTCTTCCTGCTCATCATTTCTTACAGCACAATAGTATTCCATTGTATTCATATACCACAACTTGTCCAGCCATTCCCCAATTGATGGGCACCCCCTCAACTTCCAATTCCTTGCTACCACGTAAAGAGCAGCTATAAATATTTTTGTACATGTGGGTCCCTTTCCCCCTTCCATGATTTCTTTGGGCAAAAGACCTAAAAGTGGGATTGCTGGGTCAAAGGGTATGCACAGCTTTATCGCCCTTTGGGCATAATTCCAAATTGCTCTCCAGAATGGTTGGATCAGCTCACAGCTCCACCAACAATGCATTAGTGTTCCAATTTTCCCACAGCCTCTCCAACATTTATTATCTTCCTTTTTTGTCATTTTAGCCAATCTGATAGGTGTCAGGTGGTACCTCAGAGTTGTTTTAATTTGCATCTCTCTAATCATTAGAGATTTAGAGCATTTTTTCATATGGGAATAGATAGCTTTGGTTTCTTCATCAGAAAACTGCCTGTTCATATCCTTTGACCATTTCTCAATTGGGGAATGACTTGGATTCTTATAGATTTGATTTAATTCCCTATATATTTTAGAGATGAGGCCTTTATCAGAAGCACTGGCCTCAAAAATTGTTTCCCAGCTTTCTGCCTCCCTTCCAATTTTGGATGCATTGCTTCTGTTTGTACAAAAATTTTTTAATTTAATATAATCAAAATCATCCACTTTGCATTTTATAATATACTCTATCTCATGTTTGGTCAAAAACTGTTCTCCTTTCCAAAGATCTGATAGGTACACTATTCCTTTCTCTCCTAATTTACCTATGGTATCACCTCTTATGTCTAAATCAAGGATTTTTGTTGGCTGTCTCCCATGCCTGGAAGGCTCTCCCTCCTCTGCACTGGCTACTGACCTCCCTGGCTTCCTTTAAGTCCCAGTGAAAATCCCACCTTCTACAGGAAGCCTTCCCCAGCTCCTCAATTCCAGTGCTTTCCCTCTTTTACTTATTATGTGTTTATCCTGTAGATGGCTTGCTTTGTATATATTTGTTTGCATGTCGTCTCCCTCATCTTTGAGGTCAGGAACTGTTTTTTGCCTCTTTTTATATGTCCAGAACTTAGCGCAGTGCCTGGCACAGAGTAGGTGCTTAATGAATACTTATGAAATGAATGAATGCGTATACAGACCTGTTATCATAACCAGGAAGGCAGGACAATTAATCTCTAGCACAGGGTGAGTAGCAGTTACTGTCAGGCCCTCTCATAAGGGCCCTCCCCTCCCTTTCCCTCTGAAGCTTACTGTAGCCAATTTAAAAGCAAAACTAGCCCAGGTTTCTAGGCCAGTGCCCCTTGTTCTATAGATGTGACTCTACAGATGGGAGAGAAAGAAAGAGAACCTTACAAGATGCTTGTGCAACAGAGCAATACAACTAACACTAATAAGTCTAGCTAGATAAATGACTTTCTCTATGTGTCTGTGTTTCCATGCCCTTCATTTTGTGTGTCCCTGTTAAGAGACTTGTACAGTCAACTATGCCGTGAGCTGTCAGAGGTCTTAAGGCCCAGCAGACACCACAAAGTTGGACAGTGATGATGCTGGGTCCCAAGGTCAGCAACAGTTACATACTTGGTAACACCTTTGCTATTCTCTCGGACATCCCTATACCAGAGGCCATTGGCCCTGACAGTCAGAAGTCAGGGACCCAGCGATGAATAAATACACATCACTTCATAACAGAAGACCAAGGTTGCTTTCATTATAATGTCTCTGAATGCTAGTCAGTGGAAAGGGAAAGTGGGGGAGGCCAAGATCACTGGGGAAGGTCGAAGGGAACCCTATAGTTCTTTTTTTAAAACATGAAGCACTATTTTTCACAAATATGGCAAGCTAAGCCCTCCTCATTAATCTCAGCAAGAGTAGAGCTGCAAACTATTTGGTGTATCACATTCACTGATCAGAGGAAAGTTCTATGAATAGTCTTCAAGCTGCCGTTAATTAGTAGAGTAACACTTTGTTGAACACATTCTCACCCTTCATAAGGGTCACACTCTAGAAATGTTTTCTGAAACTCAAATTCCATAGGCAACTCCTAGGAGATCTCTATGGATCTGGACACTGAGGGACATGCCTTACTCTGAGACCAGCGCTGGTTCAGTCAAGGATCTGGGTCTGAGATTCTGTGCCACTTGAATCCATCCATTTGAGTCATCCTTATCCTTAAGTCGTGCTGAGGAAAACTGGAGAAATCCCCTTTACACAGTGTGTTCCACTTTCCTTTTCTTCTATGAATGACATGCGCCTTGAATTAATGAACTTAGAGTGCAGATCGAAGCATATATATGCATATATGTATGTATTATATGTATGTATAAAACTTTTTATATAGCCGTAACTCTGTGTATATATATGTATAGACTGATAGATAAATAGATATCATAGCTAATGTGGGATTTTGTTTTGATTATAAAACAGGCTTTGTCTTTCTTGCTTTCTTGGTGGGGGAGAAAGAAAATTCTGATCTGAAAATAAAATAAAATTGAATTAAAAAAATAAAGACCCTCCTCAAAAATAGGTATGTGAAAGTTTAACTAATAATGTTGGAAGTGTTCAGAAAGGGATGACAGGCATGAGTTTTGTTTTGTTTCTTTTTTTGTGGGGTAATGAGGGTCAAGTGACTTGCCTAGGGTCACACAGCTATTAAGTGTCAAGTGTCTGATGCCAGCTTTGAACTCAGGTCCTCCTGAATCCAGGGTCAGTGCTTTATTCACTGTGCCACCTAGCTGCCACTATGAGTTTTCTTTCAACTCAATTCCATTTAATGGACCATTACTAATCAACTACTTTGTGGCAGGTACTGAAGCTACTAAGAACAACAACAACAACATGGAACAGTTCCTGCCCTCGCTCGATAGCTTACATTATATTGAGGATATAGAACAAAAAAGTATATGCAAATTATCATAATAATAGCTAATATGCATCTAACACTATAAGTTTTTTGGGGGTGGGGTATGAGGCAATTGGGGTTAAGTGACTTGCCCAGGGTCACACAGCTAGTAAGTGTTAAGTGTCTGAGGCCAAATTTGAACTCAGGTCCTCCTGAATCCAAGGCCACCTAGCTGCCCCCACTATAAGTTTTATAAAGCACTTGCATATCTTATCTCATTTTATCCTCACAACAACTGTATGAGGCAGGTACTCATTATCTCTGTTTCACAGATGAGGAAACTGATTCCAGTTAAGCAATTTGTCTAATGTGAAATAGCTAGTCAATTTCTATTTTTTTAAAACCCCCAAGTTTTTCTTTTCAATCCCAGTTTCTTTTCTTTTGCTCTCTTTTCTTTTTAATCCCTGGATCTGGTCTGTTTCTGAGATAGGATTTGAATTAATCTTCCTGACTATAAGACAAAGTCTCTATCTACTGTGCCATCTAGCTACCTACTATAGAGTGATTTCAAGGAAGAAAGAATTTGTTTATTCAGGAAACATGTATTAAACTCTTACTATTTGCAGTATACTTTACTAGACAGTAGCGGAGGTAGCAAGATAGCTAAGACATGTATCTTGTCCTCATGAAAGCACACAATTTAGTAGATTAGATTGCATGGAGCCAGCTCCATTCTCTTACCCTCATCACTAATGAATAAAACAAATACATGAAAATGATTAATGTCCCAGTAATAATCATAATCATAATAAACACGTTTCCATTGAACCTTAGGTTTTTACCAAATAATTTCCTCACCCTATAAAGGGAGGGCCAATGCTATTATCCCCATTTTCGTTTTTATTTATTTATTTATTTTTTTTGCGGGGCAATGGGGGCTAAGTGACTTGCCCAGGGTCACACAGCTAGTAAGTGTCAAGTGTCTGAGGCCAGATTTGAACTCAGGAACTCCTGAATCCAGGGCCGGTGCTTTATCCACTGCGCCACCTAGCTGCCCCCCATTTTCCATATGAGCAAACTGAAGGTGAGGATGGTAAAGTTGTGTTCATGGTTGCTTAGCCAGTGAACCTCAGAAGTGGGATTTGAGTAGAGGTTTTCTGGTTCCGCAATCAACACTCTTTCTCCCACACTTCACTGTACATGGACTAAATGTTTTTGCACATATTAACTATAGAGTTTAAGGGGGGCAGATGGAGGGTGGGAGGGGTGTCTATAATGTTATCCCAAATGCTTTTCATTTATTCTTCTTGTGAGTATTGGGAAACTTTACATACTCCTGTGGGAGCCTCAGAAAGACTGAGGGTTTTTTTAAAATAAAAGCTACATATATACCTGCAAAATCATTCAATAGAAATGCAACAAGGGGGATAATTGGAAAGACCCAGTGTTGATGACTTTACCCCACTTTGCCATGCTGGGTGCTCCAGTCACCTTTCTGAACACATTCAAAAAACTTAGAGTCCATGTACCAGATCTTCCTTGATAACCCTAGACTTGAGTCATAATCAGCAAGAAGTGAACCCTAGAGCTTTGTCCTAGGGTGCAAACAATGGTGGTGGAGGGGTGATAGGCAGGTAGAGGGGTAGGGGAGCAAGATTCCAGCAACTGACTCAAGGTACAACCATCTCCACAGCATTTTCTGGATACCTCCTTCCCTCTGGCCCCCACTGAAAGACTGTTCTCTGGCACCATTAGCCCCACCTAAATTTGTCCCTTATACTCTTGTGTATAATTTTAGTTTATGACTCTACCCCTTGGCACTTTCATAGCCACAGGCTTGAAAACTAGTTGATCTTCCTTTCACTGAAAACCCAAGATTCACTGCCTGCTATCTGGCTTACAAACAGAAAAGTTTCCACATCATCTCTATTCTGCATTTTCCTGAGGCTCCATGTTTGGCCTCCATGGATCTGTCTTCTATAAATGATATTGAAAAGAAACTTGCAGAATTACCCTCCTTGCTCAGCCTAAGATGCTTTGATGATGATGGGGAGGGGAGTGAGAGAAAGGAAGAAGAAATTGAGATTGAGAAACATGTCAACTTGGAATAATGAGTGACTTGAAAGGGGATAAATCAGAACCCCAGAGCTGGAAGGAGCCTGAATGACATGTCCCAATCTCAGCTGTAATTGTATTCTCTTCTACAGTATACCTGTCATCTAGAATTTGCTTGAAGACCTCTAGGAAGGGGGGATTCAGCATTCCTGAGCTAGTATATTCCACTTTGGCCTAGCTCTGATAGTTAGGAAGTTTTTTCCCTCCTGATATTCCTAATATGATAGCCTAAATTTGACTCTGAAGAAATGTGCCTATAGTGTGTTGGCATGGAAAAGGGGTTAGAGAGTTGGTGTCAGAAAGACCTGGGCACAAGTCTAGTCCAGGATTCATAATCACTGAACCTCTCAGTGCCTCTGGACAACTTTCTAAGACCATATAAGATATATAACAGGGGCAATATATAAGAGAATTATACCTTTAGGATTATATCATGCAGATAATAAGTATCTAAGATTACATAAGAGCTATATTGTAAGTATAGTAGTGGAATTTTCTCACTTGGAGCTCCTTATTAGTGAAATCATGGGTCTGGACTGAAGGAAACAAGAAATTCCCATCTTTCCCTCCTCTTTGCATAGTCACAGAGTACTGCATATAATGTGACCTTTAGTATTGCTGAGCCTTTTTCCCCCTCTCTTTTTTTATTTGTTGTTATAAGATGTGGTCCTCCGGGACGGGAAGGAAGAGAGATATGTTGGAAAATGTAGATGATATAAAAACAAAGAATAACTATAAAATGTATTTTAAAAACTATTCTAAAGAAATAGTGCTGGGCAGCTAGGTGGTATGGTGGATAAAGCACTGGCCTTGGATTCAGGAGGACCTGAGTTCAAATCCAACCTCAGACATTTGACACTTATTAGCTGTGTGACCCTGGGCAAGTCACTTAACCCTCTTTGCCCCTCCCCCCCAAAAAGTAATGTTTGAACTTGTTTGGGAAGCCAGGTGGTGCAGTGGATAAAGCATAAACCCTGGATTCAGTAGGACCTAAGTTCAAATCTGACCTCAGACACTTGACAGTTACTAGCTGTGTGACCCTGGGCAAGTCACTTAACCCTCTTTGCCCCACAAAACAAACTGTCAAGCAGTTTCAAAAAAGCAGGGGAACAGCTAGGTGGCACAGTGGTACAGTGGATAGAGCACTGGCCCTGGAGTCAGGAGGACCTGAGTTCAAATCTGGTCCCAGACACTTGACACTTACTAGCTGTGTGACCTTGGGCAAGTCACTTAACCCTCATTGCCCAACCAAAAAGAAAAAAATAAAGAAATAGTGCTAAGCTTTGTTGTCTCAACTTTGCTGGAGGACTATGATTGCCAACAGACTCTCTAAATTGAGCACCCTGGGACAAAGCCCCAATTGCTTTACCTTCATTCCAGATCTCCTGTGAAGGAGGCCTGTCTCAGGAGAAAGCTGGGGGCTGGGAATGAAATGACCAGCCTAGGAGTAGTGAATAAGTCAGCAAGGAAAGAGTGGCATATTGAAGGGCACTGGTAGGTAGGAAAGTAACAAGTGAGGCTAAGAAGTCTGTTGCACCATGGTGAGGAACTTTGAAATAATGGGTGAGGATCTTGGAGATGATCCATTAGGCCAATGGGAAAGAAGTGAAAGAAGTAAGTGATGTTATGTAAGAAGAACTGGCACAATTTCAGGGCCATGCTGGATGAGAGAGGTGAAGGACAACAAGGGATCAAAGATAACTGTGGTATTTCTCACTAGGGAGGAGGAAAATAATTTTATGGCTCAGCAAAATAAAAAAGATGGACAACTGGAAGAGTTTCCTTTTTTATTTCAATTGTCTAAATGAGTACCAGATAATTTCAAAACTCAATATATACAAACCAGAATTTATCTCTCCCTTAAATCCCATCCCTATTCTGGATTTTCCTTTTTCTGTCTGAGGTACTACCAACCTTCTAATTTAAAAGGTTTGCAATATTGGAGTCATTCTCAAGTCCTTGTTCTCCCTCATTCTCCAGATCTAATCAGTTCTTAAGTTTTATTGATTCTGTGGCCATGGCATTGCTATAGGCATGCCTACAAGGTGTGCTAATATCTACAAAAATAATTGATATTTTGTGTCTCATTTTAAATTTGTATGTTTAATGTTTAATTAATTTAAACAAAATCAAGTTTGTTTCTTGAATTTGATGATTAAAATTATGTCATTTGATTATGGATAAGCAATGTGTTTACCTTATTAAAAAAATTCTTTCTGACTGCATTTTAAAAAATGAGCACCAGAACCCTGTGTTTTACAGAATTAAAATCTTAACATTGGCAGGGATTTCTGAGATCTTTTAGTCCCTGGCTTCTTAAACTGTGAGTCACAACCCCATATGTGGTCATGTAACTAAATGTCGGGGTCACAAAAAATTTGACAACAGTAAAAGATTATGTATACCTATTTTATATACCTATATACCTGGGATCATGTAAAAATATCTCAGATGAATAGGGGTCATGAATGGAAAAAAAATAAGAAGCCCTGCTTTAGTCCAACCTTCAAACCAATTCATTGATCTTTTCTATAACATCTTTGACAAATGGTCATCCAAACTTTTCTTGAATACCTCTGAGATGGGAACCTCACTTCCTGATGAAGCAACCCATTTCATTATTATATAACTCTAATTGGTAGAAAGTTCTTTGTATTAAGCCACAATGTGCTTCCCTGTAACATGTTCCCATTGCTCCTAGCTCTTATGTCTCCCTCTCCTTTCTCTCTTATGTGACTACCCTTCAGGAGGCAGCCAGATGGCGCAGTAGATATAGCACTGGCCCTGGAGTCAGGAGGATCTGAGTTTAAATCTCAGCTCAGACACTTACTAGCTGTGTGACCCTGGGCAACTCACTTAACCCCAATTGCCTTAAACATCTGGGACCATCTTCAGCTGTCCTGATGTATATCTTGCCACTGTATCTAGATAGTTCTGGAGGAGAGAGTGAGGTTGATGACCTTGCATATTCACTACAAGTCATGACATCACCTCCTGATGTCATGGTCCTCTTTGAGAACAAAGGACAAATAACAATAAAGACTACCCTTCATGGGAAGCAGTGTGGTACAGTAGAAAGAATGCTGACCTTGGGAGTCACAGGACCTGAGTTCAAAGTCTAGCACAACCAGGTTTATGTGAGTGAGCTTGGGCAGGTTACTTCCCCTCTTTGGGCCTCAGTTTCCTTTTCTGTAATCTGGATAGAACACATCCAAAGCTCCTTTTAAATCTAGGTCTATGGTCCTATGAAGTCTTTAAAGATACCTACCAAATCTTTCTTTACTTTTCCTCTTCTATCCTAATGCCACTAAATCAATCAGTGAACCAACAAGCATTCACTTAAATATCCATTCTGTGCCACATGCTGTTCTGGGCCCTGATAATGCAAAGATGAAAATGACATAGTCTCTGCCCTCAGGGAAGACAACATGTAAACCTATAACCATGTACAAAATTTATACAGGTTATTCCCAGTCTTAGAGCAATTTTAAGTTGTTAAAGTTTAAGGATTTTTGCTGTCCCCAAAGTCTGAGTTCAGTGTTTAGCTCATAAAGCCTTAATAACCAAACACTGCTCTCAGCCTTTTGGGACACGCTGAATAAAATAAATACAAGGTAATTGGGAGGGGGCTCTAGTAGCTGAGAGGATCAGGAAAGACCTCAAGTAGGAGGTGGGGTTTGAGCTGAATTTTGAAGAAAACTGCGGGTTCCAAGAGGTAAAGATGAAGAGGAAGAGTATTGCTAGGATGGCAGACAGTCCATGGAAAGACCAGAGATGGAATGGCCTATGTAAGAAACAGTAAGACACACAAATTTGACTGGGCTGAAGAATGTATGAAGAGGAGAAATAAATGATAAGGCTGGAAAGGTACATTAGAAGAAGCTTCAGAAGGGTCAGAGAACTACATATTGGATCCTCGAAATAATAGAGAGCCACTGGAGTTTATTGAGCAGGCAAGAGACACAGTGAGGTTTGTGCTGTAGGGAAACCACTTTGGCAACCGAGTGGAGACTGAATTGGAGAAGGGATAGATTTGAGAAGAAAGGGCCAATTAGAAGGCTACTGAAATAGTTAGTCCAAGAGAGAGGTGATGCGCTGAGGGCCTGAATTAGAGTGGTGGATATGTGAGTGGAGAGAAGGGCACAAATGATGAGATGTGCTAGAGGGAGAATTGACATGACTTGGTGACTGATCGGATATGGGGAGGTGAGTAGTAAGGGAAGAGTGACTGCAGTAAGACTACAAACCTCAGTGATTGAGAGGCTAACATTGAGCGCCCTCGACAGAAAGAGGGAAATTTTGGAGAGGGGGTGATGGGAGAAAAGCTGTGAGTTCTGTTTTGAATACAATGAGCTGGGAATGCCTACCAGACAAACATTCCGTTTGAAATGTCCAACAGGAGGCAGCTAGGTGGCACAGTGGATAGAGCAACAGCCCTGGAGTCAGGAGGACCTGAGTTCAAATCCAGCCTCAGACACTTGACACTTACTAGCTGTGTGACCCTGGGCAAGTCATTTAACCCCAATTGCCTTGCCAAAAAAAAAAAGAAAGAAAAGAAAATGAAATGTCCAATAGGCAGATGGTGATATGGGGCTGGAACTAGAAAGCATATTTAAACCCATGGTAGCAGATGAGGTCAGAGGCTTTAGACATAATAAGCACACATCCTGCTTTTGTCAGTTGAGCAATGAAGGAGAACACCTAGACAATTCCTTCAACCCTTGTGGCAATCTCCTCTCACCCCAGAACACACACAAAATCCTATGTAGACTTGAAGTAAACTCGGTCTGACCTGCATCTGAATAAACTCGTTGGGATGTATTGGGGCATAGTAGATTAAGTGCTGTGGATTTGGTTATAGTCAGGAGACCTTGAATGCTGCCTTCAGACACAGGCTGTATGTTTGTTGTTGTTCAGTTGCTTTTCAGTTGTGTCTGACTCTTCTTGACCCCATTTGGAATTTTCTTGAAATGATACTGGAGTAGTTTTCCATTTCCTTCTCCAGCTCATTTTACAGATAAGGAAACCAAGTTAAGGGTTAAAGCAAATAGCGTTCATTGACCTGCCCAGGGTCACACAGCCAGTAAGTGTCTGAGCCTGGATTGACTCCAGACCCAGCCCTCTATCTACTATACCACCTATGTTATCATGGACAATTAATTCACTTAATCTATAGTAGAAAGAGCACTGACGCTGAAGACAAAGGACCTGGGTTCAAAACTCTTCTTTATTATTTATTACCTGTGTGCTCTCAGGCAAATCAGTTAATCCCTCTGTGCCTCAGTTACCCCATGTGTAAAATGAAGGGAAGAGGTAGTAATACTTGGACTACTTACCCCACAGAGTTGACCTGAGGAAAAGAGTTTGTAAACCTTAAAGTATTAAGAGAACTATGATGACTTATCATTATTAAATGTAATTGAACTTTGGAGATGCTGTTTAGCTCTAAGCAGTTCTAATAGGTCAAGTCAAAAGAAAGGGGCCTACAAGAGGGCCCTCTTAGGTGGAGGGGCAAACCTATTCATGCCTTTCCAGCTTCAGAGACTCTCTGTATCTTTCTATGTGTTTGCTGCAGGGCAAAAGTGCTATGAACATATGAGGTATTATCATTATATTAACACTGTCTTTTAAATAAAGGTCTAAATGTGTTGGGCTATAGTGGACATGTTTGAGGAAGAATCCTTTGGGAGGACAGAGGAGAAAGAACCCTGGTACCAGACTATCCCAGGAGGAGAAACCCCTTATCTCCTGGGTGGTGGCAGGTGGCAGGGTAAAGTTATTTACACAGTGGTAAACTCCTAGAGGGAAAAAAGAAAGAAGGATGGGGGGAGAGAGAAGTAGGGAAAGAGTGGAGGAGAGGGGGAGAAAGGAAATAAGGAAGGAGGGAAGGAAAGAAGAAGAAAGGAGGGAGGGAGGAAGGGTGGGAAGGAGGGAGAGAGGGAGGGAAGGAGGAAGAGAGAGAGAGAGAGAGAGAGAGAGAGAGAGAGAGAGAGAAAGAAAGAGAGAGAGAGAGAGAGCGCTTCTTATCAGAGGCTTGCTCTTACACTGAGGATGAATGACTAGTAATGCAAAGCCACAACAATCTGGAGATTGAAGCTGACTTCCCCAAGCCACCCTTTATGGTGGCTCCCTGGTCCATTTTTATTTTTCTAATTCTGATTGACTTTGCTGGCTCGTGGGCACTTTCTGCTGGTGTTGCCACAGAGCTAGGGTAGGTGGGGGTGGAAGGACCAGGCAATTTTGTAAAAAGTTAGGCTATCTGGCATTTATTGAAGCAGAAAGTTCTAGAAGCAGGAGATCCTGGCATCTCCAGCTCAGATCTTGAATCTAGTTACCTGGCATCATGCCAAATTCACTCACACTGTCAACAGGCTTTGGTAATGATAATGTAAAATGCTGCAGCTAAGAAAAATAAAATCAGAGGGAGAAAAAAACCATCTCTCTCCAAACTTCATATAGACAGAAATAAGGAAGTAATGGAAATCATGAGAATGGAAAAAGGTTTCAGAACAAAGTTGGATTGGAGATTTGAAAAATAAAAGTGCTTTAAAAATACTTTGTTTTGGGGCAGCTAAGTGGCGCAGTGGATAAAGCACCGGCCCTGGATTCAGGAGTACCTGAGTTCAAATCTGGCCTCAGACACTTGACACTTACTAGCTGTGTGACCCTGGGCAAGTCACTTAACCCCCATTGCCCCACAAAAAAAAAAGTGTAAACTCTTAGTAAAAATACTTTGTTTTCCTGTGCATACCCTCTGACCCAACAATACTGCTACTAGGTCTGTATCCCAAAGAGATCATAAAAAAGGAAAAGGATCCACATGTACAAAAATATTTATAGCTGCTCTTTTTGTGGTGCTAAAGAATAGGAAATCGAGGGAATGCCCATCAATTGGGGAATGTCTGAACAAGATGTGGTATATGAATGTAATGGAATACTATTGTGCTGTAAGAAATGATTAGCAGGCAGATTTCAGAAAATCCTGGAAAGACTTACATGAACTGATGGTGAGTGAAGTAAGCAGAATCAGGGGAACATTGCACACAGTAACAGCAGCATTGTGTGATGATCAATCATGATAGACTTAGCTCTTCTCAGCAATACAATAATCTGTGATGATTAAAAATGAGAGACATAGTTTCTGGGTAATTTAATCATTTTATTAATATGGCCATCAAGTTATTAATAAAATGAGGTCTATGGACTTCTCTCTGACCTCTCTGTCTGGTGTTGGTTCGTATACCCTCCCCACTGTAGGAGGTCAATCAAACAGCAATCAAATCTAATTAGTTAACATCATTCAAATGTAATTGGTTGAAATGATTGGTGGTTAGTTATATTAAAATGAAATCTGGGGAGCCTGACTCAGGTCACTCCTCCCTTGGGGAAGGTAACATCACAGAAAAAATGTAAGACCCCCCCCCACTCAAGCTATTTTCCACCTCGGTGTGGTTTAATTTCATCAGTAACATCCTTGGGCCATATAAACAAAAGGATCTGTCTTCACTCAAGTCTCCTTTGTTAGCTTGGGTCTGGTATGACCCAGATGAATCTTACTTTCAAGGACTTAGACCTTGAGTCTAGGTAGAAGAAAAGACTAAGAAAGAAGGGGATATCACTGGCTCCCCTAAAATATTTATTATTAATAATTATTTCTCACACATCCAAGACAATTCCAAAAGACTCATGATGGAAAATGCTCTCCATATCCAGAAAAAGAACTATAGAATCTGAATGCAGATCTAAGCATAATATTTTCACTTTTTCTGCAGTTTTTTGGGTTTCTTCTTTCTTGTGGTTTTTCCCTTTTGTTCTGATTCTTCTCTCATAACATAACTAATGTGCAAATATGTTTAACGTAATTGTACTGTCTGATCTATATCAGATTGTTTGTTGTCTTTAGGAAGAAGGGAGGGAGGGAGAAAATGTGGAACTTAAAATCTTACAAAAAAGAACATTGAAAACTATCTTTACGTGTAATTGGAAAAAAGAAAATACTATTAAAAACCCACCTTTGTTTTCAAAGTGATGGGAGAGAAGGGTTAGAAACGTTCACCTCGATGCACTGGCAGAATACAGGTAAAGGTGAAATTGACTTTGCCCTCTTAGATCAAAACTTCAGTTATCAGTCAATCAACAAGCATTTGTTTAAGTGCCTAATGGGTATTGTGTCAGGTTTCCCCGAAAATGGGAAATTTTACAGAATCTCAGAGTTGGAAGAGACCTTTGAGACTGTCTAGTACAATCTATACATTACTAATGCCAGGAGAAAGAAATGAAGATAAGCCCTCTATATTGAGAGGCCCATGTATTGCAAGCACAGCTTGAAGGGGAACAAAATAGATATCTCTGGCCTGTTCTTCTCCTCCCCCTCTTCTCCACTTTCATTCTTTCCAGGAAGGGAAGCAGGAAGTTGGGGCTGGAGGCCACCACCCTGCTCTCCTCAGAGAGAAGGGATACCAGACTGGAAGGATATTTATGTGCTCTCTTAAATATGGTTGGCATGGGAGATATGTTTGTTTTTTATCTAACTTCCAATCTCTTTATCATTTGCATGTTTATCCAAGGTTTGACCTCTTCCCCACTTAATACCAGATCTACAATGAACTCATATAGCAAATAGCATTTATCCAAATCATAGAAAAACTGAAAGCAGAGAAGGAATGCATAGACTATATACCAGAATATTGAGATAACTGAGCTCAACCAAAAGAGATTCCATGACCTCACCCAAGGGAAAACTCCCCAGACTCTAGAATAGCAATCTGGATGTTCAAAGCTGTCAGCTCCTCTTTTACCTTCCCAGAGTCTCTTCCTCCAGCAACTTAAAGTGAGGTTGGCCTCTTCCATCTTCTCTCAAAGTTGGAGCTGACTTGATGCTTAAGGTAAACTTGAAGTTTCACCAGTTCTAAAGGGGGGTTAGGAGGCAACTGCTGAGAAATGAAGCTCTTGTCAACTCTGTCCCACCCCTCACAGGGCATTCATCTGTACCAGCAGGGAGCTAGTTCCATACCAATGAGCTTTGGAACAGGAGCTGCACTAAGACTCTCTGCAAAGCTCTTGATGGCTCTTGGTCATCCTGCCCTGACTTAAAATCCCCCCAGGAGCTGACTGTCTCTCAGAGCAGCCCATTCAACTCCTGGAGAGCTCTGTCTGGCAGCTCTCCTTTCTACCAGGCAAAAAGGTGGCTCCTTGCAGATTCTACCCACTGATCTCTGGGATCAGTCAGTCAACAAAGATTCATTCTTGACTCTTCCAAAACATGACTCTACTTTCCTTTAGCTAAATGACTGAGAAATATATTTCAGATTTGCATTTGGGCAAATGCCTCTCCTTGGATTTGATAAGTCACAACCTCTGGGCCTCAGTTGTCCCATGCGTAGAAGAGGAGGAGTGATGCCTTACTTAACCAAAAGCAGGAGCCTGAACCAGATGGTCTTTAAGTTCCCTTTTTCAATATCTTGATGTAAGACTTTGGGTAGTCAGAGTACTTTCCAACTACTTGATTATGAAATGATAGTTTATGGTTGAATAATAATGGAGTGCTGTAATAGTACCCCCAAAGTATTAGGAAGGCCTCTAGGGCATCAGGCAGATGCTCTGTTCTGTGTTGAGGCAGGATTTGAATCCAGGTCTTCCTGAGTTTCAGTGCAGAGCTCCAGCCACCATGCCATACTAACTCACATGCCAATGGATCATGTTCAATATAAAGAGTCATTCTAGGGGCAGCTAGGTGGCGCAGTGGATAAAGCACTGGCCCTGGATTCAGGAGTACCTGAGTTCAAATCCGACCTCAGACACGACACTTACTAGCTGTGTGACACTGGGCAAGTCATTTAACTCCCATTGCCCCGCAAAAAAATAAACAAAGAGTCATTCTAGACTATCTTGGGGGAACATGAGGACATTTTAAAGTTGTATTCCTAAAATTTCTTTTCAGCAGTTAGATTCTTAGTAGTTAAACTTTGCAAAACACTCTCTATACATTATCTCATTTGATTTTTCCAACAACCCTGTGAGGTTGTTATTGTCATTTTACAGATGAGGAAACAGAGGTAAAGTGATTCATCTAGGATTAGGGATAGGAATAGGGATTAAACCTGTTCTTTTATTGCTATAGGGAACTCCTGGGAGAGGCTCATCTCTCCATTAATGCAGGGCAGCACCTTTTCTACAAAGTAGAAAGTTGCCTAGTGTGAGAGTCAGTAAGAGATGTGTACCTAAAGTCACACAGAGTATATGACAGAGGTAGGGCTTGAACACACTTCCAGCTCTAAGAGCTGCTCTATGTACCAGGGCAGGTAGGTGGCACAGTGGATAAAGTACTGGTGCTGGAGTCAGAAGGACCTGAGTTCAAATCTCACCCCCAGATACTTACTAACTCTGTGACCTTGGCCAGTCACTTAACCCCAATTGCCTTGAACATCTGGGACCATCTCCAGTTCTCCTGACCTATGTCTTGCCAATGGACCCATATGGCTCTGGAGGAAAAAGTGAGGTTGGTGACCTTGCACAGTCCTCCCTCATTTAATCCAATTCACTGCAAGTCATGACATAACCTCCTGATATCATGGTCCTCTTTGATAACAAAGGACAAACAACAACAACAACAACAATGCACATCTCAAACAAGGATCAGACAACTACCAATTTCTAAGGCAGTAATCAGCCCAGCTTTCTTAACTCTAGGTCCAATGCTGTATGCTATATGTATGTTTTTGTTGAATTATTTGTAATGTTCAACCTTTTGTGACCCCATTTGGGTCCATCTTGGGAAAGATGCTGGAGTAGTTTGCCATTTCCTTCTCCAGCTCATTTTTTATAGATGAGGAAACTGAGGCGAACAGTGTGAAGTGACTTGCCCAGGGTCACACAGCTAGTACGTGTCTGAGGCAGATCTGAATTCAGGTCCAGGCCCAGAATTCTGTCCACTGAGCCACCTAGTTACCCTTTTTGTGTATATAATCTTCCCTGTTTAAGACAATGACAGCTCTGTAGCCAATGAGGCCCAATTATTGCTGATTGAATGTGACAAGTGGTGTGGTATAGGGATTAAGAGCTCTTCTTGAAATCAAGAAAATCTGACTTCAAGTTATGCCCTCTGACACACAGTGGTTGTGTGCTCTCAGCAACTCTCTAAGACTCAAGTTGCAAAGCAGGTGCCACTTGCATTAGTAGAGAGTATTTCCTCACTGGGTGCTCTCCATACCACTCTAATCACAGGTCCAGTCTAAAAGTCATCCTAGTTGTAGCAATTTCATTTTAAGGTTTGCAACTTTTATGTAAAATATCACAGTGATAAACTTCCTGTCCATGGTATGAATTATGCTATTACAGACACATATGTATCCATCTCTATTTTGTAGCTGTTTGTTTCTTTCTATCCTTACTGAGTCTGTGTGATTATAGGAATATTTTTTTCCACTTTGTTTTTTTAATCATAAAAGTATTTTATTATTTTCCAGTTACATGCAAAAATAGTTTTCAACATTTGTTTTCCTAAGATTTTTAGTTCCAAATTTTTCTCCTTCTTTCCCTTCCCTTCCCCCTCCCCAAGACAGAAAGCAATCTGATGTAGGTGATATATGTACAATCACCTTAAACATATCTCTGCATTAGTCATGTTGTGAAAGAAGAATCAGAACAAAAGGGAAAAACCTCAAAAAAGAAAAAAAGTAGAAACAATATGGTTCAATCTGCATTCAGAATCCACAGTTCTTTTTTTCTGGATGTGGAAAACATTTTCCATCATGAGTTCTTTGGAATTGTCTTGGATCATTACACTTCTAAGAAGAGCCAAGTCTACCACAGTTGATCATCACACAATGTTCCTGTTACTGTGTTCAATGTTTCCTGGTTCTGCTCACTTCACTCAGCATCAATTAATCCACTTAAGTCTTTCCAGGTTTTTCTGAAATCTGTCCGCTCATCATTTCTTACAGCACAATAGTATTCCATTCCATTCATATACCACAACTTGTTCAGCCATTCCCCAACTGATGAGCATTCCTTCGATTTCCCATTCTTTGCCACCACAAAGAGGGCAGCTATAAATATTTTTATACATGTGGGTCCTTTTCCCTTTTCTCTGATCTCTTTGGGGTCTGTAAGACCTAGTAGTGGTATTACTGGGTCAAAGGGTATATACACAGTCCCATAGCCCTTTGGGCATACTTTCAAATTGCTCTCCAGAATGGTTGGATTAGTGTTCCAATTTCCCCACAGTTTTAGGAGTATGTTTGTCCTCTCCTTCACTACAGCCACCATTCTTTTTTTAAAATAACATTTTATTTTCCCATAATTACATGTAAAAACAATTTTTAACATTCAGTTAAAATTTTGGGGGGACAGCTAGGTGGTGCAGTGGATAAAGCACCAGCCCTGGATTCAGGAGGACCTGAGTTCAAATCTGGCCTCAGACACTTGACACTTACTAGCTGTGTGACACTGGGCAAGTCACTTAACCCTCATTGCCCCCCAAAAAACATCGAGTTTGAAATTTTCTCCCTCCCTCCCTGAAATAGTAAGCAATCTGAAAAAGGTTATGTACAGTCATGTAAAACATGTTTCCATATTAGTCATTTTGTGTATGAAAACTCAAACTGGAAAAAAAAAGAAAGTGAAAAATAGTATGCTTTTGTCTGTATTTAGACTCTATCAGTTCTTTCTCTGGAGGGGAATATCATTTTTCCTCATGAGTCCTTTGGGATTGTCTTGGATCATTGTATTTCTGAGAATAGCTAAGTCATTCACAGTTGCTTATCATACAATACAATATTCCTGTGTACAATGTTCTTTTGGTTCTGCTTACTTTACTCTGCATCAGTCCACTTAAGTCTTTCCAGGTTTTTCTGAAGGCATCCTAATTGTTGTTTCTTTTTCTTTTTCTTTTTCTTTTTCTTTTTCTTTTTCTTTTTCTTTTTCTTTTTCTTTTTTTGCAGGACAATGAGGGTTAAGTGACTTGCCCAAGGTCACATAGCTAGTAAGTGTCAAGTGTCTGAGGTCGGATCTGAACTTAGATCCTCTTGAATCCAGGGCCGGTTATCCACTTCACCACCTAGCTGTCCCCTGATTGTTGTTTCTTATAACACAATAATATGCCATCATAATCATATACCACAACTTGTTCAGCCATTCCCCAGTTGATGGACATCTCCTCAATTTCCAATTCTTAACCACCACAAAAAGAGCTGCTATAAATACCCTTGTACAAATAGGTCCTTCTTCCTCTCTCTCCTCCCTCTCCCTTTTCCTCTCCACCCCTCCTGTCTCTGTCTCTCTCTCCTTCTCCCTTTCCTTCTCCCTCTCCCTTTTCCTCCCCACCCCTTCTGTCTCTGTGTGTCTCTGTCTCTGCCTTTCTCTGTCTCTCTCTATCTCTCTGTCTTTCTCTCTGTGTGTCTCTCTCTCTGTCTCTGTGTGTGTGTGTCTCTTTCTGTCTTTCTCTCTATGTCTCTCTCTCTCTCTCTCTGTCTCCCATTTCTTTGGGATATAGACCTAGTAGTGGCATCATATAGCCTCAATTTTTGTTCAGGCCCTCGTCACCTCATGCCATGCCTCCTAATGGATTTGCTGGCTTCAGTGTCTGTCTTTCTCTTTCCTTAAGCTCATTAAGTGCCACTTTCATTATGTCCCTCCCTTGCTCTAAAAGTGTAATTGGTTTTCACTAATAAGATGAGCCTGGCAATCAAGGTCCTTAAGGATATGTCCTCAAACTATCTTTCCAACTTTCCAACATCTCTTTGAAAATCCTCCGCTCCAGTCTGACTGGCCTCCAGCTGTCCCCTGGATGATTATACTAGCTGGCAGCTCTGTTGCACATTTAGGTCTGTAGACTCTTTGCATGTGTGTTTATTATCTCATTAGCATCCCATGACGGCACTGTGGGGTGGCTGCTACAGGTGATTATTATTATTCTATCCCTATTTTACAGATGAGGAAACTGAAGCTCAGAGAACTGAAATGACTTGCCCTTCATGGTCCCACAATTAGTAAGTGCCAGAAGCCAGGAGAAAGTAAAGCCTTCCTGATTCCAAGTCTCCCACTTTACCCGCTGCATCACACTGCCCCCTGAGCATCAGGCATGCTTTCCCTTCCTTTCTCTGCTCACATTGTTCTCCCTGATTGGAAAGCTGTCTCTCCTCCTTTCTCCTTCTCCGTCTCCTACCTTCAGCCTGGCTCCCCTCCAATCATAAGCCCAGTGAAAGCTATCTCAGGTTTAAGGTATCCATCCACTTAAGACCACAGCACACAAGCTCCCATAATTGTTTCTTTTACCTGACCAACCAGAGGACACATGAATTCAAAGCAAAGGCTTCTTGAAACAAAAGGTAAGGCAAACAACAAAGGGTTAGCTCAAGCAGAAGTTGGAGCACCCCACCTCCAAATAGCTCCCTCCTCTCTACGCATGTGTCACCAAGAGGGGCAGGGAGAGAAAGGAAGTGCTGGTGTTTGGCTTCCATCTTCACATCATAGCAAGGGCAGTGGCCTGTTGTTAGATAACTGCCTGCAGAAACAGAATTGGGTGTACTGAGTGTTTGCTGCAAATCAGCTAGTCTGAGCTTTTCCTGCAACCTCTATCCACCCACCCCTCCAAGTGGTGAGGAGGGGGAGAGAGGGAAGGGGAGGGAGGAAGAAGGAGGAGAGAGACAGAGAGAAAAAGAGAATGTGTGTGTTAACATAATAGCAAGTGTAATAGCAAGTGTGATAGCTTGGAATCTGCTCAGGTTGTGCACACAGCGCTTTCTTCTCTGCATACTCCTCACCTCCTCTACTCACCTTACAATCTGGCTTGCTTTTGCTCTGTGATAACACTGCAGGCTAGTGAATTTAGGAACTGCCTTCAGAGTAGGAAGCAGTGGGTGTCTCTATCTGTTGTTGCTGTGCCTTTGAAACATCGCCATATTTCATGCCTGCACACACCACCCTAGGATAAGCAGTATGTCTCTAGTCCCAAAGTTTTGTTGGACTAGTTATTAGATGCTCCACTGTGTGGTGCAGACAAGGATTACAAGCGAATTTATCCTCATGCTCCTGCTCCTCCTGCTGAGCACTTTGGAAGGTCCATTTAAAATAACATTAACAACAAAAATAATAAATAATTTCACTTGGACCTATGTATTTTATGGTATAGGAAGCTCTGAGTGAAGAATCAAAGCAGATGGGCAACTTGTCTGCATTTTATAGTCTTCAAGTGTTGCCTGGGGGCACTGAGGAGTTAAATGACTTGGTCACAGAGGCATTATGTAGCAAAGGCAGAACATATTTAGGTTTTCCTGACTCTGAAGCCAGCTCTCTATCTACTATACCAGACTTACCTCTACTACTGATGTTGCTGAAGATGATGATAGTAGTAATAATAATAAGCCTTTATAAATAATTTACTTTTATGATTTTTCAAGATTTTTTTTCAATTTTGAGCTTTAAGTTCTCTCCCTCTCTCCAACCCCTTCACCCACTGAGAAAGCAAGCAAGATGATACCCATTACACATGTGAAGTTGTGCAAAATATGTCTCCATAGCAACCATTTAAAAAAAAGGCAAGAAAATGGGGCAGCTAGGTGGCACAGTGGATGGAGCACTGGCCCTGGATTCAGGAGGACCTGAGTTCAAATCCAGCCTCAGATACTTGACACTTACTGGCTGTGTGACCTTGGGTAAGTCACTTAACCCTCATTGCCTCAGCAAAAAAAAAAAAAAACGGCAAGAAAAATAAAGAAAGCATGCTTCAATTTATACTCAGGGTTTATCAGTTTTCTCTCTCTGGAAGTGGATATCATTTTTCATCATGGATCCTTTAGAACTATCATGGGTTAAGGTCTTGATCAGAGGAACTAAGTCTTTTACAGTTATCATTACAACATTGCCATTACTGTGTACAATGTTCTCTTGGTTCTCCTCACTTCACTTTACATCATTTCACATAAGTCTTCCTAGGACTTTCTGAGGCCATACGCTTCATTATTTCTTATAGTAGAGTAGTGTTTCATCATAATTATATACCATAGCTTGTTTAGTCATTCCTTAATTGAAGGGCAATCCCCTCATTTCCAATTCCTTGCTATCACAAAAAGAGCTGCTATAAGTATTTTTGTACATATAGATCCTTTCCCCTTTTCTTTGATCTCTTTGGGATACCAGCCTAGTGGTGGCATTGCCAGATCAAAAGATATGCACAGTTTCATAGCTCTTTGTGCATAGTTCCAAATTGTTCTCCAGAATGGATGGACTAGTTCACAACTCTACCAATATAATGTATTAGTTTCCTTATTTTTTCACATCCCCTCCAGCATTGGTCATTTTCCTTTTCTGTCACCTTAGCCAATCTGATAGGTTTAAGGTGAGGTACCCCAGAGTTATTTTAATTTATATTTCTCTATTAGTGATTTAGAGCATTTTTTCATGTAACTATTCATAGCTTTGGTTTATTCTGAAAACTGCTTGTTCATATCCTTTGACCATTTATCAATTGGAGGAATCACTCTTATTTTTATAAATTTGATTCAGCTCTCTATGTATTTGAGAAATGAAACCTTTACCAGAGATATTTGCTTTAAATGCCCCCCTCTAGTTTCCTGCTTTCCTTCTAATTTTGGCTGCATTGATTTTGTTTGTGTGAAACCTTTTTTATTTAATGTAGTAAAAATTATCCATTTTCTATCTCATGTGATCCTCTCTAACTCTTGTATAGTCATAAACTCTTCCATTACCCATAGATCTGTAATTTTTCTATGCTTGTCTAATTTGTTTATATCACCTTTTTATGTCTAAATCATGAATCTTAGTATATGGTGTGAGATATTAATTTATGCCTGGTTTCTGCCAGACTGCTTTCCAGTTTTCCCAGTAGTTTTTGTTGTATAGTGACTTCTTGTCCCCAAAGCTTGGACCTTTGGGTTTATCAAATACTAGATTACTGGGTCTTTATTTCTATACATTGTGTACCCTATCTATCTCACTGATCAATCCCTCTATTTCTTATCCAGTACCAAAATGTTTTGATGATTACCACTTTATAGTATAGTTTGAACTTTGATTTTGATTGGCTACCTTCTTTATATGTCATTTAAAGTTTGCAAAGTATTTAACAGATATTATCTCATTTCATACTCAATGACAAGTCTGTGAGACAGGCAATGCAGATATTACTAGCTTTACCTTGCATATAAGGAAAGGGAGCCCAAGAGGGATTAAGTGGTTTACCCATGGTCACATAGCCAGTAAATGCCACAGGTGGGATTTGAACCCAAGACTTCTGGACTCTAAGTTCAACACTCTAGACTCTTGAATATACTCATTAATGTGTCATCTGACAAGTTACTGCTTCACTGCCCAAAGAAGCATCTTGATGGTTTTGAAGACTAAATCCAGTTTCCCAGAGTACCAGCTTTTCCTCAAAGGACTAATCCCTATTGGGAGAGTCAGACTCAGACCCTGCACTCCTAACACAGTGTGACTTATGAAGCAACTAAGATCTGTACACATCTAGGAAACTTCTTTGATGGCAGATAATCATCTTGTCACAGAACCTATCAGGGGATTTCCACCTCAGCATCTTGCAATCGCCTTCTGTTTTCCATCAATAAATACAATCAGTGCCTATATTTCATTGCCACTCAGGCTTTGACCTGGGGTTGACCTTCTTCCAATTCTAGGAGAACCAAGAGAAGATACTTACATGGAAACTGGGCCAACAAAAGAAATATTTTGAAGCAATGATTGTTATTTCTGTGTTCTTCGGAACAGCAAACCATGTGTGCAACAGTCTAGGGAGGGTGGATGGTCTTTATTGCCCCACTGTACAGGGCTCAGGACATTAGACAGATCAGCAATTCAAAGCATCTTACTCTGATTGTAGCATCTTAAATTGGCCATGCCAGTGTGTAATATAATGGATAAAGGGCTGGTCTTGGAGGCCGGCAGACCATGTGTTCCAGTCCTACCATAGACATATACTAGCAGTGTGACACTGGATGAGTCACTTCAACTCTCTTTTTTTTTTCTTTTTTCTTTTTGCCAGGCAATGAGGGTTAAGTGACTTGCCCAGGGTCATACAGCTAATAACTGTCAAGTGTCTGAGATTGGATCTGAACTCAGGTCCTCCTGAATCCAGGGCTGGTGCTTTATCCACTGTGCCTCCTAGCTGTCCCCCACTCTCTAATTATCACTTTACTGATCTGTAAAATGGGAATCATAATGATGGCACCTACTTCACAGTTTTTGTGAGGATCAAATGATATATGTAGGTAAGGTGCTTTGCACCCACAAAATGCTGTATATATGAGAGAAAGAAAGAAAAGAGGCCTGAGGAGACCTCAATTCAAACCCTAGCTCAGAAACTAATTGTGACTATGGGCAAATCCTCTCTCTGAGCTTCATGGGTTTCCTTGAGGACAATAACAAATGCACTCCCTATTTCACAGAGCAGCAGTTGAGAGAAAAAGGCTTTGTAAACTTTAAAGTTTTACCTAAGAAGTTTTGTGTAAAAGTTTTACGTAAAAGTGAATTGTTGCATTTACTTAATGATACACTTTTGTCTTTATGTAAGGAGAAATGTAGTAAATACTCACTGTGAGGTCTCTGAGTCTTTTTGCCCCTTAGTATTTCCCATTTGGAACAGAAACAGTAAGGTTACTTTTTTCAGATCAGTGAGATTCCTGTGGTTTTTAAGAGTAGGAATAGGGTAGGCAACTAAGTGGTGTACTAGAGTACTGGACTTGGAGTCAGGAAGAACTGCATTCAAATGCTACTTTAGTTATTAGCTGTGTGAGGGGCAGCTAGGTAGCGCAGTGCATAGAGCACTGGCCCTGGATTCAGGAGGACCTGAGTTCAAATCTGGCTTTAGACACTTGACACTTACTAGCTGTGTGACTCTGAGCAAGTCACTTAACCCTCATTGTCCCCCCCCCCAAAAAAAGAATCCCATGTACCATTATGCTCAATGAGTGGTCATCCAAACCTCACCTGAAGAGTTCTAGTGCCTCCTGAGGCAGCCCATCCCACTTTGGGGCAGCTCCAATTGCTAGAACATCAAATCTAAATTTACTTCTTTGCGATTAAAATGTCTGGGGGCTTGTGATCCACTAAGAACTAAACAGTATATGGGCCAATGGTTAAAAAAAACTAGGTTCATGTTGGTTTGCATTAAGAGAGGCACAGCTTCCAGGAATAAGGAGGGAATCATCCCACCCTCCTCTACCCTGGTCAGAACACATCTGTAATATTGTGTTCAGTTCTAGGTACTACTTTGTAAGGAAGACATGGATAAACTGGCAGGTGTAAAGAGGAAGACCACCAGGGTGGTGAAGGTCTATGAATCCATGCCATATAAGGATTTGGTTAAAAGAAGCAGGGATGTTTTGCCTGCAAAAAAAAAAAATGCTCAAGGGGGACATGGTGGTTATCTTTTGTTTTTTTTTTGGTTTTATTGTTGTTGTTTTTGGTGAGGCAATTGGGGTTAAGTGACTTGCCTAGGATCACACAGCTAGTAAGTGTCAAGTGTCTGAGGTCAAATTTGAACTCAGGTCCTCCTGACTCCAGGGTCAGTGCTCTAATCCACAGCGCCACCTAGCTGCCATTATTTGATAGCTTTCAAAGTCTTAAAGATAACCACCATAGGGGCAGCTAGGTGGCCCAGTGGATAAAGCACCAGCCCTGGATTCAGGAGGATCTGAGTTCAAATCTGACCCCAGACACTTGACACTTACTAGCTATGTGACCCTGGGCAAGTCATTTAACCCTCATTGTCCAGAAAGAAAGAAAGAAAGAAAGAAAGAAAGAAAGAAAGAAAGAAAGAAAGAAAGAAAGAAAGAAAGAAAGAAAGCTATCAAATAGAAGAGGGATTAGAGTTCTAATTGGTCTCGGATGTCCAAACTAGGAATAAGGGATAGAAGCGGCAAAGATGCAAATTTAGACTTCCCAACAATTCCCGCTGTCCAGCAGTGGAAGGAGCTACCTTGAGAGGTAGTTCCCCATCACTGGAGATCTTCAAGCAAAATCTTGAAGAAAAGAACTGTTGCAGTGAACCCTTCTCTCAAGCCAAGATATAGATGAGATGGGTTGCTCAGATCTCTTCCAGCTCTGAGATTCTGGGTTCCTGGGATCTTGGGATTTCTTCCACTGCTTGCTCTTGGTTCTGCTCCCTTGGGCCAAACAAATCAAGCCTATTCCCTCTTCTATCTGATAGCGTTTCAAGTACTTAAAAAACCACTATCATGTTCTGACCCCCTTTTCCTCCTCCTCCACCAGGCCCAGCCCTGTGTCTTATCATCCCCAGGCTAAACATCTACAATTCTTTCAAATGAAACTCATGTGAAATAACATCTCAAATAAATTAACATATGCAAAGCACTTTGTAAGCTGAAGACACTTTGTAATTGCTATTATTATCACTATTATCACATGTCACGATCACTTAGATTCAGTGAGATAATTCAGTTTTATGAACTTTATTAAATTCTTGTTGTTTACACAACAATGCATTAGGCCCCTGGGGAAAGATGATGGTTAAATAAGATAGAGCTTGCCCTCAGAGAGTTTACAGAGGAATGTGACATTTATAGGATAGTTATATAATGCAAAATAATGTTCATGAGAAAGATGCAGTATGTTATGAAAGGTAGGAAAGAGGAGAGGACAGTTTGAGTAAAGGGATATCAGAAAAAATTTCCCAAAGGGAAATGTACCAGAATTTGGTTTTAAAAGAAGAGAATGGATGCAAATGTTGGAAGAGGCCATTCCAGATATGAGGCAGGACTACATACAAAAAGCACAAAGAAGGGAAGGGGTAGGAAAAGATTAGAAACTGATGGGTGTCATAGGTTGACTGGAACCTAGGGGAAGGGGATATATTAAGATTGGATCCAGATTGAAGAAGGCTTTGAATATTAAATTAAATCATCTACTCTATTCCCTTTATTGGTGGCAGGACAACTCCAACTATCCCAAAATATTAAATTTATATCTTTCTTCTAAGAAGGTTTTGCAGCCTCCCTTATTAAGAAATTCTAGCACCTCGTGATATTTATGTCAGTAAGTGCTTCCTGAAATTGAATTTATGATCCTCTAAGGATGGACCAAAGGCTCATAGACATAGAATTGGAAGGAGACCTCAGAGGCCATCTGGTCCAGCCCTCTCGTTTTACAGATGAAGAAACTGAGGCCTGGAGAGGCTAAATGGCTTGTCTTGTATCACACAGGTGGATTCAGGATTAGTGGATTTGAAGTTAAGACCCCTCACTCAAAGTCCAGCGCTCTTTCCACTTAAAAAAAATAGCTTCTCGGCAGCTAGGTAGCACAGTGGATAGAGCATGGGACCTGGAATCAGGAGTACCTGAGTTTAAATTCAGCCTCAGACACTTAACACTTACTAGCTGTGTGACCCTGGACAAGTCACTTAACCCCAATTGCCTCACTAAAAAACAAAACAAAAATAGCTTCCCCTTGTTCTCACATCTTTAGCAATAGAGAATTTACTCCCCACCATTCACACAGGATTCCTTCATCTTCAATTCAAAAAATGTTTAATTAAGGCTAACCATGTGCTACTCTGGGGTTGGGGTGAGAACAAATGAGTGTAATGCACAGATGGTATTTGTGCTCTGGGATCTTTCAGTATTGATGTGGAGAAAAGACATAGCCACGTGTGACATAATTCAATTCAGTTTAATAAGCATTTAAGCATTTATTAAGTTCCTACTATGTGCCTAGAAATGGGGATATAAAGACAAGAATGAAATAAACCCTGCCCTCAAGAAAGGTGCATTCTGCTGATGGAAAACAACATGTACACACACACACACACACACACACACACACACACACACCTACATGTATTGCATTTTATGTGTCTAAAAATATTATTTTGACAGGAGATCCTATAGGCTTCAGCAAACCACCAAAGGGGTCCATGACCCCAAAAATGTCCAGAATCCCTGACATAGAGGATTAACAAGGGGTTAGTTTGGATTATTAGACTCCTGGTAAATTGTGAATATGGACTTGAATCCATAGTCAGTGGGGAGGGCAGCTAGGTGGTACGGTGGATAAAGCACCAGCCCTGGATTCAGGAGGACCTGAGTTCAAAATCCGGCCTCAGACACTTGACACTTACTAGCTATGTGACCCTGGGTATGTCATTTAACCCTCATTGCCCCCACCAAAACAAAAACAAAAACAAAAACATAGTCAGTGGGGAGCCATTTTTGAGCAAGGGAGAGATATGATGAAAACAGCATTCTAAAAGGGTTGATCTGGCATGATAGACAGGGTGTCTTGGAAGTGGACCAGAGTGAAGAGATAGATCAGTTAGGGTGCTTTTGCAATAATCTGGCCACATTGATAAGGGATTGACCAGAAAACTATACTCCCTTTAGTCTTTTTTTTTTCATTTACAGATTGAAAAAGAAGGACGTGATAGACTGCTTCCATAATAATAAGTTCTTGTTTCAGCACTCAGTCTGATTCTGTGGGAGATACTACTAGATTAGCAGGCAGCCCTAATAACTGGCCATTGGGCCAGTTCTCTCAAATAGGGAGGGGAAAAAAGGAGGGAAAAGGAGCAGTTTGCTGATCTCCAAAGGAGTTACACTTTGAGGACAGGAGGACTAAAGATCCACTTGTTTGCTCTATTTTAGGAGACATTTCCAATCTCTTCCCATTCCTTCCTAAGGAAACTTTGATGCCAAAGTGGTATGCTCAAGGGGACTTTTTCTCCCTTTCTAAGGGACATCACTCTTTCTACATCTATTCTACCCCATCCGTTCCATAAACATAGAACTCCAGTTGTGTCAGCCAGCAGGACAGGAGGAAGCTTGGTTAATTAGTACTATCTCAGGTCTGAAGAGATGAATGAAAAGAAAAAAAATGTTCAGTTTCTTCTACCCATTTCATTTCCTATCATTTAGCAGCAAATGCTGGTTTAAATGAAGGTGGTGATGGTTGTTATTTGCAGTAAATCAGCCCACATTTTAGGAAAGGAGGAGAACCCATATGCAAACACAAATCTTCTACATATAAGTAGTTACATATAAATAGTGGGGAGTGCTCTACAAGAAGATCTAAAAGATAGGTATGTTGTCAGGTTATGAAGAGCTTTATTGAAGGATATTCTCTACAGCTGACTGCAATGTAGAAGCTTTGGAGATGGGGGATGCTACAAGTCCTCAGCTCTGTGACTTGAGGCAGGACTCCTCCTTCTATTTGTCAGTTGCCCATGGTGTCAAATCAGCTTTCAGGTACAGAACTACAACAAAGATGGCATCACAGCTTCCGAATTTTATACAGGAACAGTGTGTCAATGATGTTTTATGAGGTTTTTTTCCGTGCTTGCTCCATGCTTGCCAGTGGTTCTAGAGCAGTAATTGATGGGGTAATAAGATAACTATTACTGCCACTTCTAGATCAATGTTTTGGGATCGTTATACATTATAATTGTTTGAGGATGTGAAAGAGGGAGAAAAGCAGGAGGAAAAAGAGTCTGGCTCCCTCCATGGCTAACTTTGTAAATTTTTTGAGCCTGTTCTCATAGGATAGGGGCCTGTCTTGTTTTATTTCGTTGGACTTTGACATATTCCCAGAGCCCAGGGGCTCACTCTTTCACACAAGTGGTTATTTAGCTCACAGGAAGCTTCATGACAAAAGGAAAAAACAAAGGTACCATTAAGTTTATTTATGGGCTTAATTTCTTTTTTTTAAGTTTTTTTTCCAATTTCTTAACATTTTAACTTAAAGTTTTGAGTTCCAAATTCTATGCCTCCTTCCCTCCCTACCTTCCCTGAGGCAGTAAGTAATCAGATATGTTATACATGTGCAATTATGTAAAACATTACCATATTAGCCATTTTGTACAAGAAGACTCAAGTAGAAGAAAAAAAAATAAAGTGGAAAATAGAATGCTTCCATCTGCTTTCAGTCAATATCAGTTTTTTCTCTAGAGGTTGATAGTATGCTTCATTAGTTCTTTGGGATTGTCTTACATCATTGCATTGCTGAGAATCCACAGTTCTTCATCAAACAATACAGCTATTACTGTGTATAACATTCTCCTGGTTCTGTTCACTTTATTATGCAAAGTTCATGTAAGACTTTCCTGGTTTTTCTGAAATCATTTTGCTTGTCATTTCTTATAGCACAATAATAATTCATTGTTATCATATACCACAGCTTGTTTGGCCATTCCCCAGTTGATGGGTATCCCTTCAATTTCCAATTCTTAACCATCACAAATAGAGCTGCTATAAATATTTTTTACAAATAGGTCCTTTTTTCCCCCTTTTTTGGATGTTTTTGGGATATAGACCCAGCAGTGGTATTGCTGGATCAAAGGGTATGCATGGTTTTATAGCCTTTTGGACATAGTTCCAAATTGCTCTGCATAATTATCAGATTAGTTCACAACTCCATCAACAATGCATTATTGTCACAGTTTCCCCAAATCCCCTCCAACTTGCAACTTTTCTTTTTTTTGTCATATTAGCTACTCTGATAGGTGTGAGGTAGTACACCACAGTTGTTTTAATTTGCATTTCTCTGATCAATGGTGATTTAGAGTGTTTTCATATGACTATAGATAGCTTTAATTCTTGGTCTGAAAACTTCCTGTTCATATCCTTTGACCATTTATCAATTGAGGAATGATTTATATTTTTATAAATTTGACTCGGTTCTCTATATATTTGAGAAATGATGCTTTTATCAGAGATTTTTTTCTGCAAAATTTTCCCTGTTTTTTTGCTTTCCCTATAATTTTGGTTGCATTGGTTTAGTTTGTGCAAAACCTTTTTAATTTATGTAATCAAAATTATCTGCTTTACATTTTGTAGTGTTTGATATGTCTTCTTCGGTCCTAGATTCTTCACTTATCTATAAATCTGACAGACTATTCTATGCTTTCTTAATTTGTTTATGGTATCACCCTTTATGTGTAAATCATGTACCCATTTTGACCTTATCTTGGTATATGGTGTGAGATGTTGGTCTACACCTAGTTTCTGTCATATTATTTTCTAGTTTCCCAGAAGTTTTTGCCAAAAAAAAATGAGTTTTTGTTCCAAAAGCTTGAATCTTTAGGTTTATCATATACTAGATTACTATAATAATTTACTATATTATAATTTGTATCTAATCTATTCCATTGATCCACCACTCTATTTCTTAGCCAGTACCAGAGTGTTTTTATAATTACCACTTTATAATACAACTAAAGATATGTTATGGCTAGACAATCTCATTTTGCATTTTTACAGGCTTAATTTCTGATTTAACTCTTTCAACTTGGTTTCCAGACCAAAGTATGCTATTGGTGCTATAAACAGATTCTTGTTGTTATTTAGTCAGTTAGTTGTATCTGACTCTTTGTGATTCCATTTGGGGTTTTCTTGGAAAAAATACTAGAGTGGTTTGCCATTGCCTTTTCCAGCTCATTTTACAGATGAGGAAACCTAAGCAAATGGGTGAAGTGACTTGCTTGCCCAGGGTCACACAGCTAGTAAGTGTCTGAGACCAGATTTGAACTTAGGTCCTATTGACTCCGGGCCCTGTTTGAGAATTCTCAAAAGACACTGAAGTTGCTAACCTCAACAGTAATAGGGAAGTTTGGAAGAGGCATGGGTTTGGGAGCAAGACAATGAGTTCCTGCATTGGACAGGTTGAGTTTGAGATTCCTGTGGAAAAGCCAATTAGAAATGTTTAATAGAACAGTTCATGATGTGAGATAGTTCAAGAGAAAGACTAGGGCTGAATATGTAGATTCAGTAGTGTAATGATTGGAATGACGCCACCTGCTGGAGACTTACTGTATAAAAGCTCCACCATGAGGTGAAGGTCTCTGAGGGCGAGACCATGTGTCTTTTCTTTGGCGTCAGGAAGTGACGTTTGCTTGTGGGAGGAAGAAGGGGGAGGCTGGCACTCTGACTCGCTCTCTTTCCTGAGGACTCCGGTGGAGAAGGGAGCTAGAAATGTGCTCTCCCTTTAATAGACAGATGAATGTAGGCCCTTCCTTCTCTCTTTACCAAATTCTTATTCTCCTTAATAAATGCTTAAAAGTCTAACTCTTGCTAAAGCTTATAATTTTTTTGGCGACCACTCATTAGATATTTTAGACAGTATAGCTAGAATTTTAGCCCCTTACAGTAGTCATCTGATAGAAATGCAATTGAGCCCATGAGAGTTTATGAGGTCATTAAGTGAGAGAATGTAGAAAGAAAAGACCCAAGACAGAGTCATATCCCCACTTAGTGGGTGTAACATGGATGATGAATGAGCAAAGGAGATCAAGAAGGAGCTGTTAGGTAGGTAGGAAGAGAGCCAAGGGACAGCAGTCCCACAAAATCCCAGAGAGGAGAGAAAATAAAAGAGGAAAGGGTGGTCAAGATGATCAAATGCTTCAGAGAGGTCAAGAAGTATCAGGATTGAGAAATGGCCATTAATCTTGGTGATTATGAGATCTTGTGATTTGGGAGAGGGCAGTCTTAGTTAAATAAGGTTGGAAGCCAGATTACAGAGTGTTTTTTATTAGGAGAGAATAAGAAGAAAATTAAGGAAATAAGTATAGTTAGGTTTTTTCCAAGGAGTTTGGTTGGGAAAGGGAGGAGAGACATAAGGATGATAGAATCTAGTGAGCCTTTATTTAGGATGAGAACATGTTTGTGGACATGAGGGGAAGAACCAGTAGACAGGAAGATTTTTCAAATAAAAGAGAGAATAGTTTGTGATAAGTGGAGCCAGTCTGCTGGAAAAAAAAAAAAAAACAACAGGAGGGGAATGGGATTGAAGATATATGTTGAATGACTGACCATAGCAAGGGAAAAGTCCGTTTCTTCATCACAAGAAAGGACAAATGATAAGAAAGAGGAGAGATAAGGGTAAAAGGATGAGGAAAAAAGGAACAATTGTATATAGAAGATAATGACCAACCAAGATAATGACTAACATGAGTTAATCCACATGTTAAAAGTATTTCATTATATGCTAGGTTTGGAGGGGTTCTGCAGAACATAAAGCACCAACATGCTATAGTGGAAAGAACACTAAACAGAAGACTTGGGTTCTGTGAGCCTCATTGTGTGATTCACTGTCTGACCTTAAATAACTCTCCTCCCCTCCAGAGGCCTCAGTTTCCTCACTTGAAAAATAAAGTGGTTGGACAACATGGACTCAAAGGTCACTCCTAGCTGTAAATCCTTAAGCCTGGTCCATAGGCCTCTTTGGTCACACACCTCTGACTATTAACAGGCCAGGGAGGTCCATTCCTGTAAGAAGTATCTAGTCCTCTAGCACACTGGTCGATGGTACTGTAATTGGTCACTATGGTTACAATTAGGAGCATCACTGTTTCCAGGCATAGTTCTGTGACAAGATGTGAGCATGGTTCTTCCTAAACAGAAGATAATAATCTTCAGGTTTTGATACAAACTCAAACCCCAAGGTGTCCTATACCATTGCCATCTACAGAACTGCAGAATCTTAAAGGTGAAAAGGACCGAAACTGGACCTTGAAAATAATCCCCTCTCCATATTTCCCCTAAGTTCTCATCCAGTCTTTAGGGGAAGATTCCTAGTCAAAGTCAAGTCGACAAGTATTTAGTAAGTGCTCACCATGTTCTGGGCACTGTGGTATATGCTGGGGGTACAAACAAAGACCAAAACAGTCCCTGTCCTGAAGGGATTTACATTTTAATAAGCAAGACAACATGCAAATAACTATGTGCATACAAGATATATAGAGGATGTTGGAGCTCATCACAGGGGGAAAGTACAAGTTGGGGTAAGGGGTGGAATACACACAGAAGAGGAGCCCTCTTCCATTAATTATAGTTTTGGATAGCTCTGAATGCTAGAAATTCCAGATCAAGGGATTGAGGATGAAGAAAGATGATATTTTAATGAGAATCTAAGTCATGGAGGTAAATGCAAAAAGCCCATCTAACTATGGAGAACAAAACTCAAATGTAGAGAATTCACTCTCTTCCCTCGCTTCCCCAGTCAGAGTCAACCTCCTGTCATATTTTTTTTACCATGTCTTTCTGCTCATTTGCTTTGTCCATTTTCCTTCCCTTTTCCTGATATCTCTTGAGTTTTTTCCATCTCCCTATTCTCCTGTGGTTACAACTAGGATTCAATTTACCAAAGTCCAAACTCTCTTGCCCAGTCGCTGAGTGGCATTCTTGCAACTTTCATTCTTCTAGATTTTCCCTTGAACTCTCCATGAGGACAAAGTCAAAACCCAAGGTTTCCAATATATTGGACTGGGCCATTAGTAAATAGTTGCATCATTGTCCTGATCCCATGCCCATTAATGCTGCTATTTGTCCATATTGCATCAGAGGTGGAAGAAATATCCTATGCCGAGATGGCAGCCAAGTGATCCCTCTAGAATAAACCTGATGTTACAGAATTCAATTGAAGATTTTACAACATAAAAGCAATTCATGCAAAGCAACTTCCCATCAAGGAAGTTCCTATCGACTATCAACTATCAAATGTGTAGCACCTGGGCAATATCCCCATGCTGTGGAATACCTCACAAACTTCTGAGGGATGTAATTGTCAACAAGATCTTGGTATTCTGGACCCTTTTGCTCCCACGGAATGGAAAACTCCAAACTCCAACCTATTTTTCTTCTTTGTGCAACTAGAATTGGGTATGTTGCAATTTTCCTTTTTGCTGTACCAGGCAACAGAGACCCCAAGCCCATCCCCACAAACCAAGAGATGACTAAAAAGGTATCCTCTCCTATCCTCCCAAGAATTGGGGCATGTATAAATTTCTGCAGATAATCTACAATGAGCTCAGGCTGATGCTTAGTGTGGAAAATCTTAGAGAAGCAGGTTTCTGTTAGGTGTTCAGATCCACTTTTTGAGTGTGTAAGTGTATGTATTTCTGTGCATGTCTCTGTGTGTGTCTCTATGTTTCTCTACATTTGTATTGGGAGGAGGGAGTTGTACTGATTTTGTCAGACTCTCTCAAATACTCCCAGGATTTCTTTGAACCCTTTTTGGGGTAAGAATCTTCCACGGTGAGAACTGGCCTGAGTAGATCCTTCAGCCTGGGAGAAGTTGCAGAATTCCTGGACTTTCCCTAGCCCTCAGTGGGAAGGGAGATGGCATCTTTGGAAATACTTTGTGTTTAAGGAGAGTGGGCTAGGGTTTCCTACTTCTTAGTACATCAGAACAACAAAATATGACCTCAGTGAGCCTCTGTTTTTTCAGGACCAGTCTAAGCCTGAAGCAGATTCATCAGATCAGAGAAGCCCTCCCAGATCCAGGTAGGCAGGTAGATAGATAGATAGATAGATAGATAGATAGATAGATAGATAGATAGATAGATAGATAGATGCACACATAGATGCATGCATACATGCATACATGCATGTATATACACATGCATATACACATGCACAATGAATTCATACGTGCATGCATATATACATACATATGCTTGTGTATATATATATATATATATATATATATATATATATATATATATATATATATATATATATGTGTGTGTGTGTGTGTATATCTAACCTTAGTACCTCTCTCGAATTTCAATCAATCAATCAAGTATTTATTAGGCACCCATCATGTCCCAAGCCTGGTTCTAGTGCTGGGTATGTACATATAATGGAAGAAACAAACACTACTCAGAAGGGGCTTATATTCTTGTTAGGGAGATAACAAGTACATCCATAAGAATACACAGAAGAAAGCACAACTGGAGGAAGGAGCATCCAGAGATTCTAAAGCCCAGTCACATTCCTCTCCCATAGGGTCACTTTTGAATTTCCCTCCACCCTGTGCTCTCTGTGAGCTGCTGCATTTGTTTTTGTTTAGCAATGAGGAGGATGAGGGGGGCAGCTAGATGGCACAGTGGATAAAGCACTGGCCCTGGGTTCAGGAGGACCTGAGTTCAAATCTGGCCTCAGACACTTAGCACTTACTAGCTGTGTGACCCTGGGCAAGTCACTTAACCCTCATTACCTTGCCCCCCCCCAAAAAAAAACCAAAACCAAAAAGAAATGAGGAAGATGGGGAATCAGAGACTTGCCTGGCCACCATTAGAACTGACAATTTTGGAGGCTAGTCTGTGGCCACTGTGGAGTAGGACATATTATGCCTGGTCCTTTGTCCCCAAATCCCTCAGCCTCAATTCTCTGTCAGTAGGTTGAGATTCCTTCCACTCACCACCCTTGGTATTTCTAACTGCTCTGGAATAACCTGCCACCAACTGCCCACCAGACTCACCAGTTCCTCTGAGTGGAAGACAGCAGAGTACAGTGGAAAGTATGCTGGATTTATGAGTGGAGGAGATCTGACTTTGAATCCCAGTTTGCTCCATTTATTGCCTACATGACCTCGAACAGATTACGTAACTTTTCTGGGCCACAGTTTTCTCTGCTATAAAATGAGGAGATTAGATTTCTGAGGTTCCTTCTAGCTCTAAAATCTATAATTATTACTATTCAGTGCATCCCCTTGATACATGTATGTCCATTTTCCCAATTTAGAGCAAACGCTTAAAAGGCAAGGACCATATCTATCGCAAGTACTAAGTATGCTGATCTAAATGAATGATCCTAAGATTCATCCTATTATTTTCCCCAAGGAAAGGGCCTGAAGCTTCTCTGTACTGTAGGTGCAGTGCTGTTCAAGTCAGCGTGACTGCTGTTAGGAGAAGTCTTTTCCACAGACTTCAGGGACAGGATCCTTGCAGGTGGTCCATTACCCCTATCCCCTAGTTGCTCAATATAGCACGAGTGTTTCATTTTTTTTCTATTTATTTGTTTGTTTGTTTTGCTGGGCAGTGAGGGTTAAGTGATTTTCCCAGGGTCACACAGCTAGTGTCAAGTGTCTGAGGCCAGATTTGAATTCAGGTCCTCCTGAATTCAGGGCTGGTGCTTTATCCACTGAGCCACCTAGCTGACTCTTCTCTATTTATTTTTAATTCATTCAGCATCTATATATAATATAAGCACTTCCCAGGAGAACAAAAGCTTATTGAGGGCAGGGATACTTTTATTTTTGTCTTTGTATTCCCAATACCTGGTACACAATAGGCATTTAACAAATACTTATTGAATGAATGGTGCCCTGCCAGCTTTAGTGGATAGAAAAGACAAAAACATGGTAGTCCCTTCCTTCAAGGAGCTCACATGATAATAGAGGAGGCAATTTTCAAATAACTAAGTACATATAAGACATATATAGCATAAAGTGTCCATAAAGTGGATGTGAGGAGTGAGAGCATTCCAGGCATGCAGTACATGAGCTGATGAAAGGACTCAGGTTCAGGAGATGGAGTGTATTGGGTTAGGAACAGCAAGAATACTAGTGTGGCTGGATCATAGAGTATGTGGAGAGAAGTAAGGTGTAGGAAGACAGGAAAGGCAAGAAGGGGAAAGGTTGTGAAAGGTTTAGCAGTTGAGTGGAGACGCTGGGTTGGTGTGGGAGGAACCTGAAACAGGGAGGTCGCCCAGAAGATCTTGGATGGTGGCTATGTAAATGGAGAGAAGAGAATTAATATGAGAGATCTTATCAGTGACAAGTTCTTTTTGTTGAGACGTTTTCAGTTGTATCCAACTCTTTGTGACCCCATTGTGGGGTTTTCTTGGCAAAAATACTGGACTTGTTTGCCATTACTTCTCCAGCTCATTTGACAGATGTGGAACTGAAGCAAACAGGGTTAAGGGACTTGTCCAGGGTCACACAGCTAGTAAGTGTCTGAGGCTGTATTTGAATTCACAAAGAGGAGTCTTCCTGACTCGAGGCCCTGTGCTCTATTTACCCATGAATGACGAGACTTGACAACAAAATTGGATATATGGGGAGTGTTTGTGTGAAGAGTTGAGAATGACACCGAAGTTTCAAGCCTGGACTTTAGGGATGACAGTGGAATCCTTTAAAGTAATAGGAAAGCTTCAAAGAGGTAGGGTTTGGGGGAGGAAATAATGAATTCCATTTTGAACATGCTGAGTTTAAGATGTCTATAGGGGGGTAGCTAGGTGTTGCAGTGGATAAAGCACCAGCCCTGGATTCAGGAGAACCTGAGTTCAAATCTGGCCTCAGACACTTGACACTTACTAGCTGTGTGACCTTGGGCAAGTCATTTAACCCTTATTGCCCCCCCCCAAGAAATTGTCTATAGGACATTCAGTTTGAGATGTCTTATAGGCAGCTGAAGATTTAAAATTGGAGGTCAGAGAGAAGGTAGGGCTGAATTAATAAATCTGAGAATCATCCACATAGAGATGAAAATTGAATCCATGGACACTAACAAGATTACCAAGAGAGATAGTATAGAGGGAGAAGAGGGAAAGGCTCTTGGGGACACCTACAGTTAGTGGGCATGACCTGGATAAAGATCCAACAAAGGAGCCTGAGAAAGAACTTCAGACAGGTAGAAGGAGAATGCAGTGTCACAAAAACCTGGAAAGGAGAGGCTATCCTGCAGGAAATGACCAAAAGCTGCAGAGAGGTCAAGAAGGAGGAAGAATGAGAAAAGGCAATTAAGAGCTGGCAATTAGGGGGCAGCTAGGTGGCACAGTGGATAAAGCACTGGCCCTGGATTCAGGAGGATCTGCCTTGAAATCTGGCCTCAGACACTTAACACTTACTAGCTGTGTGACCCTGGGCAAGTCACTTAACCCTCATTGCCCTGCCAAAAAAAAAAAAAAAGAGTTGGCAATTAAGAGACTATTGGTGGGGGAAGCTAGGTGGTGCAGTGGATAGACCACCGGCCCTGGATTCAGGAGGATCTGAGTTCAAATCCAGCCTCAGATCCTTTACACACTTACTAGCTGTGTGACCCTGGGCAAGTCATTTAACCCCAATTGCCTCACCAAAAAAAAAAAATAAAAAATAAAAAAAGAGAGTTTGCAATTAAGAGACTATTGGTAATTTTGGAAAGGGCAGTTTTAGTTGAATGATAAGGTTGGAAGCCTGATTGCAAAGGGTATAGAAGCAAGTGAGAAAAGTGGAGGCATCTGAAGTCGATGGCTTTCTCAAGGAGTTTATATAAGAAAGGGAAGAGTGATTCAGGACAGTAACTAGCAGGCATGGTTAGATCCAATGAGGGTTTTTTAATGGTGAGGAAGACATTTATGTACTTGTATGTAGCAGAGATGGAGAAAATGAACATCAGAGCTGTGGATTCTGTCCTTCATTGGGTCCCATTCTATTCCCAGTGTTGGACACAGGGTTTTGTGGACAAATAAAGCTCAATAAATATTTGTTGAATGAATGAATGAATGAACTACCATATGCACAGGATTATGATAGAGGTACTAGAGTGATGAGATCCCTACCTTCACAGAGCTTCCAGTCTAATTGAGGAGGTCAAACATGGACAGACACATGAAAAGTGAAACAATATTTGACCATGGGCTGAATGAACAAAACAACATAAAATGTTAGAGGAAGGATATTAGGACTTAGAGTTGGAAGGGATCTTCAGAACCATCTAGCCCAACCTCTCATTTTATAGGTGAAGAAACTGAGGCTCAGAGAGGGGAGGGGACTTGCCCCAAAGTCATACAAATGTTAAGTAGCATTTGAATCCTAGGTCTTTGACTCCAAACCAGAGGTGTGCAGTTAAATGTTTAACAACCAGCGCTTTTTTTGGTGGGGGGAGGTGTGGAGGAAGGAAGTACACATGACACACTTTTAAATTCAATCTGTATTATTAACATTTTCTCCATAGTTTTCCTAATCTAGAGAATCAACAAAACAACTAATCAAATCTTGATTTTTACTGATATTTACTGATTTCTGAGGTGTAAACGTTCACATTGATCTTTCAACAACTGGCTCTCACAAGCTGGCCCTAGTACGCCCCTACTCCAAACCCAGTGTTTCCTCCAATGCACCACACCATGTGGTTAGAGAAAAGCAGGATGACTGGAAGGATGGGTTGGATATGGATAGGAAGCTGAAAAAGGAAGAGCCTTCTCCATGTAATAATTTGCATGAACAAAAAGACAGGAACCATTTTTTCCATTGGTTAGTTAGCCAGTGAACTAGCCTGGCTGGAGGCAAAGATTTGTGTTGGGGGGTGGGACAGGGGGCATTTGGAGACATAGTTGAAAAGAAAGGTTATTGCCAAATTGTAGATAATCTTGAATGTCAGGCTAAGGGGTTTGGACTTTATCCTGTAGCTAGTGGCAGAGCTGTAACTAACATGAAATCACTGGGGCTTTGCCCCGGGGTACTAACATGGGTAGTGGGAAGGGGGCAGGTTTCTTCCTTAGGACCCATGGAGGTGTTCTTCCCCAAAGGAAGGGCCCTGTTTCTGTGGTGTCCCTATCCCAGGGTCCCCCTTTTGACTGGGCTCTCTGGGGGATGAGCTGCCCCTTTCCTGAAGTCACTGTACCACACTCAGGCTGTCCACTGGTATTGTCCACTTCCCTTAATTTGGCCCAGGTATAACAATTTCTGATTACATTAGTGATGAGGAAACACTGAAAGTTTGTAAAGACAAAAGACCTCAAATAACATTGCTCATGCTATCTTCTTGCCTGTAATGCCCTCCCCTCCCTTGCCTACCAGCTTACTACATTTATTTAAGGCCAAAGTCGAGTCTGATCTCTTCTATGAGAATTCCCCGACTCCTCCTTGGCCACACTCATCTCTCCCTTTTTTAACTTCTTTCACACATCTCCCATATGGAACACTTAATTATGCACCGCTGTATGCTCTTCTTCATTATTTCATGCCTACAAATCATTTTCCCAGTTAGAGTGTAAGCTCCTCCAGGACACGAACTGGTCTTATACTTATCTGGTATCTTCTACAGGGCTGAGTACATAGTAGGTGTTTAATAAGTACTCCTGAAAGAAAAAGAAGCATTAGCATGGTACAGAGGAAAGGGCACTCACTCTGGAGTCGGAGGACCTAGCCCCAAATATTTAACACTTGGGTGACCTTGGGCAAGGCCCTTTCACAGCATTAGTTTCCTCATCTGTAAAATGGGAGGGGTGGGGGGTTGGATTAGATAGCCTCCCTTCCAGCTCTAAATTTATAAGGCGATCCAGGTAAGGTGAAAAAGAGTGTAACATAGTGATTAGAGTTTCGGACCTGGAGTCGGGCAAGACTATTTCAAAAACTGCCTCAGATGGTCAATGGAGATGCGCTTGAATAAATCACTCCATCACAGAATCCCAGATTCTTTATCTGTAAAACTAGGTTAATAACACCTATAAGACCTGCCTCACTGGACTGAGGAGGAAATTAAATCAGGTCAAGTCAACAAGCAGATATTAAGGACTGACTTAGTATGTGCTGGACACTGTACTAAGTGCTGGGAATACAAATATTAGCAGAAAGACAATTCTTTCCCTCAGGGAGCTTACATTCTAAAGGAGGAAACTAAAAGGGGAGAGGGAGATTGAGAGGGTTGGGATGGAGAGGAAAGTACCTAAGTGCATTGTAGAGAAAGTTCTAGAGAGGCTGGACTAGAGTCTGGAAAGAAATGAAGATGTGGCTGCCCTGAGCCTCCTCCTTAAAATGGAGGGTTTAAGGAGGAACCAGCCAATCAGAGGGAGAGACTGAAGGGGGCAGAAGGTACTTCCAGTGGGTGAAATCCAGGGTGAAGAGAACAATGGGACAATGGGACAATGTAGAGAAATTCCAAGAGGGTCAGGAGTGAAGGCTGGAGAAGAATGGATATAAAGAGCTTTGTAAACTTTACATAACATATTCATGTCAGCTATTATTAAGGTGTAAGTTCTGAAAAGACACCCAATCTAGTGGAAGAGGTGGCTTCAAGGGTTCAAGTCCCAATTATGATACATACAGATTGGGTGTCCCTGGTGGTGTGATGGGGTCACTGGGGCAACCAGGTGGTGCAGTAGATAGAGCAAGGGGCCTGGAGTCAGGAAGACTCATTTTCCTGAGTTCAAATGCACCCTCAGATACTAGCTGTGTGACCCTGAGCGAGTCACTTAACCCTGTTTGCCTCAGTTCCTCATCTGTAAAATGAGCTGGAGAAGGAAATGGCAAATCATTCCAGGATCTTTGCCAAGAAAACCCCAAATGTGATAGGACTCAACAACAACAGCGACAAAGGGAGGTCTTTAAGCTTGCCCATCCACTTTGGGAGAGGAAAATCCTCACTGGGAGCTCCCTACTCTGATGAAATCACAGGTCTAATCCCATCCCATCCCCCAAATCTGAAAACTGAGTATCCTGAGATCAAAAAACACAAGAGAATGGAGACATAAAATCGTTTAAAGCTGGAAGGGCTCTAAAGATCACCTAATCCAACCTCCTTATGTTTCAGTTTTTTAAGACTCTTCTAGGTGGCTCAGTGGATAGAGTGATGGCACTTAGAATCAGAAAGACCTGATTTCAGATCTGACCTCCAATACTCACTAGCTGTGTGATCATAGGCAAATCACTCAACTTCTGTTTGCCTCCATTTCCTCAACACTAAAATAAGGATCATTGTAGCATCCACCTCCCAGGGTTGTTGTGGGAATCAAATGAGATAATATTTGTACAGTGCTTAGCACAGTGCCTGGAACATCACAGGCACTATATAAAAGCTTATTCCCTTTCCCCCCTTCCCAGTCCTTTGGAGTCCATAATTTGAGAGATTACAAGGAATTGCTCTAGGGCTATATGCCTCACAGAAAGTGAAAAAGATGATCTGAGAGCCTACTCTCAGGAAAGCTATAAGGGGTAGGCCTATCTTTAGCATGCTCTCACCTCCTTCTTACCACCCTTATAGGGCAGCCTAGTCCAACCACCCAATGCCAATTTCTTCTTTTTGCTTTCCTCCATATTATATCTGTCCTCAGCTAACTGTTACAGAAGAACTGATAGACTATTTCACACTAAATAGTAAATTATTGGTGTGGGTTTAATGTCTTGCTCTCCACTTGGGATGTTTGAATTATCATGAGGAAAAATTGATAAAGTTAAAGGAATGAAGCTCTACTAGTAGAAAATGCACATAGAAAACAAATAGGATGAAATGTTAAGATCCTTGGCACTCTTCAAATCACCTATCATAGGTGGTGACCCACTGTACATAGCAGACTTAGTTGGGGTTGACTGCCAGGCATGATACCACTATAAAGGAGGGATTAAATGATTTACCCAAAGTCACATGGTGGGGCAGTGTCAGAGAAAGGACCTAAGAAACTTTACCAAATATTTAAGGTATGAAATAGATTAAGTGGAAACAAACAAACAACAAAAAAGTAAAACTACAGAAGCATAGAACTGTGCTTTCACTTAGCATATTTTCTCCCCCAAGAAGGAAACACTGCCCTGCTGTGTGACCTTGGGCAAATCATTTCATCTCACTTAACCTTAGTTTCCTCATCCATAAAAAGGGAAGAACAATACCTGGAGAGGCCCTTAACTTCAGAACATGGAGCCTCAAAAGAGCTAGCAAATGTCAAAGTAACTAACCAGAATTAAGATAAGTTAATATCGAATCAAATCAAATAAACTTTTTAATCCTAATCTTGTCAAGGTTCAATTAAGAGAAAGACTTGCTAATATATGACCCTTAGCAAGGGAAAGGATGGTTGCAAGAAACAGAGACAGAAGGAAAGATAGTGATATTGAACAAAGGAAGTAATGCTCTGGGAAAGTGCCTTTATGGAAGAACCTTGAAAGGTTTTCCTAAACTCCTAGAAGGCATTTCTTTCTTTCTTTCTTTTTAACTAATGTGATTTTATTTTTTAAAATAATAAACATTGGGGGTGGCTAGGTGGCGCAGTGGATAAAGCACCGCCCTGGATTCAGGAGTTCCTGAGTTCAAATCCGGCCTCAGACACTTAACACTTACTAGCTGTGTGACCCTGGGCAAGTCACTTAACCCCATTGCCTGTAAAAAAAAAAAAAAAGAAAGAAAGAAAGAAAAAAAAATAAACATTTTTATTTAAAGTTTTGAGTTCCACATGTTATCCCTTCTTCCCTTCCTCCCCTCCCCCTTCCCTGAGGCAATAAACTATAAGGGTTATACATGTGCAATTATGGAAAACATTACCATATTCAGTAATTTTGTACAATAAAACATGAATAAAAAAAAAGAAAATGAAAATAGCATGCTTTCATCTGTGTTCAATCAATATCAGTTCTTTTCTTTGGAGGTGGATAGTATGCTTCATCATTCTCCTTTGGGTTTGTCTTAGATCATTGTATTGCTGAGAATAGTTAAGTCATTCACAGAAGAAGGCATTTCTTCACAACTAGAGTCCTCCTTTCTTCTTCTTTTTCCCAAAAGAATCAGATGATAATAATAATAATAACTATTATTTATATGGCATTTTGTTTACAAAGCACTCTATATGTATGTGTGTATATATGTATATATAAAATATATGTGTATATAATGTATATTCTATCTTATTTGAAAATAACCTTGAGAGGTAGGTATTATTATTCCCATTTTCCAGATGAGGAAACTAAAGATGAGATAGATCTAATGATTTGCCCAGGGTCACATAGCTAAGAATTGTCTAAAATAGGATTCAAATTCGGATCTTTCTGCTTCTATGTTCAGCACTCTAAACAGGTAGAAAGGAAGCCCAAGGATCTGAGTTCTCTGAGAGCTAAGGAAAAGGCTGTCACCTTGGGTTGGTTGCTTGTGGACCTGGCAGAGCCAAAGGAGCACCCTTTGAACTCTGACATAACCATCCTCTGTGTGCCAATAACTGGTCAAGGCCAGTAGTGAGGATAGCTCCATGATCTCCCCCCACCAGGTCTGGTGAGATTTTCTTTACACAGAAAGGCCTCCCCCCCAATGCTATTTTGGGAAAGGGTAGAACTGTGTCAAGGACTTCTTACAGAAGGGGGCATGACATCCAATGGAACATGAAACTGGTCACCTCTTGAGCAAACACTGTGTACCCTGACACGTTGAGGCGGTTTCTGCTAATAATAGCAACATTTGGCATATACTTACACCTCTACTCCAGGCAATTTCCTGCAGTCATCCATGAGAAAGGCTAAGGGAACTGGAGAATTCTGCTCTGGAAAAGACTGAAATGTGAGCCCCAAAACATTTATAATACATACCTACAGTGATCTGTACTATAGAGTCTTCAAAATACAACCTATCAACAGGAATGGTATCTCACTGAAACACGTTAAGAATTTAGAGAAGCTATGCCCAGTTGAAAACTTAAACAATTTGTTTCAAGATGTATAATTAATATAACAAATAAACTAAATTACTGATACCCTTTTTAAGTGTATGAAACCAAAACACATTAAACTTTCCATTGACAGACAGTCAAAGGTGAAACTGATGCCTTGAGCTGAAAGAGACAGCTTTCACTTCACCCTGGACTTCACATATTGGAAGTGTCTTACCTTCTGACCCTTTGGCCTCTCCCTCTCATTGGCTGGCCCCTTCCAGAGCTTCCATTTTAAGGAAGAGGCTCAAGCTAGCCATGTCTCCAGTTAATGAAGAGGTGGGACAGTGGAGGAAAGCTGTTTTCTGGTTTTGACAGGGCAGGATATGAGGAAATAACCTAGAATAGCAGCAAGAGGGGTTTAGGTTAGATTTTTCAAAGACATTCCTGAATGTAAGAGGTTTCAGATACTAGAAGATAGCTACTGAGGGAGTTTGTAGAATATCCCTTCCTGGGAGATATTAAAATATAGTGGAAATGTTGCTAGAATTTCTCTAAAGACCTGTTTTGAAATTCTACTTCCAGGAGGATGGGGGGAAGAGGAAGAGGAAGAGAAAGAAAGAGAGCAAGAGAAACAGAGACAGAGACAGATTAAATTATATTAAATTAGACATATTAAATTAAATGAGAGAGAATGCTGGATTTGAAGTTGGAAAGTACTACATTCGAATCTTGCTTCTGACATTTACTGGCTGGGTGAACATGAACAAGTCCCCTAACTTTTCTGAGCTTCAGGCTCATCTCTAAGATGTAACCTAAGAAATTACAGACTTGTTGAGATCAGTGTGGGTGGAAATTCTTGCACTCTCAAAATAATGGATTCTTGACATATTGAATTGAGATAATCAAAAAGTGATGTGCCAGGGGCAGCTAGATGGCGTAGTGGATAAAGCACCGGCCCTGGATTCAGGAGGACCTGAGTTCAAATCCGGCCCCAGACACTTAACACTTACTAGCTGTGTGACCCTGGGCAAGTCACTTAATCCCCATTGCCCTGCAAAAAAAAAAAAAAAAAGTGATGTGCCAATTAATATTTAGTAGAAGTGATTGGAGGTGAAATAACTCAAAAGTTTGATCTATACAATGGATATATAATTCTTGTCTCCGGCTTAAGTGTTTATTCAGGAGAGGATGTCTGTGAGGCCCAGATGGAGGGAAGAATTACAGGCAGTCCTGAGATAAAAGTCTACATTCTAAAGAGTAATGGTTTTTATCATTGTCCTCAGGATGCAGGCTTTCTGTGTCAGGATTCTCTAGATGGGGTTGCTTCTGGAGGTTGTAAACTGCTGTGCCTGGAAAGTTTCTTTGCTGGCTTTTCACAGGTATTAATGGAGTGTAATGGGAGCCTTTCCTAGTCCCTTATCACAAAATCATCCATTTAAAAAGCATTTGCTGCTAAATGGTGGGGAAAAGGAACAGAATGACAGGAACACTTCTCCTGCTTCCAATAAGTCCCTGATCCCCCTAAAACATGGGGATTCTGGGAATCCTTGAGCAAATGTTAGAAAAAGGACTGAACTTATGATTTCATTAGTGTAGGGAATTCCAGGGTGAGGATATGTTCTCTATCAATGCAAGTCAGTGTTTTCTCTGCTACTTGAGTCTTTTAAAAAAAAAATTTGGTGGGGCAATGAGGGTTAAGTGACTTGCCCAGGGTCACACAGCTAGTAAGTGTTAAGTGTCTGAGGCCAGATTTGAACTCAGGTCCTCCTAAATCCAGGGCCGGTGCTTTATCCACTGTGCCACCTAGCTGCCCCTTGCAACTTGAGTCTTAAAGATTTTATAGACTTTTTTTTTAATATGGTCCCCAAAATTTTTAAGCGTGGGTTATCCTTTTAGCCATTATTCTTCACTGTTCATTATAATTCACAATCTTGGAGCTACTGAGTGATAGGGGCATTGGATGTACTAAGACTGCCTCTATTTCTGCCCAAAGAACCTAGTTCGGTGGTCAACCAAGTCAAAATGATGATTTAATAGTCTTATCAACTATTAGAAGCAATCTGTTATCACTGTGGATAGAGCATGAGACCTGGAGTTCATATCCAGTCTCAGACACTTAACAGATCTCTGATGCTGGGCATGTCACTTAATCTCTTCTTGCCTCAGTTTCCTCATCTGTAAAATAGGGGAAATAATAGCACCTACCTCTCAAGGTTATTGTGAGGATAAAATGATGCAATATTTGCAAAGTGCTTTGCAAACCTTAACATTCCATCTACATGCTGGCCATTATTATTAATGAGTTATTTAGAGCACCAAGAGGGTAAGGAACCTGTCCAGGGTCACACAGGCAGTATATGTCAGAGACAGGACTTGAACCAGACCAAGGCTGGCTCTCCCTTCACTACACCATGCTTTAAGAACATAGAAATGACTATTTTCTGTCTAGCGCTTCAATTTAACTCAAGAAGGATTTTAAGTGTCGGTTATGTGCCAGAAACTGAGAAAAAATGAAATGTCCACCACAAATATCCTTTTTATCTGAGTAAACCCATTATATGTTTCTCACTCATAGAACTAAGGTTTTGGAAACAACTATTTATACTATATACACATATGCATTAATATATTTATATTTTCATGCCCCACCATGTATTCTTCAGTCCAGCGACACTGACCTCCTATGAACAAGACACTCCAGCTCTTTGTTCTGAGCATTTTCTCTGGCTGTTCCCCATGCAGGGAGTGCTTTTCCTTTTCATCTCTGCCTCCTGGCTCCCCTGGTTTGCTTCAAGGCCCAAAGAAAATCCTAACTTCTCTAGGAAGCCTTTCCCAACCCCTCTTAATTCTAGTCCCTTGGGGCAGCTAGGTGGCGCAGTGGATAAAGCACTATCCCTGGATTCAGGAGGACCTGAGTTCAAATTTGGCCTCAGACACTTGACACTTACTAGCTGTGTGACCCTGGGCAAGTCACTTAACCCCCATTGCCCCCGCGAAAAAACCCGACCAACCAAACAAAAAAATTCTAGTGCCTTCCCTCTGTTAATTATCTCTTATTTATCCTATCTGTAGCCTGTTTGTTCATAGTTGTCTCCCACATTAGATTATAAGATACTGGAGGGCAGGGACTCCCTTTTGCTTTTCTTTGTATCCCCACTTTTTAGCACAATATATGGCACATAGTAGGTGATTAATTCCTCTTACCCAAGAATTCCAAAAGTTTAGTGACTTCTCTCGTTTGCCCTAAACTTACCTCTTAAAAAAAGCAAAACTACATTTTATCCTAAACTTACTAACCTCCTCAAGAAATGAAAACAAATAAATAAACAGACTATGATATACTGACTAATAATATTGGCCCTGGAGAAGGGATGTGGAAGTGCCTCCCTTCTGCAAGAGAGAGATGTGTTTCTAGGGATGCAGAATTTAGCATAAACTATCAGAAAAGGAAGAGGAAGGAAATAAACAATTATTAAACATCTACTGTGTACTAGGCACTGTGAGAAACACTTTGCAAATATTTTAAAAAGATTTTTAATAATTTTATTTTTTAAATTATTAAAGCATTTTATTATTTTCCAGTTACATGTAGAGATAGTTTTCAACATTTGTTTTTATAAGATTTCTAGTTTCAAATTTTTCTCCCTCCCTCCCCTCCCACCCCCCTCCCCAAGATAGCAAGTAATCTGATATAGGTTATATATGTACAATCACATTAAACAAATTTCTGCATTAGTCTTGCTGTAAAAGAAGAATAAGAGCAAAAAGGAAAAACCTCAAAAAAGAAAAACAACAGCATCAAAAACAAAAGAAATAGTATGGTTCAATCTGTATTCATATTCCACAGTCCTTTTTTTTTTCTGGATTTGGAGAGCATTTTCCATGATGAGTCCTTTGGAACTATCTTGTACTATTGTATTGCTGAGAAGAGTCAAGTCTATCACAGTTGATCAACACACAATGTTGTTGATACTGTGTACAATGTACTCCTGGTTCTGCTCATCTCACTCAATATCAGTTCATGTAAGTCCTTCCAGGTTTCTCTGAAATCTGCCTGCTCATCGTTTCTTACAGCACAATAGTATTCCATTCCATTCATATTCCACAACTTGTTCAGCCATTCCCCAGTTGATGGGCAACCCCATAATTTCCAATTCCTTGCCACCACAAAAAAAGGCAGCTATAAATATTTTTGTACATGTGGTTCTTTTTCCCTTCTTTATGATCTGTTTGGGAAAAAGACCTAATAGTGGTATTGCTGGATCAAAGGGTATGCACAGCTTTATAGCCCCTTGGGCGTAATTCCAAATTGCTCTCCAGAATGGCTGGATCAGTTCACAGCTCCACCAACAATGCATTAAACACTTCACAAATATTGTTTCATTTGATCCTCACAATTGCTCTGAGGTAGGTGCTATTCTTATCCCCATTTTACAGTTGAGGAAACTGAGGCAGACAGTAGTTAAGTAAGTTGCCCAAGGTCATACAACTAGTAAATGTCTGAGGCTTGATTTGAACTGATCTTCTTGACTTCAGGCTGCTGTGTTGGTTGGCTTTGCTTAGCTTGTTTTTTTGTTGTAAAGGAGGGATTGAAAGGGAGAAGGAGGTAAAGGGAAGGCAAAAGACAGATGTAAAAATAAAAGACATCAATAAATTTATTTTTAAAAGAAAAAAGCAAAATATGGAATAAAATCTGAAATAAATCTAAATGAGATATTTTGTTTAAAAGAGATGAGAATATACATAAATTTTAGCCCAAAATTATAATTGCCATTAATATAACATGTTGGGGGCTGCTAGGTGGCACAGTGGATAGAGCACTGGCCCTGGATTCAGGAGTACCTGAGTTCAAATTCAGCCTCAGACACTTGACACGTACTAGCTGTGTGACCCTGGGCAAGTCACTTAACCCCCATTGCCCTGCAAAAAATAAAAAATAACATGTTAAAGTGTGAAAAGTACTTTACAAGTATTATCTTATTGGAGCCTCTCAACAACCCTCTGAGATGAATAATAATGGTATTTCCCCCAAAAGATGAAATAGTCAAAATAGGCAGGTTAAAAGACTTGCCCAAGGTTATCCATCTAGTGCATATCAGAGGAGGGATTCAAATCTGGAATTTCCTGCTGCTAGGTCTAGCACTTGGATCACCAGTCCAGCTCACTTCTAACAATGTCTTCTCTGTTCCTCCTTCCAGTCTCTTTCTCTCTACTCTTAAAGTTGTGGTATTGTTACATTAATTTGTTGTGTTTTGATTTATTGTTTCTTTGCATTCATATATAATTCCCTATTTTTGTATTCTTCATAGTTCTCATTTTCCCCCCTTATAATAGTTTTCTATTACATGAATATGCCACAGTCAGTCAATAAATATTTATTAAGGGCCTACTATGTGCCAGGCTAAGCAGTGGGGATAAATAGAATAGCAAAAGCCATCCCTGCCCCTCAAGGAGCTCCCAATCTAACAGGAGAAATAACAAGCAAACACATATATACAAAAAGGGTATAGATGGGATAGGCCATTAGAAGTAAGAGGGGTTGGGAAAGGCTTCCTGCAGAAGATGGGAAGCCAGGGGAGCCAGGAGGTGAAGATGAGTCAGGAGAGCATTCCAGGCATGGAGGACAGCCAGAGAAAATGCCCAGAGCAGAAGGATGGAGGGTCTTATTTGAGCAACATGGAGGCGATTGTCACTGGATCAGAGAGTATGTGATGGGGAATAAGGTGTAAGAAAACTGGACAAATAGGTCATCAAGGGCTTTGAATGCTAAACAGGTTTTCTATTTGATCCCGGAGTCATAAGTGTAGGGCCTGGAGTCAGAAAGACCTGAGTTCAAATTCAGCCTTAGACACTTAAAAGCTATGTGACCCTGGGCAAGTCACTTCATCCTGTTTGCCTCATCATAAAATGAGCTAGACAAAGAAATGGCAAACCACTCCAGTATCTTTGCCAAGAAAACCCTAAATGGGGTCACAAGGAGTCAGACACAGCTGAAACCACACAACAAGAAGCAACAAGGGAGTCAGTCATAAGAAGCTACTGGAATTTATTGAGTAGGGAGGTGGCATGGTCAAACCTATACTTTAGGAAAATCACTTTGGTGAGTGAGTGGAGGATGGATTGGAATGGGGAGAAACTTGAGGCAGGCTGACCCACCACAGTTTATTAAGCAATTTCCCAATAGTTAAACACATAGGTTATCAGTATTTAATTATTTCAAAGGAAGCATCAATGAATGATTTTGTTCAGATAAGCCTTCCCCTAGCTCTCCTCCCCTCCCCTGCTATGTTTCATTCAATAAAATTTAGGAAATAGTCCAAATAGTGAGTCCTCTGGGTCAAAGAGCATATAGACTAACCTTACCTCTCTTGAGTGTCAAGGGTTCCCTGTAGATTTGTTACACTTGGATCTGATGAAAAAGTTCAGGTTTTTACAGTCCTTGGTCATATACCTCACCCCTTAGCCTCCATCTTTCCAGTCCATAGTCCCGACTTGTTTCATCTGTCATTGTATAGCAATCAGTCCTGTCCCATACTTCTTTGGAACAAGAAACAGGGATGTGTGTTTTCTCACTTTCCTTTGTAAAAGGAGATGCATGGGGGGATCCCAGGGTCAGAAGCCCAACTGTACCCAAGAGTGGAATAAGCTGGCTCTTGATTCCCCTCCCTCCTCTGTGGACATCCTCAGCGGCTCCAAGTCAAACACAAATCTGGATATTGACAGGCGGAGGGCACTAATCTCAATGCCATGGCCTTGGTTGCCCTGGCCTCATGATAGTTTGTCTACCCCCTCCTCTTGCCACACCCCCTGCCTCCTCACATGTGGCAGAGTATTTTAACAGCTTGTGACCTTCCTTCCTTCCAGTGGAGCCACTTCCCATCACTGGCCAGAAGCTCTCAGCCTGTCATTGCCCCTTACCTTTCGGCAGGCAGGACTTAGAAACGGGCTTGTTCTTCTCTACTGGGGATAGTTAAACTTCAGGCAGAAACAGGAACAAGAATCTCTCATCCTAGGGAGCCTCAGCCAGCAGATTCCCCAAGCCCTTGAACTCCTCATGAGAGAAGAGTTGTCACAATGAGACGGAACCAATCAACCTTGGATCTGGTAAGGACCCTCTCAAGAATAAACCTTTCTCTTCTCACTTCAGACATGTCCCAGGAGTTTGGAGAACATCTACCAGATCCCTGAACAACTAAGGGCTGGACCCAAGCTGGAATTCATAGGATCGCAGGCTAAGAGCCTTTCTCCATGTAGTCGTAGGGACATTCTTAGAGATCATGTCTTGAGCTTCATGGGTTACAAACCCTGGGGACTGGTGTCCTGGATATACTTGGAGAAAGAACTGTTTGGAGGGTTGGCCAGAAACCCTTGCTGAGGGTCAGGTTTGTCTTTGGGCAAGGCCCAGCCCCAGGATACAAGGTACTGGTACCACTCGGCAGAGAAATCTGAGTGTCAGGTTTCTGGAGCATTGAGAACCCATTCTTAACCTGTAGCCTTTCTCCAAAGAACACTTTCTTCTTTACTCTCTGGAAACTTGTGGTCAGTGTTTCTCCAGAGAGTACCTCCAAGGAAAGGGCCCAAAGTGGATGAATGGATGGATGAAACATTTATGCGCAAAGCACTGTGCTAAGAGCTAGGGATAGACATAGAAGATAGGCAGTCCCTGCTCTCAGGGAGCTTATCTAATGGGCCAGTCAAGACTTATGGAAGGTTTCAGCTGCAAATCAGGTGGAAAAGTCCCATGGTCCTTAGGGTACAGCTGCAAAGCAGATGTTAATGCCTCTTCTTTAATGTTATTTCCAGTGATAAAATAATATCCATTTCTGATATTGAACCATTTAACAATGCCAAAGGCTTTGGTGGCTGGACTTTCTTTTCTGGATCTTCAACAGATGTGGCTTGTAGCCCCTGCTGTTGCCAGGCTGCATCTTCCACAAGATTGGCTTCCTATAATGAGGACTGCAGGCATTGGCTATAAGCATTGCTATCCCAACGGCCCTTGGGTTCAGTGTCCTGGGCTATCCCCATCAGGGTCTGAGAGGAGTTGGTGGTCATGGTGGTGGTGATGACCCAAGTCTCCTGGCACATATCTCTCAAGGTGCCCAATGGCTTTAGATAGGCTGATCTGCCTAGTCTGGTGAGTGGCAGTTGATTGACAGTTTGGTGGGGATAACTGGCCCCCTCTCCATAGGATACGCTTTCTCAGATAAAGGCCTTGAGGGCTGGGCTGGAAGTAGGACCTGTATGAAGTGTGCTGCTATTTCCAGGGCGCTTGTGCTCATTGGTCTATTGGTAGGTGCTGGTTGGCATTTGTTGCTGGTAATGGTGAGGAAGGCAGGTCCCTTCTCCACAATTTTCCCCTCAATGAGGACTGCAGGGTCTGGGATAGAAACAGGTCCAGTAGTTTGGGGGATACCTCTATTCCCAAGGCCCTTGGATTCAGAGTCCTGGGCTGTCCCCATCAGGGTCTGAGGGGAGATGGTGGTCAAGGAGGTGGTGGTGGTTTGATTTGCCTGGCATAGGCTTCCTCCTGTCTCCTTCAGGGTGCCCTACTCTGCCAGGGAGGAAATGTTCTCTTGAGAGAGTCAGTCTTACAAAGTCCCTTCTTTACAAACCCAGAGAAGAGAAAAGTGGGGTAGGGAGAGAAAGGAAGGAAGGGGTGTGTTGGGGGTGGGTGGGATATGATCATTCTCAATATCTGAAGGACTATCACATGCAAGAGGGATTAGATTTGTTCTGCCTGGGCCCAGACAGAAGTAGGAGCAATGAGTGAAAGTTCCAGGGAGGCAGATTTAGGCTATGTTGTAAGGAAAAGCTTCCTACCTAATAGAACTTTCCAAAAGTATAATGGGCTGGCTCCAGGGGTAGTGAGTTTCCCTGTCACTGGAAGTCTCCAAGCAGAAGCTGGATAAGCACCCCAAAGTATGGGGTACTTTTCATTTTTTATCTACAAGTTGGACTGGATGCCTGTTGAAGTACCTCCCAAATCTAAATTCAACTCAGAGACAACATGGAACAAAAGAGAGTGTTGGATTTGGAGTCAAGCCCTGGATTCAAATCTCACTTCTGCTATTTAACTACCTATATGATCGTGGGCAAAACACTTTCCCTCCCTAGACTTCAGGTCCTCATTTGCAAAATGCGGGACAAGAACTAATTGATCCACAAGGTCCCTTCTTGTTATAAAATCTATAATCTTGTAATCCAATGATCCTGTAATTTGGTGCTGGCCAAGGACCTATGCCAGGCTTCTTTAAGGTGTCAGCTACAATCCTGCCTTCTGTAGGAAGACTTTCCCAGTCCCTCTTAAGGTTAGTGGTGTCCCTCTGCTGCTCCCTTCCCTTCAAGTTATCTTGTATATATCTCGTTGGTTATATATAGTCATTTGCTTTCTTTCTATCTATCCCCAGCACTTGGCACAGTACCTGGCACATTTGTTGTTGTTGTTGTGTCGTTGTCCAGTCGTCTCAGTTGTATCTGACTCTTCCAGGCCCAATTTGGGGTTTTCTTGGCAGAAATCCTAGAACAGTTTGCCGTTTCCTTCTCCAGCTCATTTTACAGATGAGGAAACTGAGGGAAACAGGGTTAGGTGACTTGCCCAGGGTCACACACCTAGTGTCTGTAACTGGATTTTAACTCAGGTCTTCCTGAATCCAGGCCCAATGCTCTCTACCCATTGCTCCACCTAGCTGCCCAACCTGGCACATAGTAAGTGCTTAATAAATGCTTGTTGATTTGTCTTGACTTGGAGTGAATCTGGGATAGCTCATTAAAATGAACAGATTAATGGACCCACTCTTGGGAGACTATTGCTTCTTCTTCAGCCTTTGCAAGAACTACCTGAGAAAAAATATGCTTGTCTCGAACCAGGGCTGCCTCCCACATATGTGAGGAATCCCGGGTCTAGCACCTGACAGAAACAAGGCCAGAAAGTGGGATCCCTACTCTGACACAGCCACCACACCTCCCCCTGAGCAGTCTGTCCTAAGCAAGCCCTCCCCTCCAGCTCTGACGGAGGCATTCCCGGTAACTGGCAGTGGTGACTCATGACCTAGTCCTGAAACCGCATGGTCAGCATTTGGGCAAGGCAGCCTGCTCCTGGCCCTGGCCCTGGCCCTGGCCCAGGCCCTCCCTATAGCTTCCTGTGTGGGCAGCATGCTGCCAACTGTTTAACATCTGGTAAGAAGGCCGGACAGGTAGATCCGGGGATTCCCCCTGGCGGTGGAGGGCAGCAAGCCTCTGTCCTGCTTGCTTTTGACTAAGACTAACTCTACTACAAGCAAGGACAGAGGGACTACAGGAAAGGAGCAGCCTAAAAGGGGAGTCAGAAAGCAGTTCCTGAGATCAGAAGTGGGCAGGGGTGTCTAGGACTAAATGAGGCCCTTGATGGGCTTAGACAGAATCAGCACCAGAAGGACACCCAGGCTTCTATTTGCTTTCATGCATGAGGGAGCAGGGAAGAGAAGAGAAGCCTAGCAGAGGTCAACTACAGGGACAGGGCAAGTATTCATTGCTCAACAAAGTACCTACTATGTGCCAGGCACTGCATCAGATGCTGAGGATACAAGTGCAGAGAATGAATCAACCCCCCACTCTCTCAGACCTTACATACTAATGGAGGAGACCACGAGTACATAGAGAAACATCAAGTGAATAAGCACAAATGTATAGAGAGCCATTTGGGAGTGAAGAGCAGGATCAGGAAAGACTCGAATGTTGAAGGGGGATGCTTAAGCTGCATCTTCCTTTAGCTTTTAGATTGGGTGCTATTCTGGTTCTAAACAATCCTAGCTCCAGAGCTGGGAGGACTTTTAGAAGTCATCTAGAACTAACCCCTCATTTTATGAAGAGAGATTTGAAGTCCATTGAGATTAAGACTTCACCTGAGGTCACATAGGCATTAAGTGGCAAAGCCAGGATTTGAACCCAAGTCCAGTGACCTTTTTACCTGGACCATGCTAATTCCCTTAAATTGCAGGCATCCGAAATGGGTGACAGGCTTCAGTGAAACTTGTTTGGAATCATCAGTTCTCTGTTTACTAACTGGGTGACCTTGTGCAAGTCACTTCAACTCATTGGGCCTCAATTTGCTCACCTGGTGGTTGAGTTAGACAAAGCAGTTCTCAAGCTTCTTGGTTTCAGAACCTCTTTACACTCTTAAAAATTGCTGAGGACCATTCCCACCTCCTAAGAGCTTTTGTTTTACATGGGTCATATGCATTGTTATTTACCATGTGAAAAATTTAAATACCCTAGTGTTACCGTGAAAATAGTTTTGACCGTATAGACCCCTTGAAAGGGCCTCAGGGATATCCAGAGAACCCCAGATGGCACTTTGAGAACCACTACATTAGATAATCTCTAAGGTCTTTTCAGTCAGAGCCATTTTGGTATTCTAGGCAAGCATCATGAAACAAATATAAACTTGTCCAGGCAGCATGAAATCAACTTTGTAATTCATGATATGAAAACATGAGAAGAAATTAAGACAAAATCTAGCTCATGAGGAGAGAAGTAGTTCCTACAGGGACATCTAACTGCTGAGTACTTACAGGTGTTAAACTTCAGTGCCCTGATGCATTTTCCCAAATTTCCCGGCCCTGGTTAAGATCTATTTCAGATCTCAGTTCTCTCATCCTATGACCTCTATGTTTCATCTCTAATACTTGTGGTATTGCAAAAAGTTTCAGAGCAGGGGCTGGCAGAGGAAAAGGCCTGGCAAACAGGGACTTCAGTGAGGAATTCATGACCTTCAGAGTTTCTGAAGTCAACTTTCCCCCACTGTCTCCAGGAATAAAAAGGAATTCCTCCTTATTTAGGAACCAATAAACATTTATTAAGTGCCTACTATGTGCCAGACACTGTACTAAGTGCTGAGGATTCAAAAAAGAGGCAAAAGACAGTCCTGGCCCTCAAGGAGGTGACAGTCTAATGGGGAAGACAATGTGCAAACAAATATATGCAAACAAGGTATACTCATGAGAAGTAGGAAATAATTAAGAGAGGAAAGGCACCAGAATTAAGAGGGGCAGGGAAAGGCTTCCTGTAGAAAGTGGGATTTAAGTTGGGACTTAGTGGCAGCCATGAAGTCAGTATTAAGAACTGCATTTGATACTATGCCAGAGTCCTTGAGGAAAGTGTCCTAGATGTGCCTTCCTCCCTGCCTGATCCACCTCTGGACTACAGACAGCAGGCGATTCCAGGTCCCAGTGCTTTAGGGGATCCAATTGCTTCAGTGTCAATGACTGGCCAGTAACTTAGGGAGGGGCCAGGAAAGAGAATTTCTACCAGATGGTGCTTAAAAAAATGATATGCAACTTAGCTCTAAACAATTAAGAGGAGGAAAATGTGTCCCCAATGATCTGCTTCCTCTCTTCTTCCTTTCCCACCCCTCAGGCTGCAGGCTTCTTTTTTTGTGACTTCTTTTACCCTTCAAGGATGTTCATTTTAAATGCTTGCTTTCTTTCTTCTTCCTTCTTTCTTTCTCTTTCTTTTTTCTTCTTCCTTCCTTCTTTCTCTTTCTTTTTCTTCCTTCTTTCTCTTTCTTTTTCTTCCTTCTTTCTTTCTCTTTCTTTTTTTCTTCTTCCTTCCTTCTTTCTCTTTCTTTTCTTCCTTCTTTCTTTCTCTTTCTTTTTCTTCCTTCTTTCTTTCTCTTTCTTCTTCCTTCCTTCTTTCTTTCTCTTTCTTTCTTCTTCCTTCCTTCCTTCTTTCTCTTTCTTCCTTTCTTTCTTTCTCTTTCTTTCTTTCTTTCTTGCCTGTGATTTCATTCACCAAGGAATTTCTGGGTAGAAACTCCCACCACCAATGCAGATAGGCAGATCAGTATAACCAATGGTCTTATGAAGTTTTCTGGGGCTCTCTAAGGTTAAATGACTTACCCAGGGTCATTGGTCCAAATGTCCAAGACACAGGACTTAAACCCAGGTCTTCCTAGTCCCAAGGTCAGCCTCCTATCCACCATGCCAGCCTACCTCTAAACCTATTTTTCACCTGTATAAAAATGTATTGGGGAGGAGAGAAAGTATGATTTTTTTAAAAGCACCAGCCCAGAACACCCTGAAATGTATCTGAAGATGACTCTAGAAACCCCTAAAGGGTATCAAAGCAATCTAGATTATTGGGTAGAGCTCTAGGCCTAGAGTAAGAAAGACTCATCTTTTGGAGTTTAAATCTGGCCTCAGACACTTATTAGCTGTGTGACCCTGGGCAAGTCACTTTACCCCATTTGCCTCTGTTTCCTCATCTGTAAAGTGAGCTGGAGAAGGAAATGGCGAACCACTCCAGTATCTTTACCAAGAAAACCCCAATGGGGTCACAAAGAGTCAGACATGACTGAAACAAATGAACAACAATTAACATATAGAAGGAGCGTAATAAATGCTTGTGGATTCAAATGAGAGAAAATATAGTACTGATAAAGAAAGCCTGGCATAGTGAAAAAGTCACTGGATTTGGAGTCAAAAAATGGAGGCCCGAATCCCAAATCTGTTATTTAATAACTGTGTGACCTTGGGTAAGTCACTTAACCAGAGACCTCAGCTTCCTCATCCATAAAATGAGAGAACTGCACTAGATGACCTCTAGGTTCCTGTGCTTCCAACAGCTCATGTTTCTATAGCATTTAAAAAAAAATTTTTTTGTGAGGCAATTGAGGTTAAGTGACTTGCCCAGAGTCACACAGTTAGTAAGTGTTAAGTGTCTGAGGCTGGATTTGGACTCAGGTACTCCTAACTCCAGGGCTGGAGCTCTGTCCACTGCGCCACCTAGCTGCCCCGTTTCTATAGCATTTTAAGGTTTACAAAATGGTTGTACATGTCATCACCCCCATTCTTTTTGTTGTTCAGTTGTCGTTCAAAGGAGCTGAGAAATTGACTCACCCGTGGTTGAATAAGTGACTATATCATGCTATAAGTTTCAGAGCCTAGATTTGGATTTCCTGTCTCCTAGTCTGGTGCTCTTCCCCCTATGCAATATACAGGACTTTTTAACCATAAAACATATAGTACAATGAAGAGAAAATTGGCTCTGGAGTCAGAGGACCTGGGTTCAAATCCTGCTTCTGATGCTCACATGTATAACCTTGACCAAGGTTGCAAGACCTTAATCTCCCCAGGTCTTAGTTTCCCCATCTGGAAAAAAATGAGAGATTTGGACTAAATGCCCTTTGAAATCTTTTCTGGCTCCAGATCTGAGAACTGATGACAAATAGATGTCAGAGATATTTCTGCTACTGCTGATAATGATGCTTGGTTGTTAGGAAAACTGGGGGGGCAAAAGAGAAAACATCCATGGGGGTGCTTTTTTATCTGTTTGGCAGGCTTCTTTCCCTTCTATATCTCAAGCCAGCTGTTCCATGATGGAGTAAAGAGGGAGCATGGCTCCCGTGACAACATGAGCTGCCTCAGGAAGGGAGTAGCTCCCAGGGTACAAATAATATTTCTGCTTATTGGGTTTCATCCTTCCAAGCCCTGCTATGGGTCATGTTTATCTCATGTGAGAGCTCTGGAAAGATGGGAAAAGTCAAGAAGATTAGTCAGGAAAATATCTAAGGCGATGATGGGGTTTACCTAACAGCACCTGTTATCTCTTTGGGGCTGCCTGGATCACAGGTGAGGAGGTGACTGAGTCTCCCTCTTGTTTGTTTATTCTGGACAGGACTGCCCGATGCTTGGGAGGGACTTAGTGGGACCTAGTCATAAAAGTCATATGGTGAAAGGGAAGCAGGGGCTCCCAAAGACTAGGTTACACATTTCCAAGGCTGTTTGGAAAAAAAGTATTTTTTTTTAAAACCTGCATAAAGTGAAGTGAGAAGAACCAGGAGAACATTGTACACAGTAACAGCAATATTGTACAGTGATCAACGGTGAATGACTTAGCTCTTCTCAGCAAGACAATGAATGATACAAGACAATTCCAAAGGACTCATGATGAATACTGCTCTCCACTTCCAGAGAAAGAATTGATGGAGTCTGAATAAAGATTGAGGCATACTATTGTTCACTTTATTTTTTTCAGATTTTTTTTCCCTTTGGGCTCTGTGACTTTTTTCACAACCTGACTAATATGGAAGTATGTTTTGCATGATAGCATATGTATAATCGATATCAAATTGCTTACTGTATCAATAAGTAGGGAGGTAAGGGAGGGAGAAAATTTGGAACTCAAATTTTTTTTAAATGAATGTAAAAGATTGTCTTTACATGGAACTGTTCTTTTTTTAAACCTGCATGAATTATAAACATATTCACTATATGTGAATAATTTAGAATTTACATTTATAAGATTACTTGAATTAATACTTTCTTACCAGGATCCAAGAACTTAGATCTTCTGATTCCAAGTCTAGCATTCCAAGTTCAGTACTCTTCTCACCTATAAAATTTCTTTTAAATTTAAATTAAAAAAATTCACAGTTGTATTAAGGATTCTTCTTTAGGGACCATATAACTCTTTTGACATCTGTTCTCTCTCTCTCTCTTTCTCTCCTCCCCCCCCCCCCCATGGCAGGTGGAGCAAATCTTGTCTGAATTCAGGCTACAGGAAGAAGACCTGAAGAAAGTGATGAGGCGGATGCAGAAGGAGATGGACCGGGGTCTGCGGCTAGAGACCCATGAAGAAGCCAGTGTGAAGATGCTCCCCACTTACGTGCGCTCCACCCCAGAGGGGTCAGGTAGCTGTGGTCCCGTAGATTTCATGAAAGGACTCCCATTTCCCCCAGTCCCCATCCTTGGCCAGAGGTAGTGGGCTCCCAGTTCTGTGATTTCATAAATCTCCACCAGGTGGAGCTCCGCGAATATAGCTTCAATATAGCTTCTGGGACCTTTAGGAGGAGGAAACTGCACAGTTCTCCCTAGGTCCTGACTACCTGTCTAGGGTCTGCTCTCAGTTCTACTGGTCTATGACCTTATTCGGGGATGATCAAACCCTGGGAAACCCTTGCCTTCAAACCCACCTCTATGAACTTGGCTGAGTCAGTTCTCTTCTGAGGTCCTGGGTCCTTAATAGCTGGGCACAAGTTCTGGTAGATTCTACCAAAATGGAAAAGTTTTGTGTCTGGGTCTGCTAATAGACCTATTGTCTTCTATCTGAGGACCAGCTTAGCTAAGCTCAGAGGGGCTCATCACCAAATTTTTTTTTCAGCCACAAAATTTTAAGAAGATTGATTACAAAGGGGGTCCTATTTCACATCACAGATAATTAAAGTAAGAATTAGGTATAGTGGGAGCCAGTGTAGTCTGATTATCAGGACTGGTCATCTCCTTGGGGCCTTCTCTTTTCCTGATGGGAAAGTCCATTCATTCATTCATTCATTCATTCATTCATTCATTCATGCACTTACTTGCCCATTCATTTATTCACTCATCCATTCAACCATTTATTCATTCACTCACTAATTGATTCAATTCTTTCAAAAGATTTTTTTTTGGTTTATTTGTTTGGGTCAAGACCTGATTTCATCAGTATAGGAGACTTCTGTTGTGGAAACTTCCTTCACCGATAGAAATCAGCAACTGATCTAGAACTTCTGGTCTTAGAGGACTGCCTGGGCGGTGGGGGGAGGGGCTGATAGGGTAAGTAAGTTGCCCAGGATCACATAGCTAATAGGTATTAGAGGCAGGGTCTGAAGCCAGGCCTTACTGACTCCAAGGCTGGCCCTTTATGTGCCCCCTACTGACTGTCATCAAAGGGTTTCTTAGTAAATGTATAGGATGCTTTCATCTTTCTTGGTAAATCACTCTTCTCCACTTGTAGGAATTTGCTCTCTAAAGAACTAGAACCTATTCTCTGAAATAAGAGCACTTGTTCTCTCGGGCCATTCTGGGGAATACTCAGCACTGACCAATTCTTACTGGAGCTTGCTTTTTCTAGATTCTTTGCTGATCCCCTGCCTTCTGATTTCGGCATCCACCTCATTTTTATATGCTTTTGCTTTCCCTGACTCCTTCTGTGCTTGCTGGCAAAAAAGCCATTTGGCAGATTCCCACCCATTGCTGGCCCTTCCTACTTGTGTCCATTTCAGTGGGAGACAATTCTTTCCTGGGAACAATTTGTCCCACTGCCTCTTGACCCCTTTCCATAGTCCAGTGTGAGCCTTAGCTATACTTCAGCCCTCTGCAGTCTTCCTACCATTCACTCTTGTGAACCCCTAGACAGAATCTCTAACCCCACCATGAGAGTAAAGGGGAGTCAGGAGCACACAATCTTGTCCCTTGTCTCTGGTTAGCCGGTTCTCTCTGCTGCTCTTCTCTGATCTTGATCCTTCCCATCCCTAGCTTCCTGATGACTCAAGGGAGTACTCATGGATCTTTTAGATATGGACTGAGCCCTCTGTCAGGAAATGAGGCCGTGTGGTACAGTGGAAGAAAGGAACATTGGTTGTAGAGTCAGTAGAAGCTGGGTTCTAATTCTGGCTATGTGACTTACTCCCTGTTTGACCATGGGAAAACCAGTTGACCTCTTTTGGTTTAGTTTCCTCATCTGTAAAAAAGGAGTGGGAGAGGTTGGTACTAAATGAGCTCAGAGGTCCCTTCAAGCCTTAGATCTATGACCAATGACAGCTTCAAATCCCAGAACTGCTACTTACTCCCTGTATGACCTTGGACAAGTCACTTACCCCTCTAAGTCTTATTCTCTCATCTATAAATTGAAGAGGAAGAACTAGATAATCTCTGAGTTCCCTTCTAGATCTAAATCCAGCCATGCCACAGTGCTTGAGAAAATGACCCCCCCCACACCCACACACATACACATATATACTCTCATGATTCATCATTCATTCATCCTTTCTCTTTCTTTTCTGAATCTGTGGGGTCCCTGCCTATATCCTGGCCATTTTCCTGTCCCCAAATTAGTTTTCTGGTTAAGGATAGAGGATGCTTTGGTATATCCACTCTGTATACAGAAGGTGTTTAATCAGTGTCTTTTGTTTTTCTTTTGGGTTGTAGAAGTGGGAGACTTCCTCTCCCTGGATCTGGGTGGTACCAATTTCCGGGTAATGCTGGTAAAAGTGGGAGAAGGAGAGGAGGGTCAGTGGAGTGTGAAGACAAAACATCAGATGTACTCCATCCCTGAGGATGCCATGACAGGAACGGCAGAAATGGTGAGGCCTGGCCTAGGGTCAAACCCCTAGTCTAGTGGGTCCTTCCCTGGAGTGTTAGGACCAAAGGCATAGAGCTCAAGAGGAGCCAGGAATGACCATGGGTCTGCCCCAATAACCAGTAGTGTCACAGGAGTATTGCCCCAGTTGGGAAAACTCTCCCAGGTTCCTAAAGGCTTGGCCTCAGAAAGGGGACTCTGGGCCTGACTGGGAGAATGGGTGATCTAGAGCCAAGGAGAGCTGCATAAAAGCTGTAGCAGAGTAAGCCTGGGATTCAGAGTCAGAAGACTTGCATGGGAATCCAGTCTGGGCTATGGCATTCCCTCATGAAGTGACCGCTCAAACCATGTGGCTTTTCTGTTTCCTTGCCTAGAAAATGGCAGCCGGGGGTGGAAGGGAATGAGATAATTCTTAGGCTACCTCCTGGGGCTCCTGCTCCAAACTGTAAACGTCTATGGAGGTGTTCATTATCATCATATTGGCCTTCAGCAGCCTCTGCTGCTGCAGCCACGACTCTTAGGTCGACACATCCGCCCAAACGGGGCCTTCCCTTCTGATGAGCTGCCCCAGCGACGATTCCCTTCCATTCACCAAACACTTATTGAGTTTCTGTTACATACCAAGCACTGGGCCAGACACTGCAGATACAAGTGTAGGGAAACAAACCAATCTCTAACCTTGAGGAGTTCCCATTCTCCCGGGTACATCCAACAGATCCCAAGAGGGAGATGGGAACATGTGACCATGCTGGGCCATGGTATTGTTATTGCTGCTCTCTGCCTTTAGTCTCATTGCTCATTGAATGGCCACAGAAGAGAACGTGTCTCTCCTCCTCCTCCTCCTATCTGCCCGAGGCCCCTCCCAGTGTATCTCTGGGGACAGGCTTTGTCTTCGTCATGACGAAGTAAGTCCACTGGGACTTACAGCATCCCTCATGTTCCTGTCCTCCTCAGCTATTTGACTACATTTCCGAATGCATTTCTGATTTCCTGGACAAACACCAGATGAAACACAAAAAGTTACCTCTGGGCTTCACCTTCTCCTTCCCTGTGCGGCATGAAGACATTGACAAGGTAGGTATTTGGACTGAGATGCTCTGGCCCTAGCTCTGGCATCCTTTCCACTGTCATGTGCAGCCTGATAGTGACAAAGGGGCTTCAAAAGTAGAAACAAATTGTCAATAAGCACAGGAGAGCTTGTTCAAACGTGCTTTTTAAAAAATGTGAATCTCAGTCTGGCTCTTTTCTCAGCATCTCGGTGTTCTCCTCTTTCTGTACAGTGGGGAGGTAGTCCTTGTTGTAAACCATGTGAGGGCTGGGACAATCTTTTGTTTCTCTTTCCTTCCCCCTACATCACTAGGTGTGTGGTTTGGCATGTAGTAGTCACTCAATAAAGGTCTGTTGAGTGAGTGAATGAATTGGCATGTGTGCACATATGTATGTATGTATGTATGTATGTGTATGTGATGCGAAGTTACTGGGGCTTCTTGGCAGGAGTAAGCTGGAGCTGGGTTAAATGCACTCATGACAGCTTATTGTTAAATTTCCAATATGAGCATGTACACCTTGGAAATCAGCAAACAGCTACAAATACAGACTTGATTTATTGCTTTGTTGGTTGTGTAACTAAAGAAAGTGATTGAAAAAGGTTAATAATGCAAATTAAACTTAAAAGTGTGTCCTGTATGTGTATAATAATATATATATACACATATACATACATATACACATACATATATACATATACATATATATATATATGTATTGTGAGGTTTAAAATCTAAACGTGTAGTCGCCTTAAATTAGAAGCTTTAGCACCAGTCTTTGGGCATTAAGCATTTATTAAAGCATACCAGGTATTCACACGGAGTTCAGAAAGTTAAGTAAAGGCCTATATAGCCTAGAGTTCCAGCCTGGTCTGGTTCTTCCTCAAATCCTCCAAAACAAGCCTGTTTCAATCACAAGCTCCCTCAAACTGAGTGTGGAAGCTTTTTATAGGTCTGGAGTAGAATCGGTCCTTATACACTGCTTCAAGCTAATTGGTAGGCATCATCACATCCATTGGTTCACTGGACTTGAAGGTGGTCTCCAGTTAAGTTCAAAGTCTTTAGCATCTGAGAACAAATACCTCTTTAAGGGCCAGCCAGGTGTGATTACAATCTAGTGAACTTGAAGTAGGCTAATCAGCAGTCAATCACTCTCACTTAATTCAATCAGTTTGGATTAATCTCCAGGTGAGCTTTTGAGTATCTGTCAAATCCCATTATTTTCTCACAGTATACATATATTTATTTATATTGGAGAGCTGATTGTTAAACATTTACTAACACACTGCTGCTTCTAGGAGAATAGCTGCTCATGATAATTTCTTGCTGCCCTAAAATATACCTCCCAGTAGAGATAATTGTTCACAGGAGCTCCCCAAATTTCCAAAATAGTAAATAGGAATATATACAAATGGTCTTCCTTCTCCCTAAAGGGAATCCTTCTCAACTGGACAAAAGGCTTCAAAGCATCAGGTGCTGAAGGGAACAACATAGTTGGGCTTTTGAGAGATGCTATCAAACGACGTGGGGTAAGATAGAAACCTTGCCTGCCATGTTACCCTAATCTCTCTCTCTTCCCCATCCCTCAGTGTTTCCGGCCTATGAACCTCGTGATCTGTCCCAGCTCCACTTGTCCCTTTCAGGTCTCCTTTCCTCTTTTTCCATCATTGCCTCTGAGGCTAGTGCATCAAGGTGGCCCATATAAGTTCCTCTGTCTTGTGAGCACTGCCCTTGTTGGGAAGAAAAAGGCCTGACTTAACAAGAGTCCCCATGTTCCCCACAACACAACCACTTAAGTCATGGAAGGCCCCCATTCCTCTCTCCTTCTAATCCTTCTTGGGCTCCTCATCTCCTCATGCTTGTGCTTTTTGGCAGGACTTTGAAATGGACGTTGTTGCCATGGTCAATGACACAGTGGCAACAATGATTTCCTGCTACTATGAAGATCGCCAGTGTGAGGTCGGCATGATTGTTGGTAAGAAACCCTTTCCTTGTGCCCCAAGTACTTGAGGCTTAAATAATCAAATACTTTTCAAAAGCTGGAAGGGTCCTCTGAGAATCACCTTTCACATCTAGTTCCACATTCAGCTCTCAAGCTAGTAGACAATTCTTCTCCTTGTTCCTGCCTTTCTATTCGATTCTGTCGTTTTATTCCCTACCCCCTTCACACATTATACATTCTAGCAAACTGGGCTGCTAGCTTCTTTCTCCTACCTCACCCTGTGCTTTTCCCTGCTTTGTGCATTTGTATAGGCCACCTCTCATGCCTGGAATGCACTCCCTCCACATCTCTCTCTTATGGAGATCCTTCTAGTCCCTCAAGGCCCAGCTCAGATGCCACCTCCTCTAGGATGCCTTCCCTGATCCCTCAGATGAAAAATAGTATCTGTCCCTCAAATTTCCTTATACTACTTTAAAAAATCATAGATTTGGGGGCAGCTAGGTGGTGCAGTGGATAGAACACCGGCCCTGGATTCAGGAAGACCTGAGTTCAAATCCAGACTCAAACACTTAACACTTACTAGCTGTGTGACCCTGGGCAAGTCACTTAACCCCAATTGCCTCACCCCCCCAAAAAAAATGAAAAAAAATCATAGATTTTGGAGCTGGAAAGGACCCTAGTTTATCACCTAATTTGACCTTCTCCTTTCACAGTCATGGAAATTCAGGCACAGAGGGGTTGGGTAGGTCTGCCCAAAGTGATACAAGTGTCAGCCTGGATTGGAATCCAAGTCTTCTGGCTCCAAACCCACTGACCTTCTCCTTTCACAGTCATGGAAATTCAGGCACAGAGGGGTTGGGTAGGTCTGCCCAAAGTGATACAAGTGTCAGCCTGGATTGGAATCCAAGTCTTCTGGCTCCAAACCCACTGCTATTTCCACCAAACCATGCTGTCCCCTTTAAGCTCTCCTTTGCCCTGACCACTTTCAGGGTGCATTATACTTATCTGTGTTGATGTTAGAGCTACCTATGAGATTATAAACTCCTTAAAGGCAGACATAGTATTGCCTTAATCTTTGTATGCCCAGTATCTGGCACATTGTCTTGCACGTAGTAGGTGCTCACTAATGCTTCTAGAATGAAACTGAATTTGGCTCTGCTTTAGAGGACTCAAGTCACTTCTCAAGTAGATAACAATACATACAGCTGGATTTTTAAACAAAAATTTCCCCCAACAGATTGAATGTGCCAGGCCAGGCCCATGTTTTCCCAGATGAGGGAGGTTAATCAAAAGAAAGAATGATAGTTCATTCTACCTCAGTCATAACTAAGGCAGGGTGATTGGGCTTTTCCCTAGGTTTAGTGGACACATAGCACTCAGTCACTCAGCAGCTTAGTTAAGACTAATGAGTTAAAATAAGAAACTATTAGATAGTGGGCTGAGTTGGCAGTGCCAGGAGTCTCTGTCTTCCCATCCCACCAAAACTGCCATTGTGGTCTCCCCCATAGTGACTGGTATCCTAGGATGTATCTCTGTCTTCTACTCACCACATCCCGAACCCTGAATGAAGGCTCACTGTGTTATAATTGACCTGGACATAGTTCCCTAATTCCTGATTCTTATTTTGTTTTTGGCAGGGCACTGAGGGTTAAGTGATTTGCTCAGGGTCACACTGCTAGTAAATGTCAAGTGTCTGAGGCCGAATTTGAACTTAGGTCCTCCTGAATCCAGGGCCAGTGCTTTATCTACTGCGCCACCTAGCTGTCCCCCTTGACTCTTAATTTTTAATTCTTCTGATTTGCCTGAAAAATTTCACCTTTCTCTAACTCAAATAAGCCTTGAATTTATCTAGTGCTTTAAGATTTGTGAGCATTTTACATACAGCAGTGTATGTTAGCTAAACCCTCCTGAGCCATTACTTCTTACTCAACTCCACATTTAAAACCATGTAAGAATTTTCTTAGAGGTAATATTAGCTCGTATTCAATGAAGAACAATTCATTCCAGAAAAGATGAGTTACTGATCACCCTAGATTTCTCAAGTGTAAAGATTGGCCCTGGATGCCTTAAACCTCCTCTTTTCCCAAGAATGAGATGTATGAAAGTTCAAAGGTCATTCAGTCATCTCAAAAAGAAGCTCATTGTTGTCTCTGGATGGGCTACATCTGTGGTCAGAGGGAAGGCCACAGTAGCATCCCAAAAAGGAACTATTCCTTGGAGATGTGAGGAGTTCTTGTTAGGACAGCTCACGAGCTAGAGAAAGGTGATGCTTCTTGCCTCATTGATGAGTGACATTGTCTTGTGAGAGATGTCAAGAGTGCCTTGTCTCTGTTTGCCCCACTCTTACTCCTGGAAATGCCCAGAACTCAGGTGACCTTCTCTGATCACACATCTGTCAGCCCAGTAGATACCCACACAAGGTCTGTCTGTCCCTAGGCACTGGGTGTAATGCCTGCTACATGGAGGAGATGGAGAATGTGGAACTGGTGGAAGGGGATGAAGGCCGGATGTGTGTGAACACCGAGTGGGGAGCCTTCGGAGATGCTGGGGAACTTGACGAGTTCCTGTTGGAGTATGACCGGGTGGTGGACGAGACCTCCCTGAACCCCGGTCAGCAGCTGTAAGGACCCTGTGGGCACAACTCTCTGATTCCCAAGCCCTTCTTGTCAAACTCCCCATCTCAGTCATGTGACTACTTCTCTCCCCTACAATCCCTACCTTCCATCTCACCCTGCCTAATTGTCCTCTCCTCTTAATAGCAGTCTGCCCAGCACTGTCTAGTGCTAAGTGAAATTCTTTACTCTGGAATTGCTGAGTTCCCATTTTATCGTCTATGTGAATGTGCACTGCATGCATTTAAACTTAATGCAATAATAGTGCTACCTTTGAGGACACAAAGGAACTTCTCCTTGTACATCCCTTTCTTTGCTTCCTTCTAGTCTTCTCTCCCACCTTCTCAGATTCCTTCTCTCCTCCTTGAATTGATGTCTGAAGGAGATTCTCTATCTGTCTTCCAGGGACAAGTGAGAGTTCTCCCACTCACATGGGGGAAAGTGTCTAATGTATGTACATAGCCCCTCACTGCCTTACTAAGAACTATTGTGAGGGTCTTGGGACACAGGGCCAGAAACAGACCATGAAGGCCTCATTCTAGGGCCTGGCTGTCAGGACAAAGCTATTGGGCTCCCAGAATGGGGCAATCAGTATGTCCCATGTGTCCATGCACACACATCACAGCAGGCTTGGGCAGTTCCTAAAGTCATGGAGCCCAAAAGCTTGAACATTCAAGAACAGGAATTAATATTTAAAACTAAAAAAAATCATCCCAGTGGATCCATACAAGACGAGCTTGCAGTCCTGACAAAGTCCAGGAGCTGTCATGAGATTCATCTGTGTGGAAGGGCTTTTCTGAGTTAGCTAACCTTCTGTTTCATGTCACCTCTCAAGTGTGCCAGACCCAGAGACAATGATCTTGGTTTTAAATAGCTCCTGGGAAAAGAGCTCCCTTTATACTGCGGCTTAACCAAATTTTGGAGCAGGAGAGGACAACCCCAGAAACCATCTCTCACAAGCCCCTCCTTTCACAGAAGAGAAAACCAAGGCCCAAAGTGCTAAGCTGATTTAAGATCCTACAGATAGGCACTCACAGAGCCAGACATGGAACCCAGGTCTCCTGACACCCAGTCCAGGGTTCTTTCTCTTTTTTGGAAAAAAAAAAAAAAAGCATTATTGGTGCTTTTAACAGCACACAGTTATTTCCCATAATCCCCTCATCCCAAGTAGACCCTCCCTTGTCACAAAGATGTACAGTGAAACACACCACACTGATCCAGGGACCATGTGTGACAGTCCATGCTTCATCCCCTAATGTACTCCACCACAACCCCCCTTTGTAATAAAGAAAAACAGGAAAGCAAAACCAAGGACTACAGCAACCATGTCTGTCCACATCTGCTTCCAGTGTTCTTTATTTTTCAGTTTTTTAAATTGGCATTTTTTTTGCATTCTTTCCATTATGTTCCCTCTCTAAATGATTTTCCTTCTTTCCTCTAACCACAGAGGAAGGAAAGCAGCACACATATCCACATGATGTCTTTTTTATGAGGTTGAAGGCGAGATCCATACACTCACACACAGGGTCACACTCTGGATCCCCAGAAGCCATTGAGAGGAGCCCTGGAGCATACAGGTCTAGACACTTAGATATTTGAGCTCTGGGCTCACTTGGGCAGCACAGATACAGAAAGATTAGCACGGGCTCTGTGCAAGGATGACATGTCAATTGATGAAGCGTTCTACCAAAAAAGATATTTGAGTTCTTTTCCTATGGCATAGGCCCAGGGCTCTGGTGCTAAGGGTCAAGGAAATGAGAGAAGGACAGGGGCAGTCAGATATGGGCTTATTTGAATGGGGTGTGACTGTCCCTTGATGACCAAGCCTCTCTCCTTTACCCATACAGTTATGAGAAGATCATCGGGGGCAAGTACATGGGGGAGATCGTGAGGCTGGTTCTACTGAAGCTGGTCGATGAGAATTTGCTCTTCAATGGGGAAGCATCTGAACAGCTGAGGACCCGGGGAGCCTTCGAGACCCGTTTTGTCTCCCAAGTAGAGAGGTATCATACCACCGTGTGTTCTGCCATGCTGTCCCCCCAGTCCCCACAGCATACAGTGTCCCAGGGTAGGAGCCCTCTCTATGTCTGACTAGCTCACAGCCCCTTCCCTGGAATGACTCCTGATACGTTTTCTATTCGTACTCAACATCTTAGATTTTAGGTAAATCTTAACTAAGTTCTTGCCTGTCATACACTTGACCCAGAGTTAAGCTATCACTAAGCAAATAACCAAAGAGGACAAAAATAATACTTCCCATCATGCATGGAAGGCTGACCTCAGAATCAGCAAGACCTGGATTCAAATCCTGCCTCTGACACATGCTTGCTGTGTGACTGGGCAAGCCATTCATCCTCTCTGTGCCCAGGAAACAGTCTAAGATAATGAGTTAAATACCAGTTACTAATCTGTATCAGTGGAGGCAATTTCCACACTGGGAGATCCCTCAAATATTTAAATGCTCCACATGGATCTCTTGGTCCCTTTGATGTGGGTATTCCCTCCAATGATAAATATAAATATAACATATATAAATATATATAAATATTGAAAACCATCCATGCTATCCAACCTATGGGATTCTCTAGTCCATGTCTATCTATAAACTCAACATGGCAGTCTACCCAATGTGTCAAAGAACTTTTTCACTTTCTCTTGACATCTCAAGAAATACTATAAGGACATCACAGATTGGTATAAAGATAAGGGCTAAATACATTTTTTAATTAAAAAAATAAAGATAAGGGCTGCCCTAATACCAATAAAATCACAAGTCCAGATCAAAAGACCACCTTACCCTTCCCCCCCAAAAAAAAACTATTAGGTAAATCAAGGAGGTCTATTAGCCCAGTTGGCCTTGCATCTGGAACTCTGCAGACTGAGTTCTGAGGTGACTGCTTGCCACCCCTGCCACATACACACACACACACACACACACACACACACACAGATACATACACACATAAACACATGCAAAGGCACAGAGCACTGCCCAAGGCAGCTGGTTAAACACAAGCCCACTTGTCAGGCTCTGCTCTTCCCTTCCTGCCTGGTCACCCAGTATGAACACCTCTCCAATAGCACCCTCTATCTCCCTTCCCATAGTGATTCTGGGGACCGCAAGCAGATCTACAACATCTTGAGTACTCTGGGACTGCTGCCTTCCACGACAGACTGTGATATTGTGCGCATGGCCTGTGAGAGCGTTTCTACCCGAGCAGCCCAAATGTGCTCAGCGGGGCTGGCGGGCGTCATCAACCGTATGCGGGAGAGCCGCAGTGAGGAGGTCATGAGGATTACCGTGGGTGTGGATGGCTCGGTCTACAAACTGCACCCCAGGTGAGGCCCTCCCTGGTCCCACCCCAGAGATGGTAATGGTGGATATTCCCCGCACAGAGGGAGATAGATACAACCACTCCCAAACCACTAACAGTCCTGAGGTGACTTAGAAACCCAAGATCCAAGCCTGGTCAACAGCAGGAAAAGAGTGAACCAGACAAACTGTGGCTCTCTCAGTCTGCAGTCTAACCCTGGTGTCTTGAGGCTATGGTCTTCAGATAGAAACCTTCTCTACTGTTTCAGTATTTCAGAGGGAATCTCACTTGTGGGAAACTCCCTCCACTAATATAGATTCCCAATTGGCTCATGACATAGAGTCGCAGAGAGTCAGGTGGGGCTCTAAGAGGGGAAAGTAAGGGTAAGGCCATGGTCACATAGCTAGGTATGTCAGAGGCAAGATTTGAACTTGGGGCCTGCTGACTCAAAGGCCATCCATCTCCAGTTCTGTGCCTCCTCAGATCACTTTGGGATCTTTCCTGGGCTCATAAGGTGAGACTAGAACCCCCACTTCCTAAATTGAGTCTAGAAGGCCCCTTTGCCACCCTATGGGGTCAGGTCAGCATTCCTGCATCAGTCATTTGAACCTCTTTGTCAGGGCACAGATTCAGAACTGGACCTGTCCACTGTTTCTACTCCCTTCTAGGCTACAAAACAGTACTAGATAAGGAGGGCTGGAGGAAGGCTTTCCAGTCAGTCAGGCGAAAAGCATTCTAAAGCACCTACTATGTGCTAGGCCCGGTGCTAAGCCTTGGGTTCAGGCAACAGTATTTTAGTGAAGGGAGAAAGAAAGGAAAAGAGTGTCAAGTTCTGGATTTAATTCCATTTCTTCACTTCTGGGAAGGTTCAGACCTTTCCCTTCCCTTATTCCTTCCTGATCCTTTCTACCCCAGTCTCTCAGTCCAAAGAAACAGAAGAGCAAGAAGCCTAGTCAAAGCCAAACTTGGGTCACGTTTTAGCTTCTCCACAACTTGATAACCTTAAGGCAGAGGAACTGTGTTTAAATCCTACTTCTGGGGGGCGGCTAGGTGGTGCAGTGGATAAAACACCGGCCCTGGATTCAGGAGTTCCTGAGTTCAAATCCAGCCTCAGACACTTGACACTTACTAGCTGTGTGACCCTGGGCAAGTCACTTAACCCCCATTGCCCCGCCAAAAAAAAAAAAAAAATCCTACTTCTGATGCTTAATATAAGTGGGATCTTGGGTAGGTTACTTAACATTCCTGGGCTTCAGTTTCTTCATCTGAAAAAGAAGGTATTGAGCTAGATGGCTTCTGAGGTACTTTCCAGATCTATAATCCTTTGAACCTCTCCGGGCCTCAGTCAGTTGACAAGTATTAATTAAGCATCTGCTATGTGCCAGGCTTTGTGGTAAGTACTGAGGATAAAAAAACAAAAAGACAAAAAAACCAGGCATCCACACTCTATTGGGAAAGACAACAACTATGTACAAACAAGAGAGATAGAGAGCAATATAGATGTAGATATAGATATAGATATGGACAGAGATATGGATATAGAGATGGTTATAGTTATAGCTATAGATAGATGTACAAGATTAAATGGAAATAATCAATAGAAGGAAGGCACTAGCATTAAGGTCAGCTAGGTGTCACAGTAGATACAGCACCAGGCCTGGAGTCAAGAGAACTCATCTTCCTCAGTTCAAATCTGGTTTCAGACACTGACTAGCTGTGTGACCCTGGGCAAGTCACTTCACCATTTTGGTCTCAGTTTTCTCATCTGTAAAATAAGCTGGAGAAGGAAATGGCAAACCACTCCAGTAACTTTGCCAAGAAAACCCCAAATGGGGTCAGGAAGAGTCTGACGTGACTGAAAAGTGACTGAACGATATCATTAAGGAGAATCAGGAAAGGCTTCTTGTAGAAGGTGGGATTTTAGTGGAGACTTGAAGGAAGCCAGGGAAGACAGGGAGTGAAGATGAGGAAAGAAAAAGAATTTCAGGCCTGAAGAACAACCTGTGAAAATACACAGAGCCAAGAGATGGAGTATCTTGCTGAAGCAACAGCAAAGAAGCCAATCATCAGATTACATAGTACATGGGGGAAATAAAGTGAAAGAAGATTGGAGGGGGCAGCTAGGTGGCATAGTGGATAAAGCACCGGCCCTGGATTCAGGATGACCCAAGTTCAAATGTGACCTCAGACACTTGACACTTACTTACAAACCGTGTGACCCTGGGCAAGTCACTTAACCCTCATTGTGCTGCAAAAAAAAAGAAAGAAGGAAGGAAGATTGGAAAGGTCGCCCCCCCCCCCCTGCAGATTATAAAGGGTTTTGAATGCTGGACAAAGGTGATAGGGAGCCACTGGACTTCACTGAATAGGAGTGTGACATAACCAGACTTGTGCTTTAAGATTAATTTGACAGCTGAGTAGAAGGTAGATGGGAGTGGGGAGAGACTTCAGGCAGGTAGACCAACAAGCAGGTTATTGGAATAGCTTAGGCAAGAAGCAAAGAGGGCTGCTACCGGGATAGTGGCAATGTCAGAGGAGGGATGAGGTATTACAAAAGTAGAATCGACAGGACTTGATAACTAATTAAATTTGTGGAGTGAGAGAAAGTGAAGAGTTGAGAATGACACCTAGGAAGTATGGTGGTACTCTTGCCAGGAAAATCAGAGGGGATGACTTGGGGGTTGGGGATGGGGTAGAGAGAACATAATGAATTCAAGTTTGGATATGTTGAGCTTAAGATGTCTATGGTACAAAAAGCTCAAGCTGCCCAATAGGCATTTGGAAACATGAGACTGAAAGTTGAGAGTGAGGTTAGTGCTGGATAAATAGATGGGGGAATAATCAGCATGGAGATGATAAATGAATCCATAAGAGCTGATGAGATCGCCAAACAAAATGTATAGAGGTAGAAAAGAAGAGGGCCAAGACTAGTTAGTAGGCATGACATGAATGAAAATCAGTAAAGAAGTCTGAGAAAGAGTGAGTAGGTAGAAGGAAAACCAGGCAAGAGTGGTTTCTTAATATTTAACTGAGGGAATTATGGGAATAGAAATAGCATATTAGGACTTAGAAGAACCTAGTTCCCTGAAATAAAGTTCTAAACATGAACCAGAAACAACAATGATCAAGAAAACCAAAGAGAATCAGCTACAAATGCCTCTATCCAGTCCAAGACTGCACCAAAAAAAGTTGCTAGAATTCTACAGAAATACAGAGAGTAGACAAGTTACCTAAAGAGAACTTTAGAAAGATTAAATTTGATAGCTCTCAGGGGCAGCTAGGTTGCGCAGTGGATAAAGCACTGGCCCTGGATTCAGGAGGACCTGAGTTCAAATCCAGCCTCAGACACTTGACACTTATTAGCTGTGTGACCCTGGGCAAGTCACTTAACCCTCACTGCCCCACCAAAAAAAAAAAATAAAATAAAATATGATAGCTCTCTGTCAGTTAGTTAGTAGTATCTAAAAGGAAGTTACATAGTTCCCAAGTGTTTATGACACCTTTATAAAAAACGACAATGTGTTGGGGCATAAAAACCTTACAAACAAATGCAAAAAAGGGTTTAAAAATGTGAAAGAAGAGATTGAATTAAATGGCCTTTGAGGATCTTCCTAGTTCTATATCTATGATCTATGATCAATCTCCCTACTTTGGATGACCTCTGAGGGCTGATTGGACAACTCTAGAGCAGAGAGACGGTGAAGACCCCAAGTACAGGAGCAAAGAGGGGTGGGGATAAGGCTGCTGAAGGGCTTACCTCTTTCTGCCCTGCCAAGGGTCCTCTCACCCAGTATTAACCACTCTTCTCTTTTTCTATACAGCTTCAAACACCGATTTCATGCTACTGTGCGGCAGCTGGCACCCTGCTGTGATATCACTTTTATCCAGTCAGAGGAGGGCAGTGGAAGGGGTGCTGCCCTTGTCTCTGCTGTGGCCTGCAAAAAGGCCTGCATGCTTAACCAGTGAAGGCAGGTGTGGCCCCTGCCTGCCTAGGCATCTGCCAGGGCAGTGCTCACAGGAAGCTGCTCCCCAGCGCCTTCAGCCCTTGGTCCAGGACAGAACTGCTCCCTTTCACCTTGAGGAGGCTGGGCTTTTGCCACTAGCAAGCGCCATGGAAGATGTACTCTTGGGGGTTGTTCCTTCTCCCAAAGGAGGAAGCTGAGGGGTGCAAAGCAGCTTGGTTCTCTCCATGCGGCAGCTGATTGCCTCTCCATAGATGTGGTATCTGTGTGCAGCACTCAGCTCAGGACCCATCATATGAGGACCAGGGGGAAAGACTGGCAGAGAAGGAATGACCTCAGACAGATCCATAACTAGAACTTTTTGCATCTGGATCAAGGGAAAGGAAGATGCTGGGGGGAATTCACTTGGGGTGCAGCCATTGAGGGAGAAAGAATACTCCACGGCACCACAAGACTTCTATGCTGCTGAAGGACTGACTTACACTGGGTGGCAGTAGGTGGAGTGGGGGAAACTAGAGGCCACAGTTCAACCAACAGAGGAAGAAAGTATGTCCCAGGACAGGTGCGGTCAGCATCCTCCCAATTTTGGTGCCCTGGGACAAAATCTTTGTTATTCCTTTCTGGTTAATAGCTCTGACCTTAAAGAATGACCTCCTACACAACTCTCTGTCCAAGCCCACCAACTTAGCCAGGACAATGTGTCTCCCTCCCTCATCTCCTCATACCTCTCCCACTTCCAGTGTCCTATTCTTTCTTCCTAGCTGGTAGCCAGGGGCTTAACTGAAACTTAGTGATGCCCAGGGATGGTCTATTCCTGGAAGATGGTGGGTGTGACTCTAGGCTAGCAGTAGGGAGCCTAGTTCATCTGATGATACCACAACACAATCTCCTTTTTAATGGCTGACCTGTGTATGCTTGCTGCTCCTATCAGGGTAAGCTCCTGGATCCCTGGCATGGCATGTCAGCTTCACTACAACCATCCAGACCTTACCAGTCTGCTCCCCACTGGGGTCACCAGGCTGTACTCACACTCAAAAGATCCTCCCCTTCCTCTCAACTGAGTCCCCCAAAGGCAGGAACCTATGTGTTTAAACCCTGGGGCTGGGGGGGGGGGTGTCTATGTAGGATTAACCTAGTCTATTTGTGCCAATGATAGAACCAAAGACCACAGATTCCCTGTATTCTCAGGCAAGTTGGCATTCACATGGGTGATCCTTGGTCCTTTTTCTCTTAGGAAATACACCCAGTAATTCAAAATAAAACTGAACCTTGGGGCATCTAGGTGGTGCAGTGGATAGAGCACTGGCCCTGGATTCAGGAGGACCTGAGTTCAAATCTGACCTCAGACACTTAAAAATTACTAGCTGTGTGACCCTGGGCGAGTCACTTAGCCTCAATTGCCTCACCAAAAAAAAAATAATAAACAAAAAAACAAACAAATAAATAAATAATGAAACTGAACCTCAGCAAGAGGGAAGAAGTCATCCAACATCTTCTCCCTGACCCCCACCACCTAAGCCTGGCAAGTTGATTGAGCCATATAGACTCATGAGGTATCTACCTGAATGCTAGAAACACATACCACCTCATAACCACAACCCAGCCACTATGCACAGAAAACACAAGGCCCTTTCTGCCCCTCTCTTAGCAGGGGTCCACATAATCTCCTGGGGGCTCTTACTGTAAGAGCTCTTCCCCAGACGAAGGCTCTGTTACCTGTAAATTACATGCCCATTGAACCACAAAGTCCTGGGTGTCTCTCTCACACACACACACACACACACACACACACACACACACATCCATCCACCCACCTACACACACGTAAAGCCCAGCTCTTCCCTTTCCACATTGTAAAGCCAGCTTACTTATCACAATCTTTTTCCAATTCCTTCCCTGATTGTCTTTTTATTTTTAAATAAAGAAAAAATTGAAATATGGCATCTTGGGTCAATTCAATGGTGATGATTTCATAAATATGCTTGCTAAATGAATGAATAACATATAGGGAGATATTTTAATATAATCTAACAGCCCATCTATAGCCTGTACCCTTCAAGCTAATAGAAATTCTTCCTCTACTAGGTCCATCCCCCTCCTACCCAGTTTTACCTCTGGGCCACTTTAATCTGGCTGACTGGCCCAGGCTAGGGTACTTTATAATGATAATTTCTGATATTTGTACAGCACATTAATGCTTGCATTAGTGCTTTCCTTAAAAGAACAGTTTGATGGGGGTAGTAAAGATCTTATTCTCCCCCATATTGCAGATGAGGAAATGGAAACTCTGAGAAATGAAGACCTTGGCCAACATCACACAGCTTGTAAGTGGCCAACATAGGTCTAGAAGCCAACTCTTCTAAATCCAAGCCCTGTACTCTTTTCACTACATTATGCTAAGTATATAGATCTGGGAATTATGTGTCTAGAGATCATAATTAAATCCATGGGGCAGCTAGGTGGCGCAGTGGATCGAGCATTGGCCCTGGACTCAGGAGTACCTGAGTTCAAATCCGGCTTCAGACACTTAACACTTACTAGCTGTGTGACCCTGGGCAAGTCACTTAACCCCAATCGCCTCACTAAAAAAAAAAAAAATTTAAATCCATGGAGAATGGAAGGAAACATTAGCTAGGGAGAAGTTGAAGATTAGAAAGAAAGAGGGGATGGCTGAGGAAGCTATCTGCTGAAGCCTGTAACAGAAGATGGGATCAAAGGCACATAGAGAGGGGTTGGCCTTGGGAAGAATGGCCATCTTATCATCAGAGACTGGAGACAGTATATAGAAAGGGGAGCATCTCAAAGGGCCTTGAGTTCAAGCCTTCTGAGGGTGGGATTGAAGAGGTGGAAATGTTTAGCCTGAAACAGAGGACTCAAAGTTAACACCTCATGGCTGTCTTTAAGTGCTTCACATACAGAATTTGGGAGCCATCTGATCCCACCCATATATGAAAGGGATGGCCACTATAACACACCCAATGAGTGGTCACCCAGCTCTGCCCGAAGGCCTCCAAGGAGGGGGAGCCCACCTCCTCTCGAGGCAGCTCTAAGTGTTAGGGATGTCTTCATGAATTAAACCTAAACCTTCTTGTCCATAACTTCCACCCAACGCTCCTAGTTCTGCCCTTTGGGACCAAATGAAACAAATCTAGTCCTCCTGGTCTATTTGACACCCCTTCAAATACTTAGAGACACGTCCTCCTTGAGTCTTCTTTTAACCAGGTTAACCTCCCCATTTCCTCCAACAGATCCTCATACGACATGAACTCAGGGTCTTTTACCCTCCTCGTTGCCCTCCTCTGGGCACACTCCATCCTCTCAATATCTTTCCTAAACCATGGAACCCAGAACTGAATTCAGTACTCCAGATGAAATCTGAAAATGGCAGAAGGCAGTGAGACTATCACCTCTCTATTCCTGGAAGCTAATGCCTCTTAATGCAGCCCAAGATCAAATTAGCTTTTTTTGGCTGCCATATGACACTACTGCCTCATATTGAGCTTGTAGACCACTCAGCCCCTCCTCCACCCAGATCTTTTTCAGGGTTTCACACCTTACCCATCCTATATTGGTGAAGTTGATTTTTTTCTACCCAAATGTAAGATGTTGTATTTACTCCTGTTGAGTTTCATCTTGTTTTGTCAGCCCCAAATTTTAGCCTGGCAAGATCCCTTTGGATCCTGACTGTCATCCACTATCTTAGCTATCCCTCTAATTTTTGTGCAATCTAAAAATTTGATGAACGCAACTCATATGCTTTTATTTGGATCAATAACAGAAATATGACACAGCACAGGGTCAAACACAGATCCCTTAAGTACTCTACTGGTGGGGCAGCTAGGTGGCGCAGTGGATAGAGCACCGGCCCTGGAGTCAGGAATACCTGAGTTCAAATCCGGCCTCAGACACTTAACACTTACTAGCTGTGTGACCCTAGGCAAGTCACTTAACCCCACTTGCCTCACTAAAAAAAAAAAACAAAACAAAACAAAAGTACTCTACTGGAAACATCTTGCCATGTTGCTATTGATCCATCCAAATACTTTTGATCCCATCTGATTGTATTATTGTTGAACCCATCTCCACCTTCTCCGCAAGAAGAACATACTATTGTTCTATAAGAAATGATGAAGGATATGGTTTCAGAAAAATCTAGGAAGACTTATATGAACTGATACAAAGCGAAGTGAGCAGAACCAGAAGAACAACTTATACAGTAACAGCAATATTGAAAAGATAATCACCTTGAAAGATTCAGTAACTCTGATCAATGCAATGACCAAAAATAATTCCAAAGGACTCATGATGAAACAAGCTATCTACCTCCAGATAGACAACTGGTAGAATCAGAGTACAGAATGAAGCATATTTTTTTCTCTTTCTTTCTCTTTTTTTTTTCCTGGAACATGGCTAATATGTAAATTTGTTTCATGTGACTACACATTTATAGTGGGTTTTGTATTTCTTGCTGTCTCAGGGGGTGAGGGAAGGAGAGAATTTGGAACTAAAAAAAATAAAATTGAATTTTAAAAGAAAAATGATGAGATATTTTATCAGAAACTTCACTAAAATCTGGAAAAACAATACCCACAGCATCCCCCCACCCCATATATTAGTTTAGTAATCCTGTCTAAAAAAGAAATGAGATGCATTTGGGAGGATCTGTACTTGATGAAGCCATGATGGCTTTTTCTAGTCACAATTCCCCTTCCTATATATTTACTAACCCTCTCTTTATTGTTTCTTCAGTTATAGTTTACAGACTGGGGCAGCTAGGTGGCACAGTGGATAGAGCACCAGCCCTGGAGTCAGGAGTACCTGAGTTCAAATTCGGCCTCAGACACTTAACACTTACTAGCTGTGTGACCCTGGGCAAGTCACTTAACCCCAATTGCCTCACTTTAAAAAAAAAATGGATGTGTAGTTTACAGACTTCGCTATCTTTCTTTTTTTTGAAAACTGAGAAATTTGTCCTTCTCCAATCTTATTGTGCTTCTGCCATTTTCCATGATCATTCAACTATCACTGGCAGTGACTCAAAAATCACAAGTCAAGTCAACAGGCATTTATTAAATGCCTACTATGTGCTGTTGTTCAGTCATTTTCATTCATGTCTGATTCTTGGTGAGCCCATTTGGGATTTTCTTGGCAAAGATATTGAGGAAGTTTGCCATTGCCTTTTCCAGTTCATTTTACAGATTAAGAAACTGAAGCAAACAGGGTTAAGTGACTTGTCCAGGATCACACAGCTAGTAAGTACCTGAGGCCAGATTTGAACTCAGGAAAATGAGTCTTCCTGACTCCTGGCTATCTATCCACTGCCCCCTAGCTGCCCAGGGCTAAGTGTTAGGGATACCAGAAAGGTAAAAAATAATCCCTGCCCTCAAGGAGCCCACAAGGAGAAATTCTTTAATACCAAAGGATATATAGTTCACCTGGGCCAGGTGACTTGAATTCAAGGGCAGTTAGGTACAATTTTACTCTCTTCATCTTGGACATCAAATCTGCCCCCCCCCATCTCCTTTTAGCATTTCTATTATGAGTTGGATTAGGTGGCAGCAGAGGTGCCTTCTAACTCTGAAATTCTGTGATTCCTGTATCCTCAATAAGGGAAGAAGAATAAGGAACATGTGTGCCCAGGGTACCACAGAGTCATCCTTGGCTATAGATGGGAAGGGACTTACATTATCTCAAATTATTTTATTAGTCAGTCATTCCCCGAATGTCCATCCTATGGGCAAATTCCCAAACTAAATTGTTATGGAGAATTGACACCTAAGCACCTAGTGACTTTCCAATCTAGGTCAGCCATTGGTCCAGGAATTCAAAACAGAAGTTCAGATATGGCAGTTCATCTTCTAGACTCAATTCCTCTTGAGGTAACTTCCACCCAACGCTCCTAGTTCTGCCCTTTGGGACCAAATGAAACAAATCTAGTCCTCCTGGTTTATTTGACACCCCTTCAAATACTTGAAGACACGTCCTCCTTGAGCCTTCTTTTAACCAGGTTAACCTCCCCATTTCCTCCAACAGATCCTCATACGACATGAACTCAGGGTCTTTTACCCTCAATAGGACAACAGCAATAATCACATGGCTTCATCATCCCGGCCACATGCAAATTCAGGGACCATATAGCATGTCCAGAAACACAAAAAGGCTCTCCTTCCTCCTTCCCCAACCCCGGAGAAGTTCTGAGCCCTCTAGCTGTGGATGCCCCACCTCCTACAAATTTCATATATACACATGTACACACATATGTATATACTCACACATATACATATACTGTGTTTGCTTACACAGAGAACAACCAATCAATCAGCAAGCATTTATTAATCATTTGGCATGTAGCAGACAGCTAGGGTGGTTTAGTGGATAGAGCATGAGGCTGGAGTAAGGAAGATCTGAGTTTAAATCTGGCCTCTAGCCATTCACAAAGGTAACCCTGGATGAGCCACTTAATCCCCATTTGCCTCATATTCTCATGTGTAAAATGGGGACACATTGGAGAAGGAGATGGCCAATTACTCCAGTATCTTTGCCAAGAAAATTTCATGGATGAAGTTCATGGGGACAAGTCAGAAATGACTGGCTGAATGACAGTAACATGGCAGATACTGCTAAGAACTGGAGATACAAAGAAAAGCAAAACAGGATAGAGCACCAGCCCTGGAGTCAGAAGGACCTGAGTTCAAATCTGGCCTCAGACACTTGACACTTACTAGCTGTGTGACCCTGGGCAAGTCACTTAACCCCAATTGCCCCGCAAAAAAGAAAAAAAAAGAAAAACATAGACTCTATTCTCGAGGAGTTTGCATTCTAATTATATATGCTTTTCTCTCCCTCCCCCATAGAATGTAAGCTCCTAGAAGAGAGGGACTGTCCTTCTTTACTTTGTATAACCTGGCACATAGTAGGTCCTTAACAGATGTTTATTGATTGGTTGGTTAAAAGGCCAAATGGCAAAGCTGTGTAGAAGCTGGTTTTGCTCAGCTCCATCTCCTTTGTGCTGCTTGGTCCCATGTGAAGGAGGCAGGGACCCTCAATTCTGCTTCTGCTCCAGCTTTGCCTTCCTTCTATTCCCCTCCAGCACCATTGGGCAGGGCCCTACCGGCCTCTGGGCTTGTGTGCCAGGGGTTCCCCAACTCTCTGGGTCCTCCAAGTCAGGGAGAGCCAGTGGAGCTCTGTGGCCTCCAGGAACCAGGGATGCTGGTCATCATGAGGGAGTGGTATCTCAGAGCTTCCCTGTGAGATCCATGAGTCCCTCCCACCCTGGGCCCCTTGGTCCCAGAGTCCCCGGTTCCGTCCCTCTTCCATACATCAGTAGTTCTTAAATGTACCGGGGGCATGATCCAGTGTACCCAGACCATGACTGAAATGGAACCCATGGATTGGTCAGTCCCCAAACCACCTGGGCCACTAAGAGATCCCCAGGAGAGTACTGCTGTCCAGAGCCAGTTTAGACTAAACCTGAAAGGCCCATCCTCTGATCCCTCTCCCTGGCCCCTGGCATTTGCACTGCTCTAAGTCCATTTGGGGGTGGGGCAGCTAAGTGGTGTAGTAGATAGAGTGCTAGGCCTGGAGTCAGGAAGACCCATCTTCCTGGGTCCAAATCTGGTCTCAGACATTTACTAGCTATGTGACCCTGGGCAAATCACTTAACCCTGTTTGCCTCAGTTTCTTCATCTGTCAAATGAGCTGGAGAAGGTAATAGCAAACTCCTCCAGCATCTTTGCCAAGAAAACCCCAAATGGGGTCACAAAGAGTCAGGAATGATTGAAAATGACTGAACAACAACAAGCCTAACAGAGGGATAGTCCCAGCCCAACTGGGCAAGACCTAGAAACTAAAGCCAAAATTCGTGGTTCAGGTACTACTAAGGTGAGTAAGGAAAGAAAAGGTGAGGGGGGAAGAAAAGGAGCTTGACTCAGCTGCCACTGCAGTGCTCTGTGCAGAGAGGTTTTTAATTAATCAGTGCTTGCCCATGATGACCAAACCCCAGCCCTGGTGCCACCCGGGCTGTCTGAGTGAAGAGAATGGCTAGACAAATCTGTCCCCTTGGGAAGCCCAAAGAAAAAGCAGGAAGGAATGTGTCTGGAATCCATCAGGGTCTTTATCTTGCTCTCTTGGCTCATCAGGGGCTTCCAAGTTTGGGACTGTCCTTTGCTCCTTCCCTTATTTGGAACTCCAGGTGATAAGAGGAATCCATAAGTGAGGGGTGGCAGGCCAGGCGGCAACAACTGGGACTTCCAAACAGCCAGAAGATGGTGAGTCTAAGGAAAGGGGGATGGGGGGATGGAGAGAAGAGCAAAAGAGTAGCCTTGGCTTTGGGAGAAAGGTGGGTTCTCCAGCTTCAAACGACAAAGACCTTTCAAGAAGGCCAAGGGACAAAGGTACCTTCCAAAATTTGGGAGATCCAAATCTCATCCCTTCTTGCTGTCTAGCAAGTGTGGGAGAACAGATGCCCTACAGGACAAAGCTCACAGATGAGAGACTGATTGAATGGAAAGGATTTTAGGGAGCATCTAGTTCAAACCCTTTGTTTTACATATAAAGAATGTGAGACTCAGAGAGATTAAGTATGATCATGACTGGAGATATTCCCAGCAGCCACCTGGGCCCAAACCCAAGAAAAATTATCTCCAGGGATGAGGAGGGGAAATGGCACTCACTAGCCTTGGAAATATCCCTTAAAACTGTGAAGGGCTGAGGAGTGGGAGGAAAGGGGGAATCTAAGGAACTGAGATTTCACAACCTATCAATGGCATTGGGATCCATAGGATCTCAACTGCAGAACCACCTCTGCCCCCATTCCCCAGGGGATGTGAAACAAAGGGAAGGGCAATTTGGACTTTGGGCTTCCCTGTTCCAAGCTCTGGGGCAAAAGATTTCTCTGAGACAGATATTTCACAGGCCAGCCGGAAGGCAGGAACTCGAGGGAAGGTGGCGGCTGCCAAGCAAGCCCAGCGGGGATCTTCAAATGTCTTCTCCATGTTTGAACAAGCACAGATCCAGGAGTTTAAGGAGGTGAGTGCTTCGCCCCCTCAGCCCTCTAGTATCCCCATTTCTCCCATTTTCTCCTGTTTCTCCTATATTCTCTCTCTTCCTCTGAGCTAGATTGGTACAGTACAAAGTACTGACTGTAGTTAGAGAACAAAGGTTCAAATCTTGCCTCTGAGATTGAATACTTGTGTGACTTTGGACAAGTCACATCATTCCCTCCTCACTTCAATTTCCTCATCTGTAAAATGGGGGGATGGAGGTTGGAGAGTGCTGTGTTCCTTCCATTCTAGAGCTTAAACCTATGATTTTTTTCCAAACTTCTTCCTCTCTTCTTCTTCCTTAAGCTGGCTCTATAGTTTGAATCAGCTGAATGAATGGTGCCTGGATGTGGTGCCAAACCACTCGATCCCTTGCTTTGCTCCAGCTTGTCCCACTCAATCTGTGACCTGCCTATCCCCTTACCCAGCTTTCCTCCCTTAAGCCCTTGGGGGAGGGCACATCTGTCCCTTTCCCTTCTAAGCACAGTGAGTACTCTTCCTGACCTAGGAAATTGGGACCTCTCTGTCTCACAGGCATTCAGTTGCATTGATCAAAACCGAGATGGCATCATCAGCAAATCGGACCTGAAGGAAACCTACTCCCAACTTGGTGAGTTGGCAGGCTTGCATCTCCAACTCAATACATTCTCAACAAGGCAGGAGACACAGACCAGTTCTTCATACAGTCCTCTCCTCCTCCCTCTCCCTCCCACAAAGACCAGAGCCCTCATCTCATGTAGCTGACAAGGAGAACTTAAGGATCATGAATTTAGAGCCTAAAGGGACTTTAGAGGCTGAGTCCTCTAGTCCTCAAGTCCAACCCCTTTGTTTTACAGATGGGGAAACTAAGGCAGAATAAGGTTAAGTGACTTGCCCAAGGTCATACAGCTAGTAAGTATCTGAGACAGTATTTAGAGCCAGGTATTCCAGACTCCAAATCCAGAGCTTCTTCCACCATATCAAACCTGCCTCAGTTTGGACCTGAATATAATCATCTTCCAAAGAACTGGCCCTTCTTCCTCTTTTCCTCTTCCCCCTGCTGTCCCTCTTCACTGTCAGCTCATATCTGCTTGCCCTCTTCTCACACCTCCTTCCAAGCTCACACCTCCCCTCCCCTATCCTCTTCTCACACCTCTTCTCCCAGCACATTGCCAAAGCTCACCCTTTCCACTATCTCCCCCTCCCTTTCCAGAGCTCTGCTTTCCCTCCCCTGCCCCAATTTTACATCTCCCTCATAGCTTACACTCTCCCTGACTTTTTCATTCTCCTCGGCCCTCTCCCACTGTTCCCTTCTATTCTTTTCTTAATTCAATTTTTAAAATGTATGGAATAAAGCAAGCATTTCCATAACATGGTACAATAAAAAAAATGATTGCACATAAACCCAAAAATTCACTATGTACAACTTGCTATTTCTTTTAAATGCACAACAAAGTTATCATGTGAATTCCCACACTTTATTTTTTTCCCTCCCCTCTACCTTAGAGATGCTACTATTAGACACAACTAGGTGTTTATATGTGTATATATGTATATACATATGTGTGTATGTGTGTGTAGAATTATTCTATACATCTATCAGTTCTTTCTCTGGATACAGACAGTGTCTTTCTTCATGTGGCCTTTATAGTTAATTTGGGGGAATAACATTTCCCGAAAGTCTTTTTTATTTTTTTTAGTGAGGCAATTGGGGTTAAGTGACTTGCCCAGGGTCACACAGCTAGTAAGTGTTAAGTGTCTGAGGCCGAATTTGAACTCAGGTCCTCCTGACTCCAGGGCCAGTGCTCTATCCACTATGCCACCTAGCTGCCCCAGCAATATTGTTTTAATGATGACTTTCAGGTGGGGGCAGCTAGGTGGCGTAGTGGATAGAGCACTGGCCCTGGAGTCAGGAGGACCTGAGTTCAAATCCGGCCTCAGACACTTAACACTTACTAGCTGTGTGACCCTGGGCAAGTCACTTAACCCCAATTGCCTCACTTAAAAAAAAAGAGAACAAAAAAACCCCCAATATTGCTGTTGCTGTATACATTGTTCTCTTAGTTCTGCTCATTTCACTCTTCATTATTTATGCAAGTCTTTCCATGTTTTTCTAAGATCATCAAGCTCATCATTTCTTACAGCACAATAGTATTCCATCACAATCATATAGCACAACTTGTTCAGCCTTTCTCCATTTGATGGGCATTGCTGCAATTTCCAGTTCTTTGCCACCACAAAGGGAGCTGCTATAAATATTTTAGAACATATTGGTTCTTTTCCTTTCCCCCTAATCATCTTTAGAAATAGGCCTAGTAGTGGTATTACTAGGTCAAAGGATATAGTCAGTTTAATAACTATTTTTTTTTGCTTCCTCCTATTCTTTCCCATTTCCCTCCCCCTCCCTCCCCAAAGCATTTCCTTTCTGCAATCACTATGGGCGGTGGAATGCTAAGTATGCCTGTAGGTTTCAGGGTTGGGGTGGGGAGAAAATCAGTCTCCCTCTCATCCTCTGTCCATGCGTCCCCCAGGAAGAGCGAATGTGCCTGAGGAAGAGTTGGATGAGATGCTGCAGGAAGGCAAGGGCCCAATCAACTTCACAGTCTTTCTCACACTCTTTGGGGAGAAACTCAATGGTAAGGATTGGGGGAATGGAGGAGGGATCGCTCAGTCTTTCCTCTATACACTCTCCCACTATCACATATCCTATTATTATAACTTCCACATGGAATTTCTAAGTCCCAGGGTCCTAAGTCCCAAGTTAGAGGCTACGTGGTCAACGTGATCTAGGACACCTCCTCCCATACCAGGTTGAGTCATAAGATCATAGGTTTAGAGCTTCAAGGGTCTGTAGAGATTATTTAGTCCAGTCTTAACCTAGGATCCATGGATAGATTTCAGGAAGTCCATGAGCTTGGATTGGAAAAAATTATATCTTTATTTTGAATAACCTCTAACTGAAACTTAGCATTTTCTTCAATTCTGGATGTACACAACAAACTGATATTCAAAGAAGGGGTCCATGGATTTCACCCGATTATCAGAGGTCCATAGCACAAAGCCTTTTCATTTTATAAAGGAGGATACTGAGGCCTAGATAAGTAAAGTGACTCTCTCAGGATTGCAAAGCTAGTATCTGAGATAGAATTTGAACCCAGGTCTCCTTGATTCCAAGTTTCAGTATCCTATCCACTAAAACATGATATTTTTAACTTGATCTAACTATGGATCATCCTTAAATAGCCAAATGTATTCTAGGACCATGGGTGGGTCCTAGGAATTTGGAATCCTGAGTCTGTCCTGAAACTGCCCTCAGTCAGCCCTTGGGTCCACCTCAGAAACCACCACTGACAGCAGATAACATTGAACTGGGATTCATAGGTCTGAGTTCTAGTCCCAACTTGACAACTGATTAGTTCTGTGACCTTGGTCAAATCATGTAACCTTTCTGGGCTTCTCATCAGACAAATGAGGAGCTCAGGCCAGATGATCTCTAAGGTCCCTTCCAGTTCTGATAATCAATAATGGAGGTGGCAAGGGGTTATAGACAAAGTATGGAACCGGAGTCAGAAAGACCTGTGCTTGAATCTTGCTTCAGACACAAGTTGGGTGGTCTTGGGCAAGTCACTTAGCCTCTCCGGGCCTCGGTTTTCTCATCTGTAAAATTAGGGGTTAGACTAAATGACCTAAGAAATCCCTTTCTGTGATTCAGTGAGGAGAGAGTAGGGGAATGACAAAGGGTTTGGAGATAAACGGTCCCAAATCTCTTACTAAATGTCCCTTCTGGCTTGAAGTCTCAGACCTAAGATCTCTTTTTGATGGGGGAGGGAAGGGGGGATGTATTTACGAGGCCAGAGTTTATAGTGTCTGCTGCTCCTCAGGAACTGACCCTGAAGAATCCATCCTCAGCGCTTTCCGCATGTTCGACCCCAGTGGCAGTGGGGTTGTCAACAAAGAAGAGTGAGTATGAACAGGAAAGAGCAGGGACTAAGTGGGACAGGGGTGTTGAAGCCCTGGGAGGAAGAGCTGGCAGCTCCAGGAACACTCCAGCCCTTAGCAAAAGTGCAGGAGGAATGTCTGTCTGCAGCGCCTCGTGCTCCTGCCCCCAGTTCATGTTCCCAGCCAGAAGCACTCAGTGACCCCGGGCCCAGGACCCAGCCTTATCCCCACTCTGCAAGGCCGGCCTCCCCACCAATGAGCCGTGCCCGTGTTCTGGACACAACCCTTCCTCTCAGGGTCAGAGGATCACAGAATCCAGGAGGTGGAAGAGACCTCAACGACTGTCTGGTGTAGCTCCTCCACAAAGGAATCCCCACAACAGTGTACTGACAAAGTAGCTGGCCTTGCAGCCTCTGATTAAAGGCCTCCAAGCAAGGGAAATTCAGCACTTCCCAAGGCACTTCTGGATAATTCTAACCGGCCAGAAAGTTTGCCCTGACCCTCAAAACTACATTGGCCTCTTTGCAAATCCCACCCATGGCTGCTCCTTCTGTCCCTCTGGAGCCAAAGGGAATGAATCTCCCATTCATCCAGATTTACCTGTACCTAATGATAAATGATAAATTCCTTAAGCTCTGCCCTAGGATGTGATGTTCAGTCATTTCAGTCTTATCTCACTCTGTGACAGCCTATGGGATTTTCTTGGCAGAGATACCAGGATGGTTTGCTATTTCCTTCTCCAGCTCTTTTTACAGATAAGGAAACTGAGGCAAATAGGATGAAGTGACTTGCCCAGGGTCACACAGCCAGTAAGTTTCTGAGGCCAGATTTGAACTCAGGAAGATGAGTCTTCCTGAGGTCTAGTACTCTGTCTACTGTGCCACCTGGCTTCTTCCCCTCCTGCCCTTGGATAACTTCTGATAAATGGTCATCATGGGTTTATGTTACTATCTATACATTTTCATTTTAATACCATTAAGTGACACCCCAAAGAAGTGCTTTGGGGTTAAAACTATAGAATTTCAGGCAACTTAGCAAGCAGGCCTAGCAGATAATTTGGGGTAAGGTCTTCTGTGTGCCCTTCAAATCACACTCCACCTGACTACTTATATAACTCAGAGGCAGGGTGATACAATTGAAAGTGCATTGGGGGTCAGCTAGGTGGTGCAGTGGATAGAGCACTGGCCCTGAATTCAGGAGGACCTGACTTCAAATCTGGCCTCAGACCCTTGACACTTACTAGCTCTGTGACCCTGGGCAAGTCACTTAACCCCAATTGCCTCACCAAAAAAAAAAAAAAGAAAGAAAGTGCATTGGGGAGGCAGCTAAGTGGTGCAGTAGATAAAGCACCAGCCCTGGATTCAGGAAGACCTGAGTTCAAATCCAGCCTCAGACACTAGACACTTGCTAGCTGTGTGACCCTGGGCAAGTCACTTAACCCTCATTGCCTCACACAGAAAAAAAGAAAGAAAGAAAAGAAAAGTGCATTGGACCTCGAGTCAAAGGGCCTGTGTTCAAAGCCCACCCTCAAGCACTACATGTGTGACCTTGGGCAAGTCATAACCCCTTGGGGACTCTGTTTCCTCATCTCACAGATGAGAAGGTTGGGCTAAATAGCTTCTGAAGTTGCTTCTTCTCAGTTCTATTATCCTAGCATCCACTGACTGGTCTCTTGAGCAGACTCTTCCCTCCCTTTCATCAGAATCCCCCATTCAGTTCTGCCATTTACTAGCAAGGTGGCCTCAGAATAGTTAGTCACTTGCCTCTCTTGGCCTGTTTCCTCATCTGCAAAATGAGGGACGTGGACTAGGTGGCCTGTCAGGTCCCTTCTGTTTCTGTGCTTCTGTGAGCCTTCTCCTGATTCTCTTCCTCTTTAATGGGGCTATTGTAGCTTATTGTTGCTAGCTGTCATGGTTTTCTAATCCCCTCCCAGGTTTAAGCAGCTGCTCCTGACGCAGGCAGACAAATTCTCTCCAGCTGAGGTGAGTAAAAGCCATCTCTATATCCCGTCTGGAGCTGGCACATCCCCCATTTCAGACCCTAGAGGGCTGCCCAGAATGCCATGTTAGAGAACAGAAAATAAACTGAATAGTTCTGGGTTTAGGAGGTTGGCAAGCATCATCATACCAAACCTGACCATAGTGGCAGCAGACAATCTTTTCTCTTTTCAGTATCTGGAGGTGGGGGGAAAGGGAAACTGAGTCACAAGGTTTCTGTCCAAGTCACAGTGAAACATACAAATTAGGGGCAGCTAGGTGGTGCAGTGGATAAAACAATGACCCTGGAGTCAGGAGTACCTGAGTTCAAATCTGGCCTCAGACACTTGACACTTACTAGCTGTGTGACCCTGGGCAAGTCACTGAACCCCAATTGCCTCACCAAAAAAAGAAAGGAAGGAAGGAAGGAAGGAAGGAAGGAAGGAAGGAAGGAAGGAAGAAAGAAAGAAAGATACAGATTGGATCCAGTTCCCCTTCAGGCACAAAATACTCTCCAGTCTGGGAAGCATTAGTGTTGTAACTGTGCACCGGACTCTGTAGCAGAGGATGGACTGGAATTGGAACCTGCAGTAGCATTCCCCTCCCCGTCATGCACCCTGATGCCCAGTGTCCACTCACCAGCATCTTCCCTTACAGGTGGAGCAAATGTTTTCATTGACACCTATGGACTTGTCGGGAAACATTGACTACAAGTCTCTGTGCTACATCATCACCCATGGGGATGAGAAGGAGGAGTAAAAAGATGGGGGGAAAGGGTGGGCAGCAGAGGGCTGAGATCAATAAAACACAGATACCAAGATCTAGTGCAGAGTCTTTTCTTATGTTTGGGAGAAGCACAGCAGGAGGCTGGTAGAGGGACAGATGGAGGCAATGTAGATTAATGGGAAAAGCAGTGTGGACCAAGAGGCAGGAGAATGGATTCAGGTTTTTGCCCCATCATTTTCTGAGCCTCAGTTTTCTAATCAATAAAATGGAGATAATAAAACAACCATACTGTTGATTACTATTAATACAGTGAATTGTGGATTCTGTTTATCCCCCCAGATGTTTAAGAGAATCAAATGAGTTCTAGTCAATGCTTAGTCCCCTCCCTAGCTTCAGCAAACATTTATTAAGCCTCTATTATGTGCTACAAGTGTAGGCAACAGGGTCTTCAGCTCCCGCACAAGCTCATGTTGTCACAAATTCATATTGGGTAGAGGACAATCTTGATTTTCCCCCCACAAAGTACAGAAAGTGCAATGGACTCAAAGGAGCCCATAAAAAAATACTGAAAACGCACACATACACTTAGACAATTTCACAACAGCCTGAGTAGAGTGGCACCTGAGCACCATACACTTTGAAGGGACCTTTTCAAGGACCCTAAAAGGCAGTAGTGAAGAGGGAGAGCATTCCTGGCATGGGAGGAAACCTTGGAGCCACTGGCAATTCTTCACTCTCCTTCACCCTCTATACACAGTTTGTTAAAACCCAAATTTCCCAGCCTGGCAAGTACAGGCCTCCACAATCAGGCTCCTTTTCCAATATCATTTCATATTGCTATATTCCCTTTAACAGACTAGATTCCAGCTAAACCATCCTCTTAGTCTTGTTACTACATCTCCTGATTCCATGAATTTGCACAAGCCATTCTCCATGCTTGGAAGACCCTCCCTCTTCATCTCTGCCTGTCAGAATCCCTGTCTTCCTTCAGAGTTTTACTACTCTGTTCTATATGCAGTAGACAGAGCACTGGCCTTGAAGTTGGGAAGACCTGAGTTAAAATCTCACCTCAGACACTTACTAGGTGTATGACCTTGGGCAAGTCACTTAACCCCAATTGTCTCAAAACATCTCCAGTCTTCCTGATATACACACACACACATACATATATTGCCACAACCCAGATGGCTCTGGAGGAGAGAGTGAGGTTGGTGACTTGGCACAGCCCTTCCTCACTTAAATTCAATTCACTGCAAGTCATGGCATCACCTTCCCATGTCATGGTCCTCTTTAAGAAAGAACAAACAACAACTATGTCCTATTATGTGCCGGGAAGTGTCCTAAGCACTTTACAAATACTATTTTATTTGATCCTGACATCAGCCCTATGATGTAGATGCTATTCTTAACTGAGGCAGAGTCCAGGGTCATACAGCCAGGAAGTATATGAGGCTGAATTTGAATTCAGGTCTTCCTGGCCCCAGGACCATTACTTTCTCTACTGAGCCACCTCACTACCTAAGCAAGATGGTGCTTGTCTAATGCCTGTAGTACTCATAGGGTGTCCAGGGAGGACTAGCCCCTCTGGTGTAAGGGCTTGCCAACCCCTTTCCAGGGCTGCTCATCCAACTTTGGTGATCACCTGTCACCCAACTCAGTTGTGGCTCCAAGAATCTGTAGAAAATGCAGAGGCTGGGGCAGCTAGGTGGCGCAGTGGATAGAGCACTGGCCCTGGATAACACTTACTGGCTGTGTGACCCTGGGCAAGTCACTTAACCCCAACTGCCTCACCAAAAAAAAAAAAAAAGTTAGGAAAATGCAAAGGCTACACCCCAGTAAACTGTCTTAGCAGACAGCTAAACCAGGTTGAGGGTGACCTCAAACCCATTGGTGAGGTAGGCAGCTGTCTACCCCAAACATATGAAGACTTCCCCCAGTGGAATGGGTGAATGAGAACAATTTGTTGCAAAGGCCATGAAGGAGGCTGAAGCAGGCTCTGTAGAGCCTGGTCAGATACCAAAGACGTCAAGGTCATCCCCTGCATCCTGGGCCATCACAGATCCTCTTGACTTTTGTCTTGCCACTGGACTCTGATGACTCTGGAAGAGAAAGGCTGATGACTTTGTGCAACTCTGCTTCACTTAAATCCAAGTCATGCACAAGTCAAGACATCACTCATGATGTCATTGGTCCTCCTGGAGAATGAAGGACAAACAGCAACAACTGAGGAGAGAGAAAGGGGCATGGAAAGGGGTTGGGTTCTCACAACTGGTACCCAGGGGGAACCTCCCCATCCTCCCTTTAAGGTTCTGGTGATGAGTGGAATGACCAGTACAAAGAAAAAAGTTCCCTTTGGAGTGTCCCTCTGGCTTCCTTTCTGCATTTTATCACCTCTCTTTCCCCCCCCTTCCCCCCACCACCAGGTTCTCTTCTACCCAAGCTATTCCAGGAGTCTACAATAACCTCTCACTTTCCATCTGCCAAACTAATCTCTAGTGTGATGCTCTCACCCTCCCTCCATTCCTGAATTTCTTGCTGTCTGTGGAGATGTTTCATGTAGGCATAAAGCTGCCACTTGAAGCTGAAGTTTGAAAATAGAAATCTTATCTCTCTGCCAGTGACAATATCATTTATCCTGTCCCCAGGCTAACCATCTTAAAAGGTGATTATCTCTCTGTTTCTGTCTCTGTCTGTCCCTCTCTGTTTACATTTCTGTGGATGTCTGTCTGTCTCTTCCTCTTTCTCTGCTTCTCATCTCTGTGGACATCTCTGTCTCTTTGTCTTTCTCTTTCTCCCTCCCTCTGTCTTCCTCTCTCTCTCTCTCTCCTCTGTTTCTTTCCTCTTTCTTTGTGTCTCTCCCCTTTAAATTTTTTTTTCTCTCCTCTCTCTCTGTCTCTCTCTTCTCAGTCTCTTTCTCTGTTTTGCTGTCTCTTTCCTCTCTCTTTGTGTCTCTCTATATCTCTCTTCTCTTTTCCTCTCTCTGTCTGATTTTTATGCACCACCAAGCCTTCTAGATTCTTCTTTCCATGACACTTCCCAGAGGATCCACATTCAATGTCACTAACATTTGGATATTTCTCATCATTCCCCCCTCACACTCCACCCCAGACTGTTCACAACATTTCAGTGGCTCTTGAAATTTAGGAGACAAACATCTGTTTTAGTTTCCAAGCAAATTAAAACAAAGAAAAGCAGCATGTTGTCGATCAGTATAGGTTTGCATCCTGTCCCACATTTGAATGATTGGCTAGGATCTGTGCCCTCCACACACAAAGCTCCCTGGGAACTGAGTACACATCTGGTCAGGGTCTCTGCTGAGTCACACATGGGGCAGGCAGAAACCCTGGTGGATGATGACCCCAGCTCCTGTCCCATTCATCTCCTTTCCTCCAGCTCACACTGGAGAAGGCTCTCCACCAGCTAAGAAGCCAACATACCTCTAGAGATTAATCCAGTGTGTTGCCTTCATTTCAAGTTACCATAATAACAAAATAAGAATGTAGGAAGATTAAAAACATGAGTACCATTTCTGCCAGATCACTGTTAGAATGTTCATTGACACCTGAGATAGGAAGAGTACAGTACCCCTTCATTAATAATAATAATAATAATAATGGAGACTAGGGGCAGCTAGGTGGCAAACAGAGCACCATTCCTGGAGTCAAGAGAACTGCAGTTCCAATCCAGCCTCAGACACTTACTAGCTGTGTGAGCCTGGGCCGACTGCCTCAAAAAAAAAAAAAAGACTAGCTAGCATTTAACTATAGCTTAATGGTTTGAAAAGCATTCTATATATGTTATCTCATTTAATCCTTACATCAATCCTTTGTGGTGGGTGCTATTATTTTATCCCTACTTTACAAACGTGGAAACTGAGGGTGAAAGAGGTTAAGTCTTACATAGCTAGAAAGTGTTTGGGGAAGGATTTGAATTCAGTTTTTCCTAACTCCAATTTCAGCACTCTATCCATTATACTACCTAGCTGACATTAAGAATTATTTCTTTAGCTCAATTGGAAACTAGAAATCTGGGCATGAGGGGACAAAAACAAAACGTATCGTTTTAATTCAAGCAATAGCATAAAGCCCAGTAGGAAAGGTTGGGACAATAGGTAACTATTGTTAGTAGCTGGAGGACCAGGCCCAGTATTAAGATGAAGCTTGCAATAGGGCCTCGAGGGAAAATGGCAATTATCCAACTATCCAAGGAACAAAATAAATAAGGGTCTTTTCTCCCACCCCCAGCAAGATACTATCTATCTGTTTCTACCCTGATTTTTCTCTTTACATCTCTTCTATTCAGAGAGAAAAGGAGGGGGAAAGGGGATGGATAAATTCACAGGAGAAGGGGAAAGGACTACATCAATGTGCTTCTGGTAAATGAAAACATTGAACACAAAGTTAGGTATAAAATGTTTCCTAGTTGTTTTGGTTTCATTCAGTTTTTATAAGAAATGTCCTTTTAGGGGGGGCAGCTAGGTGGCACAGTGGATAAAGCACCATCCCCTGGATTCAGGAGGACCTGAGTTCAATCCCAGCCTCAGACACTTGACACTAGCTGTATGACCCTGGGCAAGTCACCTTAACCCTCATTGCCCTGGAAGAAGAAAGAAAGAAAGAAAGAAAAGAAAGAAAGAAGAAGAAAGAAGAAAAGAAAGAAGGAAAAGAAGAAAGAAAGTAAAGAAAGAAGAAGAAAGGAAGGAAGAAGGAAGGAAGGAAGGAAGGAAGAAGGAAGGAAGGAAGGAAGGAAGGGAAGGAAGGAAGGAAGGAAGAAATATAGAAAGAAAGAAATGTTCCTTTTAAATGCAACTGGTAAGGGATGTGGAGCACCTAGTTGGTGCAGTAGATATAACACTGGTTTTGGAATCAGGAAGACCTGAATTCAAATTTGACTTCAGACACTTACTAGCTGTATGACTCTGGGCAAGTCACTTCACCTTGTTAACCTCAGTTTCCTCATCTGTAAGATAGACTGAAGAAGGAAATGCAAACCACTCCAGTAACTTTGGCAAAAAAACTCCAAAAAAGGTCACAAGGAATCAGACACAATGGAATAACAACTATGGTAGGGGATGCTGCGACCAATGTTTGGTCCTTTTTGAGTTGCTAGGCCCCAGAGGATACAGCTGCACTAAAACAGTCCTTCTCTTACTGTTACTTCCCATTTCTTACCTATCTTGTCTAGGAGTACCGTTTTATTCCATTTCATTGGGCCCTTCTCCACCTACTCGAGGTGGCCTTCTTTCTTCAGGCACTGTGTCAAGGAAGCCTCTATAGCTCACACTCTTAGTGGTACCCTCTTGGCACACAGCTTGCAAGCGTTACCATGGGAGATGAGAATGCAGGGAGATGGATGCCTGTGGGTTTAGGCAGAGTTTTCTGTGCTGTCCTCCTAATTTTTCTGGTTTTACCCTGAGCTAAGGGACTTGCAGAAGAAAGAAGCAGGAGGACAAGAGAAGGCAGGCAGGCAGGCAGAAATCAAACCAGGGAGGTATTGAGATGCCATGGATTATCAAAGGGAGCACCAAGGGACCAGGGGATGTCCTGAGTTGGGTCAGTGTGGATGCCATACAAACTACTACAAGGCAGAACCTGCCCTAAAAGATCCATTAGACCTTTAGACAAGACTTGTAGCCTTCATTCCCCTCTTCCATTGCAAAATAATCTTTTAAATGGGGAGACTAAAGCTTATACTACCTGCCCATAGGATTTTGTTGTTTTTCGGTCATGTCCAACTCTTTGTGACCCTATTTGAGGTTTTCTTGGCAAAGATACTGGAGTGGTTCACCATTTCCTTCTCCAGCTCATTCCTACAGATGAGGAAACTGAGGCAAATAGGATGAAGTGACTTGCCCAGGACCACGCAGCTAGTGTCTGAGGTCAAATTATGAACTCAGAAATGAATCTTCCAGCACGCCTATTGGCGCCACCTCGCTCCCATAAGAGGCATTTAACTTTGTTTTACAGTACTTTTTCTTTCTTTCTTTTTTTTCTTAAGCTTTCTCATATAAGGGTGAATCAACAAATTTGGTAAAGTATTTGTTCCCGGGCTTTAATGCTCTTCTTAAGAGGAGAAATGGGGAAAACCACCGGAAGAGATCTCAACTACTTTTTTTCCAGTGACTGCTGGTTAAGGGCTCATATATGACAAAGAAAAAAATATTGATTTATTTTAACACACATCCGACGAACAAAGAAAGGAGTAGGCACTCAGTAAGCGTGCACAAGCCAACTGGTTGGTAGTGAGTAAAGCAAGCTTCTGCCATTAATCTTTTTTGGATAAGTCTGAAAGGAAACCACACCCCCTAGAAAGCAGGGAGCTGGGACAGAAAGTCGCGCATAAATCCTGGGGGCGAAGCCGCGCCCTCGACAAAGGTGGGCTGAGTAAAGTACGATTTAGCCTCCTTACTCACCAACGCCGCAGACCGTTACTTTAGTCGACTGTTTGGTTGTATTTAAAAACACACACACACACACACACACACACACACACACACTCAGGGCAGAGCCTCACTTTTTGGAGCATCTGATTCAGGTTGAGACATAGAAGTTCAGGAGCTTAATGGAAACCTTCCGATTCTAGCAGGATGGTTTCAGTCCTGATCGTCACTGCCTTGACGGCTGGACGGCTGGCTTTAATAGCTGCTATTATCCCTCTATCCTGCCCCTTCTGGCTTTCATCTGCTTATCTGGACAAGAATTCATTGTTCTGCTGCGTGCACTAAGATCTAAAATACTTCTGCTGTTCTCGCTGTCTGTGTTCTGTTACTACTCGAATGGAGATAATGAAAGAGACCTTCCCCACTGCTTCCATGCCTCCACCGCTCTGTGACCTCTCCCTTGAAAGTCTGTGTATCGAAGGACATCCCAAGCCATCATTTCACCTAGGATCCCGGGGATGTATGTACTTATTGCCCTTAAACCCTTCTGAGAGATGTAGGCAGGGAAGAGTGCACCGACTCTCCCCCCACCCCAAAAAGTCTCCAGACACAGGTCAATTATGTAAACTAAGTTAGAGAGGAAGCAGAGGGAGGGAAGACAGGGAGAGGACGATTGGAGGTCAGGGAGGCCATAACCCAGGTGGATGTCATAAACCAAACTTCTATAGCCATTGTACATAAGGCTCATCATGATTCCAAAAGGTAGGGAAGCATATGTCTAACTAGATGGAGTTATGAGAATCTGGCCTCTGCTACCAACTTGTTTTGTGACTTTGGAAGTTATTTCATCTCCTAGGGCTGCAACATCCTCATTTGTAAAATGAAGGAATCAGAGTAGATAGACTCTAAGGTCTGTCTCTTCCTGGTCAACGATTTTTATGTTAGGTTGTAAGCCCTATGGGGGCAAGAACTGTGCCTTATATAAATGTTATCACCCCACCTTTGTCCCACCCAGCATAATGTACTACACACAATAGGGGCTTAAATAAATGCTGGTTCCCCCCCCACACACACACACAAGAAAGTAAGGCCCTTGAGGACTAGAACTATTTCTCAATCTGATGTCTTTAGCACAGTGGCCGGCGCAAAACAGGCATTTAATGTTTGGTGAATGGGATGATTCTATGACTCCTTCATGCCCAAGCTCTCTTCCAGCGCTGACAGTCTGTGAGCACTGTAGCTCCACAGCCAGGAAAGGCTTGGGCATGGGAAGAATCAACCAGTCAAAAAACATTTTTAAGAACCTGTCATGTGCCCGGCACTGTGCTAAGTGCTAGGGATACCAAAGTAGTAGTAGTAGTAGTAGTAGTAGTAGTAGTAGTAGTAGCAGCAGCAGCAGCAGCAGTAGTAGCAGTAGCAGTAGTAGTAGTAGCAGTAGTAGTAGTAGTAGTAGTAGTAGTAGTAGTAGTAGTAGTAGTAGTAGTAGTAGTAGTAGTAGTAGTAGTAATAGTAAGCAAAACCCCAAATTAATAATAATAAATAAGTCAAAGACAGTTCCTGCTTTCAAGGAGCTTTCAAGCCAGTGAGGGGGACATCATGCAAACTATGTTGTACTAGATCCATACAGGATTCAGGGATGGATGGGGTCGGATTGGCCGTTTTCTCATGACTTGATTCCATAGACCTAAGCCCAGATCTCCTGCAGAAATTCCTGGCCACTCTAGTCATCTGTCAGTGTTCATCTATCGGGAAGATAAAGGGAGGGTCTGTGAAACCCTATTTTTTTGCATTTCTGTGAATAAGCGTCAGAGTTCTTAACACCTGAAAATGACTTATGTCTCTGTCCCTCAAGGTGCAAAGGAAGCATAAAAGATAAAGATGATGAAAGCCGACAAGCAAATACATTGCCCTGCAAGGAGCGGAAGGCGGACAGTGCGCAGCCTCAAAGCAGCAATAATCCGTCTCCTCCACCACTCTCTCCCTCACTGGCCCGGGCTGGGGAGGAGTGAAGGGGTGGGGCCTGATGTAGGGGGCGGGGCTAAGGCCTTGGCGCTCCCCGGCGAGGTACTCACCTTCTTTCCGCGACAGGGAAAAGGAAGGGGGCGGTACATCGGCACAAGGAGAAGTTGGGAGGCGTGGCGAGTGCCGTCTCTCTCCAATCGGGGATGGGGGCGGGGCTCCGGCCTCGGGTTCCGGGGCGGAGCGCGGGCTAGGCGGGTGGTGAGACGGGCCCGGCGCGCGCGGTTAGGTGAGTGGTTCTGTTGTAGGCCGCCTGCGGCTCTGTGGGGTCCGGCCGGGCGCGGCCCGTGGGTTCTGCTGCCTCTGGAGTCCGCGGGGCCGATCCCCGGACGGGCCGGCGTGCTCTGGGAGCTGGGCCGGGTGTGAGGCTGGGAGGCCGCGCGAGCGGAGCGGGGCCAGGGAAGGGGTCGGGGCGGGGACCGGGACCTTTGGGCGTCTCTATGCCAACCTCCTGTGTAGCGCCTCTAGGTTTGCGAGAAAGGACCGATAACGGTATCTCAGCGCATCCCCATTCTAGGAGTCCTCCGAGGCGAAATGACTACGAGTCACACGTAAAATCATAGATACAGAGCTGCTTCTTTAGCCCCACCTCCTCGTTTTGCGATGAGGAAACTGAGGCCTAGAGAGGTGAACGGTCAGTGACGGACTTTGAACCCAGGCCCTCCTGCCTTTGCACCAGGCTGCCTCCTTTACCTAGTAGTGTCTTTGGCAGGATTCTTCCTGACCTCGAGTCTAATGCTTTTTCTCCTTTACCACCCTGCCTCTGAGAGACCTGGATTTGGGTTCAGAGGTCTTGAGTTCGAATCCCGGCTCTGACATTAATTAGTTGGGCAGATTACTTAATCCCTTTGAGCCTCAGTTTACTCATTTGTAAAGAGAGGTTGGATGAGAAGACTTCCCTCCCTGGGTCTTGATTTGCTCGTTGCTAAAATGAAGTTACTCTAGTTAACCTATGAGGTTCTTAAGTCTGTTTTTCTTCTCAGTCCCAACCCACTTCCAGTGAGGCCAAATTGCTCCTCAGTACCAGGGAGATTGCTTAGTGGCAGATCTGTATTCACATCCTCTATCCTGATCAAAATCACATCTCTGAGCCACAGTATACTTACCTGTAAAGTGGGAATAATGATGTCCATGCTTCTTATCTCCCAGGATTCATAGCATAGATTAAGAGCTGGAAAGTCAAGTCCAACCCCTTCATTTTACAAAGTTTACAAACTGAGGTCCAGAGAGGAGTTAAGTGACTTGCAAAGGGTAATAAGTAACACAGGTAGGGTTTAAACTCAGATTCTCTTGACTCCAAATATAGTACTTTCTCCACTGTGTTCCCTTTCCCCCTTGATGGTGGTGAAGAAAGTACTTTGTGAATATTAAAGCAATATTTAAAAATCTATGTGTAGGGCAGCTAGGTGGCGCAGTGGATAGAGCACCGGCCCTGGAGTCAGGAGTACCTGGGTTCAAATCCGGCCCTCAGACACTTAAACACTTACTAGCTGTGTGACCCTGGGCAAGTCACTTAACCCCAATTGCCTCACTAAAAAAAAAAAATCTATGTGTAAAAGAAGATAGATCACACATATGGCTGTATTCCAGTCCCTGACCAGTGTGCAGCTTCAGCCAGACCTTGAAGCTTGAGGATTGGAAGTGGGAGAGCCCTGTCTGGCATGAAGGACCTCATACCTCCACCTGCTTAGGGCCACACAAAGGAAAAGAAGCAAAGGCCAAAAGGCACTGTACTGTGGTAAAGAGAAAAGGCCTAGGCTAGGTTTCAGGAGATCAGAATTGAAACCCTGGGCTTTGCCCCCTAAAAAACAATGCCATTAATATTCTAGAAAGTCTAAGAACAGTTTTTGAATCCTAATTCTGACACTGACTAGCTACATGACCTTGGGATAGTCACTTTACCTATTTCCCCATCTATAAAATGAGAGGATTGAACTAGATAGCCTCTGAAGTCCCTTCTAGCTCTGAATAGCTGATTTATGACCACAGGCACATCACTTAATCTTTCTGGGCCCTAGATTCCTGATCTATAGAATGAGGAGAGTGCTTTGAAAACCTTGAAGTCCTATATAAGTGAGTTATTATTATACTAAGTTATATTACTAATTTTTTTAGAGCTGATTAAAGATAAAAATAACAATACTTTGGATTGGATTTAAATTCCTGGACCCTTTACCATAACTCCAAAGCTCCTGTAGGGTCCTCAGTTCACAGGCTAAGGACCACTGGACCAAGGGATTGATCAGAATGGAATTGGACACTAGCTGTGTGACCCTGTGGGCTAGTCACTTAACCCTTATTGCCCGCCCCCCCCCCCAAAAAGAATGGAATTGGGTTAGGTGTCGAAGACTTCTTGAAGGAACTAGATTTTGAGCCAAGTCCCAAAGGAAGTAGTAGATATGGATTGGTGGAGTGAGGGACAGCCATGAGCGAAGATGGAAACTAGAAAATCATGTACCAGTAATGCCAGATAGATTGATTTGAGCTAAAGAAAGAAGGCTTTGTATGAAAAAATGATGGATGAATCTAGAAATGAGGGAAGGCCAGCTAGCTACTGGAGGGTATAGAATGCTAGGCCATGGAATCTTAGACATTTAGAGATTCAAGGAATCATAAGGAAACATTTTTCCCTAGGCTCTTAATTTTACAAATGAAGAACACTAGCAATTTTTAAGTGGCTTGCCCAAGGCTACAGAGGATGATAGTTTTAGAACAGGAAGGGCTCTTAGAAGTCATCTGGTCCAACTTCCTTATTTTTATAGAGAGAGGTTAAGTCATTTCCCCAAGATCATTTGATAGTGGCATAGTACATATGGAACTAGATCTCCCTTTCCAGGAATATATGTGATGATAATTAATGCCATCATTTTGCAAACTTGCATTGAGTCACCTCAGTTTGAATCAAGGTAGAAAGTAGAAGAGCGTTTCTTGGCCCTGGTTTTCCCCATCCCCTTCATCAAGTGACTACAGATGTGATGGCTACAGAGCCAAACATAGGTATCTTTATTGAATGACTGTCTTCATTCTGTCATTAACACACAATTCAGGCAGCTGGGTGCCACAATGGATAGAGCACTGGGCATGGAGTCAGAAAGACCAGTTACAATCTGGTCTCAGACACTTACTAGTGAGTGATGGGACCCTGGGCAAGTCACTTAACCACTGCTTCAGTTTCCTTATCTCTAAACCGGGAATAATGATAGCATTTACCCTCCCAGGGTTGTTGTGAGTATTTGTTGTTGAGATATTTGTAAAGTGCTTTACACTATATAAATACTAGCTATTGTTATTAATTCAACAAACATTTAATAATGTTTGTTTAATTGAATTTAAATACCTACAAAATGCAGTATACTATCCTGAATGCTGTAGGGGATACAAATTTTAAAAATGGTCTCTGCCCTCAAGAAACTGATAATCTGGTCAGATGATATTTTACCCAATTTTAAGCTGGTTTCTCCTAGAACTGAAGCTGTCTCTTTACCTCTCATATGCCTCCCTGATAGTGTGTATTAAACTAGGCTGGCGGTGAGTACATAGAGGAGACCTTTTGAAAATAGACAATAACCAATTTCTCCTTTATTTAGGTGCAGTATTCCTAAGACAAAAACCTACCCTAGGATCTTGACTATGTTTTCAGAGCAAGCTTCAAAGAGGGCCCACACACTCTTGTCCCCACCATCAACTGAGTCCTCCACCTTTGCTCGAGTACCTGTGACGACTTACACTAACTCTTCTCAACCTTTTCGTTTGGGGGAGCGAAGCTTTAGCCGGCAGTATGCCCACATCTATGCCACCCGCCTTATTCATATGACGCCCCTCCTGGTGAACCGGGCTCGGCAGCGTTGGAGTGAGTGACAGAAGTTTGGGGAAGTTTTTACTGGTTTGTAAGGTATGGGGTAGCTAGGTGTCACAGTAGAGAAAGTGTAAGACCCGAGTCAGGAGGGCCTGAGTTCAAATGTTGCCTCAGACACTTACTAGCTATGTGACCCTGGGGAAGTCACTTAACCTCTGTTTGTTTCATTTTCCTCATCTATAAAATGGGGATAATAATAGGATTATTGTGAGGATAAAATTAGTTAATATTTGTGAAGTGCTTAACACAGTGCTTTGGCACCTAGCAGGTACCTGGGACATAGTTGGCACTATACATGTTAGCTATTAGCTATTATTGTTTTCACCCCCTAGAAAGCAGTAAGCTTTTCAGAGAAGTTCTTTATTTATATAGTCTTTTAAAATTTTAGAAAACTTTATAATTAGAGGAATATTCAGTGCTTTTGCTTAGACTACATATAATAAAATGAAAATGTAATAAAAGCATATATAATCTTTTACATCCTTCCATAGTAGTGATTCCACAGTATGCTAGCAAAGGGAGATATTTTTTCTTATCTTCAGCTAGGTTTTATCTTTTTCAAAGTTCTTCTTTCCCCTGATTCTCTTCTTTGCTTCTCTATCCTCACATACTTGTAAGGCATAGCCATCTTCTCCATTAGCCACTACTGCTTTAATCTTTCTGAAAGAGCTGGTCCCTATGTTTTGGGCCATTTCTGCTTGTATTAGGTGCTCCTTCCCTGCAGCTTCTTTTTTCTCCATTTAGATGCAAAGGGCTAGAATGAGATCCCATCCCCTTTGCCTTTGCTTTTTATATACTTCTATACTTGTACTATTGTACCTATTTGTGTATGGATTTCTTTCTTTGTATTTCTCATATGAATATGTTCAGATTCATTTTCTCTCCTAAACCTGAATTCTTTTAGATGCTTGCTTGCTGGGTTGTATCAAGAAAGTCTTTCACCCAATCTTTTAGTCTCCCTCTATATGAAATGGAATGTATCAGATAGTGGCTATGCCACATTTTCTGTCCAAGTCCCAGTTCCTCTATAGGCTTCTTTATCCATTATTTTCAATTCAGTTTAACAAACATTTATTGAGTACCTACTGTGTATAAGAGGGAAATACAAAGATAAATAAGACACAGTCTATCCCCACAAGGACCTTGCTGTCTAGTAAAGAAGTTAATACATGTAAACTACACCCCTCCCCCAACAAAATTACAAAAACGTGATACATGCTATAAGAAAGGCATAAAGTACTATGAAGTTTCCAAGGAAGGCAGGTGGATGAGGCAGAGAAGGCTTCTTGAGGAGGTAGTATTTGAGCTAGTTAGGATTTCATCAGTTAGAGATGAGGTTGGATAGAGTGCATTTCAGCCGTAGAAAGTGTCCTGAACAAAGAGGAAAATTCAAGACAAGTTATGAGAATAACATCTAGTCTAGGTTGGTTGTAGTATACATTTTATGAAGACCAGTAGTATGGGTTAAGGGTGGAGGGAGAAACAGGCAAGATTATGTAGGGCCTTAGAGGCCAGCTTAGTAATTGTGGACTATCTTCCACTGACAGTGGAAAGCCTAAGTAGGGGAGTCATGTGATCAGTCTTGTCATCTGTGTGTTTTATGGATTACAGGGTTGAGAGACCCTTGCGAACAAAATGTATTCATGGCCTAAATTCAGGTGGTTAACTGTGGGATTAGTAAGGATGTGATGGCTTCAAGAGACAGAATCAGTAGGACCTGATGACTAGATACAGGGAGGAAGTGTTAAAGATAACTCGGATTTTAAGTGTGGGTATCTGGGAGAATATTGGGTACCATTATCAGAAATTCTGCAGTCAGCAATAAAAAATATAAGCCTGGAACTTGGGAAAGAAATCAGTTTGGGGAATCACCTGCATAGGAGTGATAGTCAAAATGAGAGTGCATGAGATTGCTGAGGGAAAGAAGGGACTCAAACCTTGGGGATTATTTACATTTAGGGAGAGTGTGGAGAAAGAGTAGACAAGCTATTATCAGAAAAGAAGTGGGCATAGTGCCTCAGAAGCTAGGGGAGAAGAAAAATCAAGGAGAAAATGTTTATTAGCATCATGGCCATTGGTCTTAAAATAAGTATTTAGGGTGCAGCTAGGTGGCACAATAGATAAAGCACTGGCCCTGGATTTAGGAGGACCTAAGTACAAATCTGGCCTCAGACACTTGACACTTACTAGCTGTGTGGCCCTGGGCAAGTCACTTGATCCTCATTGCCCTGCAAATACATAGTAAAGCTAGATTAGAAAGAGTTAAGGAACAAATGGGTATTGAAGCAGTTAAAGGGCCGTGAATGTGGCTACTTCTTTCTAGAAGTTTGTCAGTGAAAGAGAGGGTAGAGATGGAAGAATAGCTCCAGGAGAGGGTTGTTTTTTGTTTTATAAAAGAAAATGAAGGGGGGCAGCTAGGTGGTGCAGTGGATAAAGCTCTGGCCCTGGAGTCAGGAGTACCTAAGTTCAAATCTGACCTTAGACACTTGACACTTACTAGCTGTGTGACCCTGGGCAAGTCACTTAACCCTCATTGCCCCACAAAAAAAAAAAAAGAAAAGAAAATGAAGACTAGTATGTGTTGTAGGTGGAGGGAAAGCAATGGGGGGAAAAGGGAGATGACTAATGGAACAGGGTCTGGAGGAGGAAGAGAAGGATGGGATCCAAGGGAACAAGTAGAAGAGCAATGCTTTAGCAATGAAGGCCACCTCTAGACATTGGATGATGTTTTGAGGGAAAGAGGAAGAAAGTGGAGGTCCCATTGACTTATCTTGATTGGGGTGAGAAGGGAACTCAATTTCACAAGCATTTATTAAGCCCTTACTATGTTCAAGACACTATGCTTGATGAGAGATGATTAGGAGTTGCTACTCAGTAATGAGAACCCAGATGAAGTTAGAAAACATGTATTTGTAGTAGACTTATAATCAGCTCTGTTTGTGTGGTTTTTTTAAACTACCTCCTCTGTGGTGGGGAAGAAGGAGCAAAGAAAGCAAATAGTGGAGTTACCCAAGACTGGGGGTTTAGCAGAGAAGGAGTGGCAAGTAAAGGAGGCAGAAGATTCTCAGGTGGTGACAGATGAACTCTTGAAATGCTAACCACACAGTCCAATGTAGGTAGGGAAACAAGTTAAGCCAATGATGGAAGATACCAAAAAAACTGAAGTCACCACGAAGATTAGCAGGTTCATTAAGACATGGGAGAATATGAGAGATAAAAGGCTGGGAGCGTGGTCTGGTCAGAAAATAGGATTCCAGGGCTCATTCAACATCTTAAAGCAACAGAAGTCCTGAGTCATGATTCTGTCCTGGATGTAGCTGTGTCCACTGGTGGCTGAAACCAAGTGGAACTGGAGGTTGTGAATGTAGTGAACTCAGAAAGTTCTCTGAGGTCAGGGTATTAGTTGGTTAACATGAAGACTGAAATAGCCAAGGATGATGGCAGAAAACACAGTGGAGGGAGAGATGTGGTCATTGAGGAAATGGTAAAGTGACAGAGAAGTTAGTAGGCAATAAGCATCAATATTTTTCGGTCTGGCCTGGGATCCTCATTGTCACTTGTGATATTGTTTCTCTCTTTTTTTTAATTATAAAAAAAGTATTTTATTATTTTCCAGTTACATGTAGAGACAGTTTTCAACATTTGTTTTTATAAGATTTCTAGTTTCAAATTTTTCTCCCTCCCTCTGCAAGACAGCAAGTAATCTGATAATCAATAGGTTATATATGTACAATAACATTAAACATATTTCTGCATTAGTCATAAGAGAAGAATCAAAGCAAAAAGGAAAAACCTCAAAAAAGAAAAACAACAGCACCAAAAACAAAAGAAATAGTATGGTTCAATCTGTATCGCTATTCCACAGTTCTTTTTTTTCTGGATTTGGAGAGCCTTTTCCATCATGAGTCCTTTGGAACTATCTTGTATATAACATTGTTTCTATGGGTTCTAAGTTCCATACTAACTTTTGGAACTTGGTCATAAGTTAGTGACTACCTGTTTATAACACTTTATTTAAAACATTGTTTTATTGTTTTTTGAACCCTCATAATCCCTTCTCCCTTTTCCACCCCACCCCTATTTTTCAAAAGGAAAAAAATTCTCAGGAAAGATGTTTTCCCCCCAAATCTTTTTGTTCTGTTTTGATTTGGTCCAGGCTATCGCATCACAGGTTCAGTACTTTCAATTCTTCCTCTGGCTCTGAACTTCAAGAAGTCCTACCTGAAAGAACAAAGCTCAGGACCACATTAGTAGCTCATCTGTCTTCTTGTGGTGCCACAGGATATTTGTTACTAGTGGGCACCAAGTTTTCTTCTTTTGTTAACTGCTATCCTCCACACTGTGAAAAGCAGGTACATCCATGTTGCTTGAAGGATTCTGTTAAAGTGTTCTCTTGGGAGGCTGTATGTTGAATGGCCCTCTGCTATGGGTAAAGGCTGAGGGAGTTCTGAGGCCAGTCCTTATGGCCCTTCCTATTCACTTTCCCTTGAGCTTTGATAAATGACAAAACCATTGCTATCCACAGGCAATGAAGTAAATGTAAGGAAGCTCTGTGAATTACAGCCTGGGGAGAAATGTTGTGTGGTGGGGACGCTCTTCAAGTCCATGCAGCTGCAGCCCTCCATCCTTCGGGAAATCAGTGAAGAGGTGAGACCTTTTACTTCATGGCCACAAAGTTAACCTCCCTTAACATACTCCTGGGAAGGGAAAACTAAAGCTGGAGGAATCTGGTTGGGAGGCTAGAGCAAGGAGGATGCCATAGGTTTGAAGGACACTACAGAAGGTTGTTCCTAGAAAGATATGTTCAAGTACAAATCTAGCCAGCATTGTTACCACATGGAACCCAAATATATAGGCCTCTCAGCCCTGCACAGACACAGGAAGAATGGGACTGGCATTTGAAGGAGCAGTAGGCCCCTAGAATACAGGAAGAAAGGAGTGAGGAAGAGTATAAAGGCTAAGTTGGTTGTTATATTGAAAAACTTGTAAGAAACTTGAGTTGTAGTAACTTTGATCCTAAAGATATCCCTCCATTTCTACATTCCAGCATAATCTACTGCCCCAGCCTCCTCGGAGCAAATACATTCACCCAGATGATGAGCTGATTCTGGAAGATGAGTTACAGCGCATCAAACTAGAAGGCACTGTTGATGTATCCAAATTGGTAACAGGTACACTGGTACACTGTGCAAGTGCACGGAGCAGCTAGGTGGTGTAGCAGGTAGAATGCTGGGCCTGGAGTTGGGAAGGCTCATCTTCCTGAGTTCAAATCTGGCTTCGGGCACTTACTAGCTGTGTGACCTTGGGCATGTCACTTAATTCCTTTTGCCTCAGTTTCCTCATCCGTAAAATACAGGCACTCCAGTATCTTTGCCAGGAAAACTCCAATGGGGTCATAAAGAGTTAGACACAGTTACAAATGATTCAACAACAGCAAACATGGTGCAAGTATGTGCTCATTTACTTGTACTCATGGAGGGGGTAGACATTGTGATTAGACCTAGTGTGAGCACATGCTTCCTGTCTCCTGATAGGAAGGTGAAGGACTCAGTGCAAAGTGAGACATATGTTTTTTGGATATAGCCGGTACCGAAATCTGTTTTGCTTGACTATATATGTTTAGAGCAAGGGTTTTGTTTTGTTCGCCATTAGAGATGAGGGAAGAGATGTTTGGAGTGAGAGAAAGAAAAGGCAGATGTTTGTGGATTGACTAAAAAACCACAATAGGGACCTATAGAAGACAGGGGATATAGATGGGTGTAGACGGCAGCCTCCCCAAGAAGGTTACCACTTGGCTTCATTTCCCAGTGAAGAGACCCTCTCCCTAAGGGATGGAGGATGACTGGGGGTTAGTGTAGGTGTGACAATTTGGGGATCTGAATTTAAGGAGCACTTTCTTGCTATGCTGCTATGTGACAAGAAGGGCACTAAATCTCTAGGCCCCTCCCTCCTTTTAACTCTGGGACCCTGATCTACCCTGCTCTTCAGGAATAGTGCTGGCAGTGCTGGGCTCCGTGCAGGATGATGGCAAGTTCCTGGTGGAGGATCATTGCTTTGCAGACCTGCCACCCCAGAAACCAATGGCAGTAGTCGACGCAGACAGGTGAGGTTTTATTGCTTTAACATATGGACCTGTTTTTAGTTGCAACTCTTGGATATCTTTTGGCTCAAAGCTGTGCTGTACTTTTTATCTTGACTGCTGCCTCAAGGGCTAGAAATCTTGATTTTCCAGAACCAAGAACATGCTGTGTTTTCTCCAAACACTCCTTTATAGAGTGGTTCTACCTGTCTGTAATGAGGCTTGGGAATTTCCCCTGAAATTCTGCTGAGGCCTTTTTCTCTTTGGGGGGCTACCCAGAAGAACACCAGCACCAGCTTTGCCTTAGAAAACAACTGACCTTCTCTCGCAGGTTTGTGCTGCTGGTATCTGGACTGGGCCTGGGTGGATGCAGTGGTGAGAGCCTTCTGGGGACCCAGTTGATGGTGGATGTGGTCACAGGACAGCTAGGCGATGAAGGAGAACAGAGCAGTGCCGCCCACATCTCTCGTGTCATTCTTGCTGGAAACTTACTCAGTCAGAACACACAGAGCAGAGACTCCATCAGTAAGGTATGCATTCCACCTGTTTGAATTCTCCTTGGATCCTCTCCTGAAAAGTGTTTAACATTTTGGAGTAGGGGTGGGGCTGGGGGTGATCTCTGTGGTGAGAAAATTTCTTTGGGGAATTCGGAATTAAGAAGGATATAGGTTCTAGTGACAAAATTCCCAGAATGGCTGTGGCACCTATCTCCTTTGTTTGGAACCCCTTTTGGTTTATCCATAGATTCTTTTTCCAGGATGCCTGGCCTGATTGTGTTATCAGGAAAATGGGGTATGTAATAGTGTAAATTCCTCCCTTTTGTCAGTCTCCTTAAGTAGCTCAAACAGTGAGACCTATTTTTTTCCTTTTTTTAGTAATATTTTATTTTTTCTCAATTATATGTAAAAACCTTTTAGAACATTCTTTTTAAGAAATTTTGAGTTCCAAATTCTTGCCTTGCCCCTCCCTGATAAAGTAAGCAAATTGATGTAAGTTATACAGGTTTACAGTCATGCAAAACATTTTCAATTTAGTCACATAGTAAAAGAAGACACAGACCAAAAACCAAACAAACAAAAAACCTAAGAAAAAGATAAAGTGAAGAATAGGATGCTTTGATGTACATTCAGACCATCATTTCTTCCTCTGGAGGTGGATAGTGAGACTTATTTTTGACATAAAGCCCACTTTTCTCCTTTGAAGAGAGAGGCCTAACGCCTGTTGGGATGGTGAAGTTGACAGTACAGGACTCTGACTTTGTCCTTGGTTGCTAGGTTCCATCCTGCACTTCTTTTTTTTTTGGTGGGACAATGAGGGTTAAGTGATTTGCCCAAGGTCACACAGCTAGTAAGTGTCAAGTGTCTGAGGCCAGATTTGAACTCAGGTCCTCCTGAATCTAGGGTTGGTGCTCTATCCACTGCGCCACCTAGCTGCCCCCTATCCTGCACTTCTTAGAAGAATGCAGTGAAGAGGCCTGAGTGTAGGACTCTGGGGAAAATCTTTGATCCATGCTTTCTTTGGGGACTGACACTGACTATTGGGATTTCTGCTTCTAGGCTAAATACCTAACGAAGAAAACACAGGCAGCTAGTGTGGAGGCCATCAAGATGTTGGATGAGATCCTACTACAACTAAGTGTAAGCATACCTGAGACCATCGTTACTGTTAGGAACCACATCCTTGGGCCTGGAATTGGGCAACAAATGACATGTAGTCGGTGAGAATTTGGAAATGAGGAATGAGGATTTAGGGTGAATATTGACAAAACTTATTTTCCTATTCTCTACTGTGCTAGGCCTCAGTGCCTGTGGATGTGATGCCTGGTGAATTTGACCCAACAAACTACACACTACCTCAACAGCCACTTCATCCTTGCATGTTCCCACTGGCTTCTACCTATTCCACACTGCAGCTGGTCACCAACCCCTACCAGGCCACCATTGAAGGAGTAAGGTACTTCAAGGTGGTTGGGCTCAGAGCTAAGAACTTTTTCTAATTTTGCTAGAGACTGAACCATTAGGGGAAGGTACAGGTTTTAGTGGAAATTGTAAGTGGAGGTGGGAAGTGGTACAGTGTGCATGACTTTCTGATTTCAAGACTGGACCACACCAATCACGAGAGTCCAAAATAACCTTTGGCAGATAGCTGGGTCTTCAGGGATTGTACAATCCTGTAAGGCTCACACAGGATAGAATGTGACTATGTTGTACCCAAGGACAGAGAAAGACTGTGTTAGAATAGTAGAATCAGCTTGCAATTTGCCCCACAGGTTCCTAGGAACATCAGGACAAAATGTGAGTGACATTTTCCGGTATAGCAGTATGGAGGATCATCTGGAAATCCTGGAATGGACCCTCCGGGTTGGCCACATCAGCCCCACTGCACCCGACACTCTTGGTAATGAGACTCATAGTCAGGTACAGAGGGATCGAGTATGGGAAGGGTTAGGAAGCATTAGTGATCCTTCGGCATAGATTTATGTCCCTTTTGTCCTTTATGATAATAAACAGTAAGTACAGATCTTTTCCCATCTGCCCCAAGGGCTCATAAAATTGAAATCAAATGACCCTGAGACAGTTTTTCTCTTCATGCCCTTTTGATCTTCTGACCAGTTGTGTTTTTTTATGCATTTCCCCCCTTCCAGGATGTTACCCCTTCTACAAAACAGACCCATTCATCTTCCCTGAATGCCCCCATGTCTACTTCTGTGGCAACACTCCGAACTTCCGCTCCAAAATCATCAGAGGTTAGTTCCATCTATGCCAAGGGGACCAAAGGTCAAACTGGTATGGAAGGAGATATATCTTTGAGACTAATGGCTTGTGAAGATTCGAACATCTCTCACACACACACACACACACACACCCATGGGATAGATTTCTAGCACTCTAGAACACTATGATATGGTGGATAGACTAGAGTTGGGAGTCAGAAGACCTGGGCTTGAGTTTCAGCTCTGCTACCTGCAGCTGCATGGTCTTAGGCAAATCATTAGCCCCTCTGAACTCCCCTTTCTTCATCTGTAAAATTCACTAATACATCTGTTCTGCCTCCCTCATAGAATCGTTATGAAGATGACATAAGAACATGGTTGTGTTTAGTTTTGCCAACACACTATAAATGCAGGGTGGGTTTACTATTAATCTTTGTTAACCTGGAACTAGCCTGAGCTCTTCTTTCTGGAGGCTAGGGGTGGTTTTGGTAGAATGAAGATTCTTTTGGTCAATTAGCTCACCAAGACCTATTTATTAAGACCTGAAAATGCCCAGGGCCCGAAGCTAGGTAAGTTCCTCTATATTTGGGGATTGTGACAGGTGACTATATATTATGTATTATATATTGTTCTGAGTATATCATTGATTCAGAGTCCCCTGTCTGCTCTGGTACCTCTGAAACTAGCATAGTTCCCAAAGGATTCTGGGAGTTCCATCTAGATATGTCCTAATAGAAGGGATAGCCTAGCTCCTCACTTAAAGGCTGCCTGCAAAGGTCCACCTCCCTTCCACTGCCCACTGAGATGGTTTCAGCCGAGTCTCCATATCTCCTGCATTTTGTCTCTGCAGGGCCAGAAGAGCAAACTGTTCTGCTGGTGGCTGTTCCCAACTTCAGCACCACCCAGACTGCCTGCCTGGTGAATCTTCGAAACCTAGCTTGTCAGCCCATCAGCTTCTCTGGCTTCAGTGCTGAGGAGGATGATGACCTGGGAGGAGGCCTGGACATGGGGTCCTGACTGGGAAGACAGAAACTGCATTGACAGATGAGCCGTGGTCATGATGTCACTTAGGCTAAACTACCTGTAGAGAGAAGCCCTGGCATGATGCCGAGGGGGACTCTAGTAAAGGTAGGGCTTAGGGCTAAAGGTCATCAGGCTCCTTTCATGCCGGTGAACCTAGTGTGGGTCAAGATTATGGCAGCTTTGTCATTTTGTAAATAAAACCTGAAGATTTGCTTCCTGCCTGTCATGTGCCCTTGTAGTAAGCTCCTGAGGGCAGATTCAGTGGTGGAGATTCAGATCTCCCTTGGCCAAAGGAAATAAACGAGTGTGTTGGGGCAGCTATTGTCAGTGAAGAGGGTTAAGATTGCCTGCCTCTACAAAAGCATTCCCGTTTTCCTTCTCGGAGCCAGGCACAAAGGTCAGGAGAAGTTTGCCATCAGAGCTTATTTTATTGGTATAGCAGGATGGTCACGGGGGACAGGGAGGTGGCTCCATTCTCTACTGCCTCTGCTTGCTCTGATCCCATCTCTCCCCACCCCTGCTGGACAGTAGGAGTTCATATTCTACAGCTAAGGATGGGCTGGAGGCCAGGGTACTGCCAGGGGAACTGGCAGACCTATGGCCCCCGTGCCCATCATCTCTGACACTTGGTAGATCTCAGTCACATTCTTTCCAGCCTAAAAGTGGGGAGAGCCAGCACCCTGGGGAAAGGCCCGGACGGGGCTCTGCAGACTTCTGTTCTCTGGAAGCCGCTGAGCTGGCTGTGGCAGCCAGCTCTGGGTCAGTGGGGGTGCTGCGGAGGGTGGGGGTGGTGGTGGAAGCCAGGCCCTCAGAAGTCCCCAAAGTTCACAGTGTAGGTCTCGGCTGTGGTGAAGGGGAAGGCTGTGCCTGTGGCCAGCTCTTCTTCCTCTGGCCCCATCTCTGGTTCTAACTCTGTGGCCAGTTCAGTCACAACCTCTGTGTAGGTCTCAGTCTCTGTCTCTGTCTCTATCTCCCAGGTAGGGGCAGTGGGAGGTTGGAGGCTCCAGGGCTCCGGGGTAGTGCTCTGAGAGATGGGATAGACAGGTGACAAGCTGGCGGTGGGGGTCGTGGCGGGACTGGTTGTGGCGTTAAGACGGCGGAGGCGCATCTGCTCACGCATCTTGATGCGATACATCATGCGACGGCGCTGCATAAATCGCTCTCTGGGGGTCATGGGTCGAGAAGGATCGATGTGAGGAATGGGCCTGTTCCCATTCATTGCCAAGATCTCCCTGATGCGCTTCCAATTGGAACGAGCCAGAATGAAATTGCACTGGGTGGCGCCAATGTCATAGTCCACATTGCAGGTCTTGGCGCTGGGAGTGTAGCCCTCAGCCCGAGCTGTCACACGGTATTCACCCGGGTTCAGGATGCGCCAGTAATCACCTCCAGTTGCTACAGAGAAGGACACGAGGCCAAGTCAGACAACTGTCACAACATTCTACTTTCCCATGGTCAGGTTTCAGAACTCCTAGGCCCTCATGGCTCCAGCATCAGAGAAACAGTGACCCCACTGCACTAGGTTTGTGGGTTAGTGGGATTATTCCCATCCCTATTTGGATACTATAGAAAAGGAAAGCTTTTCCAATTTGGACAATGCAGAAGTAATCGCCTTTCCCCTGACTGGTGAGAACCTCAGAAATGGATAAGAGTTGTACCTCCCTGAAAAAGGTGCTCAGGGGCTTCGTGTGCTCCACATACCTGTTTTGACCCCGTGGTTAATGCCGCTCACAGAGATGGTGGCATTGGCAATGGGGATGCCTTGCTCATCTGTCACGACCCCTTTAATGCCTCGGTGCACCTGCAGGAAAGAGGCAGTTTTAGGCTTGGCCCACTGCTTTTGCTCAAGCCTCTTGGCCCTGTGCCCTGCCTCCGTGGCTCAATTCTCCAGAGCCGGGACCCTTTCGCCCAGAACTTTCTCCCAAGACTTTTCCCACTGAAGAGTTCCCTTCTACTATCTGCCACAGCCATGCTCTTTGGAGGGTTTTTCAGTGAGCCCACCTGCTCCATGAAGGTGAGAAGTGCCTCTTTGTTATTCTCCCATTCTCGGGGCAGCTCACTCTGATGAGGGAACTTGTCACATCCCAAGTAGATAGCAAGCTCCAGACAATTTGTGTGTAAGTAACTAAAGTCGTTCATGCCTGGGGGTGGAGAGACAAAGAGACCGGTAACTTCCCAGTGGCCCTGCCTCAGCACTCAATCCCAAAGCACCCACTGCCTGCCCACTACTGATGCTACTTTTTTTTTGGGGGGGGGGGGGCGGCGGCAATGAGGGTTAAGTGATTTGCCCAAAGTCACACAGCTTGTAAGTGTCTGAGGTCAGATTTGAACTCAGGTCCTCCTGAATCCAGGGCCAGTGCTTTATCCACTGTGCTACCTAGCTGCCCTCTACTGATGCTACTTGTGCACACAGAGTCACGTGCTTAGAAACTTCCAGATTAGGCCAGTGCATAAGCACATGTTGGTTTTGAGGATCCACTGCAGCCCTGATAAGAATTGGTCTTTTCATATCAGCCTTGGAATGGAGGACAAGAGACACTTTGTGTTAGGTAGTCCAGGAACTTTGATGTGAATTAGGGTACTCCTGGAAGACTGTCTAGCCTAGAATGGCTTTAGGAGAGGAGATCCCTTTGGAGTAATGTAGGACTGGGGTAGCTCTCTAATTTGCCCCCCAGAGAGCGGGAAAGGGCCTAGAACACATCCACAATGTGGCCATAGAACTTACCCATCCTATGTCTTTGGCACAGTGACAATAGTGCTCTAAGGAAAATGTAGAGGTGACATGCCCCCATACTTAGCACCTCATAGCTCTCTGTCACAGGAATTCACCCAAAGGTTCAATGTGAAATGTTTTACAGACCAAAATGGGGTTCTCCCCCATCGGGTGCTGGCTCCAAGCCCTGGGAGGCTTCTCTAGCTGTGAGAGGTTGAGCATGGAATGGTGGGTGGGGGCCACAGGATAGAATGCTTTCTTTCTCAGCCATACCCTGCTCCCTCCTCCCCCTACCAAATTCCTTGCTTACTTCCTGCTCTTGGATTCCACTTGGCACCATTGACAATGCCCATGCCATTCGTGTAGTCCTGTGCTTGGCAACCGCCACGGTAAGTTTCGGTCATGGTGAGGTGGGCTGAGGAATAGGCGATGGCGAGCCACCGGAAGATGGCATGGTCCGGTGTCTCCTGAATCTCATTTGTTTCATCTTCCTCCTCCCCAAGGGCAGCGGCCATTGCTGCCGCCCTGAGCTGTTCCTGGCTGGGGGTCCGAGCCATGTCATAGGGGTAGGACACCAGCCGTTCACCCCCATTCAGGTTAGCACCCAAGACAAAGGGATTTTTCTCCATCCAGGCAATGATGGCACGGACTTCTACAGCTATCTGTGGGTTACAGGGGGCAAGTGAAAGCAGGGCCAGAGTGGTAAGGGAACGAACAATTCATTCACAGGAGAGCCTGCTACTAGCCATTATCATCTAGCACAGCGCATGCCCCTTCTGATGTCTAACTTGTCCCTTGGGCTCCCACAAAGCTAAAGGAGGCAGCTGCTCAGTATCCCACTGACAGTGACTGGAAACTTGATACCATGAAACCAGGGCTACCTAGTCCATCCCCTCTGCCCCCAGACAGAGATTGGAGCAGGAAGTGCCTGATGCCACATTCCTGGCTCTGTTCTGTCCTAAAGGAGGGCCCCAGATCCACTCTGGTGCTCACCGTGGCATCAGCGCTAAGGTAGCGGTCCGGGATGGGCAAGTTGTTGTTGGGCACTCGGTGGGGGACCCACTTCCTCTCCTCTGCACCCCACAGCACTGTGTTGATATCCGGGAAGTTCTCAGAGATATCAAATCCCTCCTCAGTCCACAGTCCCAAGGCCCAGTTTCCAAATTCAGAGCCCTGAAAAGAACCAACCTTGGTCAGTGGTTACAGTCCTTGCATCTCTGTCATCTCTGTCCCTCCAACCCTGAACTTCACTCTTGCAGTAAATTCATATTCATTCTCTCTCTCTCTCTCTCTCTCTCTCTCTCTCTCTCTCTCTCTCTCTCTCTCTCTCTCTCACTCACTCTCACACACACACACACACACACACACACACACACACACGAACCTCCCTCTAAGTGCTTGACTCTCCACACCCTTAGCTGTACCCACCATCTGGGCAGCAATCTCATAGCCATCAGGGTTGAGCGAGGGCACCAGGTGGATCCTAGTGTCATGTACAAGGCTCCGTATCCGGGGGTTTCCATCCCGGTATTCCCGACACATGTACTGCATTAGCAATAGTAGTAACTCCCGGCCCAGGACTTCATTGCCATGGATACCTGCTGTATAGCGGAACTCAGGCTCCCCTGTGACAGACATAAAGAAGAGGAGGCAGTCAGTAGAAGCACCAGCCCACCCAAGGGGCCTGAAAGGCAACATGGCATAACAAAAGAGCAAACGACAAAAGTGAAATTAAAAGTCAGAAAACCTGAGTTTGAATCCTAGACTCTGCCACTCACTTATGTGATCTTGAGCAAGTCATGGCCTCTCTGAGCCTGTCTCTTCATCTGTAAAAGTGGGAATGATAATTTCTGCCCTGCCTTCCTAACAGTCTCATGGTGAGGATCAAATGGAAAGTATGAGAGAATGCTTTGTAAACCATCAGGCATTTTATAAATGTAGGGTATTGTTTTAAGAAGCAGTGTGATTTAAGGGAAAATACCCTGGAGAGAGGGAGAGGGCTGCTGGGAACAGGGTTTCATCCTTTATCAGGGGGGCTCACTGCATCATTTGTTCTAGCTTAACTTTTACTTGGTTGTGAAAGGGTTTCCATTATTGCAGTAGGGTGTGGAATATGAAAAAAAAAATGAGTGAAGCTGCTGATGAAAGAAAAAACACTTAGTGCCAGCTTTGGAGTTAGAGGGCCCTGACTCTTCTATTTGCTAGCTGTATGATGCTGGGCAAGTCACTTCACCCGAGCCTCAGTTTCCTCATATGCAAAATCAGTACAAGAGCTGTAATGCCTACCTCACAGGATAAAGCTCTTTGTAAACCATAAAGTCATGCATGTGTGTATGTACATGTGTACATATGCACACATATACATATAAACATACATATATATGTATAAATATATAGGGTATCCCTAAAGTCTTAGTGCAGTTTGGGGAAACCTATGTAGGGGGACTGAGACAAAGATATAAAGACAGAGAGAGGAAAAGAGAATACACAAACATAAGATGTGAGGCAGCATGGCATAGTGGATAGGGATTTGATCTTGAGCCAAGAAGACCTGAATTCAAATCCTTCCTCTAATATATACTGACCAAATCACTTCACCTCCCAATGGCCTCAGGTTAGGTGGGGAGGTTTTTAAGGCCAAAAGTTATAGGGCAGGAGCTGATGTATGTTCACAGAGAAAGTTAACACATCAGTAATCACAGATCTGTAATCACAGATCTGAAATCACAGATCTGGGAGAGACAGAGAAGGAGAGAGAGAGAGAAGGTGAGAGAGACAGAGAGATTAATAAAAGATTTGGACAAAGGGCTAGATGGCATTCTTCTCGAAGAGGGGCTTAGGTTTGTTTTGCTGAGTGCCTGAAGGCAGAACTAGGGACATTGATCTCTGGCCCCGTGTTAGGACAGACTTGCTAACAATTACAGATATGCACAAGAGAGGTAATGAGTTCCCCAACACTGGTAGGCTTCACCACCCACCTATGCAGCAGGGGCTAAAGAACCATTTTTTAGAAATTCACAGGTGACTCTTGCTCAGGTACAGGTTGGGCTCGGTGGCCTCATAGGTTCTTTCCCATTCTAAGACTCTCTGACTTGAGAATAACCATGTGAACTGCATTTCTGCTATAAACTGACATCTCTCCTGAGTCCTGACACAACCAGCATTTGAGCCAGCGAGCATCTGTCCCTTCCAAGCCTGGCCTCCAGGGGGCAATGTAGGCTCATAGTTTGAGCCATGCCAATGAATACTTATGGTTTGCTCTGTGGGATGGAAGGCTCTGTCCCCACCCAGCCCAGTGCTCACCCAGCTCATGTTCCCCAGGGTTGTCAGAGATCTCCATGGCATAGATCTTCAATCCCTTGGAGCTCTTGCCTAAGCTGTAGGTGCGAGTGATGGTGGGGCATTCCTCATTCACCACTTTCATTAACTGGACAGGGAAGAGAAAACAAGGGTCACACATGCCGCCTTCCACTTGCAGTAAGTGTTCAATGCCCTGTGCCTTCCTCCCCAGGATACCTCCACCCCCCACCTCTCTAAGGCATCAGGGACTGCCACTAAAATGGACCCATCCAGATGAGTTCACCTGTCCTGGCCTGTGGTCCCCATCACCCAGGGCTTGGGAGACACAGTGGGTGTAGTGATACAAGTGTTAAAGGTCCCTTAAAATAGTTCCTTGTATGGGGCAGCTAGGTGGCACAGTGGATAAAGCACCAGCCCTGGATTCAGGAGTTCTTGAGTTCAAATCCGGCCTCAGACACTTGACACTTACTAGCTGTGTGACCCTGGGCAAGTCACTTAATCCCCATTGCCCCGCAAAAAAAAAAAAAAAAAAAATTTAAAAAATAGTTCCTTGTATCCAAGATCAAGGAAGAATTTCCTAGAGTGACCCTTAAGGAAAGAAGAGGGCAAGGGGAATGGCTGTGCATGCCCACAATGCCAACCAGGGGAACGCTTGGGACATCAGCGCTCAGGGAGAAACGGAAGAACATCTCCCTGACTCCTATCAAAGCATGTACTTTTTCCAACAGAGTCTAGTTTTGGCAGGGAAATATCAGTGCTTCCCCCTGACCACACAGCCCTATGTTAGGCCCCTGAACAGCTGGTGATCAGTGCCTCTCAGAGCCCACACCAGAGCCTACAGATCTGCTGAACCAGAGAAGGGTTGGAGAGAGAACATCATGGCAGATATCTATATCTATATACACATAGATATAGATATAGATATATAACAGGGACTAGGATTCATCTGGGGACCGAAAAACTATGGAGATTGAAGGAAGGATGCTCAGATGGGGAAAGCCAGGATATGGGAAGGCAAAACATCATCCCCACCTGCCTCATGTCCTTGTAGCTGTGGTGGCGGAAATCCAGGTTGTCGGTGGTCGTGACCTCATTATTCGTGTAGTAGCTGTGGATGGCTGCAGGGGGGAAAAGGTTTGATCCATCTTCACTAACCCTCAATGCCCTCCACCTCTCAGTTAAAATCCTATCTCTGACACTAGCTCTGTGACCGTAGGCAAGTCATTTAACCTCTGATCCAGTTTCCTCATCTGTAACATCTCCAGAGCTCCTGTACCTACAAGGTTATTGCAAAACCAAAATGAGAATGTAAATGCACCACTCTGCACACTTTGAGGAGCTAGGAGAATATTATGTTATTGTTAGTATTAGAGCCACACACTATTTAGGGTGGGAAGTCATTTTAGAGATCTTCTAAATTGATTTCTTCTGAAAGCCTCAATGCCCATCCCCTACCAGGGACCTCCCAACCCAAAGGGAAATGGAGTTCTGCTGCCCAAGGCCATGCTCACCAGTCAGGGGGCAGCCCAGCACCTCCAGCCTCATACAGAGACTACCATTCCAGGTGAGTGGGTAGACACGGATGAAACGAGCCACAACAGGCTCTGGGAATTCACTCAGCACCGGCGTATCTTTGTCCACATTCCCATGAAAGGTCTGGGGAGAGGTCTGGCTCTTAGCAATGCCTCTTCCAACAACCAGCCCTGGCTCCCCGCCACTGCCCACCTCACCACCACCACATGACAGCGCAGCTCCATGAAGGGAGAAATGGGGTCAGGGGACATGAAGACCCCAAGGGCTTGGATTTGGGAAGGTCCTAAAGGGGGCATAGGGAGGAGGGAGGGGAAAGACCTCAGAACACAGACACCCACCATCTCCTCATAGCCATTGGTGTACATCACCCAGTTCTGGCTGTCATTGCTGAAACCCACGAAGAAGGTGGTGACAAAATCGTCACTGGAGAAACAGGATGAAAAATTCCAGTTAGAAACTGCCCTCCCTCTCTGGGTTCCCAAAGAACTCAATTTCCCCAAGTCCCACCTAAGCCATCCCTCCTCCCTGGTTGCTGACCCCAGAAGAAAGGGCTGTGGCTAACAAGTTCCACTGAAAGAGGTAATTCTCCTTTAACTTTTTTTGGGAGGGGCAGGGCAATGAGGGTTAAGTGACTTGCCCAGGGTCACACAGCTAGTAAGTGTCAAGTGTTTGAGGCCAGATTTGAACTCAGGTCCTCCTGAATCCAGGGCCAGTGCTCTATCCACTGCGCCACCTAGCTGCCCCCTCCTTTAACCTTTAACCAGGCTTCTCTGATCCCCTCCTGTAGCCTAGGCCAAGCCCTAGAGCTCAACAACTGAAAAGTGACTGTGTAGTGGGAAGAGTGCATGTGGAGTCAAAGGACCTGAGTTCTAATCCTGGGTCTTCCAACTACTGCCTGTGTGATCTTGGGCAAATCACTTGATTTCTCAAGGTTTCAATTTCTCCATTTGCATAATGAGGGGGTCAAATGAGATGATCTCTGAAATCCTTTTCTGGCTACAAGTCTATATAAACTTTTTGGGGTCTTGGCTAGCTTATCTTTTACCCTACCCAATGCTCTCCATTCTATTCTATGATAGAAGAAGAAATCATCACCCATTATCACCTCTGCCCTGTGGCTACATCTTAAAGAAGGTAGTTCAGTCCTATAAAAACACTCAGTCTCAAGGTTAGAATCAGTGAACAGGTGAAAAAGCTGAGGCTAGGGCTAGAAATCTACCCATTTGGCTTGCTTTTTGGGGGGAAGAATGGAACTTGAATCAGAAGTCTTCAAGATTCCCCATTTGCAACCCAGATCCATAGGGAACTCTCACTCCCCTCTCCCCTTGACTGACTTTCTGGACACGTACTGGATGGTAGAGTCACGGCCCTGGGTGATGACACCAGTGAATTTGGTGTTCCTTCTCGTGTCCACCTCCAGCCACTGCACTTGGGTGTCATCTTCAGCACACCAGGCCCCATCGTAGTAGTCATCCTCATTGGAGCCTGCCTGCCCAGGGAGCCAGAGGCATGGCCTGAGTATGGGGGAGCAACCCCAAAGACCCAGACACCCAAGCCAGGATGAGGATAAGGACAGGGAGTGGAGGGAGCAGGGGTCATGCAGTGAAGGGAACAGATGAAGAGTGGAGGACACAATGAAGAGCCTCCTGGTGAGGAGGTGGGGAGCAGGGTGAAGAGAACTCATAGCTAGAGGAGGCTAAAGACCCCGGGGAAAAGGAGGGCGCCTGGGCCCAAGGACGACACCTGTATGTTCAGTCTCCCACGCTGGGCACCGAGGCCATGTCTTAGCATGGAGGAGGCTCGGATCTGATTGTCTTCAATTCGGTGGGACTCCATCCCAATTGGTGGGCACTCTAAGAAGGAACATAGCCCCCTCAGCCTGCAGCCTTGCCCCCCTCCCCACCTAGTCCCAGCCTTTTCCTTACCCTCCTCCAGGGACAGGGCCTCCCTAGGACTAGCTAATGCCCTCCCCCTCCACAGAAAAGCAAAGCCTTCTCCTAAAGACGTTGGGCCAGCACCACCCCACCCCCAGCTTGGGTAAGCGGACTCTTGCCCACAAGGGAGCGTAGACCCTTGTCTACCTTCCCATTTCCCAAGCTAGTTCCTGGTCACTCACTCTCTTTTTCCACTGGACTCCATTCCTCTTCTGTTTCCCAGGGTTTCTTGGGCTTCCCTGGGGTGAAAGGGAGAGATAGACAAGAGCAGAGCAGTGAGGGATGTCTGGGAAGGAGCTTGGCCTCTGCTCATGGCTGAGCTGGGAGTAGCATGCTGCTGCCCCCCCACCCCCACTCCCTTACACACACACACACACACACACACACACGCATGCACGCACATGTACAAGCACATGTGCACACACATGCACAAGCACATATGCACATACATACATGCACATGCATAAGCACATGCACACACACCTTTCCGGTCTTTGCCCTTCTCCTCAGTCCACTTCTCATCAGGCTCCTCTTCCTTGTTGCTGCCACCCTCTTTCTTGGGTTTTTCTGCAGAAGAGAGGATGGATATGATAGTAATGTATAACCTATATCAAATTGCTTGCTGGCCTCAGGAGGGGAGAGGGAAGGGAGGGGGGGAGAAAAATTTGGAACTCAAAAAATATCTTTACATGTAATTGAGAAAAATTAAAAATTAAAATTAAAAAAGAAAGAGGGTAGATAAAGGGAGATAGTCATGTCAGTCATTGTACCTCAATGGCCCAGGGAAGCAAATGGGTAACAGGATTTGGGGAAAGGGGGTATGGACCCTGGGGCCTGTATTTTCTCACTTACTCAGTCGTTCTTTTTCCTCGTCTGTCTCCAACTCACTGTCTGGCTTCCGGGGCCTGGGTGGCCGTAAATAATAGTCCACTGGAAAGAAAAACCAGCTGTGCTCAGGGGAACAACTCCTGCTCCCCAGACTTCCTCAACTTCCTTCCCTCCTTGCCCTCAAAACTTTCCTTCTTTCTTAATTCAATTCACTAAATATTTACTGAGCACCCGTTAGGAGCCCAGCACTGTGAGAGGTAACAGAAGACAGTGATCCTGGCCTGACCCTCTAGGATGTAAGGTTGAGGAAAAGGGAAGGGAGGAAAGGATGGAAAGGAAGAGAGGAGTGTCATTTTGGCCAGGCTAAATTTAAGGAGACAGACATCTGATTACAAACATCCTGGAAGGAGTAAGAGAGGCCAGACCAGAGCCCAGGTGAGAGGTCAGGGCTGGAGATAGAGACCAAAGTCATGGGAATAGAGTTAACTGTAAAAGTCAAAAAAAGAGAAAGAAAATGACTGAGGACAGTGTCATTGGGATGCCCACTATTAGCTAGTAGAAGGAGGAAGTGAAATCAGCAAAGGAGACAGAATCATAAAAGTAGGAAGAAAGTCAGTAATGAACCAAATCACAGAAGCCAAGAGAGGGAAGAATTTCACACTATCACAGGGCACAGCACCTGGTAAGAGGCTCTCCCAGGAGCTGTTCTATTAGATTCCACTCCCCCTGCCATTACCAGTTTCTCTGTCTGTTTACCGGCATCTCTAGCCCTAACATTTGCCCCCAGACACCTGTGAGGCATAGATCCCCACTTCCCAGAGGGCAAATGAGTGTCATAGATGGGATAAGGGGAACAGGCAGAGCTGAGACTGAGAAATGGGGAGAACGTGGTCAACATGGGAATGCCAGGCAGCAATACTCACTGTCATCATAGTCTGGAATCACGTAGCCATCTCCATAGTCCGGAATTTGTAGGGGTGGTGGGGGCTTAAGGCTGTCTATGGAGCAAGAAGTCAAGGAAAAAGGGTAGTTAAGCTTTGAATACCCTTGTCCCTCTCCTCTGATGTTTTGCTTGCTCAATCTTCCTGTGATTTCTTCTGTTCCTTCTGACTCCCTCCCTTTTGACCCTTTCCATCCCTTGCCCTGCCTCTCCCTCCGTCTTATCCATCCTTTTCACCATCCTGCATACTCTCAATTCTTATCTCCTTCCTCCCACTTCTAGTCCCCACACGCCACGCTCCAAAACTGAAGAAGCAGGTTCCCTACCTGGTCTCTCCTCTGGCAGCTCTAGTTTCAGCTCCTCCTCAGGGGGCCCTGGACGAGGTCTCTCAGTCTTCTTCCTGCTGGGAGGGGGCCTGGGCTTCTTTTGCCGTCGCACATACTCAACTGTGAAAGGAACAGAATCAGGGTGGCAGTATCCTTGCCAGGGCATTGGAGGCTGAGTGGAGAGCTCGAGAAATGATGCTATAGATGGAGTGCCAGGGCCTGGGAGGGAGAGTGGCCAGCCTCATAACTTGTCACACCAGGGAGAAAATGATGAGGTGATCCCATGGCCAAGTAGGTCTTCCCAGTCCCCCAGGGGCTGTTCACTCTAGGCCCAGCTCAGGTGCTCTAAGCGCTGGCCAGTGCTGAAACTAGCAGGCAGTCCCTCCTTCCCTCTCAAAGGCAGAAATCCTACTTACAGTCCTCATAATCTTCCCTCTCGATCTGGTCGTTATAATCCAAGGTGGGTGGTTCTGTCTCCTCCTCTTCTGGAGAGAAAAACACTGGTCACAGCCCTGCCTGGGGGCCTCTGGCTACCACATAATCACAGGCTTTCTCCCATGATCCCGAGTGGCAAGGAGATGGAGAGGTAGGGCCTGGCCTGGGGGCTTTATTGGAGCACCAGAGTGAAGATTCTAAGGGTATCTGTGGCTGGCTTTGCCAAGACTCACCTGGCAGGAACTCCCCCCTTTCCAAATCTGGATGCACTCCCTCCTGATCCTCCCAGGGTGGAAGGATGGCCCCACCTACAACAAGGACCCAGAGATGCAAGAGGACACAATCAGATCTTATTCTCTTGTCAGAGGAGTGGGCTCTCTGTCCATCTTCCAAGCCAACAAGAGACCAAGGCCCCAACCAACAGCTTTACTACTTCCCCTGAACCCAAAGCATTTAGACCTCCCTGCTTAATCACAGAATCACAAAATGTTAGAGTTGAAAGGTACCATCTAGCCCAACAACTGTTCTCAAAAGGAATCCTCACTATGACTCATGGAACAAGTGATCCTATTCAGCCTCTACTTGAGTCCATTTCACCTTCAGAGAGGCCTCCTGGATGCTCAGAGATCTATGCAGAATATCACCCCCTGCTAGATGGTCCAGAGGGGCTACCCTGTAGCCTCTCTCTCTGATTGGCTGGTTCCTTCCAGAAACTCCATTTTTAAAAGGTTGCAAAAAAAACAAAAACAAAAAAAGGTTGCCCTGGGGGCAGCTAGGTGGCACAGTGGATAAAGCACTGGCCCTGGATTCAGGAGGATCTGAGTTCAAATCTGGCCTCAGACACTTGACACTAGCTGTGTGACCTTGGGCAAGTCACTTAACCCTCATTGCCTAGCAAAAAAAAAAAAAAAAAGATTGCCCAGGCAAGCCATGTCTTCGTTTCTCTCTAGGTTGCACTTCTGGCTCCTCTCCATAAGACTTTCTCTACCATTCTCCCCATCCATGCAGAACACCTTCACCATCTCACCCACCCCTTTCCAGCTCCTTTTTATGTGTTGTCTTCCCCCATTAGAATGTAAGCTCTTTGAAGGCAGGGACTGTTCTTCTTTCTGCTTGTGCTTGTATTCTAAGTGCTTAGCATAGTGCCTAGCACATGTTGTTTAGTCATTTTCAGTCATGTGCGACTCTTTGAGATGCCATTTGGGGTTTTCTTGGCAGAGATCCTGGAATGGTTTGCCATTTCCTTCTTCGGATCATTTTATAGAAGAGAAAACTGAAGCAAACAGGGTTAAGTGACTTGCCCATGGTCATACAGCTAATAAATGTCTGAATCCATATTTGAAACTCAGGTCTTCCTGACTCCAGACCTGACACTATATCTACAGCCCCTTAGCTGCCCTCTGACACATTGGAAGCCATCAATAAATGCTTCTTTTAAAAAATGCTTCTTGACTTCATGTAACCTTGGGAAAAGTCATTCAACATTTCCCTGAGTTTCCTTATCTGTAAAATGAGGGAGTTGGACTAAGCAATTTCTATAGTCTCCTGCAACTATACAATCCTCTGAACCTTTGAAATTGCTGAAAATCAAGTGTTGCATCTCCCCCCTCCAACCCCACCTCCGCAGAACTGCTGAAGTGATTTTCGGAGGCATACATCATCCACCCTACTCAACAGTCTCCAATAGCTCCTATTTATTACAGCTACAGTCAAATAGAATTCATTGGCTTAGCATTTAAACCTCTTCCTATCTCTCCAGGATTTTAATACAGTTCTCTCCCCTACAGCCAACCAACCATATTAGCTTGCTAGCTATTTTTTACACATGATCTTCACTTCCCATCTCCATGCTTTTGCTCTGACTGTCCTACATGCCTGGAATGCTCTTCCTCCCCATCTCTGCCTTATGGAATCCTTGCATTCCTTCCACATTGAGCTAAAGCACTAATTTCTGGTCCCTTCAGTGACTAGACCCTCCCCCTCTAAGGTTACTCTGTGTCTGTATGTGTGGATGTGTATACATGTATATGTGGACATATATGTGGGCCTGGCACTGACCTCTTTCTGTTTCCTCATAAGGGTGGAGCTCCAGGATAGGAGGTGGGGCTACAGGCCTCTCCAAGTCCTCCAGGGAGAACTGGGTGGGAGGACTTTTCCCAGTGGGGGGCTTCTTTGTGGTCTTGGGTCGTTTCTCTTTGGGCTTCTTAGTTGCCTTAGGTCGTTTCTCCTTGGGCTTTTTAGTTGCCTTTGGTGGCTTCTCCTTCCCCTTCTTGGTGGGCTTTGGGGAGTTCTCCAACGGTTTCTTTGTGGGCTTGGGGCCTTTATCTTTCTTTCCTTTCTTTCCTTTCTCTTTGGACTTTTCAGGAGGTGCTATGGAGGAAAGAATACTCCATTATCAACATGATATAACCAGGGGCAGTGAGGTGGTGCAGTGGATAGGGCACCGGCCCTGGATTAAGAAGGACCTGAGTTCAAATCTGGCCTCAGACACTCAATACTTACTAGCTGTGTGACCCTGGGCAAGTCACTTAACCCCAGTTGCCTCACCAAAAACCAAAACAAAACAAAACAAAAAAACATGATATAACCAGAGGGAAAATTTCACTCAATTCCTTGGCCTCAAGGGACCAGAAACTGCAGTGGGGAGAGAGACATAGGGGTCCCCAAAGTGGAGAGACCAAGGATCGGGACATCACTGGCTCTCTTCAGTTTCCTTATCCCCTCCCAGCACCCTGGCCTAGGATGCCACAGCTGTTCCTCCTTGACACCATCTTTGGGAGTAGTAAGTCCCACAAGAATTGTTCCTAAAAATGTGGCACTGATAGCTTAGAAAGGAAAGAAGAGTGATCTTGGTTCTGCTACTATCTATGATCAAGAGGAAAAGTTAACAAGAACAGGAGGACAGGGAATCTTGGGAGTCTGAAAAGAGGGTATGATACTTCTCACACTGAAATTAATTCAAATGAAGAAATAGGCAAGTTTTGTTTATATTGATCCTTAATGTTGTTCATTTAAAAAATTATTTTATGATTTAACTATTCTCAACAATACAATGATCCAAGGCAATCCCAAAGCACTATTGATGAAGCATACTATCTACCTCCAAAGAAAGAACTGATATTGATGGAACTGACTGAAGCATGCTATTCTTCACTTTCTTTCATTTTTTTCCCTTTTATTCAAGTTTTTTGTGCAAAATTACTAATATGGGGGGCGGGGTGGCTAGGTGGCGCAGTGGATAAAGCACGGGCCCTGCATTCAGGAGTTCCTGAGTTCAAATCCGGCCTCAGACACTTGATACTTACTGACTGTGTGAACCTAGGCAAGTCACTTAACCCTCATTGCCCCACAAAAAAACCCAAAAAACCCAAATTACTAATATGGTAATGTTTTATATAATTTCACATGCACAACCCATATCTGATTGCTTACTGCCTCAGGGAGGGGTCAGGGAAAGGGAGGGAAAGAGGTATAAAATTTGGAACTCAAAACTATAAATAAAAATGTTGATTCTTTTAAAAAATATTTCTAAAAAGTGATTCTACTGGTTCCCATGATTTTTTACACCTGAGAGCAGATGGAGATTAAAGGAGAGAGGGAAATTGACAATGGTAAGGAGCCATTTACAGGGACAGGGATGGAACTAGCTTATGGGAAAAGAAACTTCTCAACCCTCTTTGCCACTTCAGGGAAGCCTGCAACTTCTCCCCCATGGGACTGAAGCAAAGGCTAGAGTGGCAAAAGGGGCAGAAAGAAAAATAATCCAAAGTGAGAATGGGGAAGAAGGAGGGTAGATAAGAAAAGCAGAGCTAATTTAGTGTCTATCAGCCACAAGGAGGGCAGATATGTCATACAATGTATTCTGATAGGAACAGGAAGCATGGTTTAGTAGAAAGAGGCCTAGATTTAGAATGCGAAGACATGGATTCAAATATCAGCTGTGCTACAAGTTGCTTCACTTTTCCCAGGTCAGTTTCCTCATCTATAAAATCAAAGGGTTAGATAAAATGATCTCTAAGGGAGCCTTAGAGCTGGAAGAGAACTCAGCAGTTGGTTATTCCACTTTTTTCTTTTTATAGATCAGGAAAATAAGGCCCAGAAGAGTTAAGGGATTTGCCGAGGTTACATAGACATCTTTCTGGGTCTGGGAAAGCCCTGTGATATCCAGGTGGGATTGGAGTGGGCAACTGCTTTCGCTGAATCCTCAGTATTTGGAAGCAGGACCGTGGTATCCAAGAATGGGAGAGCTGGAAAAGACATTGACTCCCACCCCCCTCACTTTACACAAGAGAATATTGAAATGCAGGAATGTGGGGTGCCTTCTTCAAAGTCTCAAAGTTCGAGTCAGGACAGGGACCAGAACTCAGGTCCTCCTGCCTTCCAAGTCCACTGTTCTTTGCATTATTCCACACTAAGCAGGGGCGGGGGGGACACAGACCTGGGTAAGGAGTAGTGGTCCAGGCAGGCAGGCAGTCTGGTATAAGGAAGGTTTCTCTTACTCCATATAAATAATAGCTACCATTTATATAGCACCTACTATATGATGGGCAGTGCCTAGTTCTTTACAAATATGATCTCATTTGATCCTCACATCAACCCTGTGAGGTAGGGTGCTATTATTTTATAATTTTACACTGGAGGAAATTGAGACAAAGAGAGGTTAAGTGACTTGCCTAAGGTCACACAACTAGTAAGTGTCTTGATTCTGGATTTGAACTCAGGTCTTCCCAACTCCGGGCTCAGTTGTCTATCCACTGCATCACCTAGCTGCCCATATCCAGGAACTAGTTGGACAGGGATGAGAGCTGTGCTATGTTGAGACACTAGTCACTGGACATTTTGCTAGTAGAGTGAATTCCAACTGGCTGGAATGAGATAGTCACATGAATTGGACACTGCCAGGCAGATAGAAACTGCAAGGAAATGATCATCTTAAGGCAGGGGGAGAATGTGTGGGGGAAGGGCCCAGAGAAGAGAAGCTAACCAGTTAACCTAGAGGGGTTAGCAGAAGAAACCAATGGCTTTCACTAATAGTCTTATAATGGGGAACAGAGAGGGGTGGGGAAGAAAGAGAAAATTACTTTGGGGCAAAATTCCCAGATAATAAAAGCAAGAGACCAGTTTTTTAGAGTCCAGAGAAACCCATAGAAAAACATTGACCCAGAGAGAGCTCAGCCACTTATAAGGAAAGGCTGAAAGTGCTGCCGGGAATTTCATCCAAACCAAAAAAACAAAATAAATCTAATACTGGAAGGCTAAAGAAAAATAACCAAAAACCCAGACAGATGGTGACCTGGGAGAGGAAAAACAAGGGAAAAAGAAGTGGCCAAGAGCACTGTGGGGCAGGGACCTGGGTGAGGGACGAAGGGAGATAGAGACTGGCCAAAAGCTTCAAGAACAAACCAACCAGGGCTGAGGGTGGTGATGTAGGGCTAGAGGAGTAGGACTGGATAAGGTGAGCTGTAAATTGGGGAAGGATCAAGACCTGAGGGTTTCTGCTCTATCCTCTACAGGTGGGAGGGAATCCAGGAAAGAGTACAGAAGTGTGGAAGGATGGAACATTTTAGGAGGTTGGGAGGCCTCACAGGGATGTTATTATTGAACCCCAGAAACACTGAACTGGAAGTTAGGAGACCTCTGAAACTAGCTAAGTAAAGTGGGACCAGTTAACCTCCCTGCCCCTCACCTTTTTTATGTGTAAAATAAGAGGGTTGTAGTAAATGACCCCTAAAGCCCCTCTCAGCTCTAAAGTGCTTCAAATCACAGAAAGGAAGTGAGAAAAGTGATGTCAGCTATGTGTCTGGGCCTGTTCTATCGCTCAAGTTGGGCTTTCTTGGGTGTAGCAGGGAAAAAAGTGGGATAAAATGCCGGAAATAAGAAAGGAGGGATTTGAAAATAAGGTCTGTGGGGGGGAAGAAAGACTAGATGCTGACCAGTCACATTTATATGGCACTTCAATGTCTACAAAGCACTTCTTTAATGATCACCCTGGGAGGGGAATGGTGTAAGTATCCTCATTTTATAGACTTGGGAACTAAAGTTCAAAAAGGTTAAATGACTGATCCAGAGGCACATAGCTGGGATTTGAATCCAGGCCTTCTGCCTGGAAGACTAGGGAGCCCGTTTAGTATGATAAAGTAGAGCAGTATCATATAGGGAAGTCAGAAAATAGAAATTCAAAACCCCGGTCTGCTACTTGTCACCTGGATGACCTCAGACGCTTTAATAACTTCACTTCTCAGTCTGTTTTCGCATCAGTGAAAGGAGGAGGTTACCTAGATAGATGATCTCGTGATCTTAGTCTGGTCCAGGCTCTTTAATGCAGACATCTGCCCCATCTAACCCAAGGTGGTCTCGGTCCCCAGAGCTGTCTTTCCTTTTATGATTTTTTTCCCAAACAAAAGTATTCATTTGCTCCTAGAAGGTGGGGCCCAGGGGCTCAATATAGTTTAGGGGGAAGGAGGAACTTCCAGATAGAGCCAGTTCTTTTGTTTTGTTTTATTTTACAAGATGCTTCTGCAATCAGATGGGGGGGGGAGGGGGGGAGGAGGTATCCCTCAGCTCACGCATACAATGAGAGAACTGAGGGTGCCTGCCTGACTACCTAGGCACCAGGCAAGAAGCAGTCCTCCAGAGGTGTGTGTGATCTGACTCCGAAAGACAACATTTGTATTCCACAAAGAAGGTGGGGAAGGATGAGAGGAAGTCAGAAACCCTTCAAAGATGTCTTAGCCCAGACTATCTGAGTAGAGAGTCCCAGAACACAGAGACAGAGGGTTCTCCAGAATGTCAAGTCCAAAGAAGATGAGGGTTCCCAGGGACGTGAAGGTTGTGTGTGTTGAGGGAGGTGTGGCCAATGCATCAGACTGACTAGACCGAGGACATAAGGGAAATCAATTGGGATAAAAGGCTTAGGAAACTTCTTCCCCAAGCCTTCCGGATGAACGACCCTGGCCCCAAAATGAATGGAGAGGAGTTGAGAATTAGTCTCCCCATTCCACCTACCCTCTTGGAGAACAGTCCTCTCTCAGGACTCAACATTTGAAATGACTTGGTGTGTAGACAAGCCCTTCTCCTTCCCGGAGTCCCCTGCTCCCCCACGCCTCCCATGCTCCTCCCTCTCTCCCTTCTACTCCCCCCACCCCACCAGGGCACGTGGCTGCTGCCCTGCGGGTTCCCAGTTCCATCTCCCTCCTGTGGCCCGAGTCCCTGTAACTCCTCTGGGGCAGGCTGCCATACCCCCAACACCTTTCCACAAGGACGCTTACCTTCTTTTCCTTCCCCCCCACTGTCTGCAGACTTCTTAGCTCCTGCTTTCCCTTTCTTGGAAGTCAGGGTGGTTTCAGGGAGCCCCTGCTCCACTTCCTTCCCCTCTCCCTCTCCCTCCTCCTTCCGCTGGGGGTCCAGCTCCTGAAGGAAGCCTTGCAGAAACTCCTCGATCTCATCGTCGGTTAGCACAGTCTGGGGCTTCCCTCCAGGGCACAGGGTCAGCAGCCCCAGGAGGCAGCAGAGCAAGGGCAAGAATGGGGTCCCTCGAGGGCTAGGGCGAGCCATAGCCACCAGCTGCCCTTCTCCCCAAATGCAGCACTACGAGGGAGCCCGAAGTTACCACCGGGATGGGAGGAGACGGACTGGGATGGGACGGGATGGGGCGGGGCGGGGCTGGCCGAGAAAATCCAGAGCCCCGAGCTACGAGTTGGAGGGGCTCGGGCACCAGGCGGGGGCGGCCGCTCTCCCAGTCGCCAGTTCAGTGTAGGGAGTGAGGTGAGGCTCCCCAGCTGGGCAGGTGTGAGGCGCCCGGGCGGCGGAGCCGCAAGCCGCTGCGCGCCAGGCTCGGCTGGGCTGTGCAGTGCGCTGCGCTGCGCTCTGCTCTGCCTTCCTCAGCTCGGGGGTGCGGGGCAGGCAGCCCGGTGCTCGCAGCCCGGTGCTTGGGGTGCGCCGAGCGGAGCAGCGGTCCGGGCAGGGCCAGGGCTTCTGCAGCCGGGGAAGGAGGAGGATGGGGAGAGGGAGGAGGAGGAGCCGGAGCTGCCCCCCGGAGGAGGCTGCAGTGGGGGAAAACTAGCGCTCGGCTCAAAGAATGTCAACCAGGGGAGAGGGTGGGCGGGCGCGTAATGTGGAGCAGACGGCGGCCCCGGCGGCAGAGGCCGGAGTCTTTGAAGTTTCGTAGACAGCAGCGGAAGAAAAGGCTCGAGTGGCAGCCTGATCTATCTGGAGCGGTTTGCCGGGGGCCCCTGCCTGAGCCACGTATACTTCCCCAGGCTGGGACCCCAAGGCGGACTCCACTCCTCCCACCCCTTCTGGAACAGCAAAAGCAACCCTAGCCCTGGCTAGGTTTGGCTGGTTGGGTTCTGCCCTGCCCCCCTGTCCCCCTGCCCGGACCCAGCTGGAGCGGCCACGCTGGAACCAGAACTGAGGAAAACACCACCCCCCTCTATCCCCCGCCTCCAGTTCCAAAGCCTACTCTGCCCTACTCAGGCCATCGAGAACTCAGGGGAGAGCAAAGGGCTCCAGAGGGGAAGGGGAGGGGGCCTTCCCGAAGAAGTGGGTTTGAGTCCTGGGTTTTGGAGTACTTGGATTTGGTTTCAAATCCCTACGATGTTACTTACTACCTGTGTGGTCTTGAGTCTTTTCCCATCTATGAGCCTCAGTTTCTTCATCTCTTCAAAGAAGGGGGTTTAACTAGATGATCCTTATGCTCCCTATCAACTCTAAACCTGATTGTCTGTCGGGGTCAAAGGACCCACTGTGGGGAAGAGGATGGTCACCACCACGTTTTGGTGACCTGACTTCTGGGTGACCAGAAGCAAAAGGAAAGCCTCAGGACCTTGGCAGAAAGGCTCGGGTCAAAGCTGGATGTAGATAGGACTTGGTAAGGCAGACAGTAGAGCTCAGGGATTCGGAGGAGTGAGAGGAAAAGGAAGAACACTTCAAAGTTACTTTTTATGAACTGGCATTGGTTAGGTGGCTAAAGCAATGGACTTAGAGTTAAAGAGAGATTTAGAACTGGAAGGGTCAATAGATAGTAGCTTATAGTCCCCCATTTCACAGATGAGAAAACTGAGACCAAGTCAGGTGAGGTGACTTGCTCAAGGTCTCACAGGTAGTAAGTGGCAGAGCCTGGATTCCAATATAGGTTTGTTGACTATAGGATTTGAGAATAGGTGTGCTAGGATTTGAATGTAGCAGCTTTTTCCACTGTGTCATGAGAGAAACCTTGCTGGAAGACTCTAGAAGGTAGCATCTTGCTCTACAAAACCACATATTTTCTGTATTCTAACAATAAATACAGTGTCAAGAATACCTGGATTCAAACCTCACCTCTGACACTGGCATTGTGACTTTGGCCAAGTTTCTTGACTTCCATAGGCCTCATTTTCCCTGTGAAATGGGAACAATAATAATTGTAGGACCATGTATGTGAAGTGCTTTGCGTACTTTAAAATATGTGTCAGTTATTACTTTACTGTACCATAGTCATGTCAACCATTTTTACTGTTGTCTTTGTATTCCTAATACTTTGTTTAGTGCAATATTCAACAGATAATAGGTATTTAATAAATGCTTGTTGGTTTATTATTATCATAAATACATTTTTAAAAAGATTTTATTTATTTATTTATTTTTAGTGGGACAATGAGGGTTAAGTGACTTGCCCAGGGTCACACAGCTAGTGTCAAGTGTCTGAGGTGAGATTTGAACTCAGGTCCTCCAGAATCCAGGGCTGGTGCTTTACCCACTGCTCTACCTAGCTGCCCCATAAATACATTTTTAACATCAGAAAAGTTGGCTTTCCATGACTGGGGGGAATTTATGTGATGATATCAGATGTGTTACCAAGTGGTCTTGAAGCCTTCCATGAACAGTAACTGATCTAGGAAACAGTTGTCAAACGCAGAGGTCCACAAATGCCTTATCCTAGCTAGCTATAGCTTGAGATACTCCCCGGGGTTTGGCTATCATTATCCTCACACATTGGGGAATAGGGGCTCCCCTGATCCTGAATCCTATATCCTTGCCTTGTCCAGATTTTGGTCTGAGGACTGGCAGCTGGATACAAGGGAAGAAATTCTTTTTTTGTTGTTGTTGTTGTCTTCCATGTCAATAATGAGGAAATAATTAGCCCTAGTTGGGTCACCTCAAAATATTAGTTGTGACCTAAGCCTAGGGCATTGATGGGGATGAGAAATTTCTTGCTCACTCTCTCAAACTCATCTCTACACACAGGTCTAGAACATTCACAGACAGATTAGATAAAGGGATGGGGCGGGGGAAGGGAAGTCAGTGAGAAAAGGCAGGAAAGAAGTCTTGAGTAGGTGTGAGGAATGAGGTACAAATAAGTGTTCCCTCCATTCTCTTTTCTGTGGCTCTAGAAAAAGAAGCAAAGAGGTTTTAAGAATTTAATAGTTGGAAGGGGCCTTAGCACTATCTAGTCCAACACAAACATAGAAGAAATCTCCATTATAACAGAGGCAACACGTGGTCATCCAACCTCCTTAAAGACCTCCAAGGAGGGGGAGCCCACCACCTTTCTAGACATCCGGTTTAACTTTTGGACAGCTCCAATTGTTAGGGAGGTTTTCGTTTTCTCCTGAAGACAAGCCTAAATTGGCTTCTTGCATCTTTCAGTCATTGCTCCTGGTTCTGCCAAACACAAACAGTCTAATCATTCTTCCACATAGCTCTTCAAATACTTGAACGATAGCGATCATATCCTCCCCAAGAGTTCTTCCATCCAAACTAAACATGACCAGTTCCTTTGAATGATCTTTATAGGGCATCTTAATTGTTCTCCTCTGGACAATCTCTAGTCCTTGAAATTGATGATTGGGTCCCTATTTAATCCCAATCAGTTTTAATCAGCTAGTGATTTCATGGGGGGGTAGTGATTGTTAGTAATTAGTAATTAACATTATACTTGTTTATCGATATACATTTACTCAACTAATACATGTACATTCAGGAATAATTAAATAGGAAGGATTCTTTCTTACAAAACGCCTCAAACTGTAAATTACAAAATCATAAATTCACTATATGTTCACTTGCTTGTTACGAAATTTACTTGCTTAGGAAGTGAACTTCATAGGAAGCTAACTAGAAGACCTTTCTTCCTGCTGAGTAGGGGACCAAGCTTAGAGTGATGTAAGTGACTCAATGATATGGAAATTCCCCCAACTATTGCATTGCCCCTCAGTCCTTCATCATCCCCCTATTGCCCAACACGAGGAGATGGCTATGAGCATTTGGCCAATGAGTGACCTTGTTTGCTGGCCTGTGGCCTGCCTTTCTACTGGTCATTCAGCCAACATAGATGTTTTGACATCTGTTTTTCAGTCCAGCCTATGAGTCTATTCATTGACTTAGTAAGATCTCCTGAAACATCAAGATAAGTCTGTCAAAAGTGCAAAGGGGGGGCAGCTAGGTAGCACAGTGGATAGAGCACTGGCCCTGGATTCAGGAGGACCTGAGTTCAAATTCAGCCTCAGACACTTAACAATTACTAGCTGCATGACCCTAGGCAAGTCACTTAACCCCAATTGCCTCACCCCCCCCCCAAAAAAAGTGCAAAGGACTCATAATGGAAAATGCTATCCACATCAAGATAAAGAACTAGTGGACTCTGAATGTAGATCGAAACATACTTTCTTCACTTTATTTTGGGGGGGGGATTTTCCCCCTTTTGATCTATTTCTTCTTTTACAAATGTGACTAATAAGGAAAAATATTTTACATAATTACACATATATAAATCTATAACCAATTGCCTACCATTTTAGAAAGAGGGGAGGAGAGAGAAAGAGGGAGAAATATTTGGAACTCAAAATCTTCATTCAAAAATGAATGGTTGGAGGTAGCTAGGTGGCCCAGTGGATAGAGCACCGGCCCTGGAGTCAGGAGTACCTGAGTTCAAATCCTTCCTCAGACACTTGACACTTACTAGCTGTGTGACCCCGGGCAAGTCACTTAACCCCAATTGCCTCAGTTAAAAAAAAAAAGAATTGTAAGGGGGGCAGCTAGGTGGCACAGTGGATAAAGCACTGGCCCTGGATTCAGGAGGACCTGAGTTCAAATCAGGCCTCAGACACTTGACACTTGCTAGCTATGTAACCCTGGGCAAGTCACTTAACCCTCATTGCTCCACAAAAACAAAACAAAACAAAACCAAAAAACAACAAAAAACAAAACCAAAAATGAATGATAAGAAGCAGATCCAAAATGGTGGGAAAAAGGCATAGACTCACCTAAGCTCTCCCCAAAACTCCTCCAAGAAACTTGAGAGTGGCAGAACCTACAAAAAGATGGGGCGAAATCATTTTCCAGCCAAAGACAAGTTAGAAGGTTGGTAGTAAAATTTTGTTGCACCTGAGTAAGGGTGGAACACAGTCTAGTGAAGGTCTCACCAGCACAGACTGGGCCCCAACAAACCAGAAGTAGGCCTTGGGAGCCACTGAATCAGCAGTGGTAGCAGCTGCTTCCAAAGCTCCTAGCCCACAGACAGTAAGGGGGTCAAACAACTGGTCAGAAGGAAATTAAGAGGTCTCTTTGCTAGCACTAAGGCAGGACTTCATTGCTTTGCCCATACTTGGATCCTGGTCCCAGTCCTGGGTGGCAATCCCAGGGCAAGGAGAAGCACCAGCACACCCCAGCTTGTAGCTGCAGTGGAGCAGGGACCCTGGTCACAGTTCCAAGGTAGAAAAGAGTGCTTGTGTTCACTCACAGACCAGAACACAGACCAGGAGAGTAGTAAACACACCTCTCCTTAGATCATACCACCTTGGAAGAATTGAAAACTTAGAGGTTGCTAGAAGTATCTTTGAAAATAGCTGCACAAAGCCCCTGAAACTTGGAACAGTGCACCCATAACCCTGGAAGCAGAGTCTCACTTTAACAAAGAGTTAAAAGTCAAGAAACAGGCTGGGAAAATTAACAAAGAAAAAATTCTGACCATAGAAAGCTACTATGGTGACAAGGAAGATCAAAACACAGCCTCAGAAGAAGATAACAAAGTTCCTACATCCAAAGCTTCCGAGAAATATATGAACCAAATAAGAGAGGTAGAAGAAAAATTGTGAAGAAAAATGAGAGTGATGCAAGAAAATCTTGAAAAAAGAGTCAACAGCTTGATAGCATAAAAATACTAAAGAAAAAACAGATGAGGCCAAATGGTAAAAGAGGCACAAAAAGCCAATGAAAAGCAGAATTGTCCAAATGGGAAAAGAGGGACAGAAATTCACTGAAGAAAACAAACTCCTTAAAAAGTAGAATTGATTAAATGGAAAAGGAGATGCAAAAGCTCACTGAAGAAAATAATTCCTTAAAAATTAGAATTGAACAAATGGAAGCTAATGATTATGAGAAATCAAGAAACAATAAAACAAAGCCAAAAGAATGAAAAAATAGAAGACAATGTGAAATATCTTATTGGAAAAACAACTGACCTGGAAAATAGATTCAGGAGAGATAATTTTAAAGCTATTGGACTGCATGAGAGCCATAACATTATCTTTCAAAACAATATCAAGGAAAACTGTCTTGATATTCTGGAGCCAGAGAGCTCCCTGAAAGGGATCCCAAAATGAAAAGGCCCAAGAATAGTATAGTCAAATTCCAGCGGTCCCAAATCAAGGAGAACATATTGCAAGCAGCCAAAAAGAAACATTTAGAATATTGTGGAGCCACCATCAGGATAAAACAAAATTTAGCAGTTTCTCCATTAAAGGATAGGAATATTATCCTGGAATATTATATTCCAAAGGACAAAAGAGCTAAGATTACAATAGAGAATCACCTACCCAGTAAAACTGAGTATAATCCTTCAGGGGGATAAATGGACATTCAATGAAATAGAGGACTTTCAAGCATTCTCAATGGGAAAAAAACAGAGCTGAAAAGAAAATTTGACTTTCAAATACAAAACTCAAGAGAAACATAAAAAGGGAAACAGGAAAGGGAAATGATAAGAGACTTAATAAAGTTAAACTGTTTACATTCCTATATGGGAAGATGATGCTTGTAACTCATAAAAAAGTTCTCATTATTAGGGCAGTTAGAAGGAGTATATATAGACAGAGGGGATGGGTGTGAGTTGAATATGAAGGGATGATATCTGAAAAAGTAAAAATTAAGGGGTGAGAGAGGAGTGCACTGGGAGAAAAGGAAAGGGAGAAGCAGAATGGAATGAATTATCTCACATAAAAGAGGCAAGAAAAAGCTTTTACAGTGGAGGGGAAGATGGGAAAGATGGGGGGTAAGTGAAACTCTCATCAGAACTGGCTCAAAGAGGGGATAATATACACACTTAGTTGAGTATAGACATCTATCTTACTCTACAGGAAAGTAGAAGGAGAAGGGGATAGAAGAAGGAGGGCAGATTAGGGGAGGGGGTAGACAGAAACAAAACACAGGGTGAAAGGAGAGAATGGAATAAACAAAGGAGGGAATTGGATGGAGGGAAATACAGTTAGCAATAGTAACTGTGAAGAAAATTTTGATGCATGTTTCTCTTATAAAGGCCTCATTTCTCAAACATATAGAGAACTGAGTCAAATTTATTGAAATAAGAACCACTCTCCAATTGATAAATAGTCAAAAGATATGAACAGTTTTCAGATGAAGTAATCAAAGATATCTATAGCCATTCGAAAAAATGCTCTGTCACTATTGATTGGAGAAATGCAAATCAAAACAATTCTGAGGTACTACTTCATACTGTTTAGATTGACTAATAGGGCAGAAAAGGAAAACGACAAATGTTGGAGGGGATGTGAGAAAAATGAGACATCCATGTACTATTGGTGGAGATGTGAACTGATTTAACCATTCTGTAGAGCAACTTGGAACTATGCCCAAAGGTGTATAAAACCCTTCATACCCTTTGACCTACCAATACCACTACTAGGTCTGTATCCAAAAAGAGATTTTAAAAAGGAAAAGGAACTATATGTACAAAAATATTCATAGCAGCTCTTTTCTGGTGACAAAGAATTGGAAATTTAGGGGATGCCCATCAATTGGGGAATGACTGAACAAATTGCGGTATATGGTTTTGATAGAATATATTGGGCTATAAGAAATGATGAGCAGGATGCTCTCAGAAAAACCTGGAAAGACTTAGAAAAGTTGATGCAAAGTGAAATGTACTGTACACAAAGTAACAGCAATATTGTAAGAAGATCAGCTGTGAGTGACAGCTATTCTCAGCAATACAATGAATCAAGACAACTCTGAAGGAATTATGATGAAAAATGCTACCCATCTCCAAAAAAGAACTGATTGTGTCTGAACACAGATTGAAGCATATTTTTTTTTTACTTTCTTTATTTTTCTTGAGTGTTTTTGTCTATGTTTTCTTTCACAGCATGATTAGGAAATATTTTGCATGACTACCCATGTAAAACCTATATCAAATTTCTTGCCTTCTCAATGGAGGGAGGAGTTTGAGAGGGAAGAAGGGAGAGAATTTGTAGATCCAAATTTTTTAAATGAATGTTAAAAACTTACATGTAGTTGGGAAAAATAAAATATGAAATATTTTTAAATGACATTTAATTGGAAAAAATAAAATGCTATTTTTAAAAAGATAGGTCTGTCAAGGTTTGCTCATCAGCTTGACTGTCAATCAATGGTATTCTATATTTCGTGTGGACCCTCCTGGAGGGTCAAGAGCAAGTTCTATCCATCTATGGGATTCAATATTTTTAGTTTGCTTCATCTGTATTGTCTGATCCAATCGCACTATAAAATTAAGACCCTGGAGGAAGGGGGCATTTCAGAGAGTGAGGAAGATCTGGGATCCAATTCATTAAAGGGGTCCAGGTCCCTTTAATAGATGATTATTTGCTCAGATCTCTGCCTCAGTGGTTTTCTTTCAGATTTGACATTTTGGAGCCCATTTTCTTTTTCTTTCTTTCTTTCTTTCTTTCTTTCTTTCCTTCTTTCTTTCTTTCTTTCTTTCTTTCTTTCTTTCTTTCTTTCTTTCTTTCTTTCTTTCTTTCTTTCTTTCTTTCTTTCTTTCTTTCTTTCTGCAGAGCAATGAGGGTTAAGTGACTTGCCCAGAATCACACAGTAAGTGTCAAGTGTCTGAAGATGGGTTTGAACTCAGGTCCTCCTGAATCCAGGGCTGATGCTTTATCCACTGTGCTACCTAGCTGCACCCCCCCCTCCCCCCGGGGCCCACGTTCTTAAACCATGGTACCCAAACTGAATGTACTGCACTAGATAAGCTCTGTCTAACAAGGACAGCATATGGTGGTGGAATCATCTTCTCCCTATTCCTAGAAGCTATTCCTATCGTAAGGCAGCCCAAGATTGCATTCATTTTTTTTTGGGGGGGGGGGGGAACCTATCGTATCACGCTGTTGACTCATAATGAGCTTATAGTCTACTAAAATCTACAGATCTTTTTCAGAACAACTCTTGTCTATCCATGATTCCCCCATTTTATACTTGTAAAGTTGTTTTTTTTTTTTTGTACTCAAGTAAAAGACTTTACATTTATCCCTTTTGAATTTTGTCTGACAGATTCAGTCCAATGATCTAGCCTGCCGAGCTCTTTCTGGATCCTGTCTAAGTCATTCATTATGTTACCTACCCCTTCCCACTCTGAGTCATCTGAAAATATGATGGGTATGTTATGTATACCTTTATTCAAGTCATTAATAAAAATTTTAAACAGCGGGGCAGCTACATGGCGCAGTGGATAAAGCACTGGCCCTGGATTCAGGAGGACCTGAGTTCAAATCCAACCTCAGACACTTGACACTAGTTGTGTGACCCTGGGCAAATCACTTAACCCTCATTGACCCACCAAAAAAAAAAAAATTAAACAGCATAGAGTCAAGCACAGATCTCTGTTTATTCCACCAGAAATCTCCTGTAATGACATTAAACAATTACCAATTACTCTGAATTTGACCAGCCAACCAGTTCTAATTCTGTCTGTATTCTCATTTAATCCATCTCTCTCCATCTTCTCCACAAGAATAACACAAGATGCTTTATCAAAAGAATTTGCTAAAATCTGGGTAAACCATCCCCTTAGCATTCCTATCATCTCTAAATTTAGTAATCCTGTCAAAAAAGAAAGTGAGGAGAGTCTGAGATGACTCTCCGGATGAAGCAAAGAGCCATCCAGTGCCACGGGTTTCATTCTTTCATGTCTCAATGACACCTATGAGATCATATTTGTCTTCTTTTATTAGAATCTCTAATTCCTCATGTGTTGTCTAAATTTGGGCACTGGTGTGAAAAAAAAGTCAGTGGTAGTGGCATATTGGTTCAGGGAGAACCTTTTCAGGCTCCAGGAAAAGGGGTCTGTGTATGTCTATGTACGGAGGGGGTAGATTGAATGAGAAGCATCCATTCTTAAGGGTTAGTATAGTATATTTGGTAACGTAAAAGGTAGCTACAACAGCTGAGAATCAATAAACAATTGAGGCCACAGTTTTTACTATTGGTTCCATTTTTAGACTTTGTCTCCTATGAACAGGAGGTCTGTTGTCTAGCTCTCTCAACCACTATTTTTCTTCCTTTGTTATAGCTTCTCTCTGTGGTATCTAACTTGAGGTATATGCATAGGCATATACTTCTTCTATCCTCATAATTTTTTTTCATTTACATTTCTTTTTATTAGATTACCAAGATACCTAGTAAATACATTGCTACCATTCTTTGTTGGTTGTGCTCCATCTCTGGCCAGGAATCTGTCATCCCTATACTTTAAGCTGTGGCCCCAAAACACAAATCCCATCTTCAGACATTACCTTCTTAACCTCTTCCAAAACTCATTTTTCTTTTTTGAATTCCTTGCTTTCATTGGGCAATAAAGAGGAAAACATAATCTGAACCCCCTTGGTCTTCAGTTTCTTGCCCAAAGCTTCATAATCATTGGTAATACTTTGTAGGTTCCTTCTGGCAATGCCATATGTGCCTGTGTATATCAATCACCAGAAGTGGCTAGTTGTTGTCCGTTTTGATAGGTCTTGGCAGGTTCTCTGTATGCCTTGGATTCATATCCCAAGAAGACAATAGACCTCTCTATCTCCATCTACCCAATAATAGATAGTTGACATGTATCTAAGTACCTCTTAGGGAACCACAACTACTACTCCTTTTTTCTTTCTCTGAGTTTTGTCGAAAATTAAATAGAGTTTTTGTCCCTATCCTCCTACAAAATAAACAAAGCCAGAAACTCACATAGATCTGAGAAGGCCATCCCCACCTCTCCTACTCATGTAAACACTTCACAGAAAACCAGATCAGAGAATTAATTGGTAGGAAAACTAAGCACCGATTGATTTCATCCCAATAACAAGCAAGTATGACATTCGGAGAAGCTTTCAAAGGAAAAGTTCTCAAAGTTCTTTTCCCCACTGGTTACAGGGTAACATCTATTTCATTAGCATGCTACAAATCAACCTAAAACAAATACTATAAATGTAAATCAGTTAAACAATACAAACCAGTTTAGCAGTTCAACCTAAAGCAGATGCTATTAGTTTTTGTGGAAAGAGGAAGGATTTTATCCAAGGCAAGGAAGCCTTGTGATAAAGTGATAGTTGATAAGGAGAACAATGAGATCTATTTACTCTCCTGGGGAAAGAAGATAGTGAATGGGAATTTCAAAGGGGGCATTTAAGTTTGTTTATTCTCTTGGGGAAAGTGAATGGGGACTGTCTGGCTTCAGTTTGAAGTTTGTGTTCCTATTAATTCAGGGTCTCATAGAATCCATTTGGTTAATAAGGCAGCTCCATCAAATCCAGGTGATTTAAATACTCATTAACCATCTCACTTGTATCTAGATTATTAAATCTGGCATAGGGGGCAGCTAGGTGGCACAGTGGATAAAGCACTGGCTCTGGATTCAGGAGGACCTGAGTTCAAATGTGGCCTCAGACATTTGACACTAGCTGTGTGACCCTGGGCAAGTCACTTAACCCCCATTACCCTGTAAAAAAAAAAATCTGGCATAACAGTTTCCATGGCTCTATATTATTCATTGGAGGACAAGCTGCTGCTTTTTCTTCCGAGAATCACTCTCTCTTCTTCAAGAAGAGCCTCAAATCTGTTTTAAACTCGAATTCTATAGCTTTCATTCACTTTCTCTTTCCCTTCCATTCTGATATCCTGACAAGGGTCAAGCCTCCCTTCCTCCATATCATGTAAACTGCCCTAACCCTAACCCTAACCCTAACCCTAACCCTCTCCTACCAGAGTCTTGCTTCGAAGAAACAGTTCATTCTGGCTAACAACTTGGAATGTTGGCTCCCTAAATCAGCCTAGACTTGGGACACAAATAACTATCCCTTGGCTGTGGCAGAAATACAAACATACTTTCAGTGAAAGTCACTACATCCTTTCCACTGGCAACAAGTACTTATCAAATATTTGCTATTTGCCAGGCACTGTTCTAAGCCTGGGGGTGCAAATAAATACAAGACAAAACAAAGACAGTCCTTTGCCTTTGAGAAACTTATATTCTAATGGAGGAAGACAAAACATAAAAGGGAGCTGAAAAGAGGAGAGGTGATAGGTAAGGAAAAGGTACCCGATCAGGGGCATAGTAGCAAAGTCCAGAGAAGCAAAAGGTGTGGCCAGCCTGGCATTCTTCTCAAAATGGAAACCTCAGAAGGAGCTCACCAGTAGAAGAGGGCACTGGCATGGTGGAGAGATGCTCCAGAGTCATGGTAACATCTGCAGAGTCAGAAGCACAGCTGGAGGGGAATGAAGGATGGCTGGCCCAGGTCCTTTCCCAAAGTGGAGGCCTCAGAAGCAGCTCACCAATGGGAGAAGGGCTGAGCTTTTCAGCTTTCTTTTAAAAAATTGCATGTGGGGGCAGCTAGGTGGCACAGTGGATAGGGCACCGGCCCTGGATTCAGGAGGACCTGAGTTCAAATCCGAACTCAGACACTTGACACCTACTAGCTGTGTGACCTTGGGCAAGCCACTTAATCCCAACTGCCTCACACACACAAAAAAATTGCATGCAACCTTAAACACCTGGTTAAAATTTTTACACCCAATTATCACCTCTTTAAAACTTGGCAACAAAACTCACTTTCTTTTCCTTGGTCTCAAAAACTCCACAGGACCATTCCTCCCTATGCATCCTTGTACCAATCTACCATTTCCCAATTTGCCCACTAATCCTATCAGTTTTTATTATCCTCTACTTATTCTATTTTCTTGCCTTGCCAACTCAATCCTTGTTACATCCTTTTGTTTGTTTGTTGTTTTTTGCAGGCAATGAGGGTTAAGTGACTTGCCCAGGGTCACACAGCTAGTAAGTGTCAAGTGTCTGAGGTCAGATTTGAACTCAGGTCCTCCTGAATCCAGGGCTGGTGCTTTATCTACTGCGCCACCTAGCTGCCCCCGCCTTGTCATATCCTTTTAAATCGTCCTTTGTTCTATTCTTCTTTCCACACCTAGAAGTAGATTCTAGATAGTATCTAGACCTGGAGATTCTTCTCCTTTAAATTTTTCTCAATTTCCTCCAAATTTCTCTTCCTCAGATTCATCCTCTGACCTACATCTACTAATCCCACTCCCCTTCCAAATCACCTACATTATTTTCTTTTCCTTCTCATTTGGCTCTAGCCCTTCTCTTTTCTCCCCGTCCTCCCAAAATCATCTCATGGAAGTAGGGGGAAAAATCACAAGGAGTCAGTGGTCAGTGGCATGCTACTTTGGGGAGGAACTTTCCAGGTTCCAAGACAAGATACTTGGGGGGGAGGGGAGGTCTTATTTGGTAACTGTGAAAGGTGGTTGCAAAAGCTCAAATGGAGTATTGAGAATCAATGAAGTAAACACTTGTTGAGTACCATAGGATTAGAAATTCAGAGCTGGAAAGAACCTTAGCAATCCATCTCAACCTACCCCCTCATTTTACAGTTGAAGAGCTGAGTGAGGCCCCAAAATGTGTTTAAAGTCACAAAGGATATTATCAAGCTGATGTTTGAACCCAAATCCTCTGATTTCAAGTCCTGTGTTCTTTCCATTCCTCCCCAAACCGAATATTATGTTTCCTATATATGGGGTGGGGGGTGGGGGTGGGCAGAGAGGAGCAGTGATATAAAAGATGTTTTCTTTTTACAGTGCCAGAGGTTAAGGGATAAGGCCAACTGAAGTGCCCTAAGGTCTTAGAAGAGAATGAGATAGGGCAGCTAGGTGGCTCGGTGGATAAAGCACTGGTCCTGGAGTCGGGAGGACCTGAGTTCAAATCTGGCCTCAGACACGACACTTACTAGCTGTGTGACCCTAGGCAAGTCACTTAACCTTCATTGCCCCACCAAGAAGAAGAAGAAGAGAATGAGATAGAGTCCAGGGAAAACTTCCTGGGGGAGATGGAATTTGAGCTGGACCTTTAAATGTAAATTATATGTAACAGTGATTTCCCTAGGGTCCTGTATCTAAAGACTCCATCTGCTAAATTTTGCTTCTCCCCTATGGCTTTTCGGTATCCTTATGAGGCTTTAGGGTCTAGGTTTTGCTACTTGCCCAAAACCCTACTGATCCTGTTCCCCTAATTCTAGAGATCTCCTATACTGCAGTTCCATTGGGACCATGTAACTGTTGGATTCGTTTTCGTAAAGGAATATATCTACTTCAAAGGTATAGCAAGAACAAAAATATAAACATGTCGCACACACACACCCACACACCCACACCCCTGGGGGGCAGTGTTATATAATCCCCTCCTTGCACCACCACAGTCTCTGGGGACCAGAGAGAGATTTAGCTCAGTTCCTATATAGAATCAGTCCTGTTAAGCTTTCAATCCAGTTTACATCTGTTAGTTTCCTATTTAGTCACCCTCCACCCATTAAGTTCCCCTCCTCAAGACTTTCCTGGTTAGTAACCAGACCAATCAGAAGTGAGATACACCTTTGCTCTGCTGGACTGATGTCACTGTCTATTTTGGGGTTCCTCTGTATGACTATAAAAGAACCATCTTGACTGTCAGATGTGTCCTTGGTTACTAAGGAGCCTTAAACTCCATTTATTGGCAATCGCTAGCTTTGCTAATAAATGGCTCATGCTTAGAAATTTGTTGCCTTGGGGCAGCTAGGTGGTGTAGTGGATATGGCACTGGCCTTGGATTCAGGAGGACCTGAGTTAAAATTCGACCTCAGACACTTGACACTTACTAGCTGTGTGACCCTGGGCAAGTCACTTAACCCTCATTGCCTGGCCAAAAAAAAAAAAAAGACAGAAAGAAATGTGTTGCCTCAATTTCTCTTTATTGCAGGTTTCTATCTTGATAGTAAAAAAAAAATAGTTACAGCTCTGCCTTGAGAATTCCTTCTAGCACCTGTGCAATGGGGGTTGGAGGTACTGGATATGCTTAGTCTTAGGGCCATTTCTACTCTGCTAGGTCCTTCATTCTATTTTCCTTCAGCACACCCCTTGGCCTCCTCCTAACCCTGTCCCCACATTCCCAGCTAGGATCACAAGATCAAAGGATTTATGCTAATTAGAATCTTGGAGTTATTTGGAAGTCTTTGAACCCAGGACTCAAACCTTAAGGAGGTTTGAATCATGAACTCCTTTGAACCATAGCTCAGCCCATACCCTCTCCCCTTACTCCTACCTTGAAATGCCCTCTCTCTCTTCTCCTCTCCACTTACTCACATCCTCTCCTACTTTATGGTTCATAATATGACAGTTGAAAGAAAGCTTACAGAACATTCCTTCCTTTTTCACATGAGGAAACTGAGGTTCAGGGAGAATAAATGATTTGCCCAAGGTCACAAAGCATGTCAGTGGTGGAGCCAGGACTAGACTTCATGTCTCTCTGCTGCACCAGTGGTCTTCCTCCTGCCCGGTACTTCTTTTCATTCACTCAGTAAGCATTGTGTCTACTATGTGCTCAGCCAATGGTGACACAGACACAAAATATGAAATAGCCTTTGTCTTCAGGAAGCCTCTGCTCTACTGGGAGGTTACAATGTTGACACCGAATTCTATAGTTATGTGTAACAGGGCTTTGACCCTGCCCAGATTCTCCAAGATGGGGGTCCTCATTCGAAGTATGACAGGGACCAGCTTGTGGGAGATGTCCTGTGTTCTCCTATCACAGCCTCTCTACATTGGCTGCCATAGCCAAACAGACTTCATCTTTAAAACTGACAATAGGGGGCAGCCAGGTGGCACAATGGATAAAGCACTGGCCCTGGATTCAGGAGGACTTGAGTTCAAATACAGCCTTAGTCACTTGACACTTACTAGGCTGTGTGACCTGGAGCAAGTCACTTAAGCCTCATTGCCCCATCAAAAAAACAAAAACAAAAGTGACACTGGGTTAGTCTCATTCTCTTTTCAGCAATACAGGGGGTAATGGTTCTGTTCACCTGTGGTTTTTAAAATTATATTGATTGCTAAGCTGTGTTTTCTAAAATTATTTGTTACATATGTGGGGGGGGCTTTGTACCCATTTTGGCAGTAAGCATTTATTATTATTATTATTATTATTAATAGTAGTAGTAGTAGCAGCAGCAGCAGTAGCAGTAGTAGTAGTCATAGTAGTATTTTACAGTTACAGTTTCTCCTGATATCCATTAACATAGGAACAAAAGGAGCACAGGCTCCTCCTTGTGAAGCAGCAAAGGAGTGGATGGATTCACTTGTGAGCTGGGCCAGCTTCCGAATCACAAGTGAGAGATTTCTAGATGGATAGATGCATGAATGGATGGGTAGGTGAATGGATTAGTGGATGAATGGATGGATGGATGGGTGGATGGATGCATAGATGGATAAATAGATATGTGTATATATGTATATATATGATATCTGTGTACATATATATATATGTGTGTGTGTAAATATGGACCAGAGGGCCTTTATCCCTTTTCCATGTTCTTTTACAGGGTTACTGATGGATGTCCTTACTTTCTTGCTTTTGATACTGGTGCCACCATATATTAATTTTAGAGGGGAGATTAACATATCACCAAGAAAACTCAGGAAATATAAACACCATGAATCAAAAGGCCAAAACAATAGAATAATTCAAAGCCCTGAATTAAGTTCAAACAGTCCTTACTCGCAGAACTCACAATCTAACAGGGGAGATAACATATGTGGAAATTGTAATACATTGATTCCCCCTGCACCTGGAAACCCACTCCCAACATCCATTTAAGTGGTGCATTTTCATTTTGAGCCCCAGATGTCTCAGGCTGGTCACTAGTACTTGAAATGGGCTTTCCCAGTAAGGTTGAATTCTGCTGGTCTGCTGGAAATCCTTGATTTAGACTTTGTCACCAGGATGGGCAAATAGGTAACACAGTTGTTAGAGGGCCAGGCCTGAAGTCAGGAAGACTCATCTTCTTGAGTTCAAATCTGGTCTCAGATACTTACTAGATGTGTGATTCTTGTAACAATTAAAATTTTGAGAGACATAGTTTTGGGTGAATTTAATCATTTTATTTATAAGGCCAGCAAGTTATTATGAAAAGGGGGCAGTTAGATGGTACAGTGGATAAAGCACCAGCCTTGGATTCAGGAGGACCTGAGTTCAAATCTGGCCTCAGACACTTGACACTTACTAGCTGTGTGACCCTGGGCAAGTCACTTTACACCTATTGCCCCGCAAAAAAAAAAAAAAGTTATTATGAAAAGGATGGTCATTTGGCCATCTCTCTCCAACCAAAGACCATGATGGTGGTGGGGCACAGAGCTTAGATACCCTTGAAATAGTCGGAGGTCATTAGGGCCAAGAATTGACTCCTGCACAGAAAGATTATCTCCAATCTTGGGCTATCAATTAAAAAAATGTCTTCCTCTTCAATGGTGGGTAGGGGGTACAAATGATAGGCCTTCCTAGCTAGACAAACAGATGTGTCTCCACCCAAGCTTGAGTAGAATACATTGAATTTTTCCACCTAGATTTCTAGATTCCTGACCAAGATGAAGAGATTCAGTACAAGGAAAAACTTGAATGAAGGAGAAACTGGACCTCTAAAAGTCAGGGCTTTGGAAGAAGGGGGGAAGCTCTGAATCTCTCCAAGGTATCAGTTATTAATAATAATTTCTCACACCCTGGGCAAGTCACTTAAATCTGTTTGCATCAGTTGCCTTATCTGTAAAATAAGCTACAGAAGGTAATGGCAAACCACTCCAGTATCCTTGCCAAGAAAACCTCCAATAGTTTTGCTCTGATTCTTATAACATGCAGAAATATGTTTAATGCGATTGTACATATATAACCTATATCAGATTACTTACTGTCTTGGGAGGAGAAGGGGGAGGGAGAGAGAAACATTTTAAACTAGAAATCTTATAAAAACAAATGTTGAAAACTATATCTACATGTAACTGGAAAATAATAAAATACTTTTATAATTAAAAAAAGAAAAGAATAGAAAAGAAAAAGAAAACCTCCAATAGGGTCATGAAGAATCTGAAAAAACTGAACAATTTCTATAATTTTCAGAAGTGGTAGATAAATGATCCTAGATGAAACTCACTATTTTTACTATTAGCTATATTTGTAAAATTCCCCACTTTGACTGTGAGAAGTTCTAGTTCCTTAAACTGGAGCACTTCAGGGTTTCATAACATGTTTGTCAGCAAGGCTGATCAGTTCTTAGGACCTCACCCAAGTAAGAAGTCCCTCACAGACAAGGATAGCCCAAGAGGATTTGGACACTCTCTCCCAACAGTAAGTCATTACTATTATTATTTGTCAATTTAAAGCAAAATATACCTCACTAAATGTTTAGCAGTTTTCAAATGTCTTAATCACAATAAACAGTTTAATTTAGAATCTAACAGCATCTGGGTTAAAAGGAGAAGTTACTCTTCTAACAGTGTGTCTGACACAATGTTTCTCCAAATTTTTACTGTATAAGAAAAATTTACACACATTTTAAAAAATAATAAACATTTTTATGATCGTTTGGGGTTCCAATTTTTATCCCTCTTTCCCTCCCTCCCCAGCCCCCTCCCTGAGGCAGCAAACAATCAGATATGGGTTGTATATATATGGTTATTTACTTGGATTTTAAACATGAAACAAAACTTATTGCCAGTTACTAAAGGAGTTGAATGCACTTCCAAATTATCTTACATAGACAATCACTTATGACATTCTAAATGATTAAATGAAAGAACAACATAGAGTACTTACATTAACATTCATCTAGTGCTTACCAGCTGACAGGCCTCTTCGGGTTTTTAAAGCTTAATTGAAAGAGTTTCAGATCCTGCCTTCTGTAGTACCTTAAGATGTTTATTTTGGGATTTCTCATTTGTTATTTTGAATTTCTTAAATATATCAGCATAACACTTTGCTAATGTATATCACAGGGTAGTTCAGTAGTAAGGCTGAAGTTTTTCCTTTTTTGAGGACACCAATCTTAAAAAGTTAAATGCTAACGGTACAATGTCACTTGAGAAAAGCACTCCTTATGTGGCAGAGAATTACCAAAGAAATATTTTGTCCAATTTGATTCTTATAAGGGGTGGATATCGTACTGCTCACCTTTTGCATAAGTTAGACACTTATGTATTAAGTACTTCACAATTATTTGGTCCCATCAACAACCCTAGGAGGTGGGTACTAATATTATTATCCCCTTTATAGATTATCAAAGGTGATTTGTTTTAAATTCTGATTGAGTACAATATCTATAATAGGAGAGCATATCTCACCGCAAATGAGACTACCAAAATGAAGTTTGAGGTTTACAACCTTAAAGGGTAATATTTAGAACCTCTGTTTCCCCAAGGGCTATTTGCTGTTAACACTTCCAGGTTCAGGGCCAACCTTTTTAAGTTAGCTCATGAACCAAATAATTTCATTTTGCTTTTTTAATTTAGCCAGTCTTGACACCTTAAAAGGGGGAGGGGGGGAGGAGAGGGGGAGGAGTGGTGAGATATAAGTGCATGCCTTATATTTCCTCTGGGGCATCTATTCTTTTCTACAATTTCTTTTTTTAACCTTCAGTTTATCCAAATAATTTTATGCTGTAAATTTTACTTCTAAGAGTTTTCATTAGTTAATCTTTAAATTCTTGGCAACAATTTCTCTAAAACTTTCTCAAATCCTTCTTATTTATCTCAGTGGGGTCAAAACCTTTCCTCAAATCTCCTGTTTGGAAATTCTAAAAACTTTATATTCAGACTCTTCATTCACACAAAGTGTAAGCAGACTACAACTTTAGCTTTTCTACTCATTCTCCTCTCATCCCTACTGACTCCAACTTTCTTCCATTTTTTTTTTTAAATCCCTCTAGTGGACGTTGATTAAAGCCCTTTAAGCCCACATCTTTCTTTTGATCTTCCTTATTCTGATCTGACACTTCTCTTTCTTCTTCTTGCTTAATAGTTGCTTTTAGTTTCTATTTCCCAATCATATCCTAGACTATCTATAGAACTCATCTTCACTCCACTGTACTTTTCCCTTTACAATTTAGTGTAAGTTGTTAATGGCACTCCTGGACAGCTAGATGGCGCTGTAGATAAAGCACTGGCCCTGGATTCAGGAGGACCTGAGTTCAAATCCAGCCTCAGACATTTGATACTAGCTGTGTGACCCTGGGCAAGTCACTTGACCCTCATTGCCTTGCAAGCCCCCCCTCCAAAAAAAAACAGAGTTGTTAATGGCAAGACTATTTATTGCCTTTGGGGTTCTAAAATCTTACAAATGCAGAGTTCACTCCAATACCTTTTGGTGCCTTTGCTTCCAGATTGTGGGAAGCAACTAATTATTTTGTTGTTCTTCAGTTATTTTCAGTCATATCTGACTCTTTGTGACCCCTTTTGGGGTTTTCTTGGCAAAGATCTTGGAGTGATTTGTTGTTTCCTTCTCCAGTTCATTTTACAGATGAGGAAACTGAGGCAAACAAGTCAAGTGATTTTCCCAGGGTCACACAGAAACTTTGGGCAATTGGGTGGCACAGTGGATAGAGTGTTAGGCTTGGAGTTCAAGTCCGACCTCAGACAATCCTAACTGCGTGACCATGGGTAAGTCACTTAACTTGTTTGCCTCAGTTTCCTCATCTGTAAAATAAGGGGAAGAAGGAAATGACAAACCACTCCAATGTCTTTGCCAGCAAAACCCCAAATGGGGTCATGAAGAGTTGAACATGACTGAAATGACTGAACAATAGCAACAACAAGTATAGTTATTACTTAATTGTTTAGGCAAACCAAAAGCAAATACTGTAATAAATCAGATATCATTTCAAATTAAATTGTACTTACTTTAAAATTGCTTCCTGATTTAGACAAGCTTTTATTTTTTCTTGGCCAAAAAATAGTAGAAATAATAGTAGTTGAAATAAGTTGAAGAACAGGAACCATGACTTATTTATCTCCCCTCAGTGCTTAGGCACGGTGCTTAGTAACTACCCAATGATTGAATGGACATAAGTAACAGTGGATCGGATAATATGCACTGACTGTGGAGTTCAGCCTTTCAGAGACTTCCCCCCACTGCCCACTCCCCATTCCATTAATCAGTCTGTAACCAAATCTAAACTATAATAATAGAAAACAAACTAGATACACTAAAGGATCTGTGATTTCTTCATTGTGGGAAATCCCACCATATCCCCAGTCATAATTTAGATAAATCCTAAGGAGATGCCTGTGGTTCAGAGAGATTGAGGGACATGATGAGTTAGAGTATCAGAGGTAGAATTTGAACACAAGTGCTTCAGCAAATACTCTATCCATTACCCCCACTGTCACCATAATAACAATGCCTTAAATTTGTAGTGTAAAAGACTGAAAGTGCTCCTGAATCCATCATCTCATTTAGTATTCACAACAATCCTGGTAAGTGCTACTATTAATCTCATTTTGCAGAAAAGGAACCTGAGGCAGACTGAGGTTAAGGGACTTGCCTTGGGTCACATACCTAGTAAGTATATAAGGCTGAATTTGTGCCCTTTGTCACCTAGCTGCCTGCCTATCTGTCTTTACAACCATTATACAGGATAGGCAGGGCAATTAGGTTTTTATTAGCCCCATTTTACAGATAAGGAAACTAAAACTTGTAGAGGTAACATGAGTTGTTTAAGGCCAAACAGAAAATGGAATAATAATAATAATAATAACAGACATTTATAGACTTAAAAGATATAGGTACATGCCAATATGCATATATGAATATGGGCATACATGCAAGTATATACAGATTTATAATATAGCATGTAATATTATATCATCATGTTATATTATGTTATGTTATATTGTTACATTACATTATATTACATTGTTACTTTGTGTTATGTCATTTCATGTTATGTTATATATGTTAGGTTGTATATTATATTGTTTCATATTGTATTATATTATATTATATCCGGGATTTGACCCCATCTATACTGGTTCCTGGTCTAATATTCCTTCTCTTAAGCCACCCAGCTTCTTATGAACAACTTAATAATGATCTTCTTTAGTAATTTTTTTTTTGCTTCCTTTTAAAATAGTTTTACCGATGTCTTTGATTTTTAACTTCACGGTAATTTCCACTACAACCTCCACCATCACCGCAACACACACACACACACACACACACACCCTTACCCTTCTCTTATAACTAAGAAAAACAGTTAAGCAAGACCAAGTGCCACAGTGAGTATGTCTAACTGTATATGCAGCACCCCACACCCAGAGTCCTCCATCTCTACTGAGAAGGTGTTTGATTCCCCATTCTCTGGAACCAAGATTGGTCATTTCACCCAAGCTTAGCTGAGTGTCCTCATCTGTAAAAGGAAGAAGCTAAAGAAGATGACATCTGAGGTCCCTTCTGATCTATGACCCACAATTTGACACAGAACAGAATACAGGGATCTAAGATAAAGATCTGGGAGGGAGGAGGGGACACTTAGAAGGATGGGGGTAGTATTACACAACTTTGCGTTAGTAGTAGTAATGATAATAGCAGTTAACATTCATATAGCTCTTTGAGGTTTGCACAGCACTTTGCATATATTATTGCATCACATCAAAGACACATTATAAACAAAACAAGATTCTTACTAGTATCTGCTATTTCTGGCTCACCAGCCCAAGCCTTCATTGGGAAAGCATTAACTCCTTTCTGCAAGCTCTGAGGGTGATGAAAATAGGCTTTGTCCTACAGCGATCATGATCCCTTCTGCAGAGGATTGGTTAGAAATGAGGAAACTGAAAATACAGTTTATTTCCTTCTTTGAGACATGCTTCCCAAACTTATCTCCCAAAGAAAACCATCTCCCATGAGATGGTTCCTCTCCCAATTCTGAATGCTAACAGAGTATAAGCTCCTTGAGGGCAGTAGGGATAATTCCTTTTTTGTCTTGTATCCCCAGTGCTTAGCACAATGCCTGGGAACATAGTTCATGTTAAATAAGTGTGTTGTTGGAGGCAGCTAGGTGGTGCAGTGGAGTGAGAAAGGCATCTTCCTGAATTCAAATCTGATCTCAGACACTTACTAGCTGTGTGACCCTAGGCAAGTCATTTAACCCTGTTTGCCTCAGTTTCCTCATCTGTAAAATGAGCTGGAGAAGGAAATGGCAAACCATTCCAGCATCTTTGTCAAGAAAACCCTAATGAGATTCAACAACAACAACAAAGTGCTTTACTGACCTAATGACTGACTTCACCTAGAAAATGTGTAGGTTATACAGTATAACTCTTTAAGAGACAGGCCATAAAGATTCCAGCTCTGGGTTTATGCATGAATAATAATATTATTTATACGATGAATAATATTATTTATACAATGTTGTGGGCTTTTTTAAAGACTAGGTTTCCGTATCTCACACAGCCTAGAAGTGCAGGGACCACTCATGGGTAGGATCCCTACTCTTATTTTGGGAGACTTGACTGGCTCCATTTCTGACCTGGGCCATTTTACCCTTTTTCGATAATGTGATGGTCCCTTGTTTTCAGAGGCTCATCACATTCAATGTCAAATTTAGTTCAAATACCCAAAAGGCCTAGCCCACTGCAGTTCAGAATCCCTGAGTGAAATAGATCCTCTCTGGCATCAGGGATCCCAGGCATGGGCCACTACAACCCATTGTAGAATGTGTAAAAAGCTTTGCAACGTACTTTACCTGTATCTGGATTGGAGGCAGAGGACCTCAGTTCAAATCTCAGCTCTTCCATGCACAGTCTGTGTGATCTTGGACAAGTGATCATTTAGCCTCTCTGGAACTTAGTTTCCCCATCTATAAAACTGAACTAGAGTTAGACTAGATGGCCTCTGAGATCTTTTCCAACTCCAGACCTGTGATCCTGATTGCTCAGATGTCAGAGATAATTGGAACACGAGTAGTGACCTGTTTCCCTTTAAGTGTTTGTCCCTGGTTATGCACAGGGACAGAGAAGTTTAAAAAATGTGAATGTTTAATATTTTAAATTTTAAAAAGTTAAGTTCAGGGGCAGCTAGGTGGCGCAGTGGATAGAGCACTGGCTCTGGATTCAGGAGGACCTGAGTTCAAATCCAGCCTCAGACACTTAACACTTACTAGCTGTGTGACCCTGGGCAAGTCACTTAACCCCAATTGCCTCACCAAAAAAAAAAAAAGTTAAGTTCATTAAGAATGTGAAGTCTCCAAAATGCACCTCTCCTTGCCTCGATCCTTGTCGCGAAAAATTTTTAAGTCCGATGGAAGAATGAAAATAACAAAGTTTCCAGGCTGTAGCAAATAGGTTTATTGAGAGAGGGCCCGTCCCTCAACAAAACCGGTCATCCAGGCTTTGGGCCTGAAAGACCCAGAAGTACAAAATTCATGAGTTTATATACCCCTTCCAAACATTCCTAAAATTAGAACATATTCTTGAGAAATAACAGCAGATCAGCATTATGATATCAGTAGGGTGGATCATTGGTAGGCCAGTGGTCAGCAGCGTGAACAGTATTGCTGACCACCACCAGACCCTGTGATATTACCTAATGCAGATATCACAAGATCAACCACACTATGTCATAGGAAAATTAAGAAATACGGGAAAAGACTTAACCTTCTAACCTTATGCAATCTATATGAATCACAATTTTTTGTTAATATATTATTATCTTAATCAAATCACTTAAAACTATAGTAAATCTCTTTTAACTAAGGGATGGGGAAGATCTCACGCACACCCCCCACCCCCCATTCCTTTTATTTCCTTTCAATAGGCTTCCTGATTAGCCAAAAGGGAACAGTGGATCTTATAATGGGTGGATTGACCCAGTGACCCAAGTTCAGGATTTGCAAAATCATCCAGGGGTATCCTGGTGTGGAAAACAACATTCTTAGCCGGGGCCCTTAGAGACCATTAAGGTTCAGCTAAGGCTGGGCAGCTTTAGCTAAGGAGTAGGTTAGTAAACTTCAGTGCTCCTCCATCTGGGATTGGGTAGGCTTCTGTTATCTAGACTGCTATTTCTGCAATCCCACTGTATTAGTTCTAATTTTGTATATTCTTTTCCTCCTTTTTACAACTCAGTATCTCTCCTCCCTTTCACTGCCAAATCCCTAAAAGAAATCATCTATACTCATTGGCTACACTTCCACCGCTCCCACTCAATTCTCACCCCCTTTTCAGTCTGGCTTCCAGCCCACCAATGAGCTGAAACTGCAATCACCAAGGTTACAAGTGATCTCTTAGCTGATAAATGCAATGGCCTTTTTCCAGTCCCCAACCTCCTTGACCTCCTGGTAGCTTTCCAGGCTGCTGAGCAATTCCTCTTCCTGGATATTCTCTCCTCTCTTGGTTTCCATAACTTTGCTCCTTCCTAGTTCTCCTCCCACAGGACTGACTACTTCTCAAGTCTCTTGTTGTACACAATTTATCTCCTGCCCCTAACTTTGAAGGTCCTCTAAGGCTCAGTACTGGCCTCTTCACACTTTCTCATTGCCTTAATGATCTCATCATTTCCACTGGGCTTGATTTTCATTCCTATGTAGATGACTTACAGATCTGTATGATGTTGTTGTTGAGACATTTTCACTTGTGTCCAACTCTTTATGATCCCATTTGGGGTTTTCTTGGCAAAGATATTGGAGTGGTTTTCTATGTCCTTCTCCAGCTCATTTTACAGATGAGGAAACTGAGGCAAACAGGGTGAAGTGCCTTGCCTAGGGTCACACAGCTAGTAAGTGTCTAAGGTTGGATTTTAACCCAGATCTTCTTGACTCCAGACTCAACACTCTATCCACTGTGCCACCTCACTGCCCAAACATCTATATAGCCAGCACCAATTTTTCTCTTGAACAACCACTTGTTGAACATTTTCACCCAGCTGTCCCGGAGGGATCTCAAACTTCCCATTTGTAAAACTGAACTCTACATTTCTTCCCAATTCCATAACTCCATCAAACCTCACTATTTCTGTTGGGGAACCTAATATCATTCTATGACTTGAATTCACAACATCAGAACCACTTTGAACTTTTCCCTTTTTCTTTCTTTTTTTTCCCCTTTTTTTTTTTGCAGGGCAATGAGGGTTAAGTGACTTGGCCAGGATCACACAGCTAGTAAGTGTCAAGTGTCTGAGGCTGGATTTGAACTAAGGCCCTCCTGAATCCAGGGCCAGTGCTTTATCCACTGCACCACCTAGCTGCACCTTTTTCCTTTATCCTTTCCCCCAATAGCTAATCTGTTGCCAGGTCTTGTTAGAGCTCCCTCTACAATAGCTCTGGCATGTATCCCCATTCTCTCTATTCAAAGAGGTTCTACTCTAGTTCTGGTCTTTGCCTTCTATTGTCTGGATGATTGTCTTACCCTCCTAAGCTGTCATTCTGCCTTCAGACTCTTTCCTCTTCAATCCATGCTCTTCAGAACTGCCAAATTGATCATCCTAAAACACAACCTGATTGTGCCCCTTATATACTAGGAAAACCTCAGTGGCTCCTTATTGCCTTTACAGTAAAAAAAAAAAAATCAAAACCCTCTGCCTAGCCCTTAATATGTGCCCTTAAAACTGTGGATCCCATGGACCTTTTCAGACTTCCTCCACATAGTTACTCTTCGTGCATTCTCCATTACAGTCAATCTGGCCTACTTCCCTTGACATGAGATTCTCCCCCTTGTCAGACTGTCCTCCAAGCCTGGAATGCCTTTCCTCTTTGCCTCCATCTCTTAGAGTCTCCAGCTTCCTTCAGAGCTTAGTCCAGGTACCACCTCCTTACACAAGGCCATTCCTGAGCCCTCTGGCTATTAGGGAGCTTCCTAAAGTTATTTACCTGGTTTACACTTTGTATTTACTTGTCTGTGTCCATTGTATCCTCCAGGAGACTGCAATCCCTTTTTGAGCCAAGACTTTCTTTCTTTTTCATCCCTAGCATAATAAATGTTTGGATTGAATTGAATTGAATGATCCCTACTCACAGTGAATTATACAATCCAGTTAAGGAGGCATTTTCTCTGGTGTTCCCCTATGCTTGGAATGCTCCCCCTTCTCCACTCTAACTACTGATCTCCCTGGTTTCCCCTAAGTCCCCACTAAAATTCTCCCTTCTACAGGAAGCCTTCCTTAATTCCTCTTAATTTCAGTGCCTTCCTTCTGTTAATTACTTCTCATTTATTCTGTGTGTAGAGCTTTTGTTTTGCATGTTGTCTACTCCATTTGAATGTAAACCTCCTTGAGGGCAGGGACTGTCTTTTCCTCTTTTTAAATCCCCAGCATTTAGCCCAGCGACTGTCACTTAGTAGGTGCTTAATAAATGTTTATTGATTGATGTGATTAGAGATAAGATTAAGATCCATGAAGAAATTAGAGAATATCTAAGATAGAATCCAGTCAAGTACCAGGTTGTATGGTATGAGTTATAAGTGTTAGACAATGACAGATGTTGGTTAGATGTAAGTTAAAATTAGCCTTGGGTGCCCCAAATGGACCGCCCCTCCCCTAGCGCAACTGCTCTCCTCAAAACCGACCAGGCATGTAAGCCTTGTGCGCCATGCCCAGCCCATGCCCTCCTCTGTGGGGATGCGCATGGGAAGCCCCAGGCACACCGACCACCCAGCCCCAGCTCCAGGCTCACTGTGGCACGTGGCTCTGTGCGGTCTAGGGGCACCAGCCAATTAGCTTTGTTGTGGGGGAGGGGGGGAGGGGGCCTTGGCCCCGGGGTTCCTAATGAGAGAGGACTTTTATATACCGGGGACGTTAAATGGCGAAATAGGGACTCCCTACAGAGAGAGAAGTTAGAAGAGGGGAGGCTACAGAAAAAGTTAAGTGAAAGGAGGAGGTCGTCAGTAGTGAAAGTGGTCGTGGTAGGAGGAAGCAAGGAAGGACAGCTATCGGAAGCGTGAAGGGGGAGGCTACAGGAACACTATGGAGAGAGCGGGGAACGCTACAGAGACAGTGAGAGGAAGAGTGAGAGAGAGGTAGTAGAGTGGAGTAGTGAAAGGACAGCTAGAGGATGGAGAAGGAGATGTGGCTCAGGGATTGTAAGCGCAGGCAGCAGCGGCAGTGGCAGCCACACGAAGCAGCCGAGTTCGTTGGCCGAGGTTTCAGGTTGTATATCTTACTTTCCTGTATTCTTATTTCAAAATTGGGTCTCATAAATAAACCCTTTTGCTTTAATTGAAAGAAGTTTTTCAACCTTTTCCTTATCAGTCTGGGAGGCAGTGGGGGAGGGGGAGCCTCCCAATTGACTCTTCCCATATTAAATTAAAAGCTGTCAGATAGCCAGACAGAAGTTCACAGATAAGACCCAGTTAATAAAATTATTTTTACATAGAGTAGTCCAGGGAAATTTCATAGAGTTGATGGGACCACTTGAACTTCGAGGATAGAGTTTGCATAAGCAGAGACCAGAGCTGTACTCCCAGAGGTGTGCTGGAGCTAACTCAAACTGACTTGTGAGAGCTGATTGTTAAAATTTCAGTATAAGCATTTACATGTACCTAGGAAATTAAAAAATGTTTCAGGGGCAGCTAGGTGGCGCAGTGGATAGAGCACTGGCCCTGGAGTCAGGAGTACCTGAGTTCAAATCTGGCCTCAGACACTTAACACTTACTAGCTGTGTGACCCTGGGCAAGTCACTTAACCCCCATTGCCTCACTAAAAAAAAAAGTTTCAATTCAGTGCATGATTTATTGTTTTAACTTTTAGACTCAAGGTGAAGGAGGAAATGTTAATTATGCAAATTAAACTTAAAGTTGTATCATGGGTACATTTCTACCTCCAACCTACCCCCCCATACCCCACTCACACCCAATGATCTGGCTGTTAAACATTCACTAACATACCACTGTTAGTACTCCCTCCAGGTGAGTTCCAAGGTCCAGAAACAGAAGTAGTCCTATTTCTTAGGTTTCAGAAGTTGATATCATCCAAGCTTTCCAATTTGGGTGAAGGAATAAATACATATCCACTGGGAAGTGGTAGCCCTGCCATATCTGGTGTGGCCCTACAGGAAGTGGAACCTTTTTAAGGGACCGCCATCACAAACCTCCACTGTGTGGATGTCACACTCTCAAGAACTTAGTCTGACACTTTTTTCATATCTTCTCCAGTGTTGGGCACCTAGTGCAGGAATTCCAGTCAGTATTTTCCACTGGTATTTCCCATAATGGATGCTCAGGAAATATTTTTTGGAAGGGAAGGACTCCATCTATGAATATCACGGAGAGACCCTTAAGCTTTAAAGTGGCCCTGGTTTTATCTTTTGTTACTATTCTACCTTATACTTAATGACGCCTCAGAGCTGCCCTAAAGTGGCATGGGATGACTATGGAAGTAGTGAGGTACTTGTCACTATAGATCTTCCAGGGAAGCTAGCTGAGTGCTTTTCATGAAAGTTATAGAAGAATTATATAGAACATATATCTGTTTTGGATAAATGTTATACTTACATGACTTTTGAGGTCCCTTCTAATTCTGAGATCCGGTGATTCTGAAATGGTGGGTAGAAAACCCTGGGGAAGGGTGAAGGAACAGCTTTAGAGAAGAAAGAAAACCCTCTCTTGGGGAGAAGAAGGGAGGATGAGAGGCTAAATATAGAAGTGGTAAAGCAGGAAGCAAAGTCATCTGTTGAGAGGAAGGTCAAGGGGAATGAAGGCCTAAAGGCCAAGGATTATGATTGTGGGGAATATTCTAGGGTGTCAAGAATAGATGAATAAAGGGGGGCATCTAGGTGGCACAGTGGATAAAGCACCAGCCCTGGATTCAAGAGGACCTGAGTTCAAATCCGACCTCAGACACTTGACACTTCCTAGCTATGTGACCCTGGGCAAGTCACTTAACCCTCATTGCCCCACTAAAAAAACAAAAACCAAAAAACCCAAAACACAATTGGCAGACCAACTTGCAATAGGACAGCATGAATCTGTAATAGAAAAATGTCTGCACTATTCTGTCTGTCTCTACTAATACTCTGTTGCCTTACAGTCAGAGCAAGGCAGGCAAATAGAAAACATAAACTGGGCTTGGGGTCACCACAGCAAACGAAGAACATGAGGGAGTCTATTTATTTATTTATTTGGGGGGGAGGCAATTGGGGTTAAGTGACTTGCCCAGGGTCACACAGCTAGTAAGTGTCAAGTGTCTGAGATCGAATTTGAACTCAGGTCTTCTTGACTCCAGGGCCAGTGCTCTATCCACTGCTCCACCTAGCTGCCCCTTATTTTTATTTTTTTAATAAAAACGTTTTTATTTACAGTTTTGGGTTCCAATTTTTATCCCTCTTTCCCTCCCTGAGGCGGCAAACAATCAGATATGGGTTATACATGTATGATTCTGTAAAACATCACCATATTTGTCATTTTGTACAAGCAAACTTGATTAAAAGAAAAAAAATGAAATAAAGTGAAAAATAGCCTGCTTCAGTCAGTTCCATCAGTATCAGTTCTTTCTTTAGAGGTGAATAGTATGTTTCATCAGTGGTCTTTTGGGATGGTCTTGAATCGGATTGTTGAGAATAGTCAAGACACAGTGATGAGGGAGTCTTTAGGGTTGGAAGGGTAAGTTTCAGTGTTAATAGATTTGTGTTCTCCCCCATGTGAGTATTCCCCACACTGATACAGATAGCAATCCCACTCATACCTGAGGACTCAGCATGATAGGATGAGAAATGCACTGGCTTCAAGGTCAGAGAACCTGGGTTCAAATTCCACCTCATTGTGAGACTTGAGAATCAGCCCTACACGCCGACTACCAGATCCATCTAAGTAAGGAGACCAGAAAGCTGGCCAAAAAGCTTGCTCCAGGATGATGAGGATGATGGTCATTCATATTTATATATCACTTGATAGTTTGTAAATCCCTCTTCCTTCTGGGCATTATGCCCGGGGTTACAGGCCTAGCTGGATTCCTTTGGGGCCCACCGGGGATCCGGCAAGCTATGTGGGTTCACTGGAGCCAAAGGGGGCTCCCACATGCAGTCAGGGTAACTGGGTCTGGGGGAGAGCTGTTTCAGCTGCTTCCCTTCTTCAGGAAATCCATTTGGTATTTTGCACTCCCCTCCCATGTTGCTCCCCACTCCAGGTTTGGGGCTGCTGAGTGTGCAGTTCTTGCTAAATTCCTTCCACTTACCACATGGCAGACAGCGTGAGGCCAGAACCCAACCGGCAGTGGTGTGTGCAGAAATCCGGGGAAGGGGGCTGGGGGTGAGGTCACTCCTGGAGAAGCCGGGGGTGGCTGACTAGAGCAAGCCCCCAGGGAGACAGGAATTGGGTTTCCTGGACTGACTCAAAGCCAGATGAGTCATTTTTGCAGTCGACATTTTTGGGAAGAGATGTGGCCATTTTGTAGCTTCAAAATTAGCCCAAGTACCTTTTGTAAAGCAGAGAGAAATGAGTGCAGGCTTTCACCACAGTTAAAGAAACCACCTGGAAACCTGCTAAGAGCACCCGGCACTGCACCCCAAGTCCAAAGGGGATCTCTCCAGTTCTCACTGGTTTTCTGCCTCTAGTCTTTGGGATCCTCCAGCTCCTTCCCCACCCAGCAGCCCCTCCCCCCTCCAAATTCCAGATCCAGGAATGGAGGAAACCCCCTTTTCCTTAATCCAAACAAGACTAAGTGAGGATTAAAAGAGGAATTGGAGGGAAAGGTAAAAAGAAACAGAAGTTATAGTTATACCTCATTTGGTGATCTTATTTTAGCCCCCATGGATTTAATGACCACCTCTATGTTGACGATTTTCAAATCTACTTCTCCTGCCCCAACCTCTCTACTGACCTTCAATCTCACATCTCCAACTGCCTTTCAGACATCACTAACTGGACGTCCAGTAGACATCTTAAACTAAACATGTGCAAAACAGAACTCATTGTCTTTCCTTCTAAGCCCTTCTCCCTCCCCCCTTCCTCTTCTCTATTACTACAGAGTGCAACACCAATCTCCCAGTCCCTCAGGCTTACAACCTAGGAGTCACCCTGGACTCTTCACTTTCTCTCACCCCATTCCCCCATATCCAATCTGTTGTCAAGGCCTGTCAACTTTATCTTTGCTATATCTTTCCAATATGCCACCTTTTCTCCTCTTACACTCTAGTTCAGACCCTCATGAGTCTGCTTGCCTCAAGTCTCCCCCCACTCCAATCTATCCTCCCTTTAGCTACTAAAGTAATTCAGGTACACACACACATATGCACACTCTCCAGTGACTCCTTTATTGCCTCCAGAATCAAATACAAAAGCCTCAGTTTGGCATTCTCCTCCTCCTACTTTTCCAGTATTCTTTTCTTTTTTCTTTTTTTTTTTGATGGGGCAATGAGGGTTAAGTGACTTGCCCAGGGTCACACAGCTAGTAAGTGTCAAATGTCTGAGGCAGGATTTGAACTCAGGTCCTTCTGAATCTAGAGCCAGTGCTTTACCCACTGCGATACCTAGCTGCCCCCTTTTCTAGTATTCTTATACCTCATTCCTCAACATGCACTCTTGTTGACTATAGTGACACTGGCCTCCTGGCTGGTTCCACAAACAAGATACTTCATCTCTTGGGACAGAGAAAATGCCCAAGCATCTCAGCTAAAATCTAACCTTCTGGAGGAAGCCTTTTCTGATCCCCTTAATTCTAATGGCATCCCTCAGTTAATTATTTCCTATTTTCCCCTGTATATAGCTTGCTTCTGAGGGCAGGGACTGTCTTTTGTTCCTTTTTATATCTCCAGGGCTTACCAAACCTGACACATAGTAAGTGCTTAATAAATACTTATTGATTGTTTGATATGATTGTCTAATGAAAATGGGGAAATTTATATTGATTTAATCCTTCATGGAAAGATTAATCTCTATTCTTATCTATCCCTTTAACCCAAAGATTGTTTAGTGTACTCAATCAATAGTAGATCCTTCTGTTGTGAGAAAAGAATGGGATTTGGCAGATACACAAAGGCCCACCTGGAGATTAACATAAACTGATTGAATTAAGTGAGAGTGATTGACTTTTCTGATTAGCCTACTTCAGGTTAATTAGATGGTAACTACACCTGGCTGGCCCTTAAGAAGGTATTGTTCTCAGAAGCTAAGGACTTTGAACTCAACATGAGACCACCTTCAAGTCCAGTGAACCAATGGATTTGGATGACACCAACCAATCATCTTGAAGCAGTATGTAAGGACCGCCTCTACTCCAGACCTATAAAAAGCTTCCACACTCAGTTTGAGGGGAGTTCATGGTTGAAGCAGGCTCTTGGGGGAGGACTTGAGGAAGAACCTGACGAGGCTGGAACTCTAGGTTAGATAGACCTTTTCTTAACTTTCTGAACTCCACGTAAATACCTGGTATGCTTTAATAAATGCTTAATGTGGGCAGCTAGTTGGCACAGTGGATAAAGCACTGGCCCTGGATTCAGGAGTGCCTGAGTTCAAATCCAGCCTCAGACACTTAACACTTACTAGCTGTGTGACCCTGGGCAAGTCACTTAACCCCAATTGCCTCACACACACAAAAAATGCTTAATGCCCAAAGACTGGTGCTAAAGCTTCTAATTTAAGGTGACCACACATTTAGATTTTTAACATCACACTTTATTTCAGTAGAATTATGATTTCATCATTGTGGGCACCCCTAGGGTAGATCTCAACCCATCTCCACCATTTCTTCCTGTGCAGTTTCTATCCTCCATAAAGGATTCACTGAATACACTAGTTGACTTTCCCTAAATCTTTTAATATATTGTGGGTACCAGAGTTGCTCTCAACATGTCCATCAGTCTCAACTACATGACTAGCCTACTTCCATTTCTGCTAATACGAATTAATGGATAAACAAAAGAATGAATGAATTAAAAGGCATTTATTTAGCACTTACTGTGTGCTATGTACTATCCTAAATATTGGGGATGCAAATAGAAAAATCTGGTAAGACCCTGCATGCAAGGACCTCACATTCTAACAGAAGACAATAGATGTGGTGGTGGCCAAGGAGATGTGTTGGGATTAAGGAAGTCACAGGGATTGTGAGTAGAGCCATAGATTATTTGTCATGTTCATTTCTGGAATGGTCTCATTGATCGTTCCAAAAAAACATCCAAATAATGCCATAGGACAATGCCTGGAGCAGCAAAACCCACAGAAGAATGTGCTGAAATCATCTTCTAACCAAGAACAGTTTGGAAGGTCAGAAGGAGGGAACTGCTGTGTTGATACCAGAGTGGAGCCCAGCCCCACGGTCACCCTGACACAGATCCAGCCAAGGAAAGCCTCACCAGAGAAGGAGACCCCCAGAGCCCCTGAATCAGCTGAAGCACCAGTGTCGTCTGGAACTTAACTCACAATCTGGTAAGAGAGCTGAGCCCTTGGCAGGGGGGAGACTACAGGGGTCTATGCTGGTGCTGAGGCAGAACTCGGGTTTTTCACCCCTGCTGGGAACCAGGTAGGCTTGAGTAGCAGTTGCTAAGGTGGGGGAGGGGCACAGGCTTGTCAGAGCTGACTACCACAACACACAAAGCTGGTTGATTAGGAGGTTGGTCTGTGGTCATTTACGGACCAGGGAACAGGCCAGGCAAGGGAAGAACCTGATCCTCCTTAAATCATACCACCTGGGACTTCTTAAGCTTGGGATACTGCAGCCTGGAAACAGTGCCCCACTTTAAGGAGCTAAAAGTCAAGTAAAAGAAAGGCAAGATGAGCAGACAAAGGTGACGACCATAGAAAGTTTCCTTAGTGACAAGTAAGATAGAGGTGCACCCTCAGAGGAAGATGTCAACATCAGGGCCCCTATATCTAAAGCTTCCAAGAAAAATATGAATTGGTCTCAGGCCATAGAGGCACTCAAAAAGGACTCTGAAGATAAAATTAGAGAGGTAGAGGAAAAAATGGAAAGAGAAATGAGGGAGATGCAGGAAAGACATGAGAAAAAAGTCAACAGCTTGAAAAGTCAAATTGGCCAAATGGAAAAGGAGGTACAAAAGCTCTCTGGTGAAAATCATTGCCTAAGAATGAGGATTAAACAAATGGAAGCCAATGACTTTATGAAAAACCAAGACATAATAAAGCAAATCCAAATGAATAAAAAAAAGAGGGCAATGTGAAATATCTTCTGGGAAAAACTGCTGACCTGGAAAATAGGTCCAGGAGAGATAATTTGAAAATTATTGGTCTACCTGAAAACCATGATCAAGGAAAGAGCTTAGACATCATCTTCCAAGATATTCTCAGGGAAAATTGCCCTGAAATTCTAGAAGCAGAAGCTAAAATAGAAATTGAAAGAATCCACCAATCACCTCCAGAAAGAGATCCCCAAAGGAAAACTCCTAGGAATATTATAGCCAAATTCCAGAGCTCTCAGGTCAAGGAGAAAATATTGCAAGCTGCTAAAAAAGAAAGAATTCAAGTACTATGGAGCCCCAGTCAGGATAGCACAAGATCTAGCAGCTTCTACATTAAAGGACCGGAGGGCATGGAATATGATATTCGAGGGCAAAGGAAATGGGATTACAACCAAGAATCACCTACCCAGCAAAACTCATCATCATCTTTCAGAGGAAAAAATGTGACTTTAATGAAAAAGAAGACTTTCAGATATGTATGATGAAAAGAAGGTAGATAGATTCTGGAGAACAAGAGCGTGTGTGTGTGTGTGTGTGTGTGTGTGTGTGTGTGTGTGTGTGTGTGTGTGTAATGATTCCCTTTAGTCACCCTTCTTCTATTCTTTTAAGCCTCTTGGCAAATGGGCTAACCCAAGTTTAGGGTAACCAACAAACCTCAAACCTATTGGTGAGTTAGGGGGATGTCTATCCCAAACACATGACTTTTCCCCCAGTGCAATAGGAGGATCAGAACAATTTGTTTCAATGGCCACAAAGGTGAATGAAGCAGACATTCTGCAGTGCTTAGAGCTTGTTCAGATATTGAAGGTGTCAAGTTTATCCACTTAATCCCAGGCCATTGTCAATTGTCTTGACTTTTGTCTTGCCACTACACTTTGATTACTAGGAGAGTGAGGTTGATAACTTTGTGCAACTCTGCCTCACTTAAATCCAATTCACAAAAGAGGGAAGACATCACCCTGTGAAATCATTGGTTCTCTTCAAAATGGAAGGACAAATAACAACAATCCTAATTTTCCAACTGGTTGTGTTAATACTGATGTGACAAGTAAAATTAAATGTGTGGTTGCCTTATTCCTGTCCCAAGTGTAGGGAAAATTAGCTAGGGTTTCTAATATATTTATTACTTATAAATTAGAAGCTTTAGCACCAGTTTTGGGCATTAAATATCTATTAAAGCATACCAAGTATTAGTCAAAAGAGAACACCTGGGTCAGAAAGTTAAGAAAAGGGATATCTAGCCTAAAGCTCTAGCCTGTCCTGCTTCTTCCTCCAAGTCCTCTACCATGAGCCTGTTTAAGAGCCAAACTTCCAGAGGAAACTTTTTTCTTCCTCCAGAGGAGAGGAGGTCCTTACACACTGCTTCAAGCTAATTGGCTAGCATCACCCAAATCCATTGGTTCATTGGACTTGAGGGTGGTCCCGTGTCGAGGTCAGAATTCACACATTCTGAAAATATACCCTCTTGAGGGCCAGGCAGGTGTGGTTTTTGCCTTTTTTGGGGGGGGCAGGGCAATGACTTGCCCAGGGTCACACAGCTAGTGTCAAGTGTCTGAGACCAGATTTGAACTCAGGTCCTCCTGAATCCAGGGCCAGTGCTTTATCCACTGCACCACCTAGCTGCCCTGCAGTGTGGTTTTAATTGAATTAACTTTAAGCGAGTTAATCAGCAAAGTCAGTCAATCCAATCAATCCCCTCAGCTGGGGCCTTTGGGCATTCCAAAACCCATTATTTTCTCACAAACCCCCTTGTACTTCATTAAGAAACATAGTTTCCTTAAATGAAGCAATAACATTACAGATACTTATAAAGGGTTCTATGATGACTAACAATGTAAAGGGAATGAAAAGAGAAAAGAAATTGAGCAACTGCATTGATAAAAACTGCCCCCTTTAGTTTTTTTATTTGTAATATCCACCTACTAAAGGTATCCTGAGCCCCTGCATGCCTCAGCAGAGGTTGCCTCTGAACTCTAGGCTAGATGCCATTGATTCCATCTGTTAGGAATACCTTCCTTGCTTCAAAGCACAGCTCAGATGCCACTCCCTTCATGAGACATGTTGTGATTTCCCCCTCCCCAAAGCAGTCCCTCCTTTCACCCTCACCAAATTACCTTGCATTGATTTTGTATATACTTTTCTCTGTGTGTGCTATTTCACCTAAGTAATGATAAGTTTCTTCAGGGCAGGATTGTTTTGTTTTTGTCTTTATCTCTTGCACATAGTAAGCACTTAACAAATTCGTACTAATGAATAGTAGATACTTTTGGCCTACCAGTCATCACTGGTAATGTGTTGCAACCTATCATGTATCTGTTTGTTACCTGCTAGATGGCTTGTATTAGATTGAGTTTGGTTTTGTCCTTAGATAATGTTAAATTCATCTGCTTCACCTCTGTGAGGGCCAAAATTTGATATACGGAGCGTTATTTGGGTGACTCACTTTAATACTGGGGTCCTGGAAATATGAGGGACCTTTTAGGTTCTCTCTCCACTCTGAACTGCACTTTTTAGATATTTCTCCCAGGCCAATAAGAAAGGAGCCTCTAAGCTTTAGTTCACAAAAGGATCATATTATTATTTGGGAATTAATTAAACAACAAAGGTGAAACTTATAAAAATCAAAGATAAGGAAATAGGAAAATAGAAATACAGATAAATATTCTTAACTCTTAGCTTAATGTATTTAATCCTCAGACCGTTTCCAATGAAGCTAGTTCAAAGAAGTTTAGGGCTTTCTGTAATTAGCTCACCAACCCCGGACTCATACCACACCAACCACGCCGAGACAGAACGAACACGCCAGACAGAGAGTGAACACGCCACCAGCGCAAGGGCCAAGACCGAGGTCTGGAAGACCTCTAGTGTTCTGGAAGCAGCTTGCCTCTCTTCAGGGAGCATTCAATCTCCCCTCCCCCAAAAGGGGAGGTCCTTCAAAAGCTGCCTATGGAGAGTTCTCCTTCTGACCTCAGTACCATACGTAACCTCGGGGTGGGCCAGGTGTGGCCCCTCCCAAATGATTCAGCTAAAACTGCAATATTAATGTTTACCACAAATAATTTTTACCACACCCCTCAGTTTAAATGGTGTCTAAGGCCAAGCTCAACCCAGTCCATATGGCATTTGAGGGTTTTGTGATTCTCAGACCAGTAGTCTCTGTTTGCCATCTGCATCTTCATTATTCCAAAATAGCTGCCTTTCTTTTCTGTCTTTTGAGATAACTATGAGAGTCATAACTAGGAATTCCAACAACTAAGCCAAGTTCAGTTTATAGGGGCCAGAAGATAGAACAGTAAAGGGTACCTGAGGTGTGACAGCTCCTGGGCATGGTTAAAGTAAGAAGGCAATAGCATCTGAAATTGAGGAACTTGATGTTCAGTGCAAATGTGCTGAGAGAGGAGTTGGAGTGCTCTGCATAAGGAACAAAGGGAAGACCAGTTTGACTAAACTGTTGTTTGTCCTTCATTCTCAAAGAGAACCATAATATTGGGAGGTAATGTCATGACTTACAGTGAATTGGATTTAAGTGAGGGAGGGCTGTACAAAGTCACCAGCCCCACTCTTTCCTCCAGAGCCATCTGGATCGAGTAGCAAGATATACAACTGTAATGATTGGAATGACGCCACCTGCTGGATACTTACTGTAGAAGAGTTCTGCCCATGAAGCGAAGGTCTTTGAGGGCAAGACCAGGCATCAGGAAGTGACACAGACTAGTGGGAGGAGGAAGGAAGAGACTGGCGCTCAGGCTGGCGCTCTTTCCTCTGGACTCTGGTGGAGAGCGGAGCTAGAAATGTGCTCTCCCTTTAATAGATAGGAATCTAGGCCTTTTTCTCTCTCTTTACCAAATTCTTATTCTCCTTAATAAATGCTTAAAAGTTTAACTCTTGCTAAAGCTTATAATTTATTGGATTCATTAGATTCATTAGATATTTTAGACAGTTTAGCTAGAATTTTAGCCCTTAACAGATGGCTGACCACGAAGAGGAAAGCTAAACCTCAGTCTTCTTCTGATCTTCTGGTTGGGTAAGAAATTTCCCCTCCCTCTCCCTTTAACTGCTAAGTACTGGTGTACTGGCTGTGTTTTCCTCTGTTAAGGGCTAAAATTCTAGCTAAACTGTCTAAAATATCTAATGAATCTAATGAATCCAATAAATTATAAGCTTTAGCAAGAGTTAAACTTTTAAGCATTTATTAAGGAGAATAAGAATTTGGTAAAGAGAGAGAAAAAGGCCTAGATTCCTATCTATTAAAGGGAGAGCACATTTCTAGCTCCGCTCTCCACCAGAGTCCAGAGGAAAGAGCGCCAGCCTGAGCGCCAGTCTCTTCCTTCCTCCTCCCACTAGTCTGTGTCACTTCCTGATGCCTGGTCTTGCCCTCAAAGACCTTCGCTTCATGGGCAGAACTCTTCTACAGTAAGTATCCAGCAGGTGGCGTCATTCCAATCGTTACACATCATGATGGCCCCGGATGTTCAAGGCAATTGAGGTTAAGTGACTTGCCCCCAGGGTCACACAGCTAGTAAGTGTCAAGTGTCTGAGGCCAGATTTGAACTCAGGTACTCCTGAATCCAGGGCTGGTGCTTTAACCACTGTGCCATCTAGCTGCCCCCTGAACCCACCATTTTCAAAGCAATGCCTTCTACTTTTGTGTAGAGCTCATTGTTAGAAAGGCTTTCCTAACATCAAACTTAAATTTGCTTCTTTGTAATTTCCACTCATTGCCAGTCATTCTAATTTTGACCTGTGGAGCCAACCAGAATAAACCTAACCCTCCATGTTACAGCAATTCACATTTTTGAAGATATCTTGCATTTTCCCTGTCCCCCTCAAATTTCTTTTCAAAATTAAACATCACAAGATATTTCATATGGAATGATATCAAGGCCTTTAACTGGATTTCTGGGTTGGCAAAGGGAGTCTAGAGGTGATTTCTTCTATTGCTTAGTAGAGTGGAGCATCTCTAAACCCCAGTGGATTGTTTTGGGGAAATCTGAGACTCTCTGTGCCCCAAGACACCAACATATTCCCACTTAGTTCATAACACCCTTTACTATCCTGGATGCCTTCTTCTTTTTTTTGGAGGGGGGGGGGTTGGGACAATGAGGGTTAAGTGACTTGCCCCCAGGGTCACACAGCTAGTAAGTGTCAAGTGTCTGAGGCCAGATTTGAACTCAGGTACTCCTGAATCCAGGGCTGGTGCTTTAACCACTGTGCCATCTAGCTGCCCCCTGAACCCACCATTTTCAAAGCAATGCCTTCTACTTTTGTGTAGAGCTCATTGTTAGAAAGGCTTTCCTAACATCAAACTTAAATTTGCTTCTTTGTAATTTCCACTCATTGCCAGTCATTCTAATTTTGACCTGTGGAGCCAACCAGAATAAACCTAACCCTCCATGTTACAGCAATTCACATTTTTGAAGATATCTTGCATTTTCCCTGTCCCCCTCAAATTTCTTTTCAAAATTAAACATCACAAGATATTTCATATGGAATGATATCAAGGCCTTTAACTGGATTTCTGGGTTGGCAAAGGGAGTCTAGAGGTGATTTCTTCTATTGCTTAGTAGAGTGGAGCATCTCTAAACCCCAGTGGATTGTTTTGGGGAAATCTGAGACTCTCTGTGCCCCAAGACACCAACATATTCCCACTTAGTTCATAACACCCTTTACTATCCTGGATGCCTTCTTCTTTTTTTTGGAGGGGGGGGGTTGGGACAATGAGGGTTAAGTGACTTGCCCAGGGTCACACAGCTAGTAAGTGTCAAGTGTCTGAAGCTGGATTTGAACTCAGGTCCTCCTGAATCCAGGGCTGGTGCTTTATCCACTGCAACACCTAGCTGCCCCCCTGGATGCTTTCTTCTTAATGGTGCAGAAGCTATCTCTGGTTCTGTCCATGGAATTTGAAAAGAACTATAAAATAAAACGGTTGGATTCATCCATGTTTATGGTGCCTTCCAGCTCTGACACTATAATTTTGTGGTTCTTATTGCCGTTGCCTGACATCAGGACAGAAGAAATGCAGCATAAGACCTCTCTACCCAGTCATGGGCACTCACCCATTCAGACAAGATGAGTCAATCACTGATGAATACCCAGGGTGACCTCATCAGGAGTTCATTAACTACCAGAGGAGGAACCAGGAACCATGGCTGAGTCACAGTCCAGACAGCCTAACCAAAACCAGGATTTTGTTTGAGAAAGTGATACCCTTATAGCCAGGATCCATAGGATAGGGGTCTGTGACCCATGATTCTACAGAGGCCTAGGACCTCCCTTCAAAAAACCAACTCTATGAAATTCTCACCAATATCAGGATATCCTGAATCAGTCATACATCCCAGGGCCTCTCTTTCAAGAGGTTTCTGGATCCCCAAGAAGTTCATTATTTATAATTATCTTCTCACAATTATTTTCTCTTGGCGACCCAGTTTAGTTGGCTTTCTTTCCCTTACTTCAGAAAGGTCAGTTCTTGAGAAAGCTCTAATCTCAGAGAGAGCCGAAAGGAATGAAAGGAATGGAGATAGACTCTTTTGTCTAGTTCAGTGAACTGATGGGATTATACTACACCTAGATAATGGACTTTCCCTTGAGCAACTTAGGGGGTAGTCCTTCCCCCAGATGTCATCCATAGAGATCATTTTAATATGGACCACCCTCAAGTCATGTCAACCAATAGGATTGAATGATGTTGGCCAATTCGCTTTGATCAGTGTATAGTGACATGCTTCTATCAAAAGAGGATAGGGGCAGTTAGGTGGTGCAGTGGATAAAGCACCGGCCCTGGATTCAGGAGGACCTGAGTACAAATCTGGCCTCAGACACTTGACATTTACTAGCTGTGTGACCCTGGGCAAGTCACTTAACCCCAATTGCCTCACCCAAAAAAAAAAATTCTAAGAAACAAAAGAGGATAGAAGCTGAGACCACAGAGGCTCCTAGTTGTCACCATCTTGGATTGGATTCTTGGCTAGGGAAGGCTGTCACTTGGTGAGGGCTCTCCTCTTAGGATAGAGTAGGTAATGTAGGACTTCTGAACCTTGTTTGTAAACCATGTGTGCTTTCTCTCTCTCTCTCTCTCTCTTAGAGACATGACTCTGGAGTTTTTCGGCTTGTGTTAAATGCCATGTGGTCAATGCTTTACTGATATTCAATATTAATAATAAATACTTATTGTGTAAACAGTAAATAGCCATTAATATATAAGTAGCAAATAATTTAGAAAATCCAGCCTAGCCACAAATAATTTTAAAAATACAGTTTGGTGGGCCATGAAGAAGAGCATTTCAAATTCTGAAACTTCTGGCATCTGAGTAAGAAATTCTGTGTTTGTATGTCTAACTCTATTTTTTGTAATTTTTTAATGTGTCTGTCTCTTAAGTTTTCATATGTCTCTTTATCTCTATTTCTGTCTAAGTATTTGGGGAATTTCACTCTCAAACTTTCTGATATGACCTAAGCACAAACAGGGAGATAAGGGGAAAAAAAGCTTTTTTGAGAAGATTTGAGGCTTTGGCCTTAACAAACAAAGCCCAAATCTTACAGATTGAGTTAATAAGATTCTGATAGGTTTTTTTGTAAAAAGGGTGTTTTTAAATTCTTATAGAATGGGATGAAGGTACTTTACTAGTAAAAGCAGGCATGAAAAAAGAACAACTTATTAAACTGTTATACCTGACACAAAATTCACTTTAATTTATCATGGGAACCTTTGTGGCCTAGATATGGTTCTCTTAACTATTGAACATGGAGAGAGTTAAAATTAATCCCAGTGAACAAAGCTCCCAATGACTTAATTTAATGGCATGTGTGGAGTAGGTTAACCAACCCTGAGATCATGCCCAGAGAAAAGTGCCCAGCTTCTCTCTCCAAATCTGCCTCAACTCCTCCAGCTTCTCTGGCTAAGACGCTATGCTAGAATGCTGCTACTGAGCACATGGTCCCACCTCTTCTGGTGGACTCCATTTTCCTTCTGGAGACTGAGGCTCAGCCCACTTCTCCTGTGGCCACACCTCTTCCTCCTCCTACCATGGCCCAGACAATGTCTCCTACTCCCCACCTCCTTACCCTTTGGCTATTTGGGCAGAGGAATTGTATCCCTGTACTTTGTTGTTCCACCCAATTACACCCCCATGGCTTCAACAGCCACAGGACCATCTTGCAATTCTGACCCTTCCTGTTCCAGGTCTTCTAAATCAATCTCAAGTGAAAGTCTTATATTAGAGAGAACAGAGAAATCTGATACTAGCCTACCTCTATAAGAGATAGTTACTCATGACTGGAGAGGAGCTGTAGTGCTGATTAGAAAACACAAGCCTTTTGGTCCAAAAGACTTAATCACCTGGAAAAGAGATAGTCCTAAATTTGAAGAAGATCCAACAACAGTTGTAAACCAGTTTAGGGAAATATTTAGGGGATTCCAATCCATTTGGGGTAATGTAACAGATCTCATGCAAACAATACTTTCCCCAGGTGAAAGGGCAAACATTATAGATGCAGCAAATTCCTTAGTAGTTACAGGAAAGGAAACTACACGCTGACCTTTAGAAGATCTCAGCTGGGACCCCAATATCCCTGAGCATTTTAATAATTTACAAGAGTCAAGAGAAACATTGCTAAAAGCAATGGAATCGTGTGCTAGCAAAACAGGTAACTGGCAAAATTTTCTAGATATCACTCAGGAAGCTAATGAAAGACCTAATAAATTTTATGACAGATTATGTAAGAGTGCTAAGCAATATGCTGGGTTAGAGTCCTTAAATCCTAGAGATGCACATTTCATCTGTAGTCATTTTGTTAATCAGTCTTCACCAGAAAAAAGGAGGTATTTTGAAAGGCAATGTCCAGGATGGAATGTCTTGAGCACAGAAAGGATAAAAGAAATAGCATCATATGTATATGAAAGGAATGTGAGGGAAGAGAGAGAGAGAAAAAAGAAAGACAGAAAGTAAAGAAGGAAGTGCAAGACAGACTTACTAAAAAGAAAAAAGAAAAAGAGAAAAAAGTGATGGAAGAGAGGAAAATAGAAGAGAAACTTAAGCTGAATAAAAAGGTGCAAGATAAGGAGCAAGTACCAAACACCATGACCCCTGAGGAAATAAACACAAGCCAAAGTATTTTAGTTCCCCTACAGGAAATATCTAGAAATCTAGTTCAAGCGGCAAAAAGTCACCATCAGCCTTCATGAACTTGTTACTACTGCCATAGGTAAGAGCATATTTTGCAGGAGTATAGAACAAGACAGTGAGACCTTGGAGGAAGGAGATTAAGGTGACTTTTTAGAAGTTCCCAGAGTGGAGAGAACCAAAACAGCTCTAGATTCTCTCAGAAAAACACTTAGGCCTGATGGTGCAGGGGAAGGGAAAAGACTATGGAATCTGAAGATTTTACTTTCCTAGACTCTGACATCCTCAGTCCCCTTGTGCCAATCCATTGGCCTCCCCAAAATAATGAACCCTATGTAACCTTTAAGGTTGGAGACACTTATTATAATTGTTTATTAGATATAGGAGCCTCGAGATCAGTCCTAGTAAGAAAACATGACCCTGAATGTACATCTATTGGATCTCTGTAGTTGGTGTTTCAGGGAAAACTCAGTTACAAAATTAACTCCCCATATGGTTCTACGGGCCCACTTACAGTAGAACATTCATTCCTTCTTATGCTCAACTCTCCTGCAAATTTACTGGGTCATGAACTCCTATATAAATTTAGAGCAACTATATCTTGTTGTCCTGATAGTGCCATTTCCCTAAAATTGCCAGAGGACACTATCCTCTTGTTGATACTTTTGATCCCAGACACTCAGGAAACAGTGGAAAATTTATTTGAAATCCTTTCTGATATTCTTGAGTCCCTTTGGGCTTCTTCATCTTCTGATGTAGGACTCCTTAAATCTGCTGTCCCTGTTACAATTAAGACCAAAGGAGGGGGTGCAGCTAGGTGGCGCAGTGGATAGAGCACTGGCCCTGGATTCAGGAGGACCTGAGTTCAAATCCTGCCTCAGACACTTGACACTTACTAGCTGCGTGACCCTGGGCAACTTACTTAACCCCAATTACCTCACCAAAAAAAAAAAAAATCAAGGGATTATTTTCCTGTGTCACCTATTGTTCCTGATCTCACCTTGTAACAAAACTCCCTGTTAAAAAACCTAAGCCACAGTCAGATGGCAAACCTGTTTATGCAATTAATTCTTTTTTTAATGTAATAAACATTTTTATTTATAGTTTTGGATTCCAATTTCTATCCCTCCTTCCCCTCCCTGAGGTGGGCAAGCAATCAGATTTGGGTTATACATGTATGATTATGTAAAACATTGCCATATTTATCATTTTGTACAAGAAAACTTGATTAAAAGAAAAATGAAAAAAATGAAAAATAGCATGCTTCAGTCTGTTCCATCAATATCAGTTCTTTTTTTGGAGGTGGATAGTGTGTTTCATCAATAGTCATTTGGGATTGTCTTGGATCATTGTATTGCTGAGAATATTCAAGTCATTCACAGTTCTTCATCAAACAATATTGCTGTTTCTGTGCACAATGTTCTCTTGTTTCTGTTCGCTTCACTATACATCATTTCATACATGTCTTTCCAGGCCTTTCTAAAAGTCATCCTGCTTGTCATTTCTTATAGCAAAGTAATATTCCATCACCATCATATACCACAGTTTGTTTAGTCATTCCCCAATTGATGGGCATTCCTTTGATTTCCAATTCTTAGCCACCACAAAAAGAGCTGCTATAAATATTTTTGTACAAATAGGTCCTTTTCTCTTTTGGGGGATGTCTTTGGGATATAAACCTAGCAGTGGTATTCCTGGATCAAAGGGTATGCATAGTTCTATAGCCCTTTGGGCATAGTTCCAAATTGCTTTCCAGAGTGGTTGGATCTGTGAGAAAATAATGGGATTTGGCAGCTACTCAAAGACCCACCTGGAGATTAATTTAAACTGATTGAATTAAGTGAGAGTGATTGGCCTTGCTGATTAGCCTACTTAAAGTCAATTAGATTGTAACCACACCTGGCCAGCCCTTAAGAAGGTATTGTTCTCAGAAGTTAAGGACTTTGAATTCAACATGAGACCACCTTTAAGTCCAGTGAATCAATGGATTTGGATGACACTCACCAATCAGCTTGAAGCAGTGTATAAGGACTGCCTGTGCTCCAGACTTATAAAAAGCTTCCAGGGGCAGCTAGGCGGCTCAGTAGATAAAGCACTGGCTCTGGATTCAGGAGGACCTGAGTTCAAATCCCGGCTCAGACACTTGACACTAGCTGTGTGACCCTAAGCAAGTCACTTAACCCTCATTGCCCTGGAAAAAAAAAAAGAAAAAAAAAGCTTCCACATTCAGTTTTCTGGGGCAGTTCGTGGTTGAAGCAAGCTCTTGGTGGAAGACTTGAGGAAGAACCAGACCAGGCCTTTTCTTAACTTTCTAAACTCCACATGTTCTCTTTTTACTAATACCTAGTATGCTTTAATAAATGCTTAATGCCCAAAGACTGGTGCTAAAGCTTCTGATTTAAGGCGACCATACATTTAGATTTTAAACATCACAGTTGGTGACCATGAAAGGGATGTGATGAACCCTTCAACCTTCTGATCTTCATGTTGGGTAAGAAAGTTTCATTTGTACTTTTCTCCTATTTTCATTGATTTTATGTGCCTGTCCCTTTAAATTTTCAACTGGATTTCTTCTACTTGCTAAATACCTGCTTTTCTCTAACTTTAGTCTGGTTAATCAGACAAATGGGGAATAAGATCGTGTTAATGCTTCATTTCTGTGGATTTTCTATTTTGATTTATCTTTACTTGCTTTCACCTTTAATTAATAACTTTATAAAGCATTCGTATTATTAAAGAGAAAATAAAGGGGTTGAAGACACTTTATCATCATCATATTTCAAGAATCTGCTTCTACTGCCACAAATGGGACATATTTTGCAGAAATGCAGAAGTAGACAGCAAGATGTTAATATGAGATCTGGAGATTTTAGATATCAAAATCAAAAATGCTCTAAATTCACACAGAGAAATAATGTCAGTTCAAATGTTACATAAGGGTTTCCTTTTTATGACATTATATCTACAATTAAAAATTAATAGTATGAGTTTCTTTTCATAGAGATTTTCATTCTTTTTAGATTGTATTAAGCAAGTTTGAATTTCATTGTCTTTTATTCTTCCATGTGTATTTTGTTCTATTCATCTATCTATTTTTGAAGCAATGCAAGATGGTCTTGATTTCATAATACAATATTAAGTCTGGAAGTATTATTCTTCCATATTCTAAATTGTTTTTCCAAATGACTATTGGATCAAATTATATAAAGTATTTCCTTGGTAAATTGATTGCCATGACATGTAATTTTTTTCATTAAATTTTATTTTTTTCAATTAACAAAAATCCCTCTTTCCTTCCTCTCACTCTTCTCACCCCATGATTGGAAAAAGAGAGAAAAACAAAACCCTAATAACAAATATATGTAATCAAGCAAAAAAAATAAATCCTCCATTAGCCCTCCAAGTCCATCACCTCTCTGTCAGGAGTCAGGTAACATGTTTCATCATGAACCTTCTGAAATTGTCAGTCACTTTGTTAATCAAAGTTCTTAAATCTTTTAAAGTTGGTTGTTGTTTTTTGTAATATTATTGTTGTATAAATTGTTCTTTTGGTTCTGTTCATTCACTCTATATTAATTTCATCACATTCATATACTATAATTTTTAGCGATTTCCTAATTGGTGGTTATCCCTTCTATTTCCAATTCCTTGACACCATTAAAAGAGCTACTATAAGTATTTTTGTCTATGAGTTCTTTTCTCTTTCTTTGATGTATTTGGAATATAAGCTTAACAATAGTGATAATGCTAGTTTGAAGGGTATGCATAGTTTAAGACATTTTTGGACAGAGTTCCAAGTTGCTTTCCAGAATGGCTAGACCAGTTTATAGTTCCACCAACAGTGGATTAATACACCTGTTTTCCAATAGCCCCTTCAGCATTAGTCATTGGGGGGGGGGTGTTATTTGTCATTTTCTAATCTAATGGGTGTGAAGTAGTGGTGATACCTCAGAGCTGTTTTAATTTCCATTTTTCTAATAGTGATTTAGAGCTTTTAAAACATATGGCTTTAGATAGCTCAGATATCTTGCTCTGAAAACTGCCTTTTCATATCCTTTGACCATTTGTCATTTGGAGAACAGCTTTTAGTCTTATAAATTTAAATCAGTTCCCAGACTTTTATCAGAGAAACTTGCCCCAAAGATCTCCCCCATTATCTGCTTCTTTTCTAATTTTAGTTACATTCGGTTTTTTGTGTCAAAAGCATTTAAATTTTATATAATCAATACTGTCCATTTTACCTTCTGTGACCCTCTATATCCCTTTTTTTGATTATAAACTCTTCTCCTATCCATAGATCTGACAAATAATTCTTTTCATGTTCCTCTATCTATGTCACCCTTAATGTCATTTGGAGCTTATCTTGATGTTAAATTATACTCTGCCTTGCAACCTCTCTTCTATTGTTATCTTGAACTCTTATTTAAATTTATTATTACTCCTTAATTTTATTTCTTGTTTCTTAAATATTACCTTCTAGACAATATATTTCTTGAGGGCAGACTCTTACCTCTCTGTATACCTTACAGTGCCTGGCACAAATTAGGTGTTCAATGCAATAAGGGAACACAGCTTCAAAAACAATGTCTGTCCTCAAGGAATTGATATTCAAGGGTGTACTGAAGTCAGCTCAAATTGGCTTGAGAAAGCTGGTTGTTAAATTTTCAGTGTGAGTATTTCTACCTTAGAAATTAACAAACATTACAAATCAGGGCTTGGTTTATTGTTTTGTTGATTGACACTTGACACTTAAGAAAATGATGGTGAAAATGCTATTAATATAGATTAAACTTAAAAGTATGTCATAGGAATTTGGAGGGTGGTTAAAGCTGGTTAAGTATTTATTACATCTTTCTGATATTGTAGTGGGGTGATTCAACATGTGAAGAAGAAAGGAAATATGAAGTGTATGTCAAAAGTTTTTAACATGACCCATGGATGGATTTCAGGCATGTTTATGAACTTGGATGGGAAAAAATGACATTTATTTCAATAGAATTGGATTCCTATGTATCTTATTTTATACATTTAAAAACACTCTTCTGGGGCAGCTACATGGTGCAGTGGATTAAGCACCAGCCCTGGATTCAGGAGGACCTGAGTTCAAATTTGGCCTCAGACACTTGACACTTACTAGCTGTATGACCCTGGGCAAGTCACTTAACCCTCTTTGCCCCGCAAAAAAAAAACAAAACCCATTCTTCTGAGAAGGGCTTCCCCAGACTACCAAAGGGCTCCATGACACAAAAAAGAAGTTAAAAGCCCCTGGTATAAGCAAAGTAATAGCACATAATTCAAGAGGGAGAGAATTAATCTTTAAGTGGATCTGTGACTTGACTAATATAGGCACTTTCTCAAAAAACAGACTTCAAGCCATCCTCTGCACCTCTTGTCCATATCCTCCCATAAAACCTCCACAGAGGAATCTACCCAAATTGAGGGTGGGAGGGACCTTCCTAGGGGAAGTAGTAGTAAATGAGGACCAATTCACCCATGCAGTTTCCATCAGTTATTCTTTGCACTTGCTACAAAACCAGCCTACCTCCTTTTCCAATCATTTATCATTTTGATAATCTCTTTTATGTACATGACTTGTCCCTGCTAATATGCTATAGTGGGTCACTTATTATGCATGTCTCCATTGCTCTTTGGATGACCTGCAATTTTTGTTCCTTGGGAATTTCAGGATTCTTGCATCCTAGAATCATAGATTTAAAGCTAAAAAAGATCTCTGAGGTTATCCAGCCTAGCCCCATTGTTTTACAAATGAGAAAACTGAGGCCAGGTGGAGGAAATGACTGGAAGGAGGCAAGATTTAAATCCAGATCCTTCAGTTCCATTTCTCATACTCTTTCCACTAATACTACCACTTCACAGTTGGGGTGTGAAATTGTAATTATAATTGGTCTCCATCCTATGAACCAAATCAGTGATTGTTCTCCATTTTGTGCTAGGCTTCTTGTAAATTATCTGCATTCTGGTAAACTAGGGAGCACAAACCACATAGCTCTCTATTCCCTGAATGTGCCCACCACAAGGTTGAGTCAAGGAGCTTGTGGGCAGAACATTCTGGGCAAACTGGAATGTTTCAGCTACATGATTTCTTGTTCCAATCACAACTTCTCTCAGTTCCAACCTCAATTTCTGTGTTCTGATTAATAAGCAAATCAGTAAGAAGCAATACCTATGTTGCCCTAAATTATGTAAACTTGCCAAGTTACTCCTTAATGACTTTAAAGATACTTTGTTATCCCTCAAGGTATGTCCTTGGCTACTGAGGGACCTTGGATCCCATTTATTAGTAATTGCTAGCTTTGCTAATAAATTGATCATGTTTTATTATTTATTGCCTCAGTTTATCTTTATTGCAGATTTCAATCACAACAATTGAGAAGCCAGGAAGGCAGTTGAAAGACAGTACCCCAGCCACCAAGGCAGCTCTCTCCAAGGAACCTCCTTACTCTGGTAAAATTTTTCACCAAGGGACTTCTCCGAGGAGGACTGTCCCAGAGATCAGACTTTCCCTTGACTTCAATAAAATTGATTCGAGCCAAGATAAATCCCTAAATGGGAGAATCTCAGCAGCAGGAAATGAGATTTTTGTCACAGGTAGAACACTCTCTTCAACTTATAGAAGACTCTCTATTAAAGATAGAACAGTTTCTCCTGCAAACAGAAGTAGGAAATTCACGTCTCCAGAAAATAAAAAGAACCCTACTGCAGGCAGAACAATCTCTTCTACAAGTAGGAAAATCCCTGATATACTTAGACAGAGAAACTAAAGACATATAAATGAAAAACAAGGCCTTGGGACTTTTGGGAGCAGACCCAAGATGGCAGAGAGAAGCTAGGAACTTTCCTGAGCTTTCCCACATTTCCCTCAAAAACAACATTAAATCAAGCCTCTAAACAGATTCTGGAACTACAGAACCTACAAAAAGAGAGACAAAATCCTGCTACGTGAGATAATTTAGAAGACTTCAGAAAAGGTCTGTCTCGCCTGGGTGAAAGGGGAGGGCAGCTCAGCACTACTCGTCCCAGCTGGCAGCTCACCTCAGCAAAGCTCAGCTCAGTGGACCCCTCTCTCAGCATAGGTTGGCTCAGTGGGCAGCTCAACACTGTTGCAACTCGATACATCTGAGAGTGGAGCAGCTGAGAGCAGTAAGAAGCTTGCAACCATGAACCCTGTGCCCCAGGAGCAGACTTCAACTTGATAAGTTTAAAAATAGCCTACAACATGAGCAAGAAACAAAAAAGGACCCTTACCACTGATAACTTCTATGGTGAAAGGGAAGACCAAAACTCAAATGCAGATGAGTTGGTCAAAATGTCCACAAGTGAAGACTCAAGAGGGAAGATGATTTTGTCTCAAGACCAAAAAGCCTTCTTTGAAGAGCTCAAAAAAGGCTTTTAAAAACCAAATAAGAGAGGTAGAAGAAAAAATGGAAAAAGAAATGAGAAATGAGTTACACTGCAAAAAGAAGCACAAAAAATGACTGAGGAAAACAATTCCTTTAAAAATACAATTGGCCAAATGAGAGAAAAAATTGGCCAAACAGAAAAAGAAATGTAAAAGCTTACTGTGGAAAATAAGGCCTTAAAAATTAAAATTGAGCAGATAGAAGCTGATAACTCCATGAGACAACAAGAATTTGATGAGCAGAATCAAAAGACTGAAAAAATAGAAGAAAATGTGAAATACCTCATTGGAAAAACAACTGACCTGGAAAATAGGTCCAGGAGAGATAATCTGAGAATTATTGGACTACCTGAAAGCCATGATCAAGAAAAGAGTCCAGACACCATATTCCAGGAAATTATTAAGGAGAACTGCCCTGAAATTGCAGAATCAGAGGATAAAATCATCATTGAAAGAATCCACCGAACACCTCCTGAAAGAGACCCCAAAAGGAACACTTCAAGGAATATTGTAGCCAAACTCCAGAATTATCAGGTGAAGGAGAAAATACTCCAAGCAGCCAGAAAGAAACCATTTAAATACCATGAAGCCACAGTTAGGATTGCACAGGACCTGGCAGCTTCAACATTAAAGGATCGCAGGACTTGGAATATGATATACAGGAAGACAAAGGAGCTTGGATTACAACCCATGATAAATTACCCAACAAAACTGATAATTCTCTTTCAGAGGAAAAGATGGACATTCGATGAACTAGGAGACTTCCAAGGCTTCCTGAGAACAAAACCAGAACGGAACAGAAAATTTGATCTCCAAATACAAGACTCTAGAGAAATATAAAGAGGTAAACAAGGGGGAGAAAAGAGTTGTTCAATGATGTTAAACTGCTTGAGTCCATATGAGGGAGGATAATACTTTTAACTTGTGAGATCTGTATCTCTGTAAAGGTATTGTTATTAAATCAACTTTGACGTGATGATATAAAGAAACTTAAGGGACAGAATAAAAGAAGACTAGGGGGAGGAGAGGAAGGGGGAGGTGGAATGGGGTTAATGATATCATATGAAGAGGCACAAAAAGAACCTATTGCAACAGAGGGAAAGAAGGGAGGGGTGGGCATTGTTGCAACTTTACTCTCATCAGATTTGGTTCAGGGAGGGAATAAAATACACTCCCAATTGTATAAAGAAACTTAGCTTACTCTTTAAGGAAACAAAAGGGGAAAGAGGAAAAGAGTGGTATTAATAGAAGGGAGGGCACAAGTCGGGGGAAAGGGGCAAGAAAAAGAAGGGCAGCTGATAAAAGGGAGGGCAGATTGAGGGAGGCAGTGGTCAGAAGCAAAACAATGGTCAAGTGGAATAGGGGAAAAGAAGGGGAAAAAGTACAAAGGGGAAAAGAAGATGGAGGGAAATAAACAGTTAATAATTTTAACTGTGAATGTGAATGGGATGAATTCTCTCATAAAATGGAAGCAAATTGCAGAGTGGATTAAAAACCAGAATCCTACAATATACTGTTTAAAAGAAACACATTTGAAGCAGAGAGATACACACGGAGTAAAGGTAAAAGACTGGAGCAGAATATATTATGCTTCAGCTAAAGTAAAAAAAAAGCAGGGGTAGCAATCCTTATCTCAGACAAAGCAAAGGCAAAAATAGATCTAATTAAAAGAGATAAGTATGATGAAATAATGGGATTTAGCAGATACTCAAAGACCCACCTGGAGATTAATCTAGACTGATTGAATCAAGTGAGAGTGATTGACTGCTGATTAGCCTACTTCAAGTTAACTGGATTGTAATCACACCTGGCTAATCCTTAAGAAGGTATTGTTCTCAGAAGCTAAACTGTGAACTCAACTTGAGAACAATAAACAATAAAGAAACTGCATCTTGCTAAAAGCTAAACATGTATACACCAAGTGGTATAGCATCCACATTTTTAGAGAAGTTAAATGAGTTACAAAAGGAAATAGACAGTAATATAATACTAGTGGGGGATCTGAATCTTCCCCTCTTAGAATTAGATAAATCTAGCCACACAATAAATAAGAAAGAAGTAAAAGAGGTGAATAGAATACTAGAAAAGTTAGACATGATAGATGTCTGGAGAAAATTGAATGGGGATAGAAAGGAATATACCTTTTTCTCAACAGTACATGACACATTTTCAAAAACTGACCATGTATTAGGGCACAAAAACATCATAGTCAAATGTAGAAAGGCAGAAATAGTAAATGCATCCTTCTCACATCATGATGCAATAAAAATTACATGTAATAAAGAGCCATGGAAAGGTAGACTTAAAATCAATTGGAAACTAAATAATTTCATTCTAAAGAATGAGTGGGTCAAACAACAAATCTTAGAAACAATCAATAACTTTATCCAAGAAAATGACAATAATGAGACAACATACCAAAATCTATCGGATGCAGCCAAAGCAGTGCTTAGGGGAAAATTTATAGCTCTAACTGCTTACATGAATAAAAAAGAGAAAAAGGAGATCAATGAATTGGGTGTGCAACTTAAAAAGCTAGAAAAAGAACAACTTAGAAATCCCCAATTAAATACTAAATTAGAAATCCTGAAAATTAAAGGAGAAATTAATAAAATCGTAAGCAAGAATACTATAGAATTAATCAATAAAACTAAGAGCTAGTTTTATGAAAAAAACAATAAAATAGAAAAACCACTGGTTAATTTAATTTAAAAAAAGAAAGAAGAAAACCAAATTACCAGTATCAAAAATGAAAGGGGTGATCTTAGCATCAATGAAATGTAAATTAAAACAATAATTAGGAACTATTTTGCCCAACTGTATGCCAATAAGTTTAACAATCTAAATGAAATGGATATATATTTACAAAAATACAAACTGCCCAGGCTAACTGAAGAGGAAATAAAATCCTTAAATAAATCCATATTAGAAAAAGAAATTTAACAAGCCATTAATGAACTCCCTAAGAAAAAATCCCCAGGGCCAGATGGGTTTACAGGTGAATTCTACCAAACATTTAAAGAACAATTAATTCCAATATTATACAAATTATTTGGAAAAATAGGTGAAGGAATTCTACCAAATTTGTTTTATGACACAAATATGGTGGTGATGCCAAAACCAGGCAAAGCAAAAACAGAGAAAGAAAATTACAGACCAATTTCCCTAATGAATATTGATGCTAAAATCTTAAATAAGATATTAGAAAGGAGATTACAGCAAGCGATCACCAGGATAATACATTATGACCAGGCGGGATTTATACCAGGAATGCAGGGCTGGTTCAACATTAGGAAAACTATTAACATAATCAACCACATCAATAAGAAAACTAACCAAAATCATATTATTATCTCAATAGATGCAGAATAGAAGACCCTGGAGAAGCATAAAAAGGTAAACAGGAAAAAGACTTCATAAGGGATATTAAAAGATCAAACTGTTTACATTCCTACATGGGAAGATAATACATTGAACTCATAATAACTATCTCAGTAAGGAATTCACAGAAAAGACACAGGTCTGAACTGAATATGAAGGGATGATATCTGTAAAGCATTTATGTTTTGTTCTTTGTGGGGCAGACAGAGTCGGGTATTTTATGTCTGGGGTTGGATTTGAGCTTGGGGCCTCCTGGGTCCAGGGCTGGTGCTTTGTCCACCGTGCCACCTAACTAACCCATGAGGACATCATTAAAATAGGGTTGAGGTGTCTGGAGGGTCTGGCTTGGACTAATGATGTGTGAGATGAGCAGAAGCAGAAGAACATTGTACACAGTATCATCAACATTGTGTGTTGACCTACTGTGATGGACTATATTCTTCTCACCAATGCAATGATACAGAAGGGTTCCAGGGAACTCATCATGATGGAGGAGGATCTCCAAATCCAGGAAAAAAAAAGAACTGTGGAGTATAGATGCTGAATGAACCGTACTATTTCTTTTGGTTTTGGTGCTGTTGTTTTTCTATTTTGAGGTTTTTCCTCATTGCTCTTATTTTTCTTATAACATGACTAATGCAGAAATATGTTTAATGTTATTATATATATACATATATGTATATATGTGTGTATATATATATATATAACCTATATCGGATTACCTGCTTCTAGGAGAGGGGGGAGGGAGGGGAGGGAGGGAGAAAAATATGAAATTGGAAAGCTTGTATAAACAAAAGTTGAGCTATCTTTACATGTAACGTAAAAAATAAATAAATAAAATACAAAAAAAATAGGGTTGAGGTGTAGGAGGAATAGACTGGGGGAGGAAGAAGGGGAGAGATGGTCTGGGGAGAGGTAGTTCACATGAAGGAAACAAGAAAAAAACTTATGGAGGGGAGGAGAAGAGGAGGAAAGAGTTGGTGAGTGAGTGAACCTTAATATCATCAGAATTGGCTCAAAGAAGGACTTACATAGATACTCAAGTAGGTGGAGTAATATATTTTTGCCCTGAGGGAGGGGAGGGAGATAAGGGGTGGGGGGAGAGAAGGGAAGGAGGGAAGGGCAGATATGGGGGAGAGAGCAGTAAAAAGCAAAACACTTTCAAGGAAGATGAAGATGTTCTGCATTACTGCACAAGTATGACATATTGAATTGCTTGATCTCATAGGGAGGGTTGAGGAGGGAGGAAGGAAGAAAAATTTAGAACACAGAATTAGCTCAGGGACCTTGATCTCATCAGAGTGGGCTCATGGAGGGAATAGCATTCATACCCAATTGGGAGGAGCAATCTATTTAACCCTGCAGGAAAGTAGGAGGGGAGGAGGATAAGGAAGGAAGGGTGAAAAAAAGGAGCGCAGAGCAGGGGAGAGCATAGTCAGAAGTAAAACACTTTTAAGGAGGAACAGGTAAAAAGAAGATAAGAGTAAATGTCATGGGAAGGGAGTGGGATAGAGGGAAATAGTTATGATGATTTATTATGATGGCAAAATGTATGGTAACTACTTTGCAGGGCTCTTATGAAGAAAATTCTCTGTCAAGCTTAAGGTACTATATACAGGTTATGATGAACAGGATACTATCAGAAAAACCTGGAAAGACCTACATGAACTGAAGCAGAGTGAAATGTACTGTATACAAAGTAACAGCAGTAGCGTAGGATGATCTGCTGGGAAGCATGTGGTTATTTTCAGCAAGGCAATGATCCAATATAACCCTGAAGGACTTATGAAGATTGCAGCCCATCTGCAGAGAAAGAATTGACAGTATCTGAAAACAGATGGAAACACATTTTTAAAATTTGTTTTTTCTCTTTTCCTCTTTGACAATTCTTTAATATGAAGTTTTGGGGTTTTTTGACTATTTTCTCTCACAACTAGCTAATATGGGAATTTTTCCATGACTACTCATATATAACGTATTTTGAGTTGCTTGATTTCTTGTGGGTGGGGGTTGGGAATGGAAGGAAGAAGAGAAGTTGGAACACACAGTTTTTAAAAATTGATGTTAAAATTTGTTTTTGCATATATTTTGGAAAATAAAATTCTATTCAAAGCCAAAAAAGAAAAATAGATGTAGAGAAAGCTTTTGACAAAATACAGCACCCATTCCTAATAAAAACACTAGAGAGCTTAGGAATAGGTGGAGCTTTCCTTAAAATAATGAGCAGTATCTACCTAAAACCATCAGCAAGCATTATATGTAATGGAGATAAATTAGAGACCTTCCCAATAAGATCAGGGGTGAAACAGGGATGTCCATTATCACCTCTATTATTTAATATTGTACTAGAAATGTTAGCTTTAGCAATCAGAAAAGAAAAAGGAATTAAAGGAATTAAAGGCAAAGAGGAAACAAAACTATCACTCTTTGCCGATGATATCATGGTATACTTAGAGAATCCTAGAGAATCAACTCAAAAATTACTTGAGGGCGGCTAGGTGGCACAGTGGATAAAGCACCGGCCCTGGATTCAGGAGTTCCTGAGTTCAAATCCGGCCTCAGATACTTGACACTTACTAGCTGTGTGACCCTGGGCAAGTCACTTAACCCCATTGCCCCATAAAAACAAAAACAAAAACAAAATTACTTGAAACAATTAACAACTTTAGCAAAGTAGCAGGATATAAAATAAATCCACATAAATCATCAGCATTTCTATATATGACCAACAAAGTCCAGCAGCAAAAGATAGAAAGACAAATTCCATTTAAAGTAATGGTAAATAATATAAAATACTTGGGAATCTACTTGCCAAGACAAACCCAGGAACTCTATGAACACAATTACAAAACACTTTTCACACAAATCAAATCAGATCTAAAAAATTGGAAAGATATCAATTGCTCATGGATAGGCCAATCTAATATAATAAAAATTACAATTCTACCTAAATTAATGTACTTATTCAGTGCCATACCAATCAGACTACCTAAAAATTATTTTATAGAGCTAGAAAAAATAACAAAATAAATCTGGAAAAACAAAAAGTCAAGAATATCAAGGGAAATAATGAAAAAAAAATCCATAGGAAGGTAGGTTAGCTGTACCAAATCTGGAGCTCTATTATAAAGCAGCAGTCATCAAAACTATCTGGTACTGGCTAAGAATGGAGGACCAATGGAATAGGCTAGGCACAGGTGACACAGTAGTAAAGGACATTAGTAATGTATTGTTTGATAAACCCAAAGACTCCAGCTTCTGGGATAGGAATTTAGTATTTGACAAAAACTGTTCGGAAAACTGGAAGATAGTATGGCAGAAATTAGACATAAACCAACATCTGACACCTTATACTAAAATAAAATCAAAATGGGTACATGATTTAGACATAAGAGTGATACCATAGGTAAATTAGGAGAAAAAGGAATAGTCTACCTTTCAGATCTTTAGAATGAGAGCAGTTTATGACCAAACCAGATATAGAGAATATTATGAAATCCAAAATGTATGATTTTGATTACATTAAATTAAAAAGAATAGTCTTTTTTTTTGAGGGGCAATGGGGGTTAAGTGACTTGCCCAGGGTCACACAGCTAGTAAGTGTCAAGTGTCTGAGGCTGGATTTGAACTCAGGTCCTTCTGAATCTAGGGCCGGTGCTCTATTCACTACACCACCTAGCTGCCCCCTAAGAATAGTCTTTTTTAAAAAATAACTTTTAAAACCTTGTAAAACTTAAAAAAAAAACAAAAAACGACAACATGGAAAGCCTTCTCTTCGCCACCTTTCTAACTTTGGCCAAGTTGGAAGAGAAGATTTGTTCACAATTTGTAAAAATTTATAACATTATGAATTACAAACTAAGTTTGTGACAGAAATCTAAATTCTGTACTGCAAATTTCCAAATTTTATAAATGCTGAGATATCTTAATAAATATGTCTTAAGGGGAAAAAAACCCTCTGTAAATGTTTTATTATAAGGGACCAAGGTGATTTCACTGACCAGTAACTGAAGTTCCCAAATGAATGACTTTGCAGTTTTGTTTTAGAAGAAATTTAAAAATGAGCTGAAAGTAGTATCAGTGAAGTTCCAAAGTAAAAAGAGAGAAACTTGCTTAAATCAGGAAACAATTTAAATAAGTAAGTAAAACATAATTTGGAATAATGTTTGGATCTGCCAAACAATTAAGCACTATGAATAATATAACTTTATTGGTAAACTAAAAACAGTCACCTAAAAAAATTGGAATGAATTGTGTATTTGAAAGCCTTTATGAACACCAAAAGTGACAATATTGAAATTAATTGGTGTTGTGTAGTAAAAACTTGTAATAAATTGTTACAGAAAAATTTGGTAGAATAAAGATTATTGCTATGGATAGTCTGGAATAGAAATAAGGAAATAAAGACTAGAGGAATTAAGCAAGTAGAAGAAAGAGAAATGTCAGATTAGAATACAGGTGCATTTTGGAAGGGCTTTAAAATTTAAGCAAGTAAGGAAAAGAAGAAGCAGGTAGGAAGTTTAAGAAAGCTATAATCTGCACTGACTATGAATAGAAAGAAGGTTTGAATATAAAAGTTTTTTTGAGTTGTTAAAAGAGAGAATTGAGAAAATCAAAAAAGGAAAATTTCCTTTCTTTCTTTCTTTCTTTTTTTTTTTTTGGAAAATTTTCAACATAAAATTGCTTGGGTGTACATGCTAACACCGTCTTTGAAAGGGCAGGTCCCAACCTTTAAGGCCTCCCAAGAATAAAGGGATGAGATGGAAATGTGAAATTGAGGGTTTCCTAGTTCAAACTGCAGAGAAAAAAAGATGTCTCAAAGGAAAAGATAAGACATGCACTTTATCTACACCCTTAAAGTATTGGAAGGCTTGAGATTAAGAAAACAAAAGGAAATTATTTGGTTCCTTGGGTGATTTTGAGCTAACTGAAAAAAAGAAATTAAAAATGTTACTAGTAGGGGTGGCTAGGTGGCTCAGTGGATAGAGCACCGGCCCTGGAGTCAGGAGTACCTGAGTTCAAATCCTGCCTCAGACACTTAACACTTACTAGCTGTGTGACCCTGGGCAAGTCACTTAACCCCAATTGCCTTACTACAAAAACAAAAACAAAAACAAAAGTAAGCTATTGGGGCAGCTAGGTGGTTCAGTGGATAGAGCACCGGCCCTGGAGTCAGGAATACCTGAGTTCAAATCTGTCCTCAGACACTTAACACTTACTAGCTGTGTGACTCTGGGCAAGTCACTTAACCCCAATTGCCTCACTAAAAAAACAAACAAACAAACAAAAAATGTTACTAGTAAATGGTCCTCAGGAAAAATCAAGATTCTAAGTCTTACCATTTGAGATTGTAAACCAAAACTTGGTTTGGTCTGATGCTAAATTATGTCTCAGTTACAGTGAGATGCATTCTATTAGTGAAATTGTAACAAATCAGAACTTAATACAAATCACATCTGGTAATCATTAAAGGAGAATAATAATAATAACATCAACTTCCCAGGGTTATTGCAAGAACTTTATAATTGTAAAGTGCTTAGCACAGTGTCTGGCTTATGCAGACAATAAACAATACAATATCCACACCTTATAGGAATTAAATTGGATAAAACATTTTTTTTTGGTAATGTACTGCCACTTAAAAAGTGCTCTTCTAAATTGGCATTTACTCCATTATCATTTAACATTTAAGACTGGTATCCTCAAAAAGAGAAAAACTTCAATCTTCCTACCTCACAGCACCGTCATATAGATTAGCAAATTGTTATGGTACTACATTTAAGAAATTCAAATAACAACTGAGAAGGCAGGGCTCTGAAAGTCTTTAAATTAAGCATTAAAAACCTAGAAAAACCCTAGCATGTGGTAAGTACTATATAAATGTCAAATATTAACCATACTGGGGGCAGCTAGGTAGCACAGTGGATAAAGCACTGGCCCTAGATTCAGAAGGACCTGAGTTCGAATCTGGTCTCAGACCCATGACACTTACTAGCTGTATGACCCTGGGCAAGTCACTTGACCCTCATTGTCCCATCCCCCCCAAAAAATGTTAACCATAATGGATCATTCTGTACTGGGTTTTAATGTGAATGGTGTTGATATAAAGTTAATTGATTGATAATTGGTTGATGATTGAGATTATATTACTTCAATTCACCTTGTATTCTAAATTCTGTAACCTGTCTCATAGAGTCTTATTAAAAATAAGAGAACTCGGTCTTCTCGAACTGAGCATGCAGTCAGGTGAGAGGGCTGAATGACTGGCTGGGGAGGAAAGTGCAGGGGTATCAGTGGAACCTAGGGAGGAATTCGGCTGTCCCACCCCAGCAGGGAACCAGGAAGAAATCCTGAGCTGTGGGAGGCCCAGGTGGGGGAGGGGCGAAGGCTTGTGGAAGCTAAGAACCACACCACAGAAAGCTTTGCTGGTTGATGATTTAGTAAGTAGGCTTGAGGTTAATCTTTGGACCAGAGAACAGGCCAGGTGAGAGTAAAACCTGCCCTCCCTCAAACCAAAATACCTGGGACCCTCTGAAGCTGGGAATGGTAGTGTAGTCAAGAAGCAGGGCCCCCCAGTGGAGAGTTTAAAGTCAAGTAAAAGATGAGCAAGCAAAGAAAGTTCAGAATTATAGAAAGTTTCTTCAGCAACAAGGAAGATCAAGGTGCACCCTCAGAAGAAGAAATTAACCACAGGGCCCCTACAACCAAAGCTTCCAAGAAAAATATGAACTGGTCTCAGGCCATGGAAGCTCTCAAAAGGGACTTTGAAGAGAAAGTAGGGGAGATAGAAGGAAGATGCAGAGAGAAGGAGGAAAGAATGGGAAGAGAAATGAGAGCAATGTAGCAGTCATGAGAAAAAAGTCAACAGTTTGAAAAACCAAATGGAAAAGGAGATTTTAAAAAACTGTCTGATGAAAATAATTGCCTAAGAATTAGGATTGAACAAATGAAAGCTAGTGACCTTATGAGAAACCAAAACACAGTAAAGCAAATCCAATTGAATGAAAAAACAGAGGGCAATGTGAAATATCTCCTTGGAAAAATAGCTGACTTGGAAAATAAATCCAGGAGAGATAATTTTAAAATCATTGGACTACCTGAAAACCATGACCAAAACAAGAGCTTAGACACCATCCTCCAAGAGATTGTGAGGGAAAATTGCCCTGATATTTTAGAAGCAGAAACTAAAATAGTAATTGAAAGAATCCACCAATCACCTCCTGAAAGAGATCCCAAAAGGAAAACCTCCAGGAATATTATAGCCAAATTCCAGAATTCCCAGGTCAAGGAGAAAATATTGCAAGCAGCTAGAAAAAAGGAATTCAAATACTGTGGAGTTCCAATAAGGATAAACCAAGATCTAGCAGCATCTACATTTGAACCACGTCTTTTTTTGGGGGGTGAGGCAATTGGGGTTAAGTGACTTGCCCAGGGTCACACAGCTAGTAAGTGTTAAGTGTCTGAGGCCGGATTTGAACTCAGGTACTCCTGAATCCAGGGCTGGTGCTCTATCCACTGTACAACCTAGTAGCAGCATCTACATTAAAGGACCGGAGAGCATGGAATATGATATTCCAGAGGACAAAGGAACTGGGACCACAGCCAAAAATCATGTACCCAGCAAAACTGATTATAAATCTTTCAGAGGAAAAAAATGGGACTTCAATGAAAAAGAAGACTTTCAGGCATTTGTGATGAAAAAACCTGAACTGAATAGAAAATTTGACTTTCAAATACAAGACCCTGGAGAAGCATAAAAAGGTAAACAGGGAAAAGAAATCATGAGAGATATTAAAAGGTTAAACTGTTTACAGTCATACATGAGAAAATAATACTTCCAACTCATAAGAACTTTTTCAGTAAGGAATACACAGAGGACACAGGTCTGAACTGAATATGAAGGGACAGTATTTGTAAAGCATTTATTTTTTGTGTATCCTTGTCCTCTGTGGAGCAAACAGGGTGGGTTGTCTGGTGTCTGGAGCCAGATTTGGGCTTGGGGCCTCTTGGGTCCAGAGCTGGTGCTTTATCCACTGTGCCACCTAGCTAACCCATGATGACATCTTTAAAATAGGGTTGAGGGGTAGAAGGAATAGACTGTGGGAGGGGGAAGGGGAGGGTGGAATGGGGAGAGGTAGCTCACATGAAGGAAACAAGAAAAAAGCTTATGGAGGGGAGAGGAAGAGGGGGAAGGAGTGGGGAAGTGAGTGAACCTCACTATCATCAGAATTGGCTCAAAGAGGGAATAACATACATATTCAAGTGGGTATAGTAATATATTTTTGCCCTGAAGAAAAGTGGGAGGAGCAGGAGATGGGGGAGTAGGGAGAAGAGAGGAAGGAGGGAAGGGAAGTTTGGGGGAGAGAGCTGTAAAAAGCAAAACACTTTAGAGGAAGGTGAAGATGTTCTGCATAACACCACATGTATGACATATATTGAATTGCTTGATTTCATAGGGAGAGTTGAGGAGGGAGGGAGGAAGAAAAATTTAGAAAACAGAATTAGTTCAAAGACCTTAACCTCATCTGAGTGGGCTCAAGGAGGGAATAACACACACACCCAATTGGGAAGCATAATCTATTTAACCCTACAGGAAAGTAGGAGGGGAAGAGGATAAGGAGGGAAGGGTGAATGAAGGGAGGGTAGAGTGGGGGAGGGGGCAGTCAGTAGCAAAACACTTTTGAGGAGGAATAGGGAAAAATAAGATAGACAATAGAGTAAAAATCATTGGAAGGGAATGGGATGGAGGGAAATAGTTATGATGATTGACTACAATGTCAAAACATATGGTACCTACTCTGCTGGGCTATTGTGAAGAAAATTCTCTGTCAAGTTCAAGGTACTATATAAAAATTATGATGAACAGGATGCTATCAGAAAAACCTGGAAAGACCCACATGAACTGAAGCAGAGAGAAATGTACTGTATACAAAATAACAGCATTAGTGTAAGATGATCTTCTGGGAATCACATGGTTATTTTCAGCAAGGCAATGATCCAATATAACTCTGAAGAACTTATGAAAATTGCAGTCAATCTACAGAGAAAGAACTGATGGTATCTGAAAACAGACTGAAACACATTTTTTTTTTACAATTCCTTAACCTGAAGTTTTGTTTTTATCTGTTTTCTCTCACAACCTAGCTAATGTAGAATTGTTTTCATGACTACTCATGTATAATTTATATTAAATTGTTTGAGTTCATGGGGTGGGGGTGGGAAGAGAGGGAGGAAGAGAAGTTGGAACACAAAGTTTTTTTAAAAATTGATGTCAAAATTTGCTTTTACATATAATTTGGAAAATAAAATTCTAAAATAAAATAAAGTTATTCTGTATACTTTGTACCAAGTTCAGTATAATACTAGTTTGACACTGTCTCTCTTTGTTCTGCATCTTTCCATGTGAATCAGAAAACACTAAAGTGAATCAAAGTGTAAAGGGCATACAAATAAACTTTTCCAACAATAAAAAAGAGAGAACTCCAATTTCAAATCAGTATTTTTTTCAAACAAAAGGCTTTTCCAACTTCCAAATAAAACAATTAACTCCTATAAGTTTATGTTATAGTAATGATTTGTTTGTGATATAAGGCTTACTGTAAATGTGATTTTTTGGTTTTGTTTTGTTTTGTGGGGCAATGAGGGTTAAGTGACTTCCCCAGGGTCACACAGCTAGTGTCAAGTGTCTGAGGTCAGATTTGAGCTAAGGTGGTCCTCCTGAATCCAAAGCCTGCCCCCTGTAAATGTGATTTTAAAATTATTTATCTGAGATACCTCACTATGTCAGAATCATTTTTAAGTACATTTTCCATATCTTAATTAAATGCTTAAATTCAACCTCATTCAAATAGAGGCAAATTAAATATTGCTCATAATCTACCAATTAGAATTTGTAGCAAACATTCTTTAAATGTCAAGAGTGTCACCAATCTGACTACCTACCCCTCCTTAAATTAATTATATCAAACTTTAAATGAAATAGACAATAAGGATTTGGGTTATTTTAATGAACTCCCTTTGATACCTTAACTCAATTTTTCTGTTTCTGTAATTATGCTTTTGCTATTATGAGAATGCTGGACTTGAGAAAGTTCAGTGAGGAAAATAATTTATTATACCCCATATTATACTCCTCTCTCCTGCTAGCTTTATTGGATATTCTTCTGGTTCCTAGGTAGGAGGCATGCTGACTACAATAATCAAATTGAGTCTTCTTATCTTAATCCTAATAAGTGTTTTTTTCACTATCTGTTGCACCAAAGCTTGATCAAATTTGACTTCTAAGAATCTTATGTGAGCTTGAGACCTTGGTCTAGACCATGACTATGTAAAATTATCTTTTAAAAGATGATTCAATTTATTTTAATCTTGCTATTCTGCTATTATAAGAAATGCTTTAACTTTACAATGAAGTAATCCACCAAAAAAAATCAAGTCTTTTAATGATCAAAGGGGGGAGCTATGAAATTGTAATTATAATTGGACTCCATCTTGTGAACCGAATCAATGATTGTCCTCTGTTTTGTGCTAAGCTTCTTGTAAATCATGCGCATTTAGAGAAGCACAGACCTCTCTGTTTCCTAAATGTGCCCACCACAATGTTGAGACAGGGGACTCATAAACATAACATTCTGGGTACACCAGAATATTCTAGCCACAAGGTTCCTTGTTCCAACCCCAACTTCCCTATGCCCAAATGTTCTAGACCACAACTTCTCTGTTCCAACCTCAGTTTCTCTGTTCTGATCAATCAGCCATTCAGAAAGTAGGAATGCCTATGTTGACAAAGATTATGTAAACTTGCTATGTTCTTCATTAATTACTATAAAGATGTTCTGTTATCCCTCAAGGTATGTCCTTGACTGAGGGACCTTAGATCCCATTTATTAACAATTGCTAGCTTTACTAATAAATTGATCATACTTGGAACTTTGTTTCATTGGTTTATCTTTATTGCAGATTTCAATGGTGAGAAGGAACAGAAGAAAAATAAAGGGAGAAGAGTAATATTTTCACAATTTTTCAACATAGACTCAAACCTCACCAGGGCCATAACCACATTTTTACATTTTGGGGAAGTGATGCATTTGGAGATACCTGGATCTGGGTCAAAAGTCAGTGTTCTATCTTTTTTACTCTATTACTCTCATCTTTATCAGTTCAATTATTAAACAACACTTATTTTGTTTTGTTTTGTTTTGTTTTTTTGCAGGGCGATGGGGGTTAAGTGACTTGCCCAGGGTCACACAGCTAGTAAGTGTCAAGTGTCTGAGGCCAGATTTGAACTCAGGTACTCCTAAATCCAGGGCCGGTGCTTTATCCACTGTGCCACCTAGCCGCCCCATAAACAACACTTATTAAACCCTGATTTTACACTTGGAAATGTGGTATTTGTTGAGAATACAAGGGCAAAAACTAAACAGTCCTTACTGTCAAGTAGTTTACATTCTGCTAGAGAGAAATAACATATATATAAATGTAGATAAATATTCCAGAAATGGGGGATAACCTGGGTAAATGAAAGACAATAGATGAACTAGAAAAGCTATAGATTAGAAAGGATAGTACAGTATATAAAGAAGCAAACAACAACAAAAAGAACATGACTATAAAAAAGATACTACAGAGGCAGGGAAGATGGAGCATAAATTCAGAAAAAGACAGTAATATGAAAATAGCCACCAAAAAAGTCTCAAAGAAAAATGTTAACTGGACACAAGCTCAACAAGAATTCCTGAAAGAAAAATTTGGGCCAAGAAATAAGACTGATGCAAGAAAATTATGAAAAGAGAATTAACAGCTTCGTAAAAGAGACACAAAAAATACTAAAGAAAATAACAACTTAAAGGACAGAATTGGCCTAATAGTAAAAAGAGGCACAAAAATTTACTGAAGAAAAGAACTCCTTATAAAAGCAGAATTGGCCAAATGAAAGAGGAAGAACTCACTGAAGAAAATAATCCCTTAAAAATTAGAATTAGGAAAGTGAAAGCTAATGATTCCATGAAACATCAAGAAACAATAAAAATAAAGTCAAAAGAATGAAAAAAAATAGAAGAAAAATTTAAATATATCATCAACAACTACTAACCTGGAAAATAGATCAAAGAGAGATAATTTAACAATTATCAGATTACCTGAAAGCCATGATCAAAGAAAGAACCTAGACATCATCTTTAAAGAAATTATCAAGGAAAACTGCCCCAATATCTTAAATCCAGAAGATAAAATAAAAATTGAAAAAGTCCACTGATTATCTCCTAAAAGAGATCTCAAAATGAAAAACCCCAGGAACATTATAGTCAAATTCTAGAACTCTCAGGCAAAGAGAAAATATTGCAAGTAATCAGAAAGAAACAATTTAAATAGCATGGAGCCATAATCAGAATCACACAAGAGTTAGTAGCTTCCATGTTAAAGAAGTGGAGTGCTTGAATATGATATTCCAGAAGGCAAAAGAGTGAGGATTACAACCAAGAATCACCTACCCAGCAAAATTGGGTATAATCCTTCAGGAGAAAAATGGATATTTAATCGAATAGATGAGTTACAAGCATTCCTGATGAAAAGGCCAGAACTGAATAAAAACTTGATATTCAAACAGAAGACTAAAAAGAAGCGTAAAAAAGTAAACATGAAAGAATAATCATAAGGGACTCAATAAAGATATTCTTATATGAGATGATGATACATGTAACTCCTAAGAATTTTATCATTATTAGGGCAGTTAAAAGGAGTTTACATAGTCAGAGATCATGGGTGTAAGTTAATTATGTTGAAATGATCTCCAAAAAAAAAAAAATGAAGGGGGTGGGGTGGGAAAGCAGATGAACTGGAAGAAGGAGGAAGAAGAGGTAGAATAGAGGAAGTTTTCTCACATAAAAGTGGTGTGCTCCATAAATGAAGGGCTTTTACAATGAAGGGGAAACAGGGGAAGGGGAGAGAGAGAGAGAGAGAGAGAGAGAGAGAGAGAGAGAGAGAGAGAGAGACTGAAGATGATGGGATGGAGGGAAATACACAGTAATCATAACTATGAATGTGAATGGGAGAAGCTTACCCATAAAATGGAAGCAGATAGCAGAATGGCTTAGAAACCAGAATCCAACAATTTGTTGTTTAGAAGGCCACACAGAGAGTTAAAATAAAGGACTGGAGCATAATCTAATATGCTTCAGCTGAAATTTAAAAAAAAAAAGGAAAGAGTAGTAATCATTATCTCAAACAAAGAAAAAGCAAAAATAAACCTAATTAAAAGAGATAATCAGGGAAATAACATTTTGCTAAAAGGTACCAAAGACAAGAAAGCAATATAAAAAATTTTACAGCAAGTTTCTCTAATAAATAATCTCATTTCCCAAATACATACTGAGTATGGAACTAAGTCAAATTTATAAAAATAAGAATTATTCCCCAATTGATAAATGGCCTTTTAGAGGAAGAAATCAAAGCTATCTATATTCATATGAAAAAGGCTCTAAATTACTATTAATTAGAGAAATGCAAATTAAAACAATTCTGATGTACTACCTCACATCTATTAGAAATTAACAAATGCTGGAGGGGATAAAGGGAAAATGTTAGTGGAGCTGTGAACTCAGTCCCACCAACTGGCTCATCCATTTTGGAAAACAATTTGAAACTATGCCCAAAGGGCTATAAAACTGTCCTTTGACCCAGCAATACCACTACTAGGTCTGCATCCCAAAGAGATGAAAGGAAAAGGACCCATATATTAAAAAAATATTTATAGCAGCTCTTTTTGTGTTAGCAAAGAATTGGAAATTGAGAGGATGTCCATCAATTGTGGAATGGCTAAACAAGTTGTGGCAAATTATTGTAATGGAGTATGAGGAAGGAGTTGGTTTCAAAAAAACATGACAGAACCTATATAAACCGAAGCAAAGAAAAGTGAGAAAACCCAGGAGATCATTGTGCACCATAATAGCAATGTTATTGTAGTGATGAGCTGTGAAAGAATTGGCTACTCTGATCAGTACAATGATCTAAGACAATTCCAAAAGAGTCATGATGAAAAAATTCTATACACCTCCAGAGAGAGAACTAATTAACTGAGTGTAAATTGAAGTATGATTTTCTCATTTTCTTTATTTTTCTTGTTTTTTGTGTGAAAAATGGCCAATATGGGAATATGTTTTGCATGATTTCACACATATAATTGATATCATATTGCTTGCCTTCTCAGTGAGTAGAGAAAGAGTTGGGAGCAAGGGAAAGAATTTGGAACTCAAAATTTAAAAAGAAAAGAATGTTAAAAATAAATACTAAATTTGAAAAAAAGAAAAAAGCATTTATTATGTGCTAAGTAGCATGAGAGACTACATTGCACTGTATAAAGAGTGGCTCCAGGCTCAAGAAAATCTGTGTTCAAGTTTGTATGACTCTGTATGACTCTGGGCAAGTCATAACCTTATAGTCCCCTCAGCAACTCTCTAAAGCTATATATAAATTGCTGAGAAAATACTTATCCGAGTTGGTTGACTAAAATTATACCTCATGTCCATCAGATTGTCAAAGTTGACAAAGAAAGAAAATGACCACAAAAAAAGGAAAATTAGTACATTAATGAATGACCTCTTGGCAGAGCTATGAATTACTCCAGACATTTTGGAAAGCAATTTGGAACTATGCCTCAAAAGTTATTAAGTTGTGAACCTTTGACCCAGTGATATCACTTCTAGGTCTCTCACCCTAAGAGATTAGAGAAAGAGGAAAAGAACATACACACACAAATATTTATTGCAAAACTTTTTTAGGTAGCTAAGAATTGGAAACTGAGGGAATGCTCATCAATTGGGGAAGGGCTGAACAAGTTATGATATGTGGATGTGATAGAATACTATTGCTCTGTAAGAAATAATAATGGAAATGGTTTCAGAGAGGACTTGTATTAACTGATACAGAGTGAAATGAGCAGAACCAGTAGAACAATTTATATGATAACTATATCATGAAAACAGCTTTGAAAGATTTAACTCTGCTCAATTAAATGACCAACCATGACTCCAGAGGATTTGTGATTTAACATGCTACCCACCTCCTGACAAAGAGGTGATAGATTCAGATTGCAAATAGATGTGTGTGTATATGTGTCCATGCATACATGGATATTCATATATGTGTGCGTATTACCAATAGGTATTTGTTTTCTTGACTGTACATATTCGTTCCAAGGGCTTTGGTTTTTTCTTTCTTCTTGATGGGAGGGATGAGTATGGGTGAAGGGGGATTTTGGTTAATTTTAAAAAATATTTTATTTTTTCCCCAATTACATGTAAAAACAATTTTGACCATTCATTTTTTTTAAATGTTGGGTTTCAAATTCTCTCCCTCCCTCTTTCTCTTTTCCCCTCCTTGATACAGTAAGTAAACTGATATAAATTATATGTGTGCAATCATGCAAAACATATTTCCATATTACACATGTGAAAGAAGACTGATCAAAAGAACCTCCACCATGAAAAAAATGAGGACATTTGATCTGCATTCAGACTCTGTCAGCTCTTTCTCTGGAAATTGATAGGATTTTTCATCATGAATCCTTTGGAATTGTCTTGAATCATTGAATTACTGAGAATAGCTGTTCTTCCCAGTTGATCATCGTATAATATTGCTGTTACTGTGTACACTGTTCTCCTGGTTCTCCTCATTTCACTTTGCATCAATTTGTGGAAGTCTTTCTAGGTTTTTCTAAAATCATCCTGCTCTTCATTTTGTATAGTTGGTTGATTTTTTAAAAATAAAATATAATTTTATAAAATAATTTCTATTAATTAAGGGAATTCCACACAGAAGTTACCTACACCAGTGAAATCACAGATCTTCTCTCTCCCCAAAAAGATATGTCAAGCATTATGCTAAAATTATAAAAATCAATTAAAAAACAGTTTATGCCGTCAAAGAGCTTATATCTTTATAGGAAACAACATATGCACATATAAGTATATACAAAATAAATATAAGGTAATGGTGGGAGGCACTAGTAGCTTAAGAGGGAAGTTAAGCAAAGGCCTTAGTAGGAGATGGTAACTGAGCTTTGAAAAAACTAGAGGTTCTAAAACTGGAGGTGAGGAAAGAGCATCCAATCACGGGTACTGCCTTGTGTAAAAGGCCAGCAATGAGATGGAAAGTCATGAATGAAGAAGAGTAAGGGCAGCTTATTGTTGAAGGGAAGCAATATGGAATAAGCCTAGAAAGGCAGATTGGAAGCAGGTTGTTAAGGGCTTTGAATGCCAAAAAGAGATACTGGGAGTCATAGGAAATATTGATCCTAGAAATAATTGGGAACCATTGGGTTGTGTTTATCAGGGAGTGCCATTTTCACTCTCGTACATAAATAGTGTGGAGGTTGGATTGAAGAGGGAAGAGACTTGAAATAGAAAGGCCGATGAATGAAGAGGTCCTTGCCTCTTGTCCAGGTAAAAGGTAAGGCAAGAGGGCCTGGACCAGAGTGGTGCCCAAAGGGGAAGAGGAAGAAGACGAGATGATAGTGGTGAAGATTAGGAATTAGAAAACAAATCCCAACCCAAGTGCTCCCTCCCCTTCTGCCTCCTTGCTGCATCATCAGGACTGAGGAGAGATCCAAGAACCTTGGCAGGTGGGAAGAAAACAGGCAGGGTCCTTCTCCTCTTCCCTAGAGTCACGGGGCTGCTTCCCCTGCCAGGATGAAGGGGGAAAACTGCAGAGAACAGAGAGTATGCACGGCACAAACTCCTAGGGCCAAAGTCCTGGACAGCACAGCTACAAAGATTGGAAACAGATCTCATTCCTGGCTTTGCTGGCCTGGGGCTCCAAAACACACACACACACACACACACACACACACACACATATGAACAGACAGAGCAGCAGTGCCAAGGAAAACAGGAAGTGGGCTGCTGGTCAGAAGAAGAAAGGATCTACTCAAAGGACCACTGGGCTGAAACAAACCCCCAGCATAGGTCAGGCCCCACCTCCTCAAGGCTTTAGTTCCCGTGGGGACCCCTTATTCACGGGTGGCCCTTGCCCTGAAAATGCAAGGTAAAGGACCACCTGGGAGTTTTTCAATCACAAAGTGGGAAAGGTCAAAGACCCTGTGGAAACCACTCCCCATCCCTACAGCAAATGCCCTTTTCCTACTTTGGGCAAGAAGGAGTGTGGTAGATACAGTGTACAATTTGGAGTCAGAAGACTTGAGTTCAAATCCTGTTTTTACTACCTGTGTGACCTTGGGCAAATAATTTAACCTTCCTGGGCCTCAGTTTCCTCATTAGGAACTAGGTTTCTAGGTTTTTTACAGCTCTAATCTTCAATTCTATCTGATCCCATGAACACAGAACTGGAAAGTGTCAGGAGTTATTAATTCCCCATCAGAAATAAAAGCATGCTTATATGTGGATTTCTATCTCCAGCCCTGACCTTTCACTTCAGTTCCAGTCCCATCTCCACTTGGATGCTCCAAAGTCTCCACAAACTTGCCAACTTCCAAACTGGTCTTATCTTGCATCTTCAGACTGTGCAGCTTCTCCATTCACTACCATTCTCCTAATCCCCAGTCTTGAACCCTTACAGAGTGGTGCAGTAGAATTTAAACATTTTAAAATGTATTTTCTTTTTAATTTATAAACTAAAACAAAAATTTCTATAACACTGTATAATAAAAAAGATGATTTCACATGAATCTACAAATCTATTATATACAACTTGTTATTCTTTTTAAATATATAATAAAGGTATCATGTAAATTTCTTTTCTTTTCTTTCTTTTTCTTCCCTCCCCCCTCCCCTAGAGGTGGCTACCATTAGACACAAATAAAAATATATATAATCTGTTTAATGTGATTGTACATATATAACCTATACCAGATTACTTGCTGTCTTGGGGAGGGGAGAGGGAGGGGAGGGATGGAGAAAAATTTGAAACTAGAAATCTTATAAAAACAAATGTTGAAAATTATCTCTAAATGTAACTTGAAAATAATAAAATATTTACATGAAAAAAGAATATATATAATCATCTCTTTCTTTCCATTTCCGTTACCACTCCCCTAATCTAGGTTTTTATCATTTACATTAGCTCTCTCATTGGTCTCCTTGACTCATCTTCCCCTGATCAAATCCATCCAGCATGCTATTCGAGTCTTTCTAAATCTAATCTAATCTTTCTAAAGCAGGCTTTTCAGCATAGGATCTTCGATCTGAAGCTGGAAGATACCACAAAAGTCACCTAGTGCAACCTCCTTATTCTACAAATGAGAAAAGTGAGACCTAGGGAAATTAAGTGATTTGCCCAGAGTCACACAGATTAGTGCCATGTCACAATTCTGCTGAAAACCCTTCAATGGCTCTCTATTTCCCTTAGGATAAAATCCAAACTCCCTTCTCCACCTTTCCAGGCCTTATGTAAACTGACCCCACCATAGTTATCTGATCAACTAGTTTATAAACCCTTTGAGGCAAGAGATGATGCCTTATTCATCTTCTTTTCCTTTAGTGCCACAGTGGGGGTAATTAGGTGGCTCAGTAGATAGAACACTAGACCTGGAATCAGGAAGACCTGAGTTTAAACCTGATCTTAGACACTTACTAGCTGTATGACTCTGGACAAGTCACTTAACCTCTGTTCGCCTTAATCAACTGGAGAAGGAAATGGCAAATCGCTCCAGTATCTTTGCTGAGAAAACCTCAAATGGGGTCACAAAGGGTTGGATACAACCAAAACAACTGAACAACAAGAACCCCCTCCATAAATCCTTCCTAGGTTTCTGTCACCATGCTCTGATCTTACTTCCCTGATAATCCTGACAAAGATGACACATATCTGTCTTGGTTTGTTCTCAAACTTTCACACATGCCCACAGTGATATTATCAGTTCCTTCAAGTCAGGGCCTCTCATATTTAATTTTGAGAAGCCTGGTTTTAGGAGCCAAACTCTCTTCTCCTTCCTCTAAGGTTATACCATTTATTTATTCCCACTGACAATAAAATCCATTCTAAAGGCTCCAAAAATTGGGGATTAATCCCTTTTGTATCAACTGATTCAGAGACTCATGGTGAAAACTACTTTTTAGTAGTTTATTCATCCATCCATTCAATTCAATTCAAGAAACTTTTATGAAATGCAGAGCCAGCCTCAGAATCAGGAAGACTGCTTCAAGCCACATTGAGTATGTGGCCTTGGACAAGTCACTTAACTTCTCAGTATGCCCCAGGCAAATCTCTTAAACTGTAAATTGCAGAGCACCTGGCAGCCTTCATTGGGAGAGGGAGTTTTTTACTCCAAAATCATAGGTCAGCTAAAACAAACAAACAAACAAACGTCTTGTTTTAGACACTGGATCAAAATTGTCTGGTCCCTGCCATCAAAGAGCTTGCATTCTATGGGGACAACACAACACAACACACACACACACACACACAGAGTGTAATTCCAAGAGGGAGAAAGTGTTAACAACTGGCGGGGGGGGGGGGGGGGGGGGGGGGGGGGGGTGGTAAGCAGGGATGGGGAAAGGCCTGGTCTAGGAGGTGGTTCCTGAGCTGTGCTTGAAGGCAGCTAGGAATTCTCTCTCTGGCAGAGAGGAGAAGGGAGTGAATTCCAGGCATGGTAAATAACCTCTGGGAAGCCACAGAGATGCAATATCACATAGGGGAACCAGGAGGCCAATTTGGCCAGAACAGAGTGAGAACATTGAAAGGAACAATAGGAAATGAGACCGAAAAGACAAACAGATGATTTTATAGAACCAAATTTTGACATTCCAACAAACCTTTCCTAAATCTTAATCAGGTCAGTTTTGTGGACGGTCCATCTCTAGTCACTCTGGAATGTCCCCAGATGGTTTCCCATGGCCCATTCTGTTTGAAATGGAGGCTTTAAACATAGCTAGCATTCATACAGTACTTTGTGCTTTGCATATGTAAAAAATGTTAACTCTGATATTTGATTAACATGTAAGGCAGCTAGATCATGTAGTGAATGGAGCGTTGGTCTTAGAATCAGAGAGACCTTTATTTCAATCCTCCCTCAGGCACTTACTGGCTGTGTAACCCTGGACAAGTCACTTACTCTTTCTCAGCCTCATTTTTCTCATTTGTGAAATGGGGATAATAATAGCATCTACTTCTGGGGTGTGGAGAGGACTGAAATAGCCTCATTTTTTCTCATTTGTGAAATGGGGATAATAATAGCATCTACTTCTGGGGTGTGGAGAGGACTGAAATAACAAATAAAATACATATGCTTCTCATTGTTTGGTTGTTTCACACTTGTGACCCCATTTGGGATTTTCTTTTTTTTTTCTTTTTGTTTTTGTTTTTGCGGGGCAATGGGGGTTAAGTGATTTGCCCAGGGTCACACAGCTAGTAAGTGTCAAGTGTCTGAGGCTGGATTTGAACTCAGGTCCTCCTGAATCCAGGGCTGGTGCTTTATCCACTGCACCAACTAGCTGCCCCCATTTGGGATTTTCTTGGCAGAGATACTGGAGAGGTTTGCCATTTCCTTCTCCAGCTCATTTTACAGATGAGGAAACTGAGGCAAACAGGGTGAAGTGACTTGCATAATACACACACACATACATAAGATATATACACTTTGTCATTATATTTACCTAAAGCACTTTGCAAACCTTAAGATGCTATATAAATGTGAGCTATTGGAGCAGCTAGGTGGAGCAGTAGATAAAGCACTGGTCCTGAATTCAGGAGGAACTGAGTTCAAATTTATCTTCAGACACATTTACTAGCTGTGTGACCCTGGGCAAGTCACTTAACTGTCATTGCCCCCCCCCCCCCCGCTCCCCCCCCCAGTGAGCTATTATTATTCTTTTCATCCCAGTATTTGAATTGACTCACTGTGAGATGCAAAAAAACCTGACGATTTTTTCTTTTGAGTCTCCCATTCTGTCCAGCACAGTGCTAGGCAGAGCTTGGGTTTGTGATTCACACTCCCTGCACAGAGATTGTGGGGAGGCTGGAGAGGGCTGAACTTTGAGCACAGTATCTGGGGCCAAAAGACGGTACTAAAAGGGAAGCTGAAATGGCTTTTTAGGCATACAAAATCTGGGGACGTATATATTGGGAAGCCAGCTGATCTGCTCTGTCCAAGTGTGGAAAACATTCCCCATGGAACTGAGAGCTAGAGATGGCCTAGTTCAGGGAATCCTTTGGCAAGAGGCTAAAGACACAGATCGTCTCTGATTGGGATCCAGGTTCCTATCATGTGCTTCAAAGTGCTTCAGCGCTTGGCAGCCCCTCATCTGACTGACCTCATCCTCCATGACAGCCTGGCCCCCTGCCCTCCAATCCAGGCTAGCGAAGATGCCTCTGGTTCCTTCCCACCATTTGTTGGATCCCACTTGGGATTTTTGGAAAAACTATTATTCCCCCTGCCTCCCCCGGTGCTCTTGCTCTGCTGCCCTCCCCCTCTTTTCTCCTTCCAGTCTGGGCTCTCAATCCTCCTCCACCCAGTTCTAATCACTGGCCTGTTCAGCCACACTCCCAACCCCCAACTTGGCATACTCTACCCTTCAACTGTAATGAATCATAGGCTGGTTTATGCATTTCTTTTACATATTTACATATTTTCCAGGCATGAATGCAAACTATTTTAGGTCAGGGACCTGGCTTCTTATCATAGAACTATAGGCTTTCAGAACGGGAAGGGATGTCAGAGATCTCATTTGCTATTATTACCCCCATTTTACAGTTGAGAAAACTGAAGTTACATGACTTGTCTAGGGTCATATGACTGGTAAGTGTCTGAGGCTGGAGTTGAACTTGGGTCTTCCTGATTCCAGGCCTAGCCTCTATCTGCTGCACCACCTAGCTGTCTATATAGTTTCTCTTCTACATTATAGCCCATAAATACTTGATAGATATCATGCCCAAAACTTCCTCCTCCTTCTCCAGTCTTCTCTTCTCCAAGCTAATCATTACCAGTTCTTTCTTTGGATCCTCATATGTCTTTTTCTGTCCTTTTCTGGTCAAACCCTAACTTGTCATCGTCCTTTCTAAATTGAACCTAATACAATTCTCTAGATGTGACTTAATCAGGGCAGAGTACAACAGAACTACCATCTCCCTGGTATGGACACCACACACTTCTCTTAATGTGGCCTAAGATCACTTTAGCTGCCTTGTCATGCTGTTGACACACATTGAACTTGTGGTCCGCTAAAACCTTCAGATCCTTTTCATAACTAAGCATTCCTTCATCATTCTGTCCTTGCACATTGTTTTGTTTTTGTTTTGAACTTCAGGATTTTTCATTTATCCCTATTAAAATCTACTGTGTTAGATTCAGCTTCCACAATCTTGGAGGTTTTATAGCAGAAGGTGGATGAGCACTTATTGGGTATACTGAGGATCTCTTGAGTTTGGGAGTCATGAGTTACAATAGACTATGCTGCTCAGGTGTCTGCACTAGGAGACCTAGTCTTAAATAAATGAATGAACAAATAAGCAAATAAATAAAGAGGATAATACATAAATGGGTACATAAATTAATAAATAAATTAAAAATAAATAAATCAGTGCAAAATCAATATCTGTAATAATCCATATTGACCCTGGAATAGATTATGGAACATACCCCCTTCCACTTGAAAGATTTTGCATTCATTGTCAGAGGCAGTCACTATTGTTTTTACTTAACTGTTTTTCTTTGTTATTAGGCAAAGTTCAACTTGTGGAGGGGGTGGGAGATATTTCCAGAAATGACTGTAATATAAAAATAAATAAAATGTTTTAAAAGCCACTGAAAAGAACTGGACCGAGAACAGAACCCCATAACTTTGTTGTTGTTTAGTCTTATCTGTCATGTCCAACTCTTTGTGACTGCATTTGGGATTTTCTTGGCAATGTTATGGGAGTAATTTGTCATTTCCTTCTCCAGCTTATTTTACAGATGAGGAAACTGAGGCAAACATGGTGATGTAACTTGCCCACGGTTACACAGCTACTAACTGTCTGAGACTGTATTTCAACTCAGGAATTCCTAACTCCATCCCTGGTGCTCTATCCACTGTACCGTAATAGCTCTTCCTCATAATTCCCCTAGCATCTTAAAAACAAAAAATGTGGATATTTAAGCAAATTACTGATGATGGACAATGGGCAATATCAATGAGGGCTGTAACAATGGTAGGGATGTAAATGAAAATAAAGATAATGATGCTATTGTTACATATCACTTGTTTCTCTCTTTTTTAAGATTATAAACAAAACTTTGAAGGATGTATACAACAGAGGCTGAATGACTAGCCCAGGGTCACAGCTAGTACCAATAGCAGGTTTTGAACCCAGATTTTCCTGGCTGTAAGCCCAGTTCTCTACCTATTAGGCTATGCTGACATTATATGAAAACAGGTGTGTGTGTGTGTGTGTGTGTGTGTGTGTGTGTGTGTGTGTGTGTGTTTGACAGGATGGTTTCCTGTAGGAAAGGAAATTTCAAGAGCTCCTCTTTGCATCTCTTCCAAATATCCTCTTTATCTTTTCCAGCCACCTACAACATTACCTTCATCCTCCCTCTCAAAAGGGAACCCCATCTCTGAAAAAAAAAATTGAGGATAGCAATGGGGATCTCTTTTTCTTCACTAATTAGACACTTCAAATCAATATAGCATCATCCTTCACCCCATCTTCCTTTGCTCCAACCAGCAAGGATTAGATGGCCCTTCTTGTCAACGCAAAAACTATTCTCCATCTTTGATCTCATTCCCTCTAGTCTTCTACAGGAGCTTATCCCTTCCATTGTCCCCACCCCCTCCCTAATTTTTGGCCTCTCCTTATCTACTGGTTCCTTCTCTACTGTCTACAAATATACTTTGGTCTCCCCAATTCTTAAAAACAAACAATAACAACAACAACAGCAAAACACTTTAACATCCCCTTAGGCTATTATCCTATCTCTCTCCTCCCACTCAGAGCCAAACTCCTAGGGAAAAAGCTATTAAGAGTCACTGCCTCCACTTTCTCATCCCACCCCTTGTAATCTGGTTTCTGTCCATCCCAGGAACCAAAACTGCCCTAAGGTCCCGAACAATCTCTTTACTGATAAATCCAAGGACCTTTCCTCAGTTCTCATTTTTTCTGATTTCTCTCATAGACAACAAGCAGATATTAAATGTTTACTATTTCCAGACACTCAGCAAAATGCTAAAGATACAAAGAGAGGCAAAAACATCCCCTGCCCTCAAGGAGTTTACGTTCTAATTGGGAATAAAGGGGAAAATGTAAATAAGTAGGCACATACAAGATATAGAAGAGTAGAGGGAAGGGAGGCTCCAGTAGCCAAGGATGCCAGGAAAGACTTCCTGTAGAAGGTGACATTTAGTCTAACTTCTTTTGTGGAGGGAAGGGGAGCTAACTTCTTAAAGGAAGTTAGGGAATCTAAGAGGCAGGGTGAAGAAGAGCATTCCAGACATGGGAACCACTAGAACAAAGATGGAAAGTAGATGGAGTGTTTTGTGCAAGGGAAGAGAAGCAGGTGGTGGAACTGAATTGTAGTGGAAGGGTCATAAAGCATAAGAGGCCCGGAATGGTAGGAAGGGGTCAGGTTTGGGTCCCAGAGGCAACAGAGAACCACTGGAGTTTATTTTTTTTAATTTTTGTGAGGCAATTGGGGTTAAGTGACTTGCCTAGGGTCACACAGCTAGTAAGTGTCAAGCATCTGAGGCTGGATTTGAACTCAGGTACTCCTGATTCCAGGGCCAGTGCTCTATCCACTGTGCCACCTAGCTGCCCCCATCACTGGAGTTTATTGAATGGAGCCTATATGACCTGGTCAGGTCTAAGCTTTAGGAAAATCACTTTGGCAGCTGAAAAGAGCCTGGTAAAGATGCTTGAGGCAGAAACTCATCAGGGCACTATTATAATAGTAAAAATAAGAGATGATAAAGGCCTAGAATCAAAATGGTGACTATATGAGAGGAGAAATGGGGACATATCTGAGAGATGCTGTGAAGGAAGAAAGGATAATAAGATTAGTCAACAGATTGGATATGTGGGTGAGTGAGAATGAGGAGTTGAGGATGACATCAAGGTTGTAAACCTGAGCAATGATGATGGTGGTGGTAACCTTTATAGTAATACTGATGTTTGGATAAAGGGAGGGCTTGGGATAAAAGATAAGTCCTGTTCTGGACATTTTGAATTAGAGATGTCTAATATATAGTTGGTAATGAGGGACTCAAGCTCAGGAGGGAGGTAAGGGCCAGATAGATAAATAAATATAAGACTTAGCTGCATAGAAATTATAATTGAACCCATGGAAACTGCTGAGATCACCAAGCAAGATAGTATAGAGAAAAAAGAAAACTGTATTGGGGAGTTCCCTATTTAGCATCCCCTCCAGGCCTACTTTCCTAATTACCACCAACACTAGAAACTGGATCCCCAAAAGGAAGTTAATTATCCCCCTTAGAGGGAACTCTGGGTAGTTGAGCTTTTTTTTTTTTTAACATTTATTTTATTTTGCCAGTTACTCATAAGGGTAGTTTTCAACATTCATTTTCATAAGATTTAGAGTTCCAAATTTTTCTCCCTCCCTCCCTCCCTCCCTTTCCTCCCCCCTCCACAAGATTGCAACCAGGTTATATATGTACAATCCACAAGTGTTCTTTTTATCAGTTCTTTCTATGGGGGTGCATAGTAAGCTTCCTCATTAGTTCCTTGGGATTGTCCTGGGATTGTCACTGCTGAGAGTAGTTAAGTCATTCACAATTACTCATTGAACAATACTGCTGTCACTATGCACAATGTCCTCTCAGCTCTGCTCACTTCACTATACATCGATGTTCATTAGTCTTTCCAGGTTTTTCAGGGATCATCCTGTTTGTCATTTCCTGTGGCACAAGACCATTCCACTATAATCATATAGCACAGATTTTTCCGTCATTCCTCAATTGATGGGCATTCCCTTGATTCTCAATTCTTAGCTTTACCAAGAGTTGCTATAAATATTTTTTGTACAATTTTCCCCCTTTTCTCTTTTTCATGATTACTATTGTTAACTGTTTCCCTTCCATCCTATTCCCTTCCCCATGATGTTTATTCTATTATCCATCTTCTTTCATTCTATCACTCTTCAAAAGGGATTTGCTTCTGTCTGTCCCCTCCCCCACTCGGCCTTTCCTTCTTTTGCCCCTCTCTCTTTATACCCTTCCCCTCCTATTTTCCTGCAGGGTTAGAGAGATTACTCCACCCAATTGAGTGTGTACATTATTCCCTCCTTGAGCCAATTCTAATGAGATTGAGGTCCTTGAGCCAATTCTGATGAATGTTAGGCTCATTTACTGCCCAGATTAAACAGATTACTCCACCCCATTGGGTGTGTGTGTTAGTCCCTCCTTGAGGCAGCTCTGATGAGTTTAAGGTCTTTGAGCCTTTTCTGATAAGTGTAAAATTCATTTACTGCCCTGCTCCTCTCCCATCTCTTCCCCCACTCCATAAGCCTTTTCCTGTTTCTTTCATGTAGGATTTCACCTCTACCCTTCCCCCTCCCCCAGTGCATTCCCTTCACCCCTCAATTTAACCCTAAAGATGTCATCACCTAGGGGGCAGCTAGGTGGCGCAGTGGATAGAGCACCGGCCCTGGAGTCAGGAGTACCTGAGTTCAAATCTGGTCTCAAACAATTGACACTTACTAGCTGTGTGAACCTGGGCAAGTCACTTAACCCCAATTGCCTCACACACACAAAAAAAGATATCATCACCTAGCTAGGTGACACAGTGGACAAATCATCACCCCTGGACCCAGGGGTATCCCAGCCAAAACCCGGCCTCAGACACAAGACAGTCGCCCACTGTACGACCCCAGGTATGTCCCCCAGCTCCAATTCTTTATGGTTCTCTAGGGTCTTGTATTTGAAAGTCAAATTTGCCATTCAGTGCAGGTTTTTTCATCACAAATATCTGAAAGTCTTCTTTTTCATTAAAGTCCCATTTTTTCTGCTGAAAGATTATGCTGAGTTTTGCTGGGTAGGTGATTCTTGCTTGTAATCCCATTTCCTTCGCCCTCTGGAATATCATATTCCATGCCCTCCGGTCCTTTAATGTAGAAGCTGCTAGATCTTGTGTTATCCTGACTGGGGCTCCACAGTACTTGAATTCTTTCTTTTTAGCAGCTTGCAATATTTTCTCCTTGACCTGAGAGCTCTGGAATTTGGCTATAATATTCCTAGAAGTTTTCCTTTTGGGATCTCTTTCTGGAAGTGATCAGTGGATTCTTTCAATTTCTATTTTAGCTTCTTCTTCTAGAATTTCAGGGCAATTTTCCCTGAGAATATCTTGGAAGATGGTGTCTAAGCTCTTTCCTTGATCATGGTTTTCAGGTAGACCAATAATTTTCAAATTACCTCTCCTGGACCTATTTTCCAGGTCAGCAATTTTTCCCAGAAGATATTTCACATTGCCCTCTATTTTTTTATTCATTTGGATTTGCTTTATTGTTTCTTGGTTTCTCATAAAGTCACTGGCTTCCATTTGTTCAATCCTCATTCTTAGGCAATTATTTTCATCAGAGGGCTTTTGTACCTCCTTTTCCATTTGGCCAATTTGACTTTTGAAGCTGTTGACTTTTTTCTCATGTCTTTCCTGCATCACCCTCATTTCTCTTTCCATTTTTTCCTCTACCTCTCTAATTTTATCTTCAAAGTCCTTTTTGAGCACCTCTATGGCCTGAGACCAATTCATATTTTTCTTGGAAGCTTTACATATAGGGGCCCTGATGTTGACATCTTCCTCTGAGGGTGCCCCTTGGTCTTCCTTGTTAATGAAGAAACTTTCTATGGTCCTCACCTTTCTCTGTCGGCTCATCTTGCCTTTCTTTTACTTGACTTTTAGCTCCTTAAAGTAGGGCACTGTTTCCAGGCTGCAGTATCCCAAGCTTAAGAAGTCCCAGTTGGTTTGATTTAAGAAGGATCAGGTTCTTCCCTCACCTGGCCTGTTCCCTGGTCCATAAATGACCACAGACCAACCTCCTAATCAACCAGCTTTGTGTGTTGTGGTTAGCTCCAACAAGCCTGTGCCCCTCCCCCACCTGGGCCACTGCTACTCAAGCCTACCTCCTGGTTCTCAGCAGAGGTGAAAAATCCAAGTTCTGCCTTAGCACCAGAATAGACCCCTGTAGTCTCCCCCCTGCCCAGGGCTCAGCTCTCTTACCAGACTGTGAGCTTAGTTCCAGACGACACTGGTGCTTCAGCTGATTCAGAGGCTCTGGAGGTCTCCTTCTCTGGTGAGGCCTTCCTGGGACTGGATCTGTGTCAGGGTGACTGTGGGGTTGGGCTCAACTCCTGTCTCAGCACAGCAGCTCCCTCCTTCTGACCTTCCAAGCCATTGTTGGTTAGAAGATGATTTCAGCACATTCTTCTGTGAGTTTTGCTGCTCTGGGCATTTTCCTATGGCATTATTTGGATGTTTTTTGGAGCGATCATGTCATGAGTTCAGGAGCTCACTGGCTTTCCTCTGCCATCTTGGCTCCATCCTGGAAGTCCCGAGCTTTTTCTAACATTGTTTCTTGTGAGCCCCCATCTTGCATGCTCCTTATTGATTATCAATTAGCCAACCAAAGTTCAAGATAAAGCCTTGGAGGACACCCATGGGTAGTGGGTGTGACATTGATGAAGATCAAACCGAGGAGGCTGAAGAGATATCCTGTAGGAAGGAGAAAAACCAAGAGAAAGCCATATCACAATAACCTAGAGATGAGAGAGTACCTGGGAGAAGGTGATCAAAAGTATGAAATGCTATAGGACATTAAAAAAATGGGGGGGGGTGCAGCTAGGTGGCACAGTGGATAAAGCACTGGCCCTGGATTCAGGAGGACCTGAGTTCAAATCTGACCTCAGACACGACATTTACTAGTTTACTAGCTGTGTGACCCTGGGCAAGTCACTTAATCTTCATTGTTGCCTCCCCCCCCCCCCAAAAAAAATAGATTGGGAAAAGAAAATTAGATCTGATCATAATAACTAGAATTTATATAGCATTTAAGATTTGCAAAAATAACCTATTATGTCATTTGATCCTCACAACAACCCCATTAGAATGGTGCTGTTAGCTCCAATTTACAAGTGAAGAAACTAAGACTAAAAGGTCAAATGACTTGCCCACATTGTGTTCTGCATCATTTATCACAACTGACCACTCCTTCCTTCTAGATCCTTCCTCTAGTCTGGAGTTTTGTGACAGTTTTCTGTCTTGGTTCTCTTTCTACTTGCTTAACCAATTCTTCTTTGCAGGTTCATTATCTCCCACTCATAGGCCTTTGTGGAGCATTAGTCAGATGTGCTGAATACCTGGAGAGGCCATTCTCACTGGCCCTTCCTCCTTCCCTCAAGACCCACTCATCCCATAGCTCTATGCCAGCTTAGGATTACACCCCTTATGTATGGAAATATCCCAGAATTCTTTCCTGGGTTTTCTACTCTATTTGTGATCTCATCAGCTCCCATGGATTGAAATATTATCTATGGATAGATGATTCCAAGGTCAATATCTAACGTTGGTCTCTCTTCTGAACCTCAGTCCCACATCACCAGCTGCCTGATTGTTATCTACACATGGATGTTCCATAGATATCTCAAATCCAACATGTTCAAAACTGAAATCATCCTTTTTCTCTCTAAAGGTATCCCTTTCCCTAATGTTCTTTTTGTAGAGGGCATTGCCATTCTTCCAACGATCCTGGTTTGTGACCTAAGATTCATATTTGTCTTTTTACTCTCCCTAACTCCAAATATCTAATCTGTTGCCAAGTCTTGGTTTTTTGGTGTTTTTTTGGTTTGGTTTGGTTTTTTGCGGGGCAATGAGGGTTAAGTGACTTGCCCAAGGTCACACAGCTAGTAAGTGTCAAGTGTCTGAGGTCAGATTTGAACTCGGGACCTCCTGAATCCAGGGCCGGTGCTTTATCCACTGCACCACCTAGCTGCGCCTGCCAAGTCTTGTCAATGCTATCTTTACAACATCTCTTGCATCTGTTACCTTTTCTCTGTTCTCTTAGAAACTACTTCATTCAGATCCTCATCACCTCCCACATTGCAATAAATTCCTAATGAAATCACTTTGCTTTCTATTTCTACCTTCTTCAATTTATCCTTTATTTACCTGCCAAACTGATATTGTCTGACTATGTAAGTTCCCTGTTCAGAAAGCTTCAATCATTCCTTATTACTTCTAAGATCAGACATTTAAAGCCCTCTATCATTTGGCTCCAGCTTATCTTTATAATATTACTGCACATTACTCCCCTTAATCTACTCCGTGAGACATTCAAACTGGCAAACGTCCTGTTCCTCACATACAACAATCTCCTAACTCCATACCTTTCCACAGACTGTCTACTGTACTTGAAATGCTCTCCCTCCTTATCCCTGCCCTTGGAATCCCTGACTCCCTTTAAGACTCAAGTGCCATCTGCTGTTGGGTGCCTTTTCTGATTATCTCAGGTAGCACCCCCAGTGCTAGTATTCTACCTCCACCAAATTACATATATATATATACACACACACACATTCATAATATATACATATACATATATACTCATACACACACATATGCATATATACACACATATATATGCACATGCATACACATATACACATTCATAATATATACACATACATATCTACACATACACATATATGCAGTGTACCTGTGTATACATGTGTGTACATATATGAATGTACACATTCATAATATATGCATGCATGTATACTCATGCACACATATATGCATATATATATATATATTTGTATACCTATCTACCAATCTATTGTATTTGCCTACCTGTGTACATGAAATGTAAGCTCCCCAATAGAATGTAAGCCTTTTGAGGGCAGGGACTATTTCACTTTTGTGTTTATATCTTCAGTGCCTAGTACAGTGTCTGACATATAATAAGAGCTTAGCAAATGCTTATTGATTTGAATAAGACTATTACAATAGTCCAAGTGAGAGGTAATCCAGAGGGAATTTGTGACTAAATGAATGAAGATGAAGAAACAGATGGAATAAAAGTTGTAGAAGCAGAATTGACAAAGCTTGGCAACTGATTGAATCCATATGGGGGTGGAGTGAGGGAATAATGAAAGATGGTACAGAGGTCATGAGCCTGAGAAAATGGAAAGATGGTGGGGACACCAAGGAAAATAGGGAAGTCTGAAGGATGGATGGGTTTGGACAGGGAAAGAGAATTCCATTTTGAATATGTTAGTTTGAGATGCTAACAGGGACCCAGATAGAAATGCTGAAAAGGCAGTTGGTGGTGTGGGATTTTAGTTCAGTCTGAATATATAGATTGGGGAGTCTTCTGCATAGAGGTGATAATTGAAGGCATGGGAGTTTATAAGTTCTGAAAGAGAGAGAGAGAGAGAGAGAGAGAGAGAGAGAGAGAGAGAGAGAGAGAGAGAGAGAGAGAGAGAGAAAGTATAGTGAGAAGAGAAAAGGTACAGAGCCCAGGAGAAAAAAAACTATTTGTTCCAATGCACTTTCTACTCTGAGAGTTTTGCCCACTGCTTTCTAGAAGTGAAGGAAGTGGATAGAGCACCGGCCCTGGATTCAGGAGTACCTGAGTTCAAATCTGGCCTCAGACACTTAACACTTACTAGCTGTGTGACCCTGGGCAAGTCACTTAACCCCAATTGTCTCACTTAAAAAAAAAAAAAGGTGAATGAATTCTCAAAGTATCCAGTGGAGATAGTTATTGTTCCGATTTTACAATGTAGAAACTAAGACCCAGGGCGGATTGACTGGATAATGGAAACAAAAAGATGAATATCAGAACCCTCTAGAAATACAGCAATCATGTGTGAAAATAAAGCAAAGTCAATGTTATCTCCTTAGACCAGCAAAACCTTACCAAGCCTTCTTTTTCATCCTGAATGAATGAACAATTCATTAAGTACCTACTACTCTAGACCCTGGGCAACTAAAGTGGCACAGTAGATATAGAGTACCAGACTTGTAGTCAGAAAGACAACTTTGTGAGTTCTGATCTGGCCTCAGACACTAACTGGCTGTGTGACCCTGAGCAAATCACTTAACCCTTTTTGCCTTAGTTCCTCATCTGTAAAATGAACTGGAAAAGGAACTCCAAAGATACTTCAGTATCTTTTCCAAGAAAACCCTAAATGGGGACACAACTGAACAACAGCAAAACATATACACACACACACTAGACCCTGGGGATCCACAGACAAAGATAAGGAAGTCCTTCCTCTCAAAGAAACCTCATTCTAATTGGGAGATTCAGCACAATTAGAGGGGTGGGGCCTACAGAAAGGAAATGTGGATCTTGGTTGTCACAGAGATTAGGAATGGAGACATGAGAAAGTTGATTGCCTTGCTCTTTTCAATAGTAACAGTAATTTGGGGTCATGGGGGAAGAGGGCAGCACATACAATAAGGCAAATGGCAAGATGCCCTGGTTTCTTGGTGGGGTACCTAGATGCAGTGTGAAGCATGGTCTGGATTCAGCAAGATACAGTGAATTAGGGGAGTTTTCACTGCCTTGTCCACCTTCAGAAAGGAGCCACGGGATGGAATAAGGGCTCAAGGTTTTTAAGAAAGAGCCTGGGGAAGTCAGGGATGTTGGAACAGGGCTACTTGGGTAGGACCTATGAAAGATGGAGCTGAAAGATCAGTTCTAGACTGTCAGAAACAGAATAAGCTTCAGAGATCAAGGTGATCTCTAACCCATTCATTTTATAGATAAAGAACCTGAAGCCCAGGGAGCTGAGGTCTTGTTCAAGGTCACTCAGTGAATGAGTGGCAGAAACAAAATTTGAACCCAGGTCCTCCAGCTTTAGTCCCATGCTTTCCCCACCACACAACCTTCCTCATTTCCCAATTACCAGAGTATTTCTCTTTCTACTGTGCCACATTGCCTGGAGGGACTTCCAATGTGGTGGACTGGACTGGACAGCTGGAAAAAAGAAACACTCATATTCCTGGCTTAGCTCAGAGACCCCCCCTCCCCTCATCCCAGCCAGAAGCAGAAGCCCAGGCTGCAAAGGTGTGGCTATTTTCAGGAACCCTGTGTTATAACCAGGGAGCGTGTAGCAGGAAGGGAATATTGCCCAGATGTTCTGCGTTGGTCATTGGGAGTCAGACTCTGCCGAAATGTTACTGGCAGACAGTCCTTTACGTTGGCTGGAATCAGCCACAGCTACATGGTCCAGCAACTAGGAAATGGAGGGGCCTGCTTCAGCTCTGCCGGGAGGAGGGCAGGGAGCTACAAGGGTCAGAGTTAGGCCCTGTGCTCTCCAGGGTCCTCATTAAGAGCCAGGACATGGGGATTAAACAGCATTTTTATAATTTTTTCAGAAGACTCTACCCTGAGAGATTTCCTGAATGTCTGTGAGGACAGGAGAATGTTCTGGAGGGACCACAAGAAGTTAGAAATGTAGGCAGGAAATAACATGATGCGATTCATCTTGAAAAAATGCAAGCTCATACATCTGGGGTAGGGAGGGTGGGAGGAATAATCCAAAACACAAGGATCTGATGGGCAGAAACAACTAGTAACAAAACACAACAGTTCAGTTGAAAGGACCCAAGGGAAGCAGCCATAGCCAGAGGGGCTGCCTGGAAAGACCTTTCAACTTCCAAGCCTTGTTTTGGGTTTTGTTCCTGGAGCCAAAATGGGTCTGAGGCCCTGACCTTCTGTGGGGGGTCTCCCTGGGAGGGAAACAAGGACAGAGCTTTGGGAGGTAGGGGCCTATGACCCCAATGGTTTATTGGAAGCCACCCACCTCAATGTGAGTCTTGACCTTCCTCTCTCCCACTCTCTCTCTCTCTGTGTCTCTGTCTCTATCTTTCTCTCTGTGTCTCTCTCTGCCTCTCTCTCTTTCTCTCTGTCTGTGTCTCTCTTTCTCTCTGTGTCTCTTTCTCTTTCTCTCTCTCTCTTATACAAGGAATGTTTTTTGGCTACATGAGCCCCTATTTCCAGGATTCTCCCAGCCCAAAGGATCAGATGACGCATAGCCTGGGTCTCCTGAGCTCTGGAATATCTGTAATGATGCCCCCAAGGCCCCCACCCCTTCTACCCTCTTTTACATCACTCCCCCTGGGGAAGAGCTGGCAGGGCTAGAAATGACCCAGTGAGCAACTCTTTTCAAAGCCTGGCATGGCAAGTGAGGTGAAGGCTACCTCTCTGATCTTGGTCAACTGGTAAAACCTGTATCTTTCCTGTGGTGCAGGGTTCTATATTCCTGCATGGGTCTGAGAGTAGGAAGAGGGGAGAACAGCAGAGAAAATAGGCTTTTCCTGGAAAAAACACTAGTACTGCTACTGCTACTGCTACTGCTACTGCTACTGCTACTGCTACTGCTACTGCTACTTGTGACAGGTAAAACTAAATGTGTGTGGTTATCCTATCTGGTAATAATATTCTCACATACTGCTGCTGCTACTGCTGCTGCTACTACTACTACTATTACTACTGCTACTACTACTACTACTACTACTATTACTACTGCTACCACTGGTGGTAGTGGTAGTAGTACTAATGGAAGTAGTGGTGGTAGTAGTGATAGTAGGAAGAGGAGGAGTGTTGGTAGTAGTAGTGATGGTGTGGGGAGCAGGAGTAGGAGTGTATGTTCATTTTATAGGTGAGGAAATTGGCCAGGAATCTGTTTTGAAGAAAATACTTGTACTCAGTGGATAGGAAACTACACTTAGAATCAATAAGGCCTAGGTTCAAATACCACCTCAAATATTTACTGAGACACCTTGGTCAATTCATTTAACTTTTCTATCCCTCAGTTTCCTCATCTGAAAAATGAAGGAGGGGCAGCTAGGTGGTGAAGTAGATAAAGCACCGGCCGTGATTTCAGGAGGACCTGAGTTCAAATCTGGCCTCAGAAACTTGACACTTACTAGTTGTGTGACTTTGGACAAGTCATTTAACCCTTATTGCCTTGTGCAAAAAAGGGGGGAGGGGGTTGGATTGAATGGCTTCTCAAGTCCCTTAAAGTTCTAAATGAATGATTCTATCTGAAACTTTACTTTTAAGACACCATCCCTGCCCTTCAGGGGTCTGAACAGGATGGATTCATGCAGTAGAAAGCATACCTACCTGGAAATCAGAGGCCTAAGTTCAAATTCTGACTCTGATACTTTTTAACTATATGTCATGGCGAGGAGTCTCAGTCTCCAACATCTGTAAAATGGACATAGCAGCCCTTGCATTACTTCCCTATCAGGAATTTTAAATCTGTAATTAGAGTGCCTGAGCTCTCTTACTCACAATCTTTGTGATCTTGGACAAGTCACTTTGGGCTTCATTTTTCTCACCTGTAAAATGAGGGGATTAGGCCCAGTAACCTCTGAGGTCCTTTTTAGATCCAAATCTATGGTCTTATGTCCTCACCCCTGATTTTAATCATTTCTTCTGTCCTCAAGAAGGCTGACCTGAAACCAAAAGCAAAACTAGGAGCAGAGAAGGAAATAAACATTTGTTAAGCACCTACTATGTTGCCAAGCACTGTGCTAAGTACTTTACAAATATGATCTCATTTGATCCTCATAACATCTCTATGAGGTAGTTGCTATTATCCCCATGTTACAGCTGAAGAAACCAAGGCAGATAGAATAATTTGCCCAAGCTAGGAAGTATCTGAAGCTAGATCTGAACTCAGGTCTGACTCCAGGCCCAACATTCAACCCACTGTACCACCTAACTGCCTCTAGTAGTAGACAATACAAGAAGCTTCCTACAGTATGGAGCAGGGTTGAAATGGGAAAAAGAGAACATAAAAATATTGAGCCGCTAGGTGGCGCCATAGTGCACAGAGTGCTACGCCTAGAGGCATCCTCCTAAGATCAAATATGGCCTCCGACGTTTGCTAGCTGTGTGACCCTGGGCAAGTCACCTGACCCTGTTTGCCTCAGTTTCCTCATCTGTAAAATGCGCTGCAGAAGGAAATGGCAAACCGCTCCAGTATCTTTACCAAGAAAACCCCAAACAGGGTCACAGAGAGTTAGATACAAGTCAAAAAAATACTATTTTTTATAAATGTGTTTTCATAAACATAAGATTGTGCTCTTTATAGCATATATTATAAATATTAATTCCACTCCATTAGGTTCTCCACCCAGCTGGGGAGGTGACTCTGTGCTCTCAAAGGCTGTGCCTGTAGAACATAAACTCAGGCAGGTTCTGCCAAGATAAAAGGGCATTAAAAGCCAGGCAATACATTGTGGGTCTGAACATTAAGGCACAACCATGCTGTACTAGAGACCTCATCACCAGAAGGTCGGTCATATGTGGATATATTTTTAAAGGTCATAGCAACTTGTGAATCCATTCTAATTCAATGACCTTTTATTTTTTTGAATCATTGGGAAATGACATTGAAGTTTATAAAATAAATGAGCATCAATCTAAACATTTAAAAAGAAAGAAGTATAAACAGGTGGGTTTGAGGAACAGGGAAAGAACACTAGCAACGTTTTGGGGGAGGAGGGAGACTCACTGAAGGATTCCTATGGTGCTCACATTGGAGTTGATGCTTGAAGGCAGGTCACGAGCACGACTCTGGGTATCTATCCCACAGAGCTCAGGCCTGGGTCCTCTTCATCTTCTATACTATTTCACTCGGTGAGCTCATCACCTCCCTTGGATTCAATGATCATCTCCATGCTGATGATTCACAAATCTACCTTCATCTCAACAATCTTGCCTTTCCAACTGCCTTTCAGACATTCCAGACTGGACATCCTGTAGAAAGCTTAAACTCAACATGTCCAAAACAACTCACTGTCCTTCCCCTCAAGTCCTGCCCCCTTCCAGACTTCCCTATGACTGTAGAGCACACCACCATCGTCCCAGTCACTCAGGCTTGAAATCTATATCATCCTTGACTCCTCATTTCCTCTCACCACCCACCCTGTCTCTGAGACAAGGCCGCATCTCCTATCCATCTCATTCTTTCCTCTGATGCGTCATCACTCTGGTCCAGGCTGCCCTCACCTCATGACTGGACTATCACAAGAGCCTGTTGGTGGGTCTGCCCGCTCCAGTGATCCTCCACTCAGCTGCCAACTCTACAGATGTAACCTCCCACACCTTCCCCCACCCCTCTGTTTGGCTTTCGAAACCCTTTAGAAACTTGTCCCCTACCCACCCCTTACTTTTCCGGTTTTCTCATAACTTGAACCCTCCAAAATACTCTTGTGATGCAGACATTCCTCTCCTGACTCTGGGCATTTTCCCTGGCTGTCCCCCTATTCCTGGCACGATCTCCCTCCTCATCTCCACCTCCTGCCCTCCCTGGCTCCCTTCAAGTCCTGGCCATAATCCCACCTTGTACAGGAAGCCATTCCTAATCCCCTTCATTCTAGTGCCTCCCCCCTGCTTATTGTCTCTAATTTATCCTGTCTTATATCTTGTTTGTACCTAGTCGTTTACATGCCATCTCCCCCATTAGACTGTCTTTTACCTTTCTTTGACTCCCTAACACTTAGCACAGAGCCTGGCACATAGTAGGTGCTTAAGAGATGTTTAATGACTGCCTGAAAGGCAGAGGCAAGGAGGGAACGCCTCTTGGGCATGGAGTCAGGAGATGGACTGACCCATTTGAGTAGGACAGTCTGGCTGAAGTGTGCAGGGAGTCAATGCAAATAAATCAGGAAAGTAGATGGGAGCCTGGTCCCAGCTGGGCTTGAACACTCTGCTGAAGGGTTTGCGTTTTTATCTTAAGGCAGGGGCTCTTAAGCTGGGCTCCATGAATCCCAAAGGGGCCCATGGATAGATTTTAGGAGGCCTGTGAAAATGGAGAGGGGGGAAAATGGCATCTTGGTTTTCACTATCCTTTGGCTTTTGGAGTAATTCTAGGTGTTTGTTTTATGAATTTAAAACAGATCAGCAGAAGGAAAGAGGGGAAAGGAAGGAGTGCCTAGGCTTTGCCAAACTGCTGAAGATACAGAGGACGTACCCAAAAAAGGGAAGGAACTCTGGTCTTGGCGTTGTGATCGCAGGAAAGTGGCCCTGGCCCTGAGATGGCAGCAGGGAAGGTCAAAAGAGCAGCAGACAGTAGCCTCGGAGGCCTCTGGTCTCCTGCTCAGGGGATGGGGAGGAGGTAAGTGCCTTCAGGTCTGAGTGGGGGGAAATGGTATCTTAATCTTGGGTCCTTTTGCTGCCGGAAAGCCAGTTGGTGACTGGGAGAACTGGGCACACAGGGAGCAAGGGTGGCCAAAGCAAAAATCAGGGCCTGCGGAGCCAGGGGCCCTGGATGGGGGGGGGGGGGGCTCCAGCCAGCTGGGTCTGCAGCCTGGGATAGTGGTTCCCTCTGCCTCCAGCTACACTGAGAGAAGCTTCTGGTAGGAGCTTGGGAGGCTGGGGGGGGGGGGCGGGGTGTAGCAGATAATGGATGGAGGGAAGGAAGGACCGGGACTGGAAGAAATACAGACAAGGAGAAGGAAGCAGAGGGTCTTTGACTAAGAGCTGTAAGGGACGTCAGAGGCATTCAAGTCCAACCTCTGCATTGTATAGATGAGGAAACTGAGGTGCAAAGAAGCAGTGATTGGCCCAAGGTTAGCTAGGTTGTAATATGGCGGGGAGGGAGAGGGGTGTGGGAAAGAGGAAGGAGAAGAAAGGGAAGCTGAGGACCTGAACCCTGCTTTTCAGAGAGGAGAGCCCAGAGCATGGGGGAGATTCTGGACTGTGAGGGATTATCAGTATTGCCAGACTTTGTGCTGGAAGAAATTTTCTGTCCTCAGGATTATTATGGGTTGGGGGGGGGGGAGGGCTCTGCCTGCCAAGGACTGAGAGGCTCAAAACAAAACAAAACAAAAAGACTATTAGAACTGAATGGATTCTTGGGGGCAGCTAGGTGGTGCAGTGCATAAAGCACTGGCCTTGGATTCAGGAGGACCTGAGTTCAAACCCAGCCTCAGACACTTGACACTTACTAGTTGTGTGACCCTGGGCAAGTCACTTAACCCTCATTGCCCTGCAAAAAAAAAAAGAAAGAAAAAGAAATAGAACTGAATGGATTCTTAAAGATCATCCAGGATCTACCACACCCCCATTTTATGGATAGGTAAACTGAGGCCCAGGATCACTCAGAGCCAGAGCAGAATGAGAATTTGAACCCAGGTCAGTGCTTGGTCTACCAAACCACTTAGCTGTCATGAAGCCTTCCCTTTCCCACTAAACCTAACCTAATGCTACCCCAAGAAAAGGGGTAGAATTTCCAGCATGGATAAAAACCACTGGCCAGAACGGGTCAAACCTTTAGTGTCTCCTGAGGGCTAACACCCTAGGCAGAAGCATGCTCCAACAGGAAGGGAAAGAAGAAACAAACATAGATGATATAGGTCCCACTCACAGAAAAGGAATTCTAGTTCCAAGGTCCCTGCTTCTTCTTTTTTTTTTTTTTTTAGTGAGGCAATTGGGGTTAAGTGACTTGCCCAGGGTCACACAGCTAGTAAGTGTTAAGTGTCTGAGGCCGGATTTGAACTCAGGTCCTCCTGACTCCAGGGCTGGTGCTCTATCCACTGCGCCACCTAGCTGCCCCAAGGTCCCTGCTTCTTAGAGTTCATGACTTTAGGGGAACTGAACAGGATTATTGATTTAGAGCTGGAGTTTGCCAAGTCCAATCCCTTTGTTTTACAGTCAAGGACACAAAACTTTAAGTAACTTATCAAAGGTCACTCAGGTAGTAAGTGGCAGAGTCAGGATTTGAACCCACATCCTCTGAGTTCAAAGCTAGAGCTCTTTCTACCGTACCACGTTTATCCCCCCTGCTCTTTTCCTTAGAGACTAAGAAATAGGAAGTTGTCCAGCCTAGAGTCCAGGGGAACTGTTGGTCATGAGTGGAAGGACCTCAACACTGTGAGTACAAGATGAGAAGCATCCATTCCCCTCTCAGCCCTATAAGAGGCAGTTGTCCCTGGGCTCTCCATAAGTGGATCTTAATCCAATCTAGTCCAGTCCATTCCCTTCTCTTGCCAGTGGGAACTCTGCCCTTGGATGAGATAAATGTTGTGGCTGCTCTGGGCAGAGAATTCCTGGCTTGAGTCTGCGGAAAATCTGTTCCGTTGGCCTGGCACTAAGCCCATGGTCTGCCAGTCTCCCCCACTAGAGTTGATGATTGGGTTCTCAGCTGGCCAGGAGCCCTTCCCCTGAGGGTCCATAGAGTGAGCTCCTGCCAAGGGCTGCTGCCACCTCTCCTGCTGATGGATTATGGGCTGCCTGTGACCAGAGTCTTCCCTCCAGCCCCCATCCTGTAGGGATCCCTGAGGAACAGACAGGAAGAAAACAAAAGATTGAAGAGTAATTCAGGGAACAGGTGGAAGGGTAGAGAGAAAGGAGGGGGAAAGAGGGACACAGAGAGACAAAGACAGAGGAGAGAGCACCAAATACCACCTCTGTTCCAGCCCTCTCCCATCATCCTCAAGCCCCACATGTCACTAGGCTTGGAGGGCAGGGGGAGTATGCCTCACATGCACACACTTTCTCTTTATTCCACATCAAAGGACAGCAGAAGTCCCCATTACCTAATTCTCATACCAGTCTACGCCTTATTTGCCTCCTCCACTGAGGATATCTATGGATATCCTTTTCTGTGAGTGGGACCTATATCATCTACGTTTGTTTCTTCTTTCCCTTCCTGTTGGAGCATGCTTCTGCCTAGGGTGTTAGCCCTCAGGAGACACTAAAGGTTTGACCCGTTCTGGCCAGTGGTTTTTATCCATGCTGGAAATTCTACCCCTTTTCTTGGGGTAGCATTAGGTTAGGTTTAGTGGGAAAGGGAAGGCTTCATGACAGCTAAGTGGTTTGGTAGACCAAGCACTGACCTGGGTTCAAATTCTCATTGCAGTGAAATATCTTTCACTTTTCTCAGGCTTTCCCCCCTTGCTTTAGCGATGTTGTACAGTAGGAAGTGCATTGGCTGGAATCAAAGGACCTGGCTTCTGTTTGCAACAATGTTCTCTCTTTTGTGACCCTGTCCAAATCACTTACCTTCCCTAGTTGTTCCCTCTGCCTCATGTCCCTTGCAGTCCAAACTCCACACTTGTGCCCAAGTGATTTTCCTTACAGTTTCCTAACTGGGTGACTCCCCAATTCAGTCAACTTCAGGGCTCCCTATTGTCTCTAGGATAAAATATAAACTCCTCTGTTTTGCATTAAAGGTCCTTCCCAATCTCTCCTAAATCTACCTCATGGGGTAGATTACTCCCAATAATAACAATATAGTTACTGAATTCAACAATACAGTCAAAGTGCCCTTCTCTCTGTACTTCACACAGGACATTCTAACCACATTTCTTTGCCTCCATTCCTCCTGCCTAGAGCACATTCCCTCCTCACTTCTGCCCCATGAAAGCCTTCTTTTCCTTTAAGATGTGATTCAAGCATCATCTGCATGAAGCCTTTGCCAGCCCTTCCCCCAGTAGCTCCCTCCCAAGCTACCTTGTATTTAACCTCTTTGTACATATTTATATTCATTCATTTTATTTATGCTGTATATATTTATATTTGTACTTGTCTCCCCAGTTAGAATGTAACCTCTGGGGCAGGTAGGGGGTGCAGTGGATAAAGCACAGGCCCTGGATTCAGGAGGACCTGAGTTCAAATCCAGCTTCAGACACTTGCCATTTACTAGCTGTGTGACCCTGGGCAAGTCACTTAACCCTCATTGCCCTGAAAAAAAAAAAGTAACCTCCTTAAAAGGAGAGATTATTTGATTTTTTTTGTGCTTTATCTCTACTTCCTAACACAGGGCCTGGGCATATAGTAGGTGCTTAATAAATACTTGATGATTGATTCCCTGGGCCTCATTTTCCTCACCTGTAAAAAAGATTGGGTGGCCTTATCTTGTCCCTTCCAGCTCTAGATCTATGAGCTATGCTGTTACTCCCATCAACCCATCCATCCATTCACCCTCTTAACGAATGATCTACCTGTGCCTTTTGGTTTGGGGGGGGCGGGGTTTTGCTTGTTTTCTTGCGGGGCAATGAGGGTTAAGTGACTTGCCCAGGGTCACACAGCTAGTAAGTGTGAAGTGTCTGAGGTCAAATTTGAACTCAAGTCCTCCTGAATCCAAGGCCAGTGCTTTATCCACTGCGCCACCTAGCTGCCCTGCCTGTGCCTTTTAGAGTTGGGGATGGGGGAAGAAGGCTGAGTTCTAGGTGTGACTGTACTGGGAGGGTGCCTATGCAAGTATGAAAATCTATGTTTATATATATATATATATATATATATATATATATATATATATATATATGCATATACATATTTTGGGGTGAATATGAAACTTTGTGGGGAATATTTGACTGTATTTTTATCTCTCTTCACATATCCGCCTTATCAGCAAACATTTGTCCTTGGCATGGTGGAAAGAATTCAGCTTTAAGAACCAGGAGAGCTGGACTCTTACTCCACTCTACCAATGGCTGGCTTCATGACCTTAGGCAAGTTACTTAATTTCTGTAAACATGTTTACTCATCTGTAAAATGGGGATAATAAGAGAGCTTGCATCAGAGTCAGAAAGACCTGGGTTTAAATCCTACCTCTTTATATGTTGTCTGTGTGACCTTGGGCAACTTACTTATCAGAGCCTTGGGCAGCTCTCAAAGATCACAATTTTTAGAGAAGGTGCCAGCATGCACTGGTAGAGAGAGCAGGCTTAATTCCCCTTCCAGGACTACTTTTCCATTTCCTATTGGCAGGTTGGGTCCAAAGTGGGAAGTACTATTGTTCCTTTCATTGTTCTTGGAGTGATCCTGATGGGTTGGGATTTTTCTAGCACTGTTGTTCAGAAGCCCCCATCTGATGTGCTCCTCAATAATTAGCCAGCCAAAGTTCATTGGTTTTCAGAAAAGGGTGTTTACTAAAGTGGTATAGTCAAAACAACCAATAAAGAAACATCCTCCCAAACCAGAAGCACACTCTCTCCTAGTTCACACAAGGTCCATGGCAAGAATGGGCTTAGAGAATACTTATGAGAAAGGGGTGACACAACTCCTGGCTGCTAGAAGTCTTTTTCTCCCTTCATCATGAAGATTTCCTTAGATGGATATAGCTCTTTGCTGGGCTCTTCGGAGAATCCTGGAACTGTTGTTCCTTGGTATGTCTAGTTTGTCCTCAGGCCACTGGTGCTTCTTTCTTTATTGACTTACAAAGGGAAATCCAAATTTCCTGACATTTTGAAGGTCACAAAGTCAACCTCTGATCACTGAGTTGAGAGAGGAGAGAAAACTTAATTTTTCTTTTCATCCCTCTGGATGCCCTCTGGTCATAGAGGTAACAGCCTGCCTCCTTGAGGCACTCTCACTCTTAAAGCTTGATCGAATCCATTGCTAGAATCTGTTCTCTGATATACAAGTCCAGAACTGTGTCTAATTTTTTTTTCTACCGATGCCAATAGTTTCCCTTGCATCTTTATCTGATTTCATCCAAAGGCTGACAGACTTCACATTTCCCCAACTGATTAAAAACTAGTTTGTGGTTAGAAGACATCTATGATTAACTAAAAGTATGTAGGATTTGTTCATATCTCATTTAGTGATTGATTCTTTAACTCAGAAAGAGTTATCTTAGTTGATACAAGTATCAGGACTTAGAGCATCTTGTTAATTAGTGATTGATTCTTTAACTCAGAAAGAGTTATCTTAGTTGATAAAAGTATCAGGACTTAGAGCATCTTGTTAATTATATTAATTGGGGTTGAAGGCACATCACTGATATCAATGAAATCACAGGCATAGCCTCTATCCCTACCCACTTCACAGGGTTGTTGGGTACCATAAGAGGAAACAGAAAATTCTTCATACAACATAAAGGATGGGAAGGATTTGTTACCATACCAAGTGAAGTAAGAGGAGGAAAGATAGAGTAAGGAAGAAAAGAGAAGGATGAGGATGAAGAAATGGAAAAGATCAATTTAAGGGAAATGATGATAAAGACTGACTCCTTAGTGTGTTCGTTGTCCCTCATCTGCAATTCTGATCCAGGAAGAAATTCTTCTAGGAAGAGGGGTGAGTTTTCCTTTTTATTTTCTGGTCCTTCTTACAAGGAATTATTGAAAGGCAATAATTTTGAAAGTGCACCTCTGGTCAACAAGGAAGGATTGTTTGTCCTCCTGACTCCAGGGCTGGTACTCTATCCACTGCACCACCTAGCTGCCCCTGACATGAGATTTTTAACAAGGTATAGGTGTTTGTATTGATACAATGGATTAAAGTAGATCCCTTGTTTATTCAATAAGATTTTGTTGATTTCTTTTCTAATGTTTTTCACCTGAAGGAAAGTCCATTTTGTCCATAACAACTCTTGCTGAATTTGCTGAAGAAATTGTACTTCATCCACATTGGTGAAAACGTCCTATCTTTTTGCTGAGAGTTGTTGTTATTGTTGTTGTTTGTCCTTTGTTCTCAAAGAGGACCATGACATAGGGGTGATGTCATGACTTTTACTGAATTGGATTTCAGTGAGGAAGGACTGAGCAAAGTTAACAGCCTCACTCTCTCTTCCAGAGCCATCTGGGTCTAGTGGCAGGATATGCATCAGGATGACTGGAGGTGGCCCTGGATATTTAAGGCAATTGGAGTTAAGTGACTTTCTCAGGATCACACAGCTAGTAAGTGTCTGAGGTGACATTTGAACTCAGGTCCTCCCAACTTCAGGACCAGTGCTCTATTCACTGTGCCACCTAGGTGAGAATAGTGTTTATTTCAAGGGTAGTTTGGGAGGTACTGCTAATTGATAGATGACAAACATATTGATTTTTATTTTCCTAAATCAAAAAATCAAACAAAAAAATTCTATTTGAAAACAACGACCTCCACAAATATTTTGAATGTATTTCCCTTATGTTTACTATTACCAATTCTATTCAGTTTATGTTAATTTTGTGTATTATGATATGTGGATTATAAATATTTTTATTTTGTTTTTATTTGGCAAAAGTTTACTGCCATGCTGGTGTTGTTGTGTAAAGTATCTTTAAGGTTTGGATTCATGTATTAGTTATTGAAATCCACCTGGTTTCTTACAAGCAGAGTTCAAAAACTTGCTAGTATATAGCTGAGCTAATAACCTCTCAGTGCCCCAGGTGGCTCTTTAACAGTAAAAATGCAGAGCAATTCCAAGTTGGCAGAGGGACTTTCCTGAACAGGAACCGATGAAATCCCAGGTCTTGACTCTCCTCAGAAAAAAAAAAAAGTTGTTGACATACTTAATAATCTATTCATTAAAGGCATGCAGTAAAACAAATGCTCACAATGAAAACTGTTTTGCAAGCATTTTCGTGAAATCTATCATAAAGTGAAAATTAAATAGGATGTCTTAGTAGTTTTAAATTCAAAATTTGCTCATTATTTTTTAACGATTGATTTCTAATTTTTAAAGGAATTTCATATCAGGGGTTAGTCACTTTTAAAATTTATCCACTAACACTGTGAGCTGCCTGTTCTGAGACAAAAGGCTTTTTGGCAGTACAAATACACTTCTCTGTGAACTATGGGAACTAAGCCCTGTGAACTGTGAAGAGTCTTTAACTTTTTGCTTTATTTAACTTGGCACTGTTGTTTTGTATTAACAAAACATGTGTGGACATTTTAAACAAAAAAGGGAGGTGAGGGTCACTTCATTTCAAGCTGGGACAAAGGAAAAGATAACTGATTGGGGAAAGCACACTCATGGAGGGTTTCAGTGGGTCTGCACTGCCACCACTCGAACACAACTGGAAACACACCCAATCTCATGACACCAGTGCTTGGCCTCATTTCTTGGGCCCTATGCCCTCGGCGAGGGGAGGGTCTGGGCAGTGGGCAGTAGGACTGGCACCAAGGAGCTCTGGCAGGACCAACCAGTGAGCCCCCAAATCTGGTAGCCCTTAGGGATCCAGTGATTCACCCAGGTCCCATCCCATCGCCATCTGTGCCGCTCCAGGCAAGTCTTCCATTTAGGTTGGATTTAGGGGATTCTGAGAGCCTAGACAGCTCTTCCTCACCCACTTCAATTTTTACAAGATATTAGGGGTGGTATTTTATTACAGGACCTGCCCATAAACCAAACTTTAATATAGCTCACCACCCTCAAGAGGTCATCTTCCTTCCTTAGGGATAAGTTGTTTCTGTTTGTCCTTCGTTCTCAAAGAGGACCAAGACATTGAGGTGATATCATGACTTCCAGTGAATTGGATTTTATCTAGGGAGGGCTGTGTAAAAAGTCACCAACCTCACTCTTTCCTCCAGAGCCATCTGGGTCCAGTGACAAGATAGGCATCAGGATGACTGAAGATGGCCCACGATGTTTAAGGCAATTGGGGTTAAGTGACTTTCCCAGGGTCACACAGCTAGTAAGTGTCTGAGGTAACATTTAAACTCAGGTCCTCCCAACTTCAGGGCCAGTGTGCTCTATCCACTTTGCCACCTTGTTGCCCTTGAGATAAGTAGCCCCGGTCAAAAAGCTAATCCTATCCTCTAAAACCTCAGCGATGGTGCCACTGCTCTCTGCCCTATACAGATCACAAGCGGAGTATTGTGTTCAGTTTGGGGCACCACATTTTAGGAGGTACATTAACAAACCTTAAGGAATCAAGAGAAAGGCAACCAGAATGATGATGACACCATATGACTAAGACATAGACATAAGACATAGAGCATAGGCAGGATATGCCCTAGTGTGCCAGCACTCTCTGTTCCATACTTTATGCCTAGTGTATATAAGAATCACTAGGAGGAACTGGAGATGTTTATCCTGGAAAAGAGAAGACTTAAGTTTTGATTGATTCCCTCTCTTTAAAAAGAGATTAGTTGTACTCTCCAGTGAATGGGGGTGGGAGTTGGGAGAGTTGCAGAGAGGCTCGATGTAAGAAATATCTTCCAATTGGAGCTTTTTAATAGTGGGGTAGTTGCTTAGGAGGGCAATCATTAATCATCCTCAAGTAAAGGCTGGATGGCCACCTGTTGAGGAAGTTACAGAGGAAAGGTGTGGACCAGACAAGGTGACTTGTGAGGTTTCTATTCTTCCTAGGGTTCTGGGGCTCTGCAGTCTTGTCCAAGGTACAGTCCAGTACTCAACCCAGTTTCTTCAACTGTTCCTATCTCCCCACCTCCCCAAGACACACCCGAAAAATTCCAACAACCCGCCCACACCCCTGCCAAGACAGGAGGCCACAGTGCTGCTAGTACAGGGACTGATCTTTTTATTGATGCTCTGGCTAGGCGTGGTCAGCCCCAGAGAGGAAGCCTGAAGCCCAGCACAGGAGGGAGAGGCTGATTCAGCATGGGGTCCCAAGGCACAGAAGATAGGAGAGCAGAGGATAGGTCAGTGAGCAGCTTTCTCTCTTGGGTTTGTCCAGCTGCTGGCAGAAAAGAAGGGTAATAATCAGATCCAAGAACAGCTGGTCCAGAAGCTTTGAACTCCAGCAGCTCATGAGGGAGTGCCTGCTGGAAGATCGGTGTGACTTTCAGTCTAACTAAAGAGCCCAGGAGCTCCCAAGATCGAGATGACCTTTGTTGCAACTTAATGACTCATGTCAGACTTAAGATAAGATCAAATACCCTTCCAATTATCCAAAAGTAGCATGGGATGCCTCAGGAGCTAATGGGTTTCCTAGTCACTGAAAGTATTCAAGAGAAGTCACTCAATGAACACCTGTGGGAATGTTGTAAAGGAGGACAAGGTGGCCTCAGTGCCAACCTGGAGTCAGGAAGACTCATCCTTTTCAGCTCAAATCTGGCCTCAGACAATTCCTAGTTATGTGACCCAGGGCAAGTCACTTCACCCTGGTTGCCTCAGTTTCCTCATTTGTAAAATGAGCTGGAGAAGGAAATGACAAACCACTCCAGTATCTTTGCCAAGAGAACCCCAAATGGTGTCACAAAGAATCAGACAAGACTGAAATGACTGAATGACAACACGATACCTTTTGGCAAGTTTTCCCTTCTCTGGGCCTCAGTTTACTCCTCGGTAAAGTGGGGATAATGTGGCATAGTGAAGAGAACACTAAATTTGGAGTCAAAATTTGGTTAAATGGTAGCTCTGCTATTTATTATACCTGAATCACCTTTAGGAAATCATGTCTTCTCTGGGCTTCAGTTTGCTCTTCTGTAAGGTGAAGGTGTTGGCTAGAAGTTCTCTTTAAGCTCTGAAATCTACGCTTACCTGCACTACTGACCTCATAGCTTTGCTGTGAAGAAAGCACTTTATGAACTGAAAAGCATCGTCAAAAATGAACCAGGAGAGGGCAGCTAGGTGGCAAAGTAAATAAAGCACTATCCCTGGATTCAGGAGGGCCTGAGTTCAAATCTTGCCTCAGACACTTGACATTTACTAGCTGTGTGACCCTGAGCAAGTCACTTAATCCTCATTGTCCCACAAAAAAAAAAAAAAATGAACCAGGATTAATTCTGGGCAGAAAGGCAGCACAGAGAAGGAAGCTGAGTCTGAGGTCCCAACTCTGCTCTTTCATAGAACCAATGAGATTCAGAGCTGGAAGCATTCAAATCCAAGGCATTTTATAGATACAAGTAGGAGAGTAGCCAGGATCTAAATCTAGCTCCTCTTGCTCACTTTTTTGCACCATATCAAGTAACTTCCCCTCTCTGCGGCTCAGTCTTGTTCCTTATGAGAAGGAAGATAGTAAACTTTTCCCTCCCTACTCCACTGAGGTGTTGTCAGTACTGTGCTTTGTAAACTAATATAAAGCAACAAATTAAGGTGAGTTGTGATCACGAGGCTGGTTCTTTCCTTTCAGGGCCAATAAATCTGCCAGGGGACACCCAATCAAGGAAGGTATGATAAGAGAGGCAAAAGTGACTTAAGGGCAGTCCCCAGCTGGGGCCATTCAGCCATTGTCACTTATATTCATCATTAATAATAGCTGTCATTTCCATAAGGTTTGAAATCAATACACATAGATTATCTCATTTGAGCTTCACAATAATCCTGCTGGATGCTATAATTATCCCCATTTTATAGATAGGGAAGCTGAGAAAGAGGTTGTGGCTTGTTACAAAACTAAGTGTTTGAGTTCAGATTTGAACTCAGGTCTTTCTGATTCCAGGTGCAGGACACTATCCTCTATGTCACTTTGATGACTGAGCCAAGGATCACATTTGGTGAGAGTCAGTTATACAAGTCTAGTGACCTACTAGACTAGAGCTAGGTGGCTCAGTGGATAAAGTACCAGGCCTGGAGTCAGGAAGTTGGTGAGTCATGTTTCAGTCCTGTCCTTTTCATGACCCCATTTGGAGTTTTCTTGGGAAAGATACTGGAGTGATTTACCATTTCCTTCTCCAGCTCATTTTACAGGTTTACAGGTGAGGGAACTGAGGCAAACAGGGGGAAGTGACTTGCCCAGGGTCACATAGCTAGTAAGCATCTGAGGCCAGATTTGAGCTCAAAAAGATGAGTCTACTTGACTCCAGACCCAGCACTCTATCTACTGTGCCACTTAGCTACAGGAAGTCAGGAAGACCTCAGACACTTATTAGCTGTGTGACCTTGAACAAGTCACTTAACCTCTGTTTGCCTTAATCCACTGAAGAAGGAAATGGCGAATCACTCCAGTATCTTTCCCAAGAAAACTCCATATGAGATTATGAAGAGCCAGACAAATGAACAAGAGGCCTACTAATTCATGGGTGCAAAAACTATCTTGGGGGGTAGTGTTAATTAAAATAGTTCCCATTTATTTAGTACTTTAGGTTTTTACAAAACATTTTCCTTCCCACCCTGTAAAGCAGGTATTGCTATCCTCACCATTACAAATATGATCTCATTTGATTCTATAGCTGGTGGCAGGAAGGCCTTGAGACAGTGCTGGGAGAATTCAGCTGGGAACAAAGAATTGGACCCTTTTGGAAAAAGTCCCATTCTTGGGGGCAGCTAGGTGGCACAGTGGATAGAGCACTGGCCCTGGATTCAGGAGGACCTGAGTTCAAATCTGACCTCAAACACTTGACACTTACTAGCTGTGCAACCCTGGGCAAGTCATTTAACCCTCGTTGCCCCACAAAAAGAAGTCCCATTCTCCAACCTCAGATGTTTTTCTATGGAAAGAACCATGGGAGAATCTTTGTCTAGAGGACACAGGGAATCCAGTTTGCTTCAGTGACTTATTCAGAGTCACACAGCAAGGCAGGGGCAGTGACAAATTTTGGAACAAGTTCTTCTGGCTACAAGTCCAGTTCAAGGAGGCCCATTTGAAGGTGAGACCATATATCAGATACTGAGGCAGTAGAGGCTGTGAATTCTATTTAGCCCTATCTTTTTTCTTCAGAGGAAGAAATAGAAATGTAAGCCCAGAAAAAGGTAAAGCTTTAGGTTGCTAATGCTCCCATCCCTGGGAAGCAGTTAAGTCAAGACCCTTCCCTGTTATTTCTTACCATCAACCACCCCCCTCCTCACACAGTCCTCTCTGAATGAATTTTGCCAACACCATGTCCAAAGGACCACAGATCATAGACCCTGGAGTTAGAAGTTAAGGGTCATCGAAACCATCTCCTACTGGGAAACTGAGGTCCAGGAAAGTTAAGGGACCACCTCAAGGTCACATCATGAGGTACTGATTCAAGCCCTAGGTATTCAAACCCCAAAACCTGGGCTTGAACCTAGGTGTTCTCACTTCATATGCCATTGGCTATTTTCTACTCTACCATGCTGTCTGGCTCTCTCAGCCCACAAGGGTTCCCTGTGTCCTCTAGACAAAGATTCTCCCGTGGCTCTTTCCATAGAAAAACATCTGAGGTTGGAGAATGGGACTTTTTCCAAAAGGGTCCAATTCTTTGTTCCCACCTGAATTCTCTCAGCACTGTCTCAAGGCCTTCTTGCCACCAGCTATAGACTCAAGTGAGATCATATTTGTAAACATGTTTTAGTGCAGTGCCTGACACATAGTAGACACACACACAAAAAAATGATTATTCCCTCCCTCCTCTCCCCCATAGGACTTTTCCTTTAAGGCCCCAGCTCTTTGCCCAGACCCCTTCTTCTCGTACCCTCACCCACCTCAGTCCTCAGGTGTGGAACAGGAATGGTTTCCACAGCCATTGATACAGCATTTGAGTTGTCCAGGACAATCGGTGTCACTCCAACACTCATCCCTGCAGATTGCCAGCTGAGAGATGCTATCACTAATTTGAGGGCATTTGCCCTTCTTCTCTGAGGAAAGAATAAGAGGGAGGAGAGCTCTTGAAACCTGGAGTCTAGGCAAGGATCCCTGACAGGTATGTAGTCCTAAATCCCACAATTTAGCATTAGAAGTGGAAGGGTCTAGGGGCAGCTAGGTGGTGCAGTGGATAAAGCACTGGATTCAGGAGGGCCTGAGTTCAAATCTGGCTTCGGTCACTTGACACTTACTAGCTGTGTGACCCTGGGCAAGTCACTTAACCCTCACTGCCCCACAAACAAAACAAAACAAAACAAAGAAGTGGAAGGGTTTAGTGGAAAAAAGAGGAGGCTGATATTCGAACTTTCTACCACTTAGAGCCTATTGTGAAGAAAGCATCCTGTCAAAGAAAGATGTCATAGGAATGTGAAGGACCCATTATTAAAAAATAATCGGGGACAGCTAGGTGGCACAGTGGATAAAGCACTGGCCCTGGATTCAGGAGTACCTGAGTTCAAATCTGGCTTCAGACACTTGACACATACTAGCTGTGTGACCCTGGGCAAGTCACTTAACCCCCATTGCCCCGCAAAAAAAAACCCCACAACAACAACAAATAATCATCTTTGGGGGGGGTAACATGTCTAATATTGAAATATGCTTTTCATGACTTCATATGTATAATGAGTTTCATATTTCTTGCCTTCTCAGTGGATAGGAGAGGGGCTTGGGGGAGGAGAATTTGGAACTCAAAATTTTAAAATGTTAAAAATAAAAACCATGAATACGTTCCTCAGAGCTTGCCTTCCTCATAGTCATTAACCCTTCTTGGTGTGATTCTAAGGTGTCCGGGAAGGCAGCCCTAGATCCCAGAAAGGTACCTCTAGAATTCCAATTCTACCCACACCCTGATGACTGCCTGCCTTTCCCCAGAGATACTACCTTTGTCCTATAGGCTGAAATGAGACTGAGAAGATCAATCCCTCAGGAAAGGAGAAAGAGAGTCCCTACCCTCAAGGAGGTTACGGTCTAATGGAGGGAGTCAATACATAAAAGGTTACCAATAGATGACCTTATAGCAAAGCCTCTCCTAGTAGAGAGATGGGTAAAGGAAGGTACAGAGAATCATTGGGTTTGTAAACAGAATTTTGGACTGGGAATCAGAAACAAATTCTTGGTTTTGTTTTTGTTTGTTTTTGTGGGGCAATTGGTTATTAAGCAACTGAGTGGCCTTGGACAAGTAATTTTCTTTCTTTTGAACCTATGTAAAATGAGGAGACTGGAGCAAATAATATCTAAAGTCCCTCCCAGTTCTGCCATTCTATGGTCTAAGTTCTACTCTTTTCTACCCTCCAACATTCTCCAATCTAGGATCATCATTTATAAGGAGTCCAGGCTGTGGTTGCTTCACTTCTGGTTATACTCCTCACTCTCTGGCCTTTTTCCAGAAGTCTTACTCTCCTCCTCCCACCCTCCACTCTCCAGCTCCCCTTTATGTATTGTCTTCCCACATTAAACTATAAGATCCTTGAGGGTAAGGATTCTCTTTTTTTTGCTTTCTGTATCGCAATACTTAAACAATTCCTGGACCCATAGTAATAAATACTTTATCTATCTATTGAGAGTTGTCAAGATGGGACCATGGGCACCTCAAGTATTGGGAAGAGGGAGGGCACCAAAGACAACCACTGCCTCCTTCACAGTGCTGCTGTGAGTCAACCCTGACAGTGTTCATTCACTGAACAATTTTTTAGCATTCGGTTTGCAAACCCTGTGCTAGATGGTCTTTTCTTATCTCCTCACAGCACAGAGCTGGGCATAGATTAAATAACAACTGGTTGATTCATTGGATCAAAAGGTCATAGATTTAGAGCTGTAAGAGACCTGAGAGACAATCTAGTCCAAACCCTTCATTTTGTAGGATGCTTGCTAGCTCCCAAGAATCCAAGTTCTTGGCAACAGCTTGCTTCCCTTTCTCCAGGAACTCAGAGGTGGAGCTGCTTTGAACATTATGGCTGGCAAAGAGCCCTCTAAGTCCCTCACTCTGATACCTGTGCTTACACACACACACACACACACACACACACACACACACACACACACACACACACACACACACACCACACGGAAACACTCACTCCCACCCACTCATTTGTATATCTCCTCCACCATTCATCAATATACCTGCAAGTCATTCAAAAACTCCTTCACGTACCAACACAAATGAATAAATTCTCCCCAGCTAGGTGAAAGGATTTCTTTTACATTCCCCAGGGCCACCATCAACCAAGGAGGGAAGATTCCACTCACAGCACCTAATCCAGGATGGAAACAGGTTCCTGGTCCTAATACAGGAGCCTATTTAATACCAGGTTCTTTCCCTAGGTTGACTTTTCTGACTCCCTCTTTATGCCTCAATTTACCCATTTTTTCCTTAGAGACAACTGTCATTACCACTAAAAGAGAACTTCAGAACCACCTTTCTTTTATCTCTCCCCTATCTCTCAGGTCTAATTTTCTGTTGGTTTCAATCTCATCCCCAGTTTCTAGTTAATCTATAACTGTCCCTCATCATTTAACTTTGACAAATCAGCTTGATTGAACGGGAAAAAAAATGGACTTGAATGGTTTGTAATGCCAACTCTGGCATTTTATGAAATCATAGATTTAGAATTGGAAGGGACCTTAGCAGATCAGCTAGTGCAGCCTCTTTTTACTGAAGAGAAAAGGAAGGTGCAAAGAGGTTAGGGGTCTTGTAGAGGATGGGGGGAGGTCTTACAGGTGTCTCTCTACCCTCCTGTAGAAGAGGAGGAGGGAGGAGGGAAGTGGGGAGGAGGAGAGGAGAGGAGGAGGAGGAGGAGGAGGAGGAGGAGGAGGAGGAGGAGGAGGAGGAGGAGGAGGAGGAGGAGGAGGAGGAGGAGGTGGCTTCCCTAACCAAAGAGGCTAAGTGACTTGCACGAGGGTATCTCTAGCCTCCTTCAGAGCCCTTCCCTAACTCTTGACTATTTGAGACAAATAACATGACCAAGTCTCAGCCCTTCAGGAATGGGGATTGAAAGATTGGAGGAAATGAAGCTCGGAGTAAAGGATGGGAACCCCAAAGTCCCTTGGTACTGAGTATTTAATTCAATACAACAAGCATTTATTAAATGCTTACTGTATGAACCAGGCACTAAGGTAGGCTCTAATGAATAGAGATGCAGAAAAGAAACAATTCCGACTGAAAACAAGGCAATCTGGTAATGCCAGATCTCATATTTGAAACTAGGTCCTCTAACTTCAATTCTCTTACTGATGCTGGACCAGTCATTCCCTCTCTGTTTCTTCCTCTGAAAAGTGAGGGGTCAGACTACAGGATCTGCACAAGGGAAATTGTACAATCCCATCCTTTTGTCTTTCCCTCCCAACGGGACTGACCCAGAGCAGTCAGGTGATTAGGGTGCTTCCCGCTGCTCCCAAGACTCACAAGGGTCAGGCTGGGATCTGAATACTTTGCTGTGGGAGTTGGCGGTAGGAGTAAGCAGAACCCGTCGGTTCCAACCGGTTCCCCCCAGGTGTGTCCCCCTCTCCATCTACTTCATGCTTTCTGGGAACAATGTCCTAGCTGTGTGAGCCCGGAAACCGTCACGCACCAGAGACCTGGGAGGGCAGCGTGAGGCTTGCTGAGGGAAGCCAGACTTGGGGTGGGGGAGGGGAGATGTTTGGGGACTTTGTCTTCTTCCCTCACGCTGGACCCTGGGGAATTGAGGAGACAGATCTCCTGAAGTCCTGCCCCCGGCTCCTCTCAGGGTACCCACCCCAGCCTAAGGGAAAGCTGAGCATGAGTCCTGACTAGGGAGACAAGCGGCTTGGCAGACTCCAGAGCCCCGGGGGGCGGGGAGTGGGGAGCGGGCAGGTTACCATTGGGGATTATGCAGACCGACGTGCAACCAGCTGTGCAGCACTTGAGGGTGTCAGGACAGTCTCCGTCGGAGCTACATTCATTGGGGCAGTCGTGGTTGTTTTGAATCTCTGGGCACACGCCGTGCTTTTCTGCTCCGCCGTGCTTTTCTGCTCCTGAGAGCAAAGGGAGGTCAGGGAGGCCTCACCCACCCACTCCCACCTACAGCCCGAAATCATCGATCTCGGGCTAGAGGTGCAGGATTCCCTTCCTGTCTTCTTCCCGGTGCCCCAGGAATCCCATTATATCTCTGGCTCCCAGGTACTTCACCTGCTGCCTCTGAGTCCCCGGTTTCCGTCCCCCTGGGAGGTCTCTGCGTCTCCAGGCCCGGGGGTGGGACCACAGGTTCCTGCTCGCGTCCCTAGGTTCCCACCTCAGGCTCAGGGGGCTTCCCCTCACCTCCCACCGACCCCGCAGACGTGCTGAGTCCCGCTCCCTAGTCACCCCTGCTACTCTCCCAGCCACGGCACTTACTACTGTCGTTCTGACCGATGGCAGCGGCCAAGCCGACGAGGAACAAGAGGAAGAGGCCTCCGAAGAATGCCGAGAAGGGGACGGGCTTGCGGGCCATTGTGGTGCTGCAAGGGATCTAGATAAGAACTTTCCAGTGGGGGATTTAAACTGGGAGAGCTTGAGGCTCGGGGCGGAGGCAAGGGCGGGGAGAGAGCCAGCTAAGGGGAGGGGGACTGGGTGAGGGCAAGAGGATGGTGAGGTCCGGCTGCCACCTCATTTCATTTCACAATCCCCCAAGATCAGGTGTCGTTCTTGGCCCAGGTGGGAACCAGGAAATGCAGTTCTATGGCCGAACAGTCTCACACCCTGCTGGACTTGGGGCCCACCCCCAAGTCTTTGGGCCCTGTATCCACCCTATTCACCCTGGGCTGGCGAACTCCATCCTTTGATGTTTGAGCATAGGTCCTGGAATCTGGGGAAAAGGGGGTAAGATATGTCACGGCAGTCACTGAGTTGAAATGAGTGCCAAGGCACTCCTGGACTCCCGGATGACTCCTGGGCCTCAGTTTCCCTATTCCCAGGACCCCTGTGGGCTAGGGAAAAGGGCAGCACTAGAGAAATAACTAGAATAGGGCAGGGGATGGAAAAACGTCAGTGGGGAGAGTAAAGTGGTTTAGTATTTGTGGGGAGTGGGGACAAGTTGGGGGATCGGCCAGAAGGAGCTCAGAAGCTCCTCCCCACTCCCACTCCCACTTCCCGCTCAGGTGTGCTTAGCCCCTGATTACCTCCAGGGACGCTGGGACATGCCAGCTCAGGGAGGGGCAGTTCCCACGGCAGCTAAGAGGTGACCGACCAAGCAAGGCTTATGTTTGTTCTGAGCTCAGGGAACAGTCATCGTCGGGGGGGGGGGGGGGGTGGAGGAAGCGACAAGGCCAAAGCAGGCTTTCAGCTCCTGGCCAGAGGCACACAGATGGCAGGCACCTAGCCTCCGGCGGCCGGTTCTAGCTGGTAGCTTCCGTTCTGTGGGCGCTGACCTTGTGGCACAAGAGGCCTCTGTCTGGGGCCCTATTGTTCACCCCTCCTGAGGAATCCCGGAATCTCGAAATTCGTTCTCCAACTATGGAATCCGGAACCCAGACATGGGCCAGAGGCAACCAGTATTACAACCCCAGTCCTGTCTTACCCGACCCCACCCCTCCAAGATGGGAGAAGGGGGTGGGGAACAGAGGAGAGAGAATGGAGTCCGTTGAGTCAGTGTTTAGGGTGCAAAACCCCAAAGAAATGGTTTACAGGGAAGACCAGAAGGTTTTCTCTGCACGACCCCTTCCCCTCTGAACTCCATCACGCGTTTTATTTTTTCACTTTTAACAAATTTGTGCTACTTGGTAGCAGTGCCAACATTTACTCTCCAAATAGCTCCATCTTGGAAAGGATCTTTGAGCAGAGAGGTCATTCCTTCCTTCCCTGACAAACCTTTATCGCCTTTTGTGTTCAGGGTATCATACTCCATACCTTTCCTTCACAATGCCTTTTGTCTAATGAGGGATATGATGCAAAGAGACAACCATAACACACGTTACATGATTGAGAAGTTCCTTAAAAAATTTATGTGAACCACTTTTCATGCCCTCCCTGTCCTTGTCTATCCTCTCCTTTCCTCCATTCTCAGAAGGAGGTGTTCCTCCTCACTAAAGATAACCAAACCTTCAACCCGTATCCCTTCCCTTCTTGTGATCTTGCTCCATAAGTCATTTCCTTTCATCCACCTTAATCTCTGCCTTTCTACCAAGTCCTTTCTCTCAACCTACAGATATATTCCATTATCTCCCATACAAAAAACTTCCTTAACCCACCACACCTCTAGTTAACATCCTCTCTTCTCCCCTTCACTGCTCAGGTCCTAGAAAGAGCAGTCTATGCTCAATGTCTTCATTTCCTCAACACCACTCATTCCTTAACACTTTTCAGTATGCTTCTCTGCTCTGTACTCTATCCATCTAGCTGTCTCCAAGAGAGCTATCAATTCCTATCTCAAATTCAAGTCTTTTTTTCAGTTCTCCTCCTCATTGACCTTTTCGGGGTCATTCTGTCCCATTCCTTTGTTCCTTGGCTTCTGTGACAGCAGCATTCCTGTAATTCTCTACAAGGTAAACAGTCCCTCCAGACTATTCAGTAACATACCAGTAACTAAGTAGGCAGATTTCTCCTCTTTCCAGCCCCCAGTACACTAAAAACTTTCAACTAATAAAAGATCTGGACTACAAACTCAAAATGAGTCCAAGGCACAGTGTCTGAGGTATATATGGGTGGATGGATGGATGGAGAGAAAGAGAGGTAGAGATAGTGAGTTGTAGATATGTGTGTATACATGTATGTATATAAAGAGGAGAGAGATGTGTATATGTATATATTACATATATGTGAATCTTACATAGATTACATAGATGTTCTATACTCTCATCAGTTTAGAAGCTCCCTCTGACTGTGTCAATTGACTCTCATCTATGCCTGACCATGTTGTGCATTTCCTGTTTAGGTTCTCCACCAGAGTTCCACCCAACCTGCTAGAACCCTTTTCACTGCCTCCTGACATCTCAAGGATACCACTGGAGCTGGCCCACCTGGCCAACCTCAGCTCTGTCACAGACCAAGCCATTTTCTTTTCCATCATACATTTCACTGGTGACATATTTTACCCATTTTCTTGGAAGTTCCTTCTAGGCTATTTACTGTAGCTTGAGCATACCCACCATGCATTTCTCCATTGCCCTTCATGGGATACTTTGTTTTGGTTCTTCAGACTGTACGTCATACGAGACCAGTAGAATGTTGGCATTAAAAATATGGGATTCAGGGGGCAGCTAAGTAGCACAGTGGATAAAGCACTGGCCCTGGATTCAGGAGGACCTGAGTTCAAATCCAGCCTCAGGCACTTGACACTTACTAGCTGTGTGACCCTGTACAAGTCACTTAACCCTCACTGCCCGTAAAAAAAAAATCAGAAAAATATGGGATTCAGTTGTGATGAGTAAAATCTAATGTGTGGTCTCCTCTGGTTGGGGCCTTTGGGCGTTGACAAAAGCCCATCATTTCTTGATTTCTTTTCTTTTCTTTCTTTTTCTTTTTTTTTTGAGAGGCAATGGGGGTTAAGTGACTTGCCCCGGGTCACACAGCTAGTAAGTGTTAAGTGTCTGAGGCTGGCTTTGAACTCAGGTTCTCCTGAATCCAAGGCCAGTGCTCTAGCCACTGCGCCACCTAGCTGCCCCTAAGCCCATTATTTCTTACACAGCTTCCAGCCCAGGACTATCGAGGTGATAATCTTTGTGTACTCTGTCCTGATCAGAACAGATCTGAAGTATTGCATTCAGTTTTGAGCACATGTTACAAAAGACTCTGACAAGCTGGAAAGCATCAAGCAATCAAGTCACCAAGACAAAAAGCATTTATAAGGATCTTGCTATGTGCCAGGAACTGTGCTAAGCGCTAGGCATATAAGAACAAAGAATGAAACAATCCTTAACTCTACAGTTTACTTCAATACCTGCTCTACTATTTACTTCAACTACTTTCATAGCCATTTGGAACAAATGGTTCTCATCTGCCCATTCCACCAAGAGAAGTCTTCACATGCTTGGGGTAGGGGGCAGCTAGGTGGCACAGTGGTTAAAGCACCAGCCCTGGATTCAGGAGGACCTGAGTTCAAAACCGACCTCAGACACTTGACACTTACTAGCTATGTGACCCTGGGCAAGTCACTTAACACTCATTGCCCTGAAAAAAAAAAAAAAGATTCCACATGCTTGGGGTAGACATGCCCCTAACTCACCGATGAGTTTGAAACTTGTTGGCGATCCTCAACCTGGTTTTACTAGAGTGGGGCCACTATGCATGTTATAGTTTCTTGGAGCCTCTGGTGAAAGTTGGGTGACAGATGGACACCAAAGGGGATAAGGAGCCTTGAAAAGGGTTGAGGAAGCCCTTATACCAGAAGTTCTAGTCCTCCCTGAACACCCCACCCCCATATTCCCCTGAAGCATGCTATAGCTCTTGAGAGATGGACTCAGGATATAAATTGAGACATATTTCTTAGACATTGCCAATTCAGGAATTAGTTTTGCTTAATTATGCATATTTGTTACTAGGGTTTTTTTCTTTTTCTTTTCCAATTGAGGTGGGGAGTGGAGGGGAGAGGGAGAGAATATAGGTTTTTGTTTATAGAAACATTTTAATTTATTTTTTAGAAAATCAATGTATATGCAAAGGCATTAAGAAGGCAACATAAATGATACTCAGTGGAAGGGCTATTCATGAATTAAAATCTTACATGTTTAATTCACAAATGGACAATAAATACACATTAGAAGTCTGTTTTCTGTTCTTTTGGAGTTCTGCCATCTAAAAAGCTGGTAGCAAAACATTTTTTTTTTAGTGAGGCAATTGGGGTTAAGTGACTTGCCCAGGGTCACACAGCTAGTAAGTGTTAAGTGTCCGAGGCCAGGTACTCCTGACTCCAGGGCCAGTGCTCTATCCACTGCACCACCTAGCCACCCCGGTAGCAAAACATTTTAAGAAATTTTCTTCACCTTTATTACCACATACTACAATGGTGATATTCCCTCTACACAGGTAAAACTGTATATCCATTCCTTTTTTGAGGGGTAGGCAAAGGGGCAATGAGGGTTAAGTGATTTGCCCAGGGTCACACAGCTAGTAAGTGTCAAGTGTCTGAGGCTGGATTTGAACTCAGGTCCACCTGAATCCAGGGTGGGTGCTTTATCCACTGTGCCACCTAGCTGCCCCTCCCCCTATTCTCTCTCCCTCCAATCCATCTTGTTCACTGATGAGAGATGGGAGATTAGATTAGAAAGGAAGTTTAGACACAGGTTGTGAAGGGCCTTGAATGCCAGGCAAAAGAGCTCAGACTTGCACAGGGATTCTAGATGCTGGCTCGGATACTGCTGCAACAGTCCAAGGGAGATATAACAAAGACGTGGATGTTGCCTATGAGAAAGGAGAGGGTGTAAAGGAGAAAGATTCTGAACACAGCCTCAGCCCTTGGTATGTTGGTGTATCTGTTGCTGGTCTGTGTTCTCCTTCCTCATGTGCAGATCCCAGTCTCTCCTTGTCTTTCCATTTTATACAATCCCAGTCCACGTTTTGCTATTGCTCCCTATGTGTTTGTGCTCATTTTCTCTGTCTTTACTATTTTGCATTACAATGTCCTCCACTTAAACCCTTCTGTATACTTTCCCAGCCCTCAGACATACTGGCACACCTGATTAGCTACTCCTTGAATATTTGACAGATGTCTCTATGGGGATTACATGAGACGAGAACTTCAAGGAAGGGAAGATTACATGCCAGGCCAGGCCAAGGTCACTCTCTTCTTCCTTCCTCAGAGTTTACATATTCCTTGTAGAAGGCTTGTTTGCTGTGAGAAGGGAAGAGTTATACTTGCTGACTCATATTGCTTTTCTGATCCTCCCACTGATTAAGTTAGCCTCCCCAATCACTTTGTTTTTTTGTTTGTTTGTTTTTGTTGTGGCCATGAGGGTAAAGTGACTTGCCCAGGGTCACACAGCTAGTACGAGTCAAGTGTCTGAGGCCAGATTTGAACTCAGGTCCTCCTGAATCCAGAGCCTGTGCTCTATCTGCTGCCCCACCTAGCTGCCTCAATCACTTTGTATTAATTTTGTATATGTCTTATAATTGATCTGTGAACTCTTTTTTTTGTGGGGCAATGGGGGTTAAGTGACTTGCCCAAGGTCACACAGCTAGTAAGTGTCAAGTGTCTGAGGCCGGATTTGAACTCAGGTACTCCTGAATCCAGGGCCGGTGCTTTACCCACTGTGCCACCTAGCTGCCCCCATCTGTGAACTCTTTTTATCCCTCTAGTAGAATATAAGGTCAGGGACAGTTAGGTTTTTGTCTTTGTACCTGATAAATATTCGGTGTTCCTCTCATCCAAGCCCTTAATTTTACAGAGGAAAGAGTTAAGGATTGAGAGAAATGACTTGCCCAAGCTGACACATATAGATAGTGTTAGGACCTGCTCTGAACTAAAAGTGGAGGTCCTGAGTCCCAGCCTGATGCTCTATGTTCTGGACCACTTTTCAGTAGTAGAAGCTAAGGAAGAGGGGCAGCTAGGTGGCGCAGTGGATAGAGCACTGGCCCTGGATTCAGGAGGACCTGAGTTCAAATCCGGCCTCAGACACTTAACACTTACTAGCTGTGTGACACTGGGCAAATCACTTAACCCCAATTGCCTTACCAAAAAAAAAAAAAGAAGAGGAAGAAGAAGAAGCTAAGGAAGAAAGCTGGGGCAGTGGCATTCATATGGAAACTGCCTGTACCAATGTTTATAAGCAACTCTTCTTATTCATTTATTGATTGATTTATTTTTGCGGGGGCAATGAAGGTTAAATTACTTGCCCAGAGTCACACAGCTAGTAAGTGTCAAGTGTCTGAGGCTGGATTTGAACTCAGGTCCTCCTGAATCCAGAGACGGTGCTTTATCCACTGCACCACCTAGCTGTCCCTAGCAACTCTTCTTATAATCATAGTAAGTTGCCTTGGGACACTGAGAAGTGATGTGAATTGTCCATGGTCACAAAACTAGTATGTACCAGAAGCAGAACTTTCTCTAATCTAAAACAGTACTTTTATTCTATATATAGAACTCCCTCTAAGCTATTTCCCCAATGTGCTCTCAAGATTGAAGGTTAGGTATCCAGAAGTTGGCCAGCTCATGAGCCCCTACTGGTGTGCTTCCCATTAACTACGGATCAGCCAAGGCTCTATATATATACCAAAGTAGTTATAGCAGCATTTTTTGTTGTAGCAAAGAACTAGAAAACAGATGCCTAGTGTCAGACTTGCTAAATAAATTATATTGCACTAATATAATGGAGTATTACTCTGCTGTAAGAAATGGCAAACCTGATGAACACAGAGAAGCATGAAAAGACATATATGAACTATTACAAAGTGAAGTAAGCAGAACCAGGAAAACAATTTGCACAATGACAACATAAATAGTAAGAACAACAGTCAGAAAACAATAAGAATGGAATGTTTCAAAGTTATAAAGGTCAAACTTGTTCCCAAGGAAGAGATATTAGAAGATAATTTATCTAAATTCTTTTGCCTAGGTGAAGATGTGGAGCATTGCACACAATGGTGGGTCTATTTTGATGTATTGATAGATTTTGCTGAATTTTTCTTTTCTCTTTTTCTATTTAAAAATATTCTGTTATAAGAGATGGTTTTCTGGGAAGCAAAAAAGGAGGGATATGAGGTGATATAGAAACAAGATATCAATAACTATTTAAAAATTTTAAATTTAGTCATCTAGAAGACATAATTAGCTCCTAGTAAAAGCATCTACTAAGAGGGTATAGTAAGAACAATAGCTACAAAGCATTCCTAGTAATAATACTGAACATTTATTTAGTGCCTACTGTAATAAATGATTAATTAGACCCCCATTTTATTCCAGTCAGTATTAATTATTTAATATGACCTCCACTTTTGTTTTTGCTTTGTTATGGTGACTACCATGGCAGAGGAGACACAATGACATAGAATTGTTTAAAAATATATTTCTGGGGCAGCTAGATGGTACAGTGGATAGAGCACTGGAGTACCCTGGAGTCAGGAGGACCTGAGTTCAAAGCTGGCCTCAGACACTTAACACTTACTAGCTGTGTGACCCTGGGCAAGTCACTTAACCCCAACTGCCTCACCAAATATATATATATATATATATATCTGAGGGGACAGCTAAGCACCAGCCCTGGATTCAGGAGGACCTGAGTTTAAATCTGGCCTCAGATACTTGACACTTACTAGCTGTGTGACCAGGTCAAGTCACTTAACCCTTGTGGCCCCACCAAAAAAATATATATATTTCTGTTGCTCCTCATTATTTGTCATCCCTCTATCATACAACATAGGGGAATGGCCATGAACACTTGACCAACAAGTGGCCCTGTTTGCCAGCCTGTAGCCCGTCTGACTACTGGTTCATTGGCCCATGTGGATATTTTGACATCTGTTCATCAGCCCAGACCATGGGTCTGCTTGTTGGCTTGGTAAGATAGGTTTGTCAAGGTTTGCTCATTGACTCTTTTGTCAACCAGTGAGATCCTGTATTTTGTGTAGATCCTCCTGGAGGATCAAGGTCAGGATCTAGAAATCAATGAGGATCTTATTTTACTCTGCCTCTTCTATATTATCTGGGCATTAAGCACTATAAAACCAAGGCCCTGGAGGAAAAAGGCATCTCATACCATGAGGACAATCTGAGGTTCATTTCAATAGTTGGAGCCATGGACCCTTAAATAAAGTGCTATTGGCATGGAGCTCTACCTCAATTTCTTTTATTGTAGGTTGAACAATTTTGGACTCCCACCTTATGGGACCCCAGATGGTCCAGTGATGCATGGACGTATGAGTGTGCTCAAGTCTGCACATGCGCGCGCACACAGCACCAGCAGCAGCAGCAGCACCACCACCACCACCATAACATATCATACCACACTACACCCCAGACACATACACCTCTTTGGGCCAGCCCTTGCAAGGGACCCAAAATGGAAATGTAAACCTGGATGAATTTTCACTGATGGCTCCTCCACAGGGACTGCCCCCAGGAGGTTGGACTCCCCTCATCATCTGTACCCAAATTTTCCAAGACTGATGTAAGTCTCTTCAAGATGGGTAAGTCTGCCTTAGTTTACTTCCCTAAAATTCTTTCCCTTAAGTGAAGGTCCCAGACTGGGCTAAGAGGGATGTTTAGATTTATAATCTTGGGGGCAGAGCCAAGATGGCAGAGGAAAAACATTAAACACACAGAGCTCCTGATACAATTACCCCAAAACAGCAATAAAAGAACCTCTGGAGCAGAAAAACCCACAAAAATATGGCTGAGATTATTTTCTAGCCATAGACAGATTAAAGGGGGCCGTGCTGAGCTACTGGTAAAGTCCAACCCCAAGATGTGACAGAGACCCCAGGCACACAGCACCAGGGTCTTCTGGAATTGAGCTTGAGGTTGGGTGAGAGGGCTGAACGGCTGGGGTGGGGGGAAGGAAGTTCAGGGGTATCAGTGGGACCTAGGGAAGAATTTGGCTGTCCTACCCCAGGGGGGAACCAGGAAGAAATCCTGAGCTTCAGGAGGCCCAGGTCGGGGAGGGACGAAGGCTCATTGAAGCTAAGAACCACCACAGTGCTCTGCTGGCTGGTTAACTAGCAAGTTGGCTTGAGGTTATCTTCCTACCAAAGAACAAGCCAGGCGAGAGAAAAACCTGCCCTCCCTCAAACCAAAACACCTGGGACCCTCTGAAGCTGGGAACAGTAGTGTAGCCTAGAAGCAGGGCTCCACAGTGGGGCTGTTAAAAGTCAAGTAAAATGGATAAAGCACCAGCCCTGGATTCAGGAGGACCTGAGTTCAAATTCAGCCTCAGACACTTGACACTTACTAGCTGTGTGACCTTGGGCAAGTCACTTAACCCCAATTGCCTCACTAAAAACAAAAACAAAAAAACAAAACAAAAGTCAAGTAAAAAAGGGCAAGATGAACAAGGAAAGTTTAGAATTATAGAAAGTTTCTTCTGTGACAAGGAAGATCAAGGTGCACCCTCAGAAGAGGACAACAACCTCAGAGCCCCTACATCCAAAGCTTCCAAGAAAAATATGAACTGGTCTCAGGCCATGGAAGCGCTCAAAGGGGACTTTGAAGAGAAAGTAGGAGAGATAGAAGGAAGATGTAGAGAGAGGGAGGAAAGAATGGAAAGAGAAATGAGAGCAATGTAGGAGAGTCATGAGAAAAAAGTCAACAGTTTGAAAAGTCAAATGGATTTAAAATCTCTGGAGCATTTAGATGAATTATTTATAAAAATCATATAGCCAAAAAATTTCTAAAAAAAATTATATGGCCATGATTTTAATTCTTAAAGCATAAACTAATGGCTTTTCCCTTCATTTTCTTTACTTTCATTTTATTATATAGGAAAGACTAAGGAGATTCGCTCAACAGTGAAACTGCTGGTGTTTGGGGGAACTTGAAACCTGGACTGGGGGGCTAGTTCTCCCAAAGAATTGATGGCTCATCATGAATCTTGTAAAATAAAAAGAGGTTTATTAGGAGAGAGGAATATATGGCGAACTGTTCCATTGGAGTAAGAGAAGACCTGGTCTTTTGTATCTTTACAAAACAAAAAAAGGGGAGGAAAAGGCAAGATAAACTGTGAGGAGATCTTTGAATAATAGAATATCAGTAAGATACACAACACCCATCCATATCTTGCATATTATCTTGCAGACCTTAGTATTACTTATCATACTTATCCTACTGAGGTCATGCTCTGCCATACCTCATAGGGGGATGGAATTGTTTGCCTTTCTTGGGGTCCCACTGCATTCCCACAACACTAGTTCCTTGTTTTTAGCCAACTAGCCAGCAGCTAGAAAAACTTCCAGTCACAACAGGTTTTGGCCTTTAAAAGAATAGTTTTCATCAAGGAATAATTAAATCCTTTTTTGTCATTAGTAGAGCAATCTCTCAAACTGACTGAAAGGAAACTCAAGCAGTGGCTCACAATGGGATGAGGAGGGGCAGCTAGGTGGCACAGTGGATAGAGCACCAGCCCTGGAGTCAGGAGGACCTGAGTTCAAAGCTGGCCTCAGACACTTAACACTTACTAGCTGTGTGACCCCGGGCAAGTCACTTAACCCCAAATGCCTCACCAAAAAAACCCCCAAAAAACCAAAAACAAAAAAAACCCCCAAACCCAAACAAAACCCAAAGAAACAATGGGATGAGGAACCCATCTCAAGGATGAATGGGGCTTGGGGGAGTGATTCTCCACTCCAGTGCTCTGACTTCACCTTGAGGCAGCAACAATTCAGGCTAACTCAGTTGCCTTAAGGGAAGGCTACCCTACCTCTGGGGTAAGCTGTTAAGGTGTGTGACCACCCTGGGAAAAATCCCACCCTCTTCTGACCTAAGAAGAATGCTCATTTTAGTTTTACAAATATGAGGAAAAAAGAGTTTCAGTTAGTGAGTAAGGCTATTTTCACTCATATTCTTAGGATTAAGTCAATTAATGACAATCAGAACTAATTGTTTTAGGAAGTTTTAAAGTAAAGCTGATATAAATTTTCCTGAATATTCACTCACAAAGCACCTTTGGGCCTTAGTTGACTAGTCTTAGGACCTCAGATATTAAGCCCTTAAATTAAGAATTGGGAAAAAATGGGGGGGGGGGGCAGCTAGGTGGTGGAGTGGATAAAGCACAGGTCCTGGATTCAGGAGGACCCGAGTTCAAATCTGGCCTCAGACACTTGACACTTACTAGCTGTGTGATCCTGGGCAAGTCGCTTAACCCTCATTGCCCCACAAACAAAAACAAAAACAAAAACAAACCAAACAGACAAAAAAAGAATTGGGGGGGAAGGAGATTATACCAAAACAGGTCTCTGAATACTTGATTGTCAGCCATATGAAGGGACCCACATAAGAGGGAAGAAAAAAAAAAGACCTTTTAGTAAAGGCATTTTTAGTGGGGAGCTCTACATTAGTGGGAATTCTCCTAGATGGTGATGCATGCCCAGAGGAGAGGTGGGATCAGGTAGAAGAGGATAAATGCATTCTACAGGACCCCCACTGGGCAGCAAGGGATGATCAAAGAGAGAGCCCTTAAAACTGTGTAAGATCTGGTTTGAGAATACCAAGGGTTCAAGGGAACTGTTTTGGAGACAAAGAATGGGACTTTTGATCTCTCTACCCTTAGAAAGTTATGGAATTTTATTAATCTCCCCAAACCATTTTAGAGCAAGTGAGCTATTAATATTGCTAAATCCTTCATCTTCACAACATTTGAAACTTTTCAGTTTTACTCAGTCTCAGTTGGGATTTAACTTTCAGTTACTAGGGAGGAGGATTTTGCTAAAGCGCACCTATTTCCTCATAGATTTTAAAAGTAACCGTGTACATTAGACTTTTAGCCAAAGAAAAAGGAAAAAAAAATCATAAAGAAGGTCAGGACTGGAGAATAATTTGTAACAATAGAAAGCAAGTTTAGCTTGGCAGCTGTAACTTTTCCTTTCTTTAAACTAAGAAGAGAACCATGGGACCAGTCCACTGCTCTTTAACAGACCCATTTGTTTGTCTGTACTATGCTTTGTGCTAACCTATAGCCAATAGAGGTTTTTCCCTATGCCTTTTCTTTAGGTGTGATCAACCAAAAGAAACAGGCTGTAAAATGGAGGAAAAGAAGGAGTGGGAGACCAGGATGTCCGTTCTAAGCAGATTCCTAACAGACACAATCACTGAGCTGGAGGAAAACACTCAGAAACCAAACATGGAAATGTTACAGAATGTGGTAGAAACACTGCAAAGGTATTTAATAGTGCTTTTCGTTCTAAGTGTGGATCCTTCTTATTTCACTTTCTTAGCTGAATTTTTACAATTCTTTTACAGATATAAACGGTTGGAAAACTGCACACAGTATTACTTGTCTGAGGATACAAAGAGAACTATCACATTTGTAAGTGATTCCTCAGGAAACTGGCAATGTGGGCCCTGAAGCCATCAATAGAAGAGAAACCTTCCAAAAATGTTTGGTTCAAGAACAGAGTTTTTTCTCAAAAAGGTTGTCTAAATATCTCCTCTTTCAGTAGTTTCATCATCATATAAGCCTCTTTGTTACTTTTTTAAAGGCTCTTTACCTCCAGTTAAAAAAGCAGGATGTACAAATGGCCATGCATTTGGGGTTGGGGTATTTCTGTATGGTTTTAAATCTTGTATTTAATAAATTTCATGCGTGAAATTTTTAAAAAATGACTAGGGATTGATTTCAACCTATAGTTTGAATTTTAAGAACTGTTTTATTAATCGTGAAATCTGTTCAGGAGAGATTCAGTGAAATAGAGATTCAGAGAAGTATTTAGGAAAATAGTACAAGAGAAATTAAAGTCCCATGAGTTTAAATAATTCCACAACTCAGAATTTTAAAAAGAAACACATTTGCTAAGCCCTAAGCAGTTTCAGTAGGCTAATCTCTAAGTCTGAATTTGGGGGTATCAGTCTGTGAATTAATTTTAGTGTAGAATAAAGGTACACTTAAAATTGTACTTGAAGTTGGGACAAGTTTATTGCAGGAAGGTGTGATGTTTAAAATCTTAATTGTGGTCGCCAAAAATTAAAAGGCTTCAGTACCAGTCTTTGGGCATTAAACATTTATTAGAACATACAGATATTTACAAAGAGTTCAGAAGGTTATGAAAAAGAAGTCCTACCTAGCCTAGAGTTCCAGCTTGGTTGGGTTCTTCCTGAAGTCCTCCTCCACAAGCCTGCTTTAATCAGGAACTCCTCCAGCAAGCTGTTTGTGGAAGCTTTTTTATAGATCTGGAACAGAGGCGGTCCTTACACACTGCTTCAAGCTGATTGGTTGGCGTCATCCAAATCCATTGGTTTTGAAGGTGTTCTCAAGTTGAGTTCACAGTCTAGTTTCTGAGAACAATACCTTCTTAAGGGATAGCCAGGTGTGATTACAATCCAATTAACTTGAAGTAGGCTTAATCAGCAGTCAATTACTCTCACTTGATTCAATCAGTCTTGATTAATCTCCAGGTGGGTCTTTGAGTATCTGCTAGATCCCATTATTTCATCACAAAGGAATTTTTATTATTGAAAGGTAGAACAAGGACATTTTAGAGCATCTTCAGAAAAGAATAAAAGGAGATAGAATTGCCATTGAGGTGCTTACTGGTTTTAAACAGCCAACCTAAAGGCATCAAGCAAGTTCTGATTAGGACTCACAGAATGAAGGTGAATCCCAAACTGCTCCCAGAAAAAGAAAAGCTTGTTTTGATATCAAGAAGCATGGGAAGGTAAGTGAAATTTAATGATACTGTCTTAGTTAAAATCAATTCTTTAGGTAAATTAAAACACAGTAAAACTTGTGCTGAAATTAGTGGATGTGAAAACAAGTTCAAAACTGTATTTTGGTAGAATTATAATCAGTAAGGCTATAATAACGTAGGGTAAAAAATATTGTGGATAGAATTGAGCATAGAACATAGGAATGAATTACATGCATGCACACCTGATAGAGGGTACTCAGATTACAAAAGATTAAATTAAAATGAGCACGTGGCTTATAAAAGTATAAAAATACTGTAGTCTTGAAAGGACAAAGCAGAACTTGTGAATTACTTCAGAATAAATACAAATTTTAAAGCAAATTTTTATCAGTTGGAAGTTTACGACATTATAAAATAAATGCCAGAAGAAATAGTCTTGGTTTTGAGTGATTTAAAAAAGAAATTGAGGGGCAGCTAGGTGGAGCAGTGGATAGAGCACCAGCCCTGTATTCAGGAGGACCTGAGTTCAAATCCGACCTCAGACACTTAACACTTACTAGCTGTGTGACCCTGGGCAAGTCACTTAACCCCAATTGCCTCACTAAAAAAAAAGAAAAAGAAAAAGAAATTGAGAATAAGTAGTTCAATTCCTGTCAACTCTATATGAAGTCAAAACTGTTCTAATAAATATAGAAACTTTAAATTGAGGAACTGTTATACTATAAATAAAAGGATATTTTTCATTCAAATCATTGTCAAATAGAGGGTAATAGATTCTTTCTTATAATAGGCCTCAGATGTTAAACTACAAGATATAAGTTCACCGTTCAATGTTCACCAACCTGTTATAAAGTTTACTTGCTTGCCTAACCACAAGAATGCTGACCAGAGGACTGCCACCCTTTTGGGTGGTGAGTGTGTGACCAAACTCAGCATGAATGGGATGTTTGCACATGATCTGAAAAGTCCCCCAACTTATTTTTGTACCTCTAGACCTGCCTCTCTTGCACAACATGAGGGGGGGATCCGTTTTATGGCCACTTAGCAGAAATAACCCTTGCCTTGCCCATCCTGTGACCACCTGTGCTGATGCATCATTTCTGGCCTTCTTGGAAAGTCAAAATCAAAGTCTATCAACCAATGAGATTCTGTATCATACTTTCTCTCTTCTGTGTCTGGGTATCTAGACCTATAAAAATAAGATCCCAGGGACAAGGGGTCATCTCTGATTGTGAGGAAGATCTGAGGTCCACTTCAGTAGAGGGGGCCATGGACCCTTTAATAAAGTGCTATTGGCTCGGAGCTCTGCCTCAGTTTCTTTTATTGTAGGTTGGACAATTCTGGACCCCACATTATGGTAAATCCAGATGGGACAGTAAAATGTGGACCCCCACCTCCTTAGGCTGGCATAGGACCCAAAAGAAAGTGGACACACTAGGGGGGCTGCTAAGTAGCACAAAGGATAAAGCACCAGCTTTGGATTCAGAGGGACCTAAGTTCAAATCCATCCTCAGACACTTGACACTTACTAGCTGTGTGACCCTGGGCAAATCAGTTAACCCTCATTGCCCCACCAAAAAAAAAAGAAAAAAGAAAAGAAAAGAAAGTGGACACCCAAATGAATTTTCACTGTTAGATGAAGGGTCGAATTCCCCTCACCATCCTGAGCCTGAGGTAAGTTTTTCCAACCTAAAGATTTGCTAGACTGCCTTAATTTACCCACTAAATTCTTTTCTCTTAAAGGAAGGTATCCAGTTGGGAGAAGAGGGACTATCTTATAATTAATCTGTTTAAATCTATAAACTCCAGACCACTTAAATAAAAATTAAATGGCCATGATTTTAACTCTTAAAACATAAACTATTGTTTCCCCCTCTGTTTTCTTGACTTTTACTTTACTAAATAAGAGACTAGAAAGATTCTAGAGTGAACCTGCTAATTCCTCTTTCAGCCAGCCAGCCAGCCAGCTAGAAAAACTTCCTGTTGGCAGAGTTAAAATAGATTTTTGCTTTTAAAGTCTTTTAAATCAGTCACTCACAATCAGAGCTAAATTTTTAGAAGTTTTAAAGGGAAGCTGGCATAAATCTTGTTGAATTATAGTTTGCTCTAAATTGCAAGGACTTTATAAAATTGGTCTCTGGGTCTCTTCAGTATACTTAATCACAACATGAAGGGGGAGGGCTTAACACTGTTAGCAGCCACACCTGTGACTGTATGAGCAAGGTGCCATGATTCCAATCACAGAAAGTAAGGACTGATGGGGACCCTTGAATAAGAAAAGGTCCTTAGGATATAAATTGGCTTTCAAAGTAGTAAGGTGGGGGCAGCTAGGTGGTGCAGTGGATAAAGCACCGGCCCTGGATTCAGGAGAACGTGAGTTCAAAACCAGCCTCAGACACTTGACACTTACTAGCTGTGTGACCTCGGGCAAGTCACTTAACCCTCATTGCCCCCCCCCAAAAAAAAAACCCAAACAAAGTAGTAGGGTTGGTTACAGCCTTCAGCCCCACCAAGGCTGTTTTGAGCAGCTGGAAGTGATAGCAGCTTTGAGAACAAGGGGGATTAGTCTGAACACCGCCAAGAGCCATGGATAACCAGGAAGGTGTCTCCTTCTTGGCAGAGAACTCCTTCCTGGGAATCACTTCTCCCTAGTAACCTAGTTAAAGACACCCGGGATTTCCTTAGCTCCATAAACCTGGACACCACCTGTTAGTAGATTTGCTGAAGCCTCCCACAAAGCCTTAAGGGGATTAAACTATGTGACTCTCCAGGACAGAGACCCTCGCTTTCCAAAACCCGAAGCTAAAGGGAAAAGTTTAGAGACACATAAGAGTTTCCAGAGACCAACTATGTGATTTTTAATATTTCTAGTCACTTACACAGAACCTTTGGGCCCTATTGACTGCTCTTAGGACCCTAGAGGTTAAGCCCTGACATTACACATGGAAAGAATTGAAGAATCTGCCCAACAAATACCTGAATATTTGAGTGTTAGGTGTAGGAAAGGGCTCACATAAGGAAGTACTTCAGACTTTTATCTTTTGGGGGTTTTTTGTCTGTTTTTTTGCAGTGCAATGAGGGTTAAGTGACTTGCCCAGGGTCACACAGCTAGTAAGTGTTAAGGGTCTGAGGCTGGATTTGAACTCAGGTCCTCCTGAATCCAGGGCAGGTGCTTTATCCACTGCGCCACCTAACTCACTCCCAACTTCTATCTTTTTAAAGGATGTTAGTGGTGAAGACCATCTTCAGTGGGGAACTTCTCAGAAGATAAGTGAAAAAACTTAGGTCTCGAGAATCTAATCCAGTTCTCTCAAGAGAAGTTCCTCCTAGGGTTTCCACTCCTGGGTGGGGACACCCACAGGAGAGATGTAGTCAGGCCATTAGTGATAGGCATCCTACAGGATCCCCAAGGGGCCCTGTCCCCTGGCCACATCCTACTCAGTAGCTAATGGGCCAGGGAATTTCAAATTTTGGGGACGAGGATGCATTCCCTGTCCAGCAAGAAATAACGAAAAGAGGGTAGAAGGCAAATCATGCAAAACTTGGATTTAGGAATACAAAGAGTTCAGAGGAATTGTTTGACCAAAGTATAGAACTTTTGATTACTCTACCCTTAGAAAGTTATGAGCAAGGGGCAGCTAGATGGCGCAGTGGTTAAAGCACAGGCCCTGGATTCAGGAGTACCTGAGTTCAAATCCGACCTCAGACACTTGACACTTACTAGCTGTGTGACCCTGGGCAAGTTACTTAACCCCCACTGCCTGCAAAAAAAAAGAAAAAAGAAAATTATGAGCAGGGGCAGCTAGGTGGCGCAGTGGATAAAGCACCAGCCCTGGATTCAGGAGTACCTGAGTTCAAATTCGGCCTCAGACACTTGATGCTTACTAGCTCTGTGACCTTGGGCAAGTCACTTAACCCCCATATTGCCCCCAAAACAAAAGCAAACAAACAAAAAGATCAAAACTCAAAAAGAAAGTTATGGGCAATCTCCTAAAACTAGTTTAAAGCAAATGAGATATTGATAAGGAAACTCGATTTGAGTTAAACACCTTATCTTCACAATATTTGAAATTTTTTGGTTTTACTCAGTCTGTTTTTCTTCCAGTGAATATGCTTTGACAAAAAGCCTAGAGGAACGAAATTTTGACCAAATTAGGGACATCTTCTAAATACAAAATGTACTTTAAATGAGTGAACCTAATTAGCAAATGAGACTAAAAATTTTTTATATTGTTAGTAAATTACATTTTTATTATCTGTTTATCTATTTTATTTCTAGTTTTCGATTTCAATCTCTATCCCTCTTTCCCTTCCTCCCCTCCCTTCGAGGAGGCAAATAATCTGATAGGGGTTATACATGTATGATCTCGCAAAACATCACCATATTTGTCACTTTTTACAAGCAAATTAAATCATTAAAAAATTGTAAAAAAAAAAAAAAAAAGAATGTGAAAAATAGCCTGCTTCAGTCAGTTCCGTCAATATCAGTTCTTTCTTTGGAAGTGGATAGTATGTTTCATCAATAGTCCTTTGGGATTGCCTCGGACTATTCTATTGCTGAGAATAGTCAAGACATTCACAGTTCTTCACCAAACAATTTTATTAATTGATGAGATTATAAAAGCATTAACATAATTGGGAACCAGAAGAGTCGCCTTAAGCTGACTGCAGGACTCCAGCCGTAAGATGTTCATAAATTCTATACTCAAAAGAAGAGAGAGGTAATTTCCTGACATCAAAATCTCCTAGAGGAAACTTAGAAGTTCGGGCCTGATTGAATATTGTGTCAGATCTTGTTCTGTGTTCTGTGTGTGTCTGTTTTGTGAGTGAGTGATAGAAATTAATTATAGGTCCCTTGCTTCAGATACAAGGGAACTTTATGTAATTAGGAAAAATAAGAGAATGGGAAATCTGTGCTGTTCTAGCTGCGCCTTCATGCTAACCCATAGCCAAGAGATGTTTTTTCACCTGTGCTTATTCTTTTGGCATAAGCAACCAAAAGAAACAGGCTGTAAAAAGTACAACTTTTAAAAGATTAAAAAAATCTAAGATGGGGCAGCTAGATAGCGCAGCGGTTAAAGCACTGGCCCTGGATTCAGGAGTATCTGAGTTCAAATCCGGCCTCAGACACTTGACACTTACTAGCTGTGTGACCCTGGGCAAGTCACTTAACCCCCATTGCCCCGCAAAAAAAAAAAATTTAATCTAAAATGAAGAAAAATCTCTCTTTTTTCTCTGTTTCCAACACTGGCCACATTGGAAATTGTTGAGATGAAAAACAGATATAGAAATTTATTGAAAACTAAAATTTTAAAAAAAGATTGGAAACCAAATTTATCAAAAAGAAGTAATGAATTACTTTCATTTCTACATTGTAATTTGGATGTTTTATGAAGCATTTTGATGAGCTTTTGGGGTACAAGAAAACTATGTAATGTCTGATGAAAGAAAAAATTGACAGATCAGTTACTCTGTAAAAAGGGAACTTTAAAATGAATAGAGGTAGATTTGAAAGCTGCAGTTTGAATTTTAAGAACCGTTTTTTACTAATCATGAGATGTATTCAGGAAAGGTTCAGTAAAATAGATATTCAAGTAAGTGTTAAAATAAGAAAAAACTTAGGAAATAGCATAGAAGAAATTAAAAGAAAACTCCTGTGAGTTTAAATAATTCAAGGAAGTGTGAATTTTTATTATTAGAAGGCATAACTAGGAAATTTTAGACCATCTTCAGATTCCAAAGGAATAAAAGTAGAATTGAAATTTATTTGCCCCTCTGTTGCTTACTGCTTTGGAACAACTGACCTGAGGATACTGAATTTCACATACTTTCACTTGCTTGTTTTAAAAGCACGAAGCAGGGGCAGTTAGGTGGCACACTGGATAAAGCACTGGCCCTGGATTCCAGAAGACCTGAGTTCAAATCCGCCCTCAGATACTTGACACTAGCTATGTGACCCTGGGCAAATCACTTAATCCTCATTGCCCCTTCAAAAAAAAAAAAAAAAGCATGAAACAGCTGAAAGGTAAGTGGAATTTAATGTTTTTGTGAACCCCAAAGTGCTCCTATAAAAGGAAAAGCTTGTTTTGAGATCAGGAAGCAATTGAAGATAAGTGACATTTGATGATACTTCTGCGGTTCAAATCAATTGTTTAAGTAAATTAAAGCACAGTAAAACTTGTGTTGAAATCATCGGAAGTAAAAGTAAGTTCAAAATTGTATTTTGGTAGAACTATAATTAATAAGGCTATAATAAGTTAGGGTAAACATTACTGAGGATAGAATTGAGCATGGAATATAGGAATAAATTGCATGCACACCTAATAGAAGGTGATCAGATTATCAAAAATCAAATTAAATTAAGTGCATGGCTTATAAAAGTACAAAATTCTGAAAGGGAAAAATAGAAATTGCATTGTTTCAGGACAAATAAACATTTTATAGGATAAAATAAGGAAATTTGCGATATAAAATGAATTCTTATCAGTTGGAAGCTTGTAGAGTCATGAAACAAACCACAGTACTTTGGAAGCTCTACTAGATGATATGCTACAATAGGTTAAGAAAAACAAAAAATAAATGGACTTAATTTTTGAGTCATTTGAAAGTAAATAGAGAAAAAGTTACACCCTGAGCCCTTCAGAAAAGTACAATCTCCATCAGATAGTTTTCCAATAGTACCATTCCTGTTAACACTATATATATATGAAGTAAAAAATCTGTCTTAATAAAAGAAGAAACTTTATTTTATTTTTTAGTAAATAGTATTTTTTCCAGTTACATGTAAAGATAATTTTCAACATTCATTTTTATAAAATTTTGAATTCCAAATTTTTCTCCCTCTCTCCATTCCTCTCTTCCCTCCTCCCCAAAGTGGCAAACAGTCTGATATGTTATACATGTGCAATCATGTTAAACGTATTTTCACATTAGTCATGTTGTGAAAGAAGAAACAGAATAAAAGGGAAAAGCCACAAAAAAGAAAAAAGCAAAAAAAAAAAATTGAAACTAGTTTGCTTTGATACGCATTCAAACTCCATAATTCTTTCTTCTGAATGTGGAGAGCGTTTTCCATCATGAGTCTTTTGGAATTGTCTTGGATCATTGTATTGCTGAGAAGTGCTGAGTCAATCACAGCTGGTCATCACACAATGTTGCTGTTACTGTGTACAATGTTCTCCTGGTTCTGTTCACTCCACTCAGCAGCGGTTCGTGTAAGTCCAGGTTTTTCTGAAATCTACCCTCCTCATCTTTTCTCAAAGCACAATAGTATTCCATCACAGTCATAGACCACAACTTGTTCAATCATTCCTCAATTGATGGGCATCACCTTAGTTTCCAATTCTTTGCTACAACAAAAAGAGCTGCTATAAATATTTTTGTACATGTAGGTCCTTTCCCATTTTTTATGATCTCTTTGGGATACAGACCTAGAAGTGGTTGTTGTGGTTTGTTCTTTCTTTTTCTTTTTCTTTTTTTTTTAGTGAGGCAATTGGGGTTAAGTGACTTGCCCAGGGTCACACAGCTAGTAAGTGTTAAGTGTCTGAGGCCGGATTTGAACTCGGGTACTCCTGACTCCAGGGCCGGTGCTCTGTCCAATGTGCCATCTAGCTGCCCCTCTCCTTTGTTTTTGAAGAGGACCGTGACAGATGTCCTACCTTGCAATGAATTGCACTTAAGTAAGGAAAGGCTGTGCAAAAGTCACCAGCCTCACTTTCTCCTTTAGAGTCATCTGGATCCAGTAGCAAGATATATTATCAGGAAAACTAGAGATGGTCCTAGATGTTTAAGGCAATTGGGGTTAAGTGACTTGCCCAGGGTCACACAGCCAGTAAGTGTCTGGGGTCACATTTTAACTAAGGTCCTCCCAACTCCAGGGCCAGTGCTCTCTATTCACTATGTCACCTAGCTTCTCCTCCTACTAGTGGTATCTATATCAAAGGATATGCACAATTTTATAGCTCTTTGGGCATACTTCCAAATTGTTCTCCAGAATGGTTGGATCAGTTCACAGCTCTACTAACTGCATAGTAGTGGTAGTAGTGGTAGTAGTAGTAGTAGTAGTAGTAGTAGTAGTAGTAGTAGTAGTAGTAGTAGTAGTAGTAGTTGTAGTAGTTGTTGTTGTTGTTGTAAGGCAATTGGAGTTAAGTGACTTGCCCAGGGTCACACAGCTAATAAGTGTCAAGTGTCTGAGGCTGAATTTGAACTCAGGTCCTCCTGAATCCAGCGCTGGTGCTCTATCCATTGTGCCACCTAGCAGACCCTAACAGTGCATTATTCTCCCAATTGTCCCACAACCCCTACAATATTTATCATTTTCCATTTCTGTCATATTAACCAATCTTATGGGTGTGAGGTGGTACCTTGGAGTTTTAAAATTTGCATTTCTCTAATCAATAGTGATTTAGAGAATTTTTCATATGACTATAGAATCTTTAATTTCTTTATCTGAAAACTGCCTTTCATATCGTTTGACCATTTATTAATTGGGGAATGATTTGTATTCTTATAAATTTGACTCAGTTCTCTATATATTTGAGAAATGAGGCCTTTATCAAAAGCAAATGCTGTAAAAATTGTTTCCTATCTTTCTAAAGCAAAAACTTTAAATCAAGAAATTATTATGCTACAAATAAAAGGGTATTTGTAATTCAAATCACTGTCAAATATATATATATATAAACATGAGAACCTTGCTGATATTGTGTCCTGAAATTTGAAATCTTGGCAGTTATTGGCCCTTGGGAAAGCTGAGATTTTAAAAGTATCACCATTAGTAATTCTACAACCCAGGAAACACAGTAGTAAATGACACTAGTAATATAGTGTTTGGTAAACCCAAAGACTCCAGCTTCTGGGATAGGAACTCAGTATTTGACAAAAACTGCTGGGAAAACTGGAAGATAGTATGGCAGAAATAAGACATAGACCAACATCTTACACCTTATACTAAAATAAGGTCAAAATGGATACATGATTTAGACATAAGAGGTGATACCATAGGTAAATTAGGAGAGGAAGGAATAGTCTACCTTTCAGATCTTTGGAAAGGAGAACAGTTTATGACCAAACAAGAGATAGAGATTATTATGAAATGCAAAATGGATGATTTTGATTACGTTAAATTAAAAAGGTTTTGTACAAACAGAAGCAATGCATCCAAAATTAAAAGGGATGCAGAAAGCTAGGAAACATTTTTTATGGCCAGTACTTCTGATAAAGGTCTCATTTCTAAAATATATAGGGAACTAAATCAAATTTATATGAATCCAAGTCATTCCCCAATTGAGAAATGGTCAAAGGATATGAACAGGCAGTTTTCTGATGAAGAAATCAGAGCTATCTATTCCCATATGAAAAAATGCTCTAAATCACTATTGATTAGAGAGATGCAAATTAAAACAACTCTGAGGTACCGCCTGACACCTATCAGATTGGCTAATATGACAAAAAACGGAAAATAATAAATGTTGGAGAAGCTGTGGGAAAATTGGAACACTAATGCATTGTTGGTGGAGCTGTGAACTGATCCAACCATTCTGGAGAGCAATCTGGAACTATGCCCAAAGGGCTATAAAGCTGTATATACCCTTTGACCCAGCAATACCACTTTTGAGTCTTTTTCCTAAAGAGATCATAAAAAAGGGAAAAGGACCCACGTGTACAAAAATATTTATAGCTGCCCTTTTTGTGGTGGCAAGGAATTGGAAATTGAGGGGCTGATCATCAATTGGGGAATGGCTGAACAAGTTGTGGTATATAAATGTAATGGAATTCTATTGTGCTGTAAGAAACAATGAGCAATGGGGCGGCTAGGTGGCACAGTGGATAGAGTACCGGCCCTGGAGTCAGGAGTACCTGAGTTCAAATCCGGCCTCAGACATTTAACACTTACTAGCTGTGTGACCCTGGGCAAGTCACTTAACCCCAATTGCCTCACTAAAAAAAAAAAAAAAAAAGAAAAGAAAAAAAGAAACAATGAGCAGGAGGAGTTCAGAGAAACCTGGAAGGACTTGCAAGAACTGATGATGAGTGAGATGAGCAGAACCAGAAGAACACTGTACACAGTATCATCAACATTGTGTGTTGATCAACTGTGATGGACTAGATTCTTCTCACCAGTGCAACGGTACAGGAGAGTTCCAGGGGACTCATGATGGAAGGGGATCTCCAAATCCAGGGGAAAAAAAGAACTGGAGTATAGATGCTGATTGAACCATACTATTTCTTTTGTTTTTGGTGCTGTTGTTTTTTCTATTTTGAGGTTTTTCCTCATTGCTCTGATTCTTCTCTTATAACATGACTAATGCAGAAATATGTTTAATGTTATTATATATATATATACATACACACACATATATATAACCTATATGAGATTACCTGCTGTCTAGGGGGAGGGGGAGGGGGGAGGGAAAGAGAAGAATCTGAAATTAGAAAACTGGTATAAACAAATGTTGAGAACTATCTTTACATAGTTCTCAACTGGAAAAAAAAATAAAATACTTTTATCAGGAAAAAAAGTAATTCTACAACCATATTTCATTTAGGTGAATTCAAAGTTAAATTCATGTAATAAGGATTTATGTTAATCATTAGAATTGGAAAATATTAACTTTTGTGAAAGAAAGAGGCAATTAAGAACAAAGATCATTTACAGTGAACAGCACCAAAACGGAAGCTGCTTTTATAGCAGAGAACCTTTACTGGACCACAATGTGTGACATTCCTATGCCATAGCTGGGCTCTGACTAATTCTCCTTGGTCATGGCTAAGTGAATTCTTTAGTGAAATAGCTAGGTGAATGCTTTTTCAGAGGTTAATTTTGAGGAGACAAATAATTTCTTCTCCAAGATCAGTAGTGAAGAACTTGGAGGGATCTTAAACCTATATTTAACTCCCTGAAGTTTTAATTGCCTGTCACTTATAAAAACTATAAGCCTTAAAGAAATTGGAATGAACTGTGCATTTTAAACTACTAATGAACCAAAAAGGGGTTTACTAGAGGAATTAAGCAAGTAGAAGAAAGTAGGAGTAGTGTTGGATAAGGAAACAAGAAAAGTTAAGGATGAATAGAAAGTTAAAGGAAGTTGGAATCTGTTTGCACTGACACAGTATGAAATCAGTGTTTGAAAATAAAAGGTTTTGGATTTTTGAAAAAGAGATTTCAGAGAGTGTCTTAATCCCACTGAAATTAAAAACAAATATTTGAGGAATTTTTAAAGCAATGCTCCTTTGATAGTTGCTTCATGTCCCCGGTCAATGTAAGACTACAAAATTAGTTTCATAAAATACATATTAATTAGGGACAGCTAGCTGGTACAGTGGATAGAGTACTGGCCCTGGATTCAGTAGGACCTGAGTTCAAATCCGGCCTCAGACACTTAACAATAGCTGTGTGACCCTGGGCAAGTCACTTAACCCCAATTGCCTCACCAAAACAAAATAAAACAAAAAACCATATTAATTGCTTGCTTGCTAAAGAAAGAATTATCTCTCTCCTCTAGTTTAAATATTTATGCTAAAGGAGTGGAAATTTGGAAATTTTAAAGGAATTTATTCAGCTTTTTGGGTGATTCAAAAAAATAAAGAAGTAGTAAATAGGGCCTTGGGAGTGTCACCATGAAAAATGTTGAATATGAGTCAACTAAAAATAATGCACTCGTGAAAAATGAGGTTTAGTTGTTGCCACTAATAATTATAACTTTAAAATTGATCGGATTTAACATTTTGTTTTGAAATTACAATGTATGGTCCAAGATAATTCCAAAGGGATCAAGATGGAAAATGCTCTCCACATCCAGAAAAAAGAACTGTGGAATCTAGATGCAGATTGAACCATACTGTTTCTACCTTTTTTTTTTTTTGAGGTTTTTCCCTTTTGTTTTGATTCTTCTTTCACAAGATGACTAATGCAGAAATATGTTTAATGTGGTTGTACATTTATAACCTATGTCAAATTGTTTGCTGTCTTGGGGGGAGGGGAGGGAAGAAAGGGAGGGAGAAAAATTTGGAACTAGAAATCTTATAAAAAACAAATGTTGAAAACTATCTCTACATGTAACTAAAAAATAATAAAATACTTTATGATAAAAACAAACTACATTGTTGTTGTAGTATATTAGAAAATTTTATCAGTCTTTGTATATGCAAGGAGATAATAAATATTTGCACCTACTCCCCAGAGTTGTTGGCAGGAACATATGATTGTGAAATGCTTAACATAGTGCCTGGCCGAGGCACTATGGTGGCACAGTGGATAGAGCACCAGCCCTGGATTCAGGAGGACCTGAGTTCAAATCCAACCTCAGACCCTTAACACTTACTAGCTGTGTGACCCTGGGCAAGTCACTTAACCCCAATTGCCTCACAAAAAAAAAAACCCAAAAAACAAACAAACAACCAAAACACATAGTGCCTGGCCTGTGTAGGAATTTAATTGGGTATTGGTACTTTTTCTAACTGGAATGGGATGTTAATAAATTTGCTGATCTATTTCAAGGGTTATAATTATAATAGAAAATTCATAGACTAAACATTTTAAAGCACTACTGAACACAGACCTTTGAAATTCCTTAAAGCAATTAAAAACAAATTTTTTTGTAAAGCAGTTTTTAAGACCTCGAAAAGGCTTGACATGTGATAAGCACTATATAGAATATGAAGATCTGACCAGTATGAAAACACCAGGGGTAATGAAATAAATGGCTTTCTATGAATTGACAAATTTGAAAAGCATTTGGCTAAATTAATATCACCTGCTGGGTAATAAGTTTTAAATACATGATATCTGTTACACAAAGTTTTCCCTTGTATTATGAAGGCTAAGAAAAGCTGTTAACACAAATGACTTCCCCTTTTTGATCTGAATGCTATTAGATCATGGATGTATCTGTTATGTAATGAAACAAATATTTCAGAAAACCTTTAATATTTAATTTAAATTAATTAAATTTATTATTATTTAATTAATTTTTATTTATTATTTAATTATTTAATTACAATTAAGAAAATAATAACAATAGTAAATGACTTACTATTGAGAGAAAAACATGGCGAAAATCCTCTTAGAAGATCTTTGTCTGAGGTTCTTTGGGACTTCCCACTCAGGCTGGCTCATAAGATCTTATCAGCCCTCCTGGCAGCATGTGGTGAAACTCAGCAGCATTACAGTTTGAGGAACTAGGGCATCTCCTAGCCAAAGTAGGAAATTAAGGAGTTAAATGTAGTGAAATGACATTTTTGAACCAACTACTCACTGTGTATGAACTTGTGGTAAAGAAATGGAAACAGAACAGGGTGGGGGTGGGGGGGTGTCGTTGTGGTACACAAGGGATAATAGATTCAATTAGCAGTGGTGGATTTATTGCAGACAACACCCCAGGGGCAACTTGTATAATAACACCTTGTCCAACTTGTGTCGCTTTTAATCTGCTTGCATTTCAAGCCATATCTGCTGGTGACCATCTGTTAGTTTACACCCCTCTTGGAGAACTTACAGAAAAAGATTATTATTATGCCCAAGGCAGTCCTTGACCAAGCCATAGCTTCTTCTGATACCATGGCTTTCACCAAGGAAATTGTGCCCACTTGCCTACATAGACTCTGATGGGGGTGGGGGATCTAATCTCATTGTATTCTAGAAATGGCCTGATGTTTTCCCTTTGGGTTTATCAGCTGACTAAGTGGGGAAATGATAATTGTGAGTAGATGACATTTTGGATGGAATTTTGAAGACATGAAAGAAACCCAATCATATAGCCCTAAACTGTAATTAGTGAAATTGTGTTCTTTGAGGGAATGTCTCTTGGGATTTTAACTTACTAGTATTCTAAATCTTGAATTCAGGTATGTGTCTAACCCCTAGCCACTGCTAGGTGGCACAGTAGATAGAACACTGACCCTGGATTCAGGAGGACCTGAGTTCAAATCCGACCTCAGACACTTGATACTTACTAGCTGTGTGACCCTGGGCAAGTCACTTAACCCTCTTTGCCCCGAAAATGAAGAAAAAGGGAAAAAAAATTAAATTCTTTGAAATTTCAAGTGAATTGTGTATTCTTAATATATTGAGCAATAGTACCAATATGTTTTATTATAAACAACTTATTCAATATGCACTGCCTTGAAACTGACTACTCATTGTATTTATCTATCTCATCCCAGAACTTTTTGTTACAATTGTCCTTTTAGCAACTTTTTTTTTTTTTGGTGAGGCAATTGGGGTTAAGTGACTTGCCCAGGGTCACACAGCTGGTAAGTGTTAAGTGTCTGAGGCTGGCTTTGAACTCAGGTCCTCCTGAATCCAGGGCCGGTGCTCTATCCACTGCGCCACCTAGCTGCCCCTAGCAACTTTTAAATTAATTCCACTGTATATCAGAGGTCATCTTCTATAAATAGTGCTCTGTTTTTAGTTCCTTGGCAGAATCTCATCCTCCTAAGGGGGGATGGGAGGGATGAGCACAAGCAGCTAATCATAAGCATCTAGCAGCTAATATTCAAATTTCTAAAAAATGAAATCTTAAATATTTCAACTTGACAATTTGCTAGCCAAAAAAAAATGTAAATTTTCTGGTCTGGAGGTTTCTAATTTGGAGGTTCTTATTAGGGACATAAAGTTTGAACTAACCCTCACTACAAGTTGTATTAAAATCTGTTTTGTCAGAGATTTTAAACAAAAAGAGGATCTCTGCAAGTGACCTGAACTGGAGAAGCAAATCTACAAGAAGCTTCTCTGAAGTCCCACCCATTCCCATGTGCCTAAGAGGACAAATCTCCAGAGGAGCTGTCTGGTCCCTGAGATGTCTCCAGAGGACTGCATGGGGAGATATTTCAGAAAGAACCCAGTTATATGAGATGTCTGAACCTTATGATATGATGAACTGATGAAATGGACAGTGGAAATGGGTTACTGAGGAAGAGATTGTACCATTATCCTCTTTTTTTTCTTTCTTTTTTTTTTTTTTTGCAGGGCAATGAGGGTTAAGTGACTTGCCCAGAGTCACACAGCTAGTAAGTGTCAAGTGTCTGAGGCTGGATTTGAACTCAGGTCCTCCTGAATCCAGGGCCAGCTCTTTATCCACTATGCCACCTAGCTGCCCGCCCCCCATTATCCTCTGTAAACCTACTTGCCATAAGGGACTGGCCCCAATGGCTCCTGTCAATGCATCAGTCTATCACTTGCTTTACCCTCAAATTGTTTCCCATCATAAGCCCTATTGTCAACTGACCCTTCTGATTTTGCATCACCCATAGATGACTGCTGTCTATGCATCTATATTGTAGGGGAGGAATGAGAGAAATGATTTATTGGAACCCTATTTTATTCTTTTTTTGTTTGTTTTGGTTTTGGTGAGGCAATTGGAGTTAAGTGACTCACCCAGGGTCACACAACTAGTGAATCCAGGGCGGGTGCTCTATCCACTGTGCCACCTAGCTGCCCCAACCCTATTTTATTCTAATCAGTAATAATTAATTTATTCCAATCAGTTCAATGTGATTCCATAGGGGCAGTAATTGTTAGCAATTATTAGTGATATACTTGTCTAGTATATACATTTAACCAATCTAGTTAACTAATATTAGTATAAGAATTATATATATATAAATACATACTTTATACATATATGTATATATATCAATCATATCTAGGGATAATTAGGATTATTTCTTATAATAGGCCTCAAACTTTAAACTATAGGCTATAAGTTCACTGTTTGTTCACCAACCTGTTTTAAAGTTCACTTGTTTAACCACAAGAAGGCTGACCAGAGGACCTCCACCCTTTTGTGTGATGAGTGTGTGACCAAACTCAGCATGGCCGAGCTATCTGGACATGACATAGAAAGTCCCCCAACTTATTTTTATACCTCCAGACCAGTCTTTCTTGCACAACATGAAAAGGGGTCCTTCTTATGGCCACTTAGCAGAGGTGACCCTTGCCTTGTCCATCCTGTGACCACCTGTGCTGATGCATCATTTCTGGCCTTCTTGGAGGGTCAAGATCAAGGTCCATCAACCAATGAGATTCTATATCATACTTTCTCTCTCCTGTGTCTGGGTATCCAGCCTCATAAAAGTAAAACTTCAGGGACAAGTGGGCATCTCTGATCATGAAGAACATCTGAAGTCCATGCCAATAGAGGGGGCCATGGACCCTTTAATGAAGTACTTTTGGGGGGCAGCTAAGTGGCACAGTGTATAAAGTACCTGCCCTGGATTCAGGAGGACCTAAGTTCAAATCTGGCTCCAGACACTTGACACTTACTAACTGTGTGACCCTGGGCAAGTCACTTAACCCTCATTGCCCCACACACACAAAAAAAAGTACTTTTGGCTCTGTGGGAGCTCTGTCTCAGTTTATTTTATTGTAGGTTGGACAATTTTGGACTCTACAGGTGAGATTTTAAAGTTAGTACCATTAGTAAATATACAATAATGTTTCATTTAGGTAAATTCAAAGTTAAATGAGTATAATAAGGATTTCTATTTAAAAATCATTGGAGGGGACAGCTAGGTGGTATAGTGGATAGAGCACTGGCCCTGGATTCAGGAGGACCTGAGTTCAAATCTGGCCTCAGACCCTTGGCTCTTACTAGCTGTGTGACCCTGGGCAAGTCACTTAACCCCAATTGCCTCACAAAATAAAATCATTGGAAAATTAAATAATCTAATAACTGACAGTATTGGGAAATATCAATAATTTGTAAAAGGGATAATTAAGAATGAAGATCATTCCTAGTCAGTAGCACCAAAATTAAAGTTGCTTTTATACACTGCTATTAAACTGTGTATTAAGATGGGAGGGCAGTTTAAATGTGTGTCGAACTTTCATTTAGAGTGATAATAACTTACTGTAGCAAGAGGACAGAGACCCTGTAAAGTACCAGTATCTGTGACATTCCTATGCCATAACTGGAGCCTGACCAATCTGCTTGGTCATTGCTAAGTGATTCCTTCCTGAAATAGCTGGATAAATGCTTTTCCAGCATAAAAGAGGTCAACTTTGAGGAGATAAATGATTTCTTCTCCAAGGTCAGCAATGAGGAACTAGGAGGGACTTTAAAGCCTAATTCAACTCACTGGAGGTTTATTTGCCTGTCACTTATAAAAAACTATTAGCCTTAAGAAACTGCAATAAACTGTGCATTTGTAACCACAAAGGAACCAAAAAAAGGGTGACAGTATCACAAATTTTTGCATGGAATAAATTTTGTGTGTCTGTGTAATAAAAATATATGCTGAAGTGTAAAGTGAAATTCAGTGGAGTGAAGATTAAGTCTGTGAGATTGGGAAGGAAAGACTAGAGAAATGAAGCAAGTAAAAGCAAGTAAGAGAAGTGTTGCATAAGGAAACAAGAAAAATCCGGTTTTGGAAGCCATGAATCAAGGAGGAAGAAGAAATGAAAGAAAAGGGGACAGTTTAAGCAACTAGGGATGAGAAAGGAGTGGATAGAAAGTTTAAGGAAAGTTGCACTCAGTTTGCACTAACCACGTGAATTCAGCATTTGAAAGTAAATGGTTTGGAGTTCTGAAAAGGAGAATTGAGAAAGAATTTTTGATCCCACTGAAATAGAAAAGATTTAGCAAATTTTGAAACAATGCCTCTTTGACAGTTGCTGCATGTCTCCCTTCCCCAATCAGTATAAGATCACAAAATATGTTTCTTAAGACTTTGAAAGGATAATTAGAGGTTTAACAAATGCATATTAACTAACTGATTGATAAAGAATTGTTTCTTTGCTCTGATTTAAATAATTCTGCTAAACAATTAGTACTTTAGAAAATTTAAAGGAATTGATTTGGCTCTTTGGGTGGTTCAAAGAAATAAAGAAGCAATGGCAGTGGATAGAGCACTGGCCCTGGATTCAGGAGGACCTGAGTTCAAATTTGGCCTCAGACACTTAACACTTACTAGCTGTGTGACTCTGAGCAAGTCACTTAACCCCAACTGCCTCACCAAAAAGGAAGAAGAAGAAACAGCAGCAGCAGCAATGGGGGCAGCTGGGTGGCACAGTGGATAAAGCACCAGCCCTGGATTCAGGAGGACCTGAGTTCAAATCCAGCCCCAAGACACTTGACACTAGCTGTGTGACCCTGGGCAAGTCACTTAACCCTCATTGCCCTGAAAAGAAGAAGAAGAAGAAGAAGAAGAAGAAGAAGAAGAAGAAGAAGAAGAAGAAGAAGAAGAAGAAGCAGTAATGGGGGCCAGGAATGTCACTATGAATTTTTTTTTAATATAAGCCAACTAAAAACAACGGACCCTTGTGAAAATGAGGTTTAGTTATTGCTGCTAGTCATTTTAAAATAAAAATTGATAGGGTTAAAAATGTTGTAATTGTAGTAAATTAGAAGATTTAATCAGTCTTTGTATATACAAGGAAATAATAAATATTTGCTCCTATTTCCCAGGGTTGTTGAGAGAAGCACATGATTGTGAAGTGCTTAGCATGATGCCAGGCTTATGTGGGAATTCAATTGAACGTGGGTACTTTTCCTAATTGGCATGGAATGTTAAGAAATTTGCTGATATATTTCAGGAATTCAAATTATAACTGAAAAATCATAGACTAAACATTTAAAGCACTTCTGAAAACAGGCCTTTGAAATTCCTTAAAACAATTCTTAAGACCTAGAAAAGGGGCAGGTAGGTGGTGCAGTGGCTAAAGCACTGGCCCTGGATTCAGGAGGACCTGAGTTCAAATTTGACCTCAGATACTTCACATTTACTAGCTTTGTGACCCTGGGCAAGTCACTTTACCCTCACCGCCCTGCCCCCCACCAAAAGACCTAGAAAAACCTAGCATGTGATAAGCACTATATAAATTACTATTCTGTGAAAATACTAGGGATTATAAGATAAATGGATTTCTATGAATAGATGAATTTGAAATGCATTTGACCAAATTAATATCAGGTAGTATATTTTGTTTTAATAAATTAGAAAATAATAATAACTCACCATTGGGAGAAGAAAGCTGCCAAGTACCCTTCCAAGTTTTTTGGGTTTTGTTTGGTTTTGGGTTTTTGTTGTTGGTTTTTGTTTTTTGGGGCAATGAGGGTTAAGTGACTTGCCCAGGGTCACACAACTAGTAAGTGTCAAGTGTCTTGAGGCTGGATGTGAACTCAGGTCGTCCTGAATCCAGGGTCGGTGCTGTGCTACCTAGCTGTCCTCAAGTTCTTTGTTTTTAACAAAGATTTTAATAGCCCTTCTTGACTAGGTATTATGAAACTCTGAAGCACTGTTGTTTGAAGGAACTAAGACCTTTCCCAGCCAAAATGGAGAGATATATAGGTGAAGATTATTTGGAGAATCATGAAATTGTACCTTGAATCCAACTATTTACTCTGTGAGTGAACTTGTGTTATTGTATATAGATATCGCTCCTGACACTTTTTAAGACAATAGCATCCTGCCCCCTACAATGAGGCTTAGTCAAAAAAGTGGAAATAGCATTTAGAATAAGGCTAAACAGGTCTCCTAGGTCTGGGTTACTGAGGAAGGTAATTCACTCCTCCCCAGAGTGTGTCTATCACTAGGTATAGTTCTTAAGTGGGGGGGCCATTAAGCAAGGGTGGGTTGTCCAGGCACCACCCCAGGAGCAACTTGATGACTTGTCCAACTCATGTAGCTTTTAATCAGCTCGAATTTCAAGTCACATCTTCTGGTGATCATCTGTTGGTTTGCACCCACCCCTCTTTGAGAGTTTACAGGAAAAGATTATTATTATGCCCAAGACAGTCCTTGACCAAGGTCATTTTCTTATAAAAAAATGTTCTGTTATTAGTTTCTTAGCAGAATCTCATCCTCCTAAGGGGAAAATGAATTTTGAAAATTAATTTTGTTTATAAAAGATAAGAAGGAGAAAGATTGGATAATTATATATGCAAAAATGTAAATTCTTTGGTCTAGAGGTTACTAATTTGCTGTTCATATTAGTGCTATGAGGTTTGAGCTAGCTCTCCCTACTTGACCTTGTTATTATCATTGCAAACTTGTATTGTATTAAGATCTATTTTGTAAGAAATGTTAACAGAAAAGGAGATCTTTACAAATGACCTGAACCAGAGAAGCAAATGTGTTAGAAGCTGTTCTGAAGCCCTACCCATTCCAATGTGCCTAAGAGAACTCTCCAGAGGACCAGAGGACTTCATCAGTTTTAGAAACCCGGCAAGTGTATATGAGATGAGATGTCTGAACCTCCAGATATGATAAACTGATAAAATGGACAGAAGGGAATGGGTTACTGAGAAGGGGGTTGTGCCATTATCCTCTATAAGGTCTATTTGTCAAAGGGGACTGCCCCCAGTGGTTTCTGTCAATGCATCAGTCAATTTTTCTCCCTTTTCCCCTCACATGTTAACTTTTCCCTCTGATTTTGCATCACCCATAGAGGACTTCCCCCACTAGATTGTTTCTTTCTTTGGATTGAAGAGGGAAAATGACAGCTGATTAATTAGACCCCCACTTTATTCCAATCAGTATTAATCAGTTTGATATGATTCCATAGGGATAGTGATTATAAGTTCTGCATATACCAAGCCCAGCATGGCAGAGGTTACTCAGTGACATGGCAAGTCCCTCAGCTATTTTTGGTGCCCCTCATCCCTTGTCATCTCTCTATTGCCCAACATGGAGAGATGGCCATGAGCACGTGGCCAACAAATGGCCCTCTTTGCTGGCCTGTGGTTTTCCTGTCTACTGGCCCATTGACCCATGTGGATGTTTTGACATCTATTTATCAGCTCAGCCCATGGCTCTGCTTGTTGTAGGACCTCCTAAAAGGTCAAGATAGGTCTGTCAAGGTCTGCTCATCTGTCAATCAATGGGATTTTGCATTTTGTGTAGACCCTCCTGGGGAATCAAGGTTAAGATCTATCAACGAAATGAGACTCATTTTATTGTGCCTCTTCTGTATCATCTGGGCATCAAGCACTATAAAACTAAGGCAATGTAGGAAGGAGCATCTTAGATGATAAGGAAGATTTGAGGTCCACTGAATTAGAGGCAGATATAGACCCTTTAATAAAGTGCTATGGGCGGTGGGGAGCTAGGTGTCAAAGTGGATAAAGCACCAGCCCTGGATTCAGGAGGACCTAAGTTCAAATCTGGCCTCAGACACTTAACACTTACTAGCTGTGTGACCCTGGGCAAGTCACTTAACCCTCATTGCCCCCCAAAAAATAAAAATAAAAGAATAAAGTGCTATCGGCTCAGAGCTCTCCCTCAGTTTCTTTTATTATAGGTTGAACAATTTTGGACCCCACACTACTACAATTATTATCTCATTCAATCCTCACAACAAAGAAACTGAAGTAAACAGAAGTTAAGTGTCAAGGGTTACACAGCTAGTAAGTTTCTGAGGTTCAATTTGAATTCAGGTCTTCCTGACTCCAGACCCAGCACTCTATCCACTGTGTACCATGCTGCCCATAAAACTGGGGCACTTTGTCCGACAAATACACATAGAATCCTCGGGAAGAATGGGCTCAAACTCCAAGTAAAATGGTAGAGATTCATTTGTAGGATATATACGTGGCAAGGGCAACTCACAATCTCTGGTTCTTTGGGGCCTAGATGCCCATTCTGTCTTCACAAAGTCATCATACAGTTTCCCTTAGGTGCAGCATCTCTGCTGGGCTTGACTGGGTTCCCATCCCATCCCAGATTCTGCTTCTCTCCATCACCTGCTCTCTTTTCTGCTGACAGAGGTCTTATTCCTTGAAATTGTTTCAAGTCTTTTCGTATCCAGTTTATGTCCCTCCTGATGGGTGCAATGTCTCCTACTGGTCCAATAGCTCTGTTTTAAAGTTACATGGATAATGTGAGTGGGGTTGGTGAAAAGAGAGAAATCCTTCTCCTTCTCCGTCCCCTCCCCCCACATGAGTGCTTCCCTCTCAAGAGCCTCATTCTTCCCCCAATCCTGAATCCCATCTTGCAACTGCCTACAGGCTCAGCAACTTAGGCTCTTACTGGTCCTTGGAGGTGCCCTGTTTTCTGCTCCTTTTAATGTGCTCAAGTAACTTATTTCTATCTCATGAAGACAATGTCACAATTTTACAGTTAGCTTAATATCTTGTTACCATGTTAAAGCCTCATCTGATCTGTAAATAAACCCTATGACTTCATCCACTGGGTGGTACAATCACACGGCCCATCCCTCAAATGTAATTACATTTAGCTACTTAGGGCTGGGACTGTTGCTATTAACAACCTCTCTGTTGCTAGAGAGGGAAGAGAGAGAGTGCAAAGTCCAAGGTGTCTGCACCGCCATGGAAGATTTAAGGGTCTTTCCTACTGAGTAAGAAGCCATGAATAGGTTACACTGTTGAAGAAAGTACTGTATACGTGAGACCACCGATCCAGCATAGCCCAGAACTCTATTCTGGTCCCATTAATTTGGGATCTGAGGGAGCAAACAGTCACATCGTCCTGTGGAAAGAGAACTAAATTCTAGGGATACAGAAGGCCTGGGCTCTTTTCCCAGCCCCAACACTAACTTACTGTGTGTTCTTAAGTAAGTCATTTGTCCTATATGGGCTGGTTTCTTCCACATACAGTGAAGAGGGGACCTGACTAGGTAATCTTTAAGGTTCTTTCCAACTCCAGTGTCCAATGTTCAAAGGCTCTTTCTAGCTCCAAGGTCTGATGTTGTAAGGTCCTTTTAAATTCTAACTTTCTAGTTAAGTCAAGTCCCTTCCAGCTCTGGCGTTCTCTGTTCCAAGGTCCTTTCCAATACTAACTTTCCAGGTTGTAAAGTTCCTCTAGGCTCTGGCATTTCCTATCACAAGGACCTTCCAACGTGAACATTCCGTGCTCTGTGTTTTTTGTTGTTACTGTTTTGTTTTTGTTTTGATGTTAAGTCTCTACCAGCTCTCATGTTCTATGAATGTATTGTTTTCCTTCAGTAGGAATGGGGACTAAGAGCTCTTAAGGAGCTGAAGCCCAACAAATTCCACAATTGAGCTGAATGGAACATGTCCCTTATTCCACCACATCAGACAAGACCTAAATCAAAGTATTACCTCAGAGACAGACATGTAGACAAAGACACAAAAGACTGCCTGCTTTGAATTTAAAGATGGGCTATGGGGGCAGCTAGGTAGCACAGTGGATAAAGCACCAGCCTTGGATTCGGGAGTTCCTGAGTTCAAATCCGGCCTCAGACACTTGACACTTACTAGCTGTGTGACCCTGGGCAAGTCACTTAACCCCCATTACCATCTGAGAAGACCTCAGAAAAGCAGAGACACCAGGGACTGAAACAAGTTTTTCTGACCCCTTCTCTTAGAAGCAAAGTAGGGAGAGGGAGGAAATGGAGGAGAGGTTGGAGCAAATTCTCTCCGTAACCTGCAGGGTATAAAAAGAATATTGTAGGGGGGCAGCTAGGTGGCGCAGTGGATAAAGCACAGGCCCTGGATTCAGGAGGACCTGAGTTCAAATCCAGCCTCAGACACTTGACATAGCTGTGTGACCCTGGGCAAGTCACTTAACCCTCATTGCCCTGCAAAAACAAAACCAAACCAAACCAAACCAAAAAAGAATATTGTAAAACAATGTGCACAGATGAAGAAATGAAGAAATGTAAGTTACAATAAGAGAAATTTGATGCTAGTCACTAGGAAGACTTTCCAATCAATAGAAAATGGTTGGGTCATCGAAAGGGGAAAGAGACCCACATGCGCAAAAATATTTATAGCTTGCTATGTAGGTTTTTCTGATCGCAGTCTCAGATTTTTTTTAACTCATAGCCCCAGGGACTATTTTTTTTGTATATATATATATTTTGTATATATATATATTTTTGTATATATATAAAAGAACTGTGGAGTATAGATGCTGAATGAACCATACTATTTCTTTTGTTTTTGGTGCTGATGTTTTTCTATTTTGAGGTTTTTCATCATTGCTCTGATTTTTCTCTTATAACATGACTAATGCAGAAATATGTTTAATGTTATTATGTGTGTATGTATATATATATAAAACCTATAGTGGTGGTATTGAAGCATGGGAGGGACCCTTGCCCTGGTCATGTGACCAGTACATCTTCCCTTTAAGGAGCCCCATGGTTCCTTGATAACATTTTATCCCTGTTCTTTTGATCACTTCTTTGATTATATGTTGCAGTCGGCTCACACTCACCACACTCACCATGTACCTTTCCATCAGCCTCTGTAGGATATCATTTTTAATTCTCTGGAGACTATTGTATCTCATGTCTCAAAACCATACATCAACACAAGCAGAATGGTGGTTAAGATTATAAGTATATTCTTGTTCTGCCATTTCAGCCATGTCTGCCTCTTCATGGTCCTATTTGGGGTTTTCTTGGCAAAGATATTGGAGTGGTTTGCTATTTCTTTCTCCAGTTCATTTTACAGAAGAGGAACTAAGGAAAACAGGGTTAAGTGACTTATCCAGGGTCACACAACTAGTAAGTATCCGAGGCTCAGTGCTCTATATCACCTAGCTGCCCTGCATCACCAGCTGATGTTATAAGAATAGCTTTAACATGTAAATAATAATAATAAATACCATGGAGATGTGTTTGGTACCTGTAGGAAAGCAAAACACGTATCACTAGCTCTATCCTATCCCTCTAGTTTTGCTAGGTGAAATTCCCTGAGTGACTTGCAAAGCTCTAGGCTAGAAACCCAGCCATGATGGGAGTTGAAAGGAGTCAAACAATACACTGAGCTTAGAAAGTGGAAGCTCAGGTGGAAAGCAAAGGAGTTTAAAAAAAACAAACAAACACAAGATTAAGTTTGGCCTAAGACTGGTAGTAGGCAGCAATGGGTCTGACCCCCCCCCCCCCACACACACACACACACACAAAGCTGAAATAGTCCCTGGGGCTATGAGTTTAAAAAAATCTGAGACTGCGATCAGAAAAACCTACACAGCAAGTGAAATTCAGTAGAATACCAGTAGATGGCAGTGGAGAGTTATGAGATAGCTGCTCGGCGGTGGAAATCAACAGACGCTATCAATGGTTCCTTGGAGAATCAGCAATTGGCAGCATCAGAGGCAGAGGATTCTAGATGTGGCAGCCTTGGAGTATGAGTTGTCCTGGCTATATGTGTGTCCTACTAAATTTTCTTTTGTTCTCCGCTGTGCTCTTTTTTTTCTTCCTCCCTCCCTATCCCATCCTATAGAAGGCTACAACTAAACACTATATATGTGTGTTTAATTGTTTAGATATTGTTTAATTGTATACACACATATATACATACACACTGTATGTGTGTACATACATGAATACATGTACATATATACATATATGTAAAATCACACTGTACATATTTCTAAATTATGAGTTCTTTCTCTGGAACTGGATAGCATCTTCCTTTATAAGTCCAAGTCTTTCTATGTTTTTCTAAAATCATCCAGCTCATCATGTCTTACAGAAAGCACAGTGGTATTCCATCACAATGATATACCACAACATGTTTAGCCATTCTCCAATTGAGAGATATCTATCATTTTAACCAATCTGATAAGTGTATGATGGTATCTCAAAGTTGCATTAATTTGCATTTTCCTCATCAGTAATGATTGAGCATTTTTTCATATGACTATATATAGTTTTTATTTTTTCATTGAAAAACTGCCTGTTTGTATCCTTTGACCACTTATCAGTTGGGGAATGACTAGTATTCTTATAAATTTGACAAAGTTCTTTATGTATTTGAGAAATTAGACCTTTAAGGTATTGTCTTATGAACATTTTTTTTTCAGTTTTCTGTTTTCCTTCTAATCTTGGCTACATTGGTTTTATTTGTACAAGAACTTTTAATTTAATATAATTGAAATTGTCTATTTTAAATCTCACAACTTATTCGTAAATTGTTCTCCTATCCATGAGATAAGTGAGATGCTCCATGTTCTTCTAATTTTCTTATGCTATCTCCCTTTGTATCTAAGTCATATATCCTTTTTGACCCTATCTTGGTATGTGGTTTAAGATATTGGTCTATGCCATATTTCTGCCAAACTACTTTCCAGCTTTCCCAATGATTTTTACCAAATAATGATTCTTATCTCAAAAACTTAAATCTTTCTTTGTCAGACACAAGATTACCATAGTCCTTTACTACTGTGTACTATAAGTCTACTATATACTACTAATCTACCTTTCAATTTCTTCCAATACCAGATAGTTGTGCTATTTACTGCCTTACAATATAGTTTGAGGTGTGGAACTGCTGAACCAATGGCCTTTAAATTTTTTGTCATAAGTTTCTTTGAAATTTTTGACCTGCTCCACACATATTCCTTGCCTACATGTAGTTTCTCTTTCACCAGTGATGTGGGAGAATATATCTTTTTATAAAGACAGACCCAGAATTTTTCTTGGCATTTATTTTGCTATGCTATTTAATTAATGCATTTTGCTTAGGCCTCATTAGTTAGTCTAGTGAACATCAGTAGGCCCTTGTGAGCTGTAGTTTTATATAGATCCAGACCTAAAGTGTGCCTTGAACCCTGAGTGAGTTTTCAGGAGGCTCACATTTGAGGGGGAGATAGGCTACACAATAATAAGACCTCACATTTCTGTGGCACTTTAATATTTACCAAGAATTTACCTCATAGGAACCCCATGAGTTAAGTTGAAAAAATATTATATTGGTTTTATGATGGAGGAAAACTGCACCTCAGGGAAGAGGAAATGGCTTTCTCAAAATCATACAACCAAGCAAATGCCAGAGCCAAGATTGGAGCTCAAGTCTTCAAGGTCTCCTGTTTTTATACTTCCTTCCCTAGACTTGCAAGATATTGCTTGGGTATTCCTTCCCATACCAGAGGACCCCCAAATCCACCCCACTCACTTAAGGTATGTCCAGGAAGCAGAGCAAAAAGGCTGAGACACCTAACTTACTTCTTGTCAGTTACTTCTGTGGAAGGAAGTGTGGCCACATATGCAAATAGAAGGCTCTGTGCTAGTAACTGGAAGTGGAAGTATCTTCCTTACGTTTGGCCAAAGAAGAACAAATGGGATAATGGGCATAAAAGTGTTTTGTTAAATGCTTCATAGGTATGAAAACTAAAAGTGTCAATTGATAAAGGTAGAAATGAACACACAGATATTGGCACCATCACATACTAGTCCTGTGAACAGATGCAAGCACCAACCTTTATCCATTAGAGGAAGATACTCCTCCCCACAGGGTTCTGCTGAGAGGCATAACTGGGTAGGGATCAGAAAATGCATCTCCATGTTGTGTTAAGGTATCTCAAAGGGTAATTCCAACCTCCTTTCCCCTTAGTTACCCACATTTTCACGGATTACTGCTCATCACATCTTTGTAAGAACTCAATGGAAACTTACATTCTCCAGGAAACTGTTAAGTGTCAGAGCCAGGATCTGAACCTAGATTGTGACTATTTCCAAGTAGCCACACACACCTTCAGCTACATTTCAACATGAGCTTTAAGGAGGCAATGCCAGCTTTGCAGGCTGAAGCTGTTGTGAGGAAATCCCTATTGAAATGGGAGCTGTTAATAGTATTACCTATGAAAGGATTATCTCTGTGGGAGTTCCAGCCATGAAGTAGGCCAGAGGTGAAGTATTTTAGGGCAGAGGCCATGTCCCCTAAATATTACTATGCAGATGACCATCTACTCTACTGAAACATAGGGCCAGGTTCCTGAGCTAGTCCAGTTGAAGAGAAAGGGGAGGTGGGAGGCTGGAAGAAAGGAGACTTCTCCCAACCTGGACAAGAAGGAGCCACCTAAGCATCCTCTCTCCCAATGGTCATCACCCAACCATCCCACCCCTGCCTAGACCTGGAGGATTTCCATTTATAGGAGCAGATACTCAGGGCTCTGAACACTTGACTGAGTCTTTGGGAGAGAGGTTTTCCTCTGGCTACTCAATGCTGGATGCTGGAGTCCACAGGGCAAGGAGGAAGGGAGTGAAGGGTGATGGTGGGGTAAAGGCTGCTTGGGTATTACTAGTGACAGCTGTCTCTAGAAGGATCTGGGAGGAGTCTGGAAGGGCCTTCTAGAATAGGGATTAGGGGTAGTGATCCAGAGCCTCAAGGACAACTGAGCCTGATGCACAATCTTTCCCCCCTCCCAGGCCCCAAGCCTTCCTCTTTCCTCCTGCAGAGGCCAAACTGCTCTGGAGGAAGTATTGCTTGGGGCAGGGGAAACAGGGAAGGGGGATAGTAAAGATCATGGAACCTTAGAGTTGGAGGAAACCACGGTCCAGAGAAGGAAAGTGACTTGTAGCAGAGTTGAGATTCTTTTTTAACAAATAAAAAAGGCAGCTAGGTGGCGCAGTGGATAAAGCACTGGCCTTAGATTCAGGAGGACCTGAGTTCAAATCTGGCCTCAGACACTTGACACTTACTAGCTGTGTGACCCAGGGCAAGTCACTTAACCCCCATTGCCCTACCAAAAAAAAAAAAGCATATAATGAATTCCTGGGGGCAGCTAGGTGGTACAGTGGATAAATCACTGGCCCTGGATTCAGGACTACCTGAGTTCAAATCTGACATCAGATACTTGACACTTACTAGCTGTGTGACCCTGGGCAAGTCACTTAACCCTCATTGCCCCGCCAAAAACAACAACAAAAACAAAATCTAAAAGTATTTTATTATTTTCCAGCTACATATAAGGATAGTTTTCAACATTTGTTTTCATAGGATTTTTAGTTCCAAATTTTTCTCCCACCCTCCCTTCCCCCCTCCATCCCCAAGATAGAAAACAATCTGATAGAGGTTATATAGAGCTGAGATTTATTTTTAAAATAACTTTTCATTGATATCCTCTGTTTCTTACATAATCTTTACCTCTTCCCCTCCCAGAAAGTCATCCCATATGATAAATTGTATTTTGTAGAAAGGAAAAAAATCAGCACAACTGATCAATACACTGAAATGGTTCAAAACCATATGCAATGGGTGGCAGCTGGATGGCACAGTGGATAAAGCACTGGCCCTGGATTCAGGAGGACCTGAGTTCAAATCCACCCTCAGACCCTTGACACATTCTAGCTGTGTGACCCTGGGCAAGTCACTTAACCCTCATTGCCCCACCAAAAAATTTTTTTAAATTAAAAAAAAACCAAAACCATATGCAATGTATAACACTTGTGAACTTCCAATCTCCATGAAGGGGTAGGTTGGGGCCTCTCATATTTCCATTTAAATCCTGCTTGATCTTTGTAATTTTGTTACATTCACTTTTGACTTTTTGGTGTGTAATTGTTCTTTCTATTTACATTATTATAGTTATTGTGTATGTTGTTTTCTTGTGTCTGCTTATTTCACTCTTCAACAGTTCACATAAATCTTCATGCTTCTCTGTAGTTGTCACACACATAATTTCTCACAGAACAATAATATTCCATAAAATTCATGTACCACAATTTCTTTGGCCATTCCCCAGTTGATATACCTCTACTTTGTTTTCAATTCTTAAGTATCACAGAAAGTGCTGCTATAAATATTTTGGAATATATGGGGACTTGCTCCTTATTGATAACTTCCTTGGGGTATAAGCCCAGTAATAGAGTCTTTGATTCAAAAGGTATGAACATTTTAATTACTTTATTTGCATAATTCCAAATTGCTTCCCAAAATGGTTGTACCATTTTGTAACTCCACTAAAAATGCATTAGTGTGCCTATTATTCCACAATCCCTCCAACATTAACTATTACCATTTAAAAACTATTTTGGGGGGCAACTAGGTGGCGCAGTGGATAGAGCACCGGCCTTGGATTCAGGAGGACCTGAGTTCAAATCCAGCCTCAGACACTTAACACTTACTAGCTGTGTGACCCTGGGCAAGTCACTTAACCCCAATTGCCTCAATTTAAAAAAAAAAAAATTAAAAAAATAATAAAAAAAATAAAAACTATTTTTGCTAATTTTCAGGGTATGAGGTGCAACATCAGTGTTATTTTCATTTTTCTCTTTTTTTTTTTTTTAAGTGAGGCAATTGGGGTTAAGTGACTTGCCCAGGGTCACACAGCTAGTTAAGTATTAAGTGTCTGAGGCCGGATTTGAACTCAGGTACTCCTGACTCCAGGGCCGGTGCTCTATCCACTTCGCCATCTAGCTGCCCCCATTTTTCTCTTATTAGTGATTTGTAGTATTCTTTCATGTGATTGTGAATACTTTACAATTTTCTTTTTGAGAAATGCTTATATCCTTTGATCATTTCCTTCTTAGGGAAAGGCTCTGTGTGTGTGTGTAGGTATGTATGTGTAGGTATGTATATACACATATATCTACATATGTGTATAAGATACCAAAACCTTAGAAAAGAAATTGGATTCAAAGATTTTTTTCTCATTTAGCCACTTCCCATCTTATATTAGGCACAATAATTTTGTCTGTGCAGAAGCTTTTCATTGTCAAGTAATAAAAGTTATCTTTCATTTTTTGTTTTCAATTGCTTCAATCTCTAGTTTGGTTAAGAATATATCTCCTGGGGCAGCTAGGTGGCGCAGTGGATAGAGCACCGGCACTGGAGTCAGGAGGACCTGAGTTCAAATCCGGCCTTAGACACTTAACACTTATTAGCTGTGTGACCCTGGGCAAGTCACTTAACCCTCATTGCCCTGAAAAAAAAAAAAAAAGAATATATCTCCTACCCAGAACTGTGAGGGTTATATAATCTGTTTCTCTTCTTCTTGTTTTTTTAAATAATAGGATCTTTAATATTAGGATTGTGTGTTCATTTAGAATGTATTATGGAATATGGCATAAGGTGTTGGTACAAGCCTAATTTCTGTCAGACTGCTTTCCAGTTTTTCCAGCAGTTTTTTTTTAATTAAAAAAGTTTTTTCCTAAGTAATTTATGTTTTCCACTTTATCAAAAACTGGCTTATTGAGTTCTATTATTTCTGATTCTCTATCGATTTATCTCTCTATTCTTTAACCAATACCAAATGGTTTTGATGAGAGCTGCTTTATAATATAGTTTAAGATATGGAAATGCTATTGCCCTTTTGTCCCTACTTCTTTTCATTATTTTTCTTGGTATTCTAGATCTTTTTCTCTCCTTCCATTCAACTAATCCTGTTCATTAGTTTTTAAATTTCATTTTTTGTGCCCCTTTCCAAAAATAATTTCTCTCATTCTTTTCATTATCCATCTTCTCTAGACATTTTTTGATTCATGATTCCTATAATTATCTGGTCTCTCTCTCTTTTCTCTGTATTTTAAATGTGGTCAAAGTTTCTAAGACATTTATTCTAGGCTCTACCCTCTAGGCCAGGGTTTCTTAAATTTTCCACTCACGACTCCTTTTCCCCTGAGAAATTTTTACACAACCCTAGGTATATAGGTATGTAAAACAGGTATATATAACCTTTACTGTTGCCAAATTTTTCATGACCCCCACATTCAGTTACACAACCCCATATGTGGTCACTACCCACAGTTTAAGAAGCTTTGCTCGGGGCAGCTAGATGGCTCAGTGGATAGAACACCAGCCCTGGATTCAGGAGGACCTGGGTTCAAATCCTGCCTCAGACACTTAACACTTACTAGCTGTGTGATCCTGGGCAAGTCACTTAACCCCAATTGCCTTACTAAAAAAAAAAAAAAAAAGCTTTGCTCTAGGTACTTTCTCCATGGATTTCCCTTTTCCACTGTGTTGCATTCCCCTTACAATGCCAATTGTTTGCCAATGCAACAATTATTACTGGTTTCAGAGAGCATAGTGCCCCATGGTAAGGCCCCTCCCTCAACACATTCCTGATTAAGCAGCCTACTGCTGATCTTGATCCTTCTCTGGATACCTTCCCCCTACCCCCATTTGCCTCAAAAATCACCTCCCTAGTTCCATACTCTCCCATTCCCCCATATGTCAGTTGCCCCTATGATTTCCAGCTGAGGTAGGAGGAGTAGATTTTTCAAGTATCAAATTCCCTATGGCAAGGTCCCCATCTCCCTTCACAGACCATTTCTCTTCCACCATAGGAGCATTCATCAGTGGAACCTCCTATGCCTAAAGCAATACCTCCTTCCTTTCCTCCCCTTTTAACTTTTTTTGGGGGGGCAATGAGGGTTAAGTGACTTGCCCAGGGTCACACAGCTAGTAAGTGTCAAGTGTCTGAGGCCAGATTTGAACTCAGGTCCTCCTGAATCCAGGGCCGATGCTTATTCACTGTGCCACCTAGCTGCCCCTCTCCTCGTCTTTAAAATATGTCCTCCCCACACCCCTATCCACTGCCTCGTAGGCTCTTCTCTTCTGAGACCACAGGGATCACCTTACCCTCATTGCTAGCCCTTAGTTTGACACCAGCACATCACACATTATTTTGTATTCTTTTGCTCTCTTCTCTCCTTTCATGTACCCTCTCATGCTGTAATATAGTCCCACCAAAAAACATTGATTCACCTGTCAGCACACTGTCACCTGTTTGTCCATAATGCCCAATGCCTGCCTCTTCATTACTTCCAACCGACTTCTTCCTTCACCCCTGTTTCTTTCTGTACATTTAGAAAGAAGTTTCTTATTAGTCTCTCTGCTGTCACTCTGTTGCTGTCCTTGGCTGCTGCATTTATTCATTTCTGCATTTCTATTGTTTGAGGTGTTCAAAAAGTAAATAATCTCAGGACAGCTAGGTGGCACAGTAGATAAAGCACCAGCCCTGGATTCAGGTGGACCTGAATTCAAATCTAGCCTCAGACACTTGACACTTACTAGCTGTGTGACTCTGGGCAAATCACTTAATCCTCATTGCCCCCCCCCCCCAAAAAAAAAGAAAAAGTAAACAATCTCTTCAGGTCTGGTTCTCTTTCTAAAAATATTCCAAATACTTATTTATTATTAAACATCCATCTTTTATTCATTTATGATTAAGCTTAGATTTGGGCTACATCCTGAGCTCCATTGCTCTTCAGAACACTTTATTCCCTTCCCTCCTATGTTTCCTGGAGGGTGCAGAATAGTCTTGCCTTATTCAAATTTCCTTTCCTTTGCATTTGTATGTCTTTTTCCAAAATGCTTGTAGAAATTCTTGTTCCTGAATTGAACTGTTAAATTTAACTACTATGTGTCTTGGAGTTTGTAGACTTGGCGATTTTCTTCTGGAGGTGATCTGTGAATTCTTCCAATTGGAATTTCAGTTTCTTTGTCCAGAAGTTCTGAGCAGTTCTTTTCTATTATTTTCTGTGTTAAGTTTTTCTGTCCTGTCATGTTCTTCTGTGAGATCCTTAGGTTGCCTCTACGAATTCTGTCTTTTAGGGAAATATGTTTTACTCACATAGTAAATATTTTCCTTTAACGTTATTGGGTTTTGCTTTTCTTCTAAAATGTCCTTCCCTTCTCTACATTTTCATTAACAACCACTTGTTCTCTCTTTTGTTTCTTTGCTAAGACTTGCCATCTCACATTTCAGTTTTTCTATTCTGCCCATTATTTTTTTCTGCATAGGCCTTAAATTCTGCTCTCATAATTCTCATGTCTCTTTTGAACCACTTGGGAACAATGTGTTGTAATTCTGTGTTCTCCTCACATTCCACAGTGTCCTCTGTCTCATCAAGTATCGGATCATTTCCCTTTTGTTTGGTAGTATTTACTCATAGTTGCCTAAACTTGTTTACTAGATCTGGAGGCCATATATCCTTCTGTTGTTAATGTTTCCCCTGATGATTTCTCTGCTTGTGTTTAAGCTCAGTGAGAAAGTAGGCAGCAGGGAAGGAGCCAATGGATAAGAAGGGATTGAAATTGAGAAAAGAAAGGAATTATCAAGGAGTATGAGTTCCTGGGGGAAAGAGGAGGCAGTGATAATAAGAGCACAAATAGGGACCTAGTCTTGGAGCAAAGAAGAAGGGATTTCTAGATGACAAAGGGGTTTTGAAGTGTGGAGGGGGAGAGAGGAAGGAGCTCATGAAGGATGGCCTCAGTTTTTTAGAGCTACAAGTGCCCTTAGAGATCATCCTATCCAACCTCCTTATTTTACAGATATGGACACTGAGGCCTAGAAGAATTCAATTTAAATCAGCAAAAAAGCCAAACCTGGAAACCTGGTCTCACAAGGTAACACAAATAGGAAGTAAGAGAGCCTAGATTTGAACCCTAATTTGAACTTCTTCTCACTGAATGTGCTCGAAGAAAGACTGAATGATCACTTGAGACTAAGTTTATCCTTCCTTATACATTCCTAGGATCCCCCAGGGTCGAGGACAATGCCAAGAACTAAACAACAATAATAAAAACAACTCCCATTTCTATAATGTCCTAAGGTTTGCAAATTGCTTTCCTCTCATCAACCTTTTGAGATAGGCAGTGTTGAATGTTATTCTCTCCATTTTACAGATGAGAAAATTAGGCCTAGACACTTGCCTATGATGACAGAGCTAGTAATTGATTGGAGCAAGATTTGAATCCAGGTCTCCTGACTCCAGGTCTAGCATTTTATAAATCCAGCATTCTATTCATTATAGCTACCTCCCTTATTTAAAGAAGTTCTTGGGGACAGCTAGGTGGTACAGTGGATAAAGCACCAGCCCTGGATTCAGGAGAACCTGAGTTCAAATCCAGCCTCAGACACTTGACACTCACTAGCTGTGTGACCCTGGGCAAGTCACTTAACCCTGCCCCACCCCCCCAAAAAAAAGTTCTTGTTAAGTACTGAAATAATGTACTTAATATTGGTCTTACTACTCTGAGAGCTCTAATTATTTGGGGGATGATGAAATGTCCTTATTCTATTTGTTACATCTGTCTCATGATTCATTACAAGTCAGCACTAGCTTCACTGGTCCACTTTTACTGAATTTTGCCAACGCTGAGGATAGTGTCTCAGGACACTACCTTGTCATGCACAGAGTAGGTGGTTAATAAATGTATATTTGAGTTGTGCATTGACCCTGGGATATTTTCAGGGGCAGGAAACTTTGGCAAAGACATTGGTGAATGGAGTTTCCACTCCAGAAATTCCTTAAAGTAATATAATCACTGGTTCCAATGACAGAAAAGGGAGTGAGCTCCCGAACTCATGACACAATTGCTCCAAAAAACATCCACATAAGCATAGGAAAATGCCCAGAGCAGCAAAACTCACAGAAGAATGTGCTGAAATCATCTTCTAACCAAGAACGGCTTGGAAGGTCAGAAGGAGGGAGCTGCTGTGCTGATACAGGAGTCGGGCCCAACCCCACAGTCACCCTGACACAGATCCAGTCTCAGGAAGACCTCACCAGAGAAGGAGACCCCCAGAGCCTCTGAATCAGCTGAAGCACCAGTGTCGTCTGGAACTAAGCTCACAGTCTGGTGAGAGGGCTGAGCCCTAGGCAGGGGAGAGACTACAGGGGTCTATGCTGATGCTAAGGCAGAACTTGGATTTTACACTCCTGCTGAGAACCAGGTGGTAGGCTCGAGTAGAAATGGCCCAGGTGGGGGAGGGGCACAGGCTCATCAGAGCTAACAACCAATGACAGAAAAGGAAGGAAAAAAGGAAATAATTTCCTCATACACCAAAGCCCCTTCCTATCATAAAGAAGGGAGGAATTGGGGAGGGGGGGGACAGGGAGGATGATAATTGAAGGAGGAAGCTGGTGTTTGAGATTCTGAGTTTTTCCTGGTTTCTCCTGAGTTTTTCCTGGTTTTTTACAGAACCATTCTTTGATATCTCCTTTGGAAGTGTCCTCAGAAAACCCTCTATGACTCACCATCCCCACCTGGACCTTCCTCTAGAAATATAAAGGGATGGTAGCAATATCCTATGAGGCTTGGGTAAGACTAGAGTTTTTCATTTGACTTGCAAATATCTAGGTTTATGAAAAGGGGATTTTACATAATTATTTAGTTTGGAAATGATCACTGTAATCATCTTTGCTAACACTAGCAACTCTTTAGGAAGTAACTTTAGAAATCACGATGGTTTTGTATCTTTTTATGTGTTATTTTTATTACTGTCTGGGCAAGAAAAGCATACCATTTGACTGGTGCACAGTTTACAGAGGCATGAATATTCTGCTGGTCTAGAAATAAGGTCATGAGAAATCAGTCCAAGAAGTGCCATTATAGAGTGGAATGATTCAGGCTTCACTTCCACAGGACCAAAGTTGACAGTACTTGAGCTTCTTCAGCTAAATAAAAACTAATGACTGGGGCAGCTAGGTGGCGCAGTAGATAAAGCACCAGCCCTGGATTCAAGAGTACCCGAGTTCAAATCCAGCCTCAGACACTTGATACTTACTAGCTGTGTGACCCTGGGCAAGTCATTTAACCCCTGTTGCCCTGCCAAAAAAACAAAAAACAAAAAAACTAATGACCATATTATTTGGTTCTCAAGAATAATTAGGGGGACAGCTAGATGGTACAGTGGATAGAGCACCAGCCCTGGAGTCAGGACTACCTGAGTTCAAATCCGGCCTCAGACACTTAACACTTACTAGCTGTGTGACCCTGTGCAAGTCACTTAACCCCAATTGCCTCACTAAAAAAAAAAACAACAAAAAAAACAAAAACAAAAAAAAGAATAATTAGGAAAAATAGGAAGCCATCAGATGGCACTTTCCACAGTGAAGTGCTTCATCCCATCCCGGATCTCTCCAGTAGCAGTCAGTGTTTCAGAATCTATATTCATAAAGGGTAATATCTAATGGTCTTTGTTTCCCTAACCTCCACAGGAAAGTGGTGTACTTCTGGGAAGCCAAAAGGACCTGCCCTAATTGAATTTGTCTTTTAAAGCAAAATAAATACAAGGTGAGACAGCTAGGTGGCACAATGGATAGAACACCAGCCCTTGAGTCAGGAGGAGCTGAGTTCAAATACGTCCTCAGACACTTCCTAGCTGTGTGACCCTGGACAAGTCACTTAACTCTGGTTGCCTCCCCCCCAAAAATCTTTCTTAAAAAAAAAAAGTTGGGGCGGCTAGGTGGTGCAGTGGATAAAGCACTGGCCCTGGATTCAGGAGTACCTGAGTTCAAATCTGGCCTCAGACACTTGACACTTACTAGCTGTATGACCCTGGGCAAGTCACTTAACCCCCATTGCCCTGCCAAAAAAAAAAAAAAGTTAATCTGAAAATCAATTCCGGAATTGCTCATTCCAGCTCTGAGTCTGAAATTCTAATGGTTGTCATCTAAAATGAACCTCCTCTCCCCTAGGGGCTAGACTAGTAACATTCAATCTGGTATTCTCTCCTGGCTGAGAAGGGTTTAGCTGATTTGATGTTATACCTTGGTCCTTGTTCTGGTTCTGTATTCTAGGAGGACTCAGGAAGCAGGAACAAGGGGATAGCAGTGCAGGAAGGTCAATTGGGTTTGATGCGAGGAGCTTCCTAACAATCAGATTCATCCAAAAATGGAATAGGTTACCTTAGGAGGCAGAAGGCTCCTCTACACGGCAAGTCTTCAGGGGATGTTTGGGGGGTCAGAGTGATATCAGAGAATAGATTTGATGTGGGATGGGTTTAACTGATCAGATTGATTGTGAGTCATCCCAAAAGAATTACAAGATTCAGTGACTCAGTTTCCCAAATTTTATTGCAATACTGTGAGTGACTACAGGGAGAGCATCATGGAGGTCTCTCAAATAGGGAAAGAAAAGACAATTATATTTATAGTATGGATAAATTGATTATTAGTGTCATTATAATAATCTCCACCTTAGGGAGGTACAGGGGAGGCCTTATCCTAATTTGGAGTTCCTGGGGGTCCTAAGCCAACCCCCAAGGCAGGTACCTTTTTCCGTGGAGGTGTGTTTCTGGGGTTTACACATCATAAGGTGAATCTGGGGACAAATTTGAGCTTTTCTGCACATGTTCATAAAAAGCATACCTCAACTTGCCAAGGTCAGAATGTTCATTCCCATGTCTAGTTTCTGAATATTGTCATTTATCCGTTAGAATTTCTATAGCCTGTCTCTATGTCTTTGTTATAGTTAAAGTCTTCTCAAATTGTGTTAGGAGGACAACTACTTTACTCTGTGTTTATTTCTGCTGCTCTGAGACAACGTTCTGTCTTTTTTGTGGAGGAAATTTAGAGAGCTGAAAGTTGTCTGACCTACTCCACCATCTTCCCAGAACCCTTCCTCTAAAGTCAACTCAAAGATTCTGTAATTCTATGAACTCACCAAGGGCAACTAGGTAGAGTAAATTGAGCTGGGAATGAAGTAGGCATAGTTGGGGCCCCATAGGAAATCCCAGCCAAGGACCCACTGATCAGGAGAACAGGCCCTAGAGTAGAATCATCCCAAGCAAATCAAAGTGGAACAAAACTCTCACCATCATCTTTTTTCATTGTTCCATCTACCTTGAGTCTTATCCCTTTTGTCCTTGTCTTTTCTGCAACAGAGTTTTTAAAGCCCTTCTTATTATCCTGACTTTCCTTACTAGTCTCAACTCATTATGGGCGTTAGCACTGCTGATGCTATTGTAGTTGTGTTTCATTACTGTCCCTTGCTTCCATCTTCTATATGTCTTTAAATCTATACATTCCCTGTATATTTACATTGGTCCTTTTAGACAATTCCCTCTTTTCCTCCTTGGAATTATTTCTCTTAGTGTCTTCAGAATTTCCTTATTGAGAACTTCCCACCCCACCTGGGCTATAGAATTTTGGATAGAATGCCAGGCCAGGAGTCAGGAACCCCATCTTCCTGAGTTCAAATATGGCCTCTGACACTGTGTGATCTTGGACAAATCATTAACCCTGTTTGCCTCAGTTTCCTAATCTGTAAAATTAGCTGGAGAAGGACATGGGAAATTACTCCAGTACCTTTGCTAAGAAAACCCCAAATAGCACCACAAAGAATTAGACAGGACTGAATAATAACAACAACAAAACAACAGAGGTCAACAAACCATGGCTCCTGCAGATCAAATCCAGCCTTCTATTTCTTTTTGTACCACCTATGAGCATAAGCTAAGTTTTTATATTTTTAAATAAAATTTTATTGTAATTAAAAAGGTAAAAACCATTCTTAGCTTCTGGGCCATACCAAAACAGGGTAGGTGGGGGCAGCTAGGTGGTGCAGTGGATAAAGCACCAGCCCTGGATTTAGGAGTACCTGAGTTCAGATCCGGCCTCAGACACTTGACACATACTAGCTGTGTGACCCTGGGCAAGTCACTTTAACCCCCATTGCCCCACAAAAAAACAACAACAACAAAACAGGGTAGGCAAACCAAATCTAGGTCTAAAGGATCCTACATATGCTTTTCCTTGAAAGCTTTAAAATCTTCTCTCCAAAACCCTAAAGTATACATCAGACCATACCTGTCTTCTCTCTTCTTCTCTATCACAGACTACAAGGTAGGTCATTCCCACCCCCCACTCCCTCCCCCACACAAAATCACCATCATTTCTACTTCAACATTCAATTCCTAATTGTTGGTGATACTCAGATCCAGAATAGCAGGTCTCCTTGGTGGTTCTTCTATGTTTTGAAGGATGAAATTATTACTAAGCAAGCCACAACAGTATCGACTTCTCTGATAGACAAAGAGATAGCTCCAGTAGATGTCTGGATATCTGAAACCCCCATAAGTCCCTCCAGGCCAGGTTATATGTGTGTGTGTGTGTGTGTGTGTGTGTGTGTGTGTGTGTGTATCTCCTAAACTTTCCAACTACTTCTTTATTCTGTCTGGAGGCTTGATGGCATACTCTGATAATAATATTCCTTCTGTTTTAGTCTTTATTGTTCCTTTCAAGTGCTCACAACCATGCTTCCTACCTCTGGTTCCTTGATTTCTTTCCTTTTCTTTTCTTTTCTTTTCTTTTTTTGCGGGGCAATGAGGGTTAAGTAACTTGCCCAGGGTCACACAGCTAGTGAGTATCAAATGTCTGAGGTCATATTTGAACTCAGGTCCTCCTGAATCCAGGGCTGGTGCTTTATCCACTGTGTCACCTAGCTTCCCTCACTCCCTAACATCTGAACTCTATCGTTAAGGATAACTATTTAAAGCCATGATGATCTGAGGAAGCTGCTCCCCTAAATTACATCAAAGAAAGGTGTTCGCACATCCTAAAGGAACCATGTCTTTACAATTTGTTTAACGCCTTTTGAATATATTCTGAACTTTATGTTGAGGCAGGGGTGGTATTGAAAAATCAACTTCCCTATCTAAAGATAACTCCTAAACCTGTAATGCTATTCCATTCAACCCCAATTTATTTATCGTGTTACTTTTGAACAGGGTAAACTGTTCCAGAAATATAACTGTGTTTCAATTATAGATCTCATCCCAAGTCTCAGTGATACTGATAACATTAAATGTGACTCTGAATTAGCATCCCTATTTCAGCTACTTTGTTACCCAAAATTTATTCATTTGTTTACAGACATCCAAGGCCATGGTTTTATTTCTGTCTCTTTTCTCATATTTTGTCTCCTGGGATTTTTCTGGGTATCCTTAATGATATTAACATTGTAGCCACTCTGTGTGGCCACTGGTAAGTTGATATATGTAGGCTAATTGACCCCCTCTCTCATTTTCATTTAAGTTTAATATCCTTTTTTTTTTAAGTGAGGCAATTGGGGTTAAGTGACTTGCCCAGGGTCACACAGCTAGTAAGTGTTAAGTGTCTGAGGTCAGATTTGAACTCAGGTACTCCTGACTCCAGGGTGCTCTATCCACTGCGCCACCTAGCTGCCCCTTAATATCCTTTTTATTGGCTTTTTAATACTCTAGGAAAGTACATTTTACTATTCCTTGTTACATGCACTCTATCCCTGACCAGAAGCTTGTTTTTCCTATACTTACACTGTAGTTTAGAAATCCAATCACTCTTCTCAGACACTATCTTCTTAAGCAGGTGTTTATTTCTAAAATCCACCTTTCTGTTTTGAAATCTTCATCTTCAATCTGCAGCAGTGATTAAAAAACAAACAAACAAATAAAACACCTATGCCTCTAAGGTCTTAAGTGTTTGCCCAAGACTTTATAATCTTTAGCAATACCTCCTGACAATATCATTTGTCCCCAAGTGAATCACCCAAAGTGGAGAGCAGTCATTAGGTTTGACAAGTTTGGAGAGGCTCCCCTCAAAGCCCTGTCTTCCAGGAAGATAAGATGATTATTATGGACTGCACGGATAGCTGCTCAAACATACCTCCATAGAGAGTCACTAAATCATATTATTGCTCTCTTCTTCCTCTGTATGGTACTAGATGGCCCCTGTGGGTCCACATATCCACATCATCATTTCCTTAGAGGATAAGTAGCAGCTTCCTCCCCAGAGGATCCAGATAGTCCTCGTCCCAAAAAGTCTCATATCTGTTACTCCTCTCCAACTCTTACCCACTCCTATTCTTTCTCTTTTCTCATTCTTCTACCCTCCAATCTCCTGACATAGGTTAAGATTCTCCTCTTTTGGATGATAGAACATGCTTCCCCCTCCAGATCGTTCTTGTTCATCCTTCATTCTCTTTTTTTTGTTTGTTTGTTTGGGGCAGGGCAATGTGGGTTAAGTGACTTGCCCAGGGTCACACAGCTAGTGTCAAGTGTCTGAGTCCAGATTTGAACTCAGGTCCTTCTGAATCCAGGGCCAGTGCTTTATCAACTGCACCACCTAGCTGCCCCCTCATCCTTCATTTTCAAAGAGGACCAATGGCATCAGGAGGGTGATGTCTTAACTTGCCAGTAAATTGGATTGAAGTGAGACAGAGCTGGGCAAAGTCATCAGCCTCACTCTTTCCTCCAGAGTCATTGGAGTCCAGTGGCAAGACATAGGTCAGGATGACTGGTGATCTCTCCCACCCCACCCCCAACCCCTGCCCCCGTAGAGAAGTCACAGACTCAGAGCAGATTGAGACATCATTTGTTTTGACACAGTCAGTGATTTGCTTTGCTTGACTACACATGTTTGTTACAGGTTCTGTTTTTACTTGCTTTCTCAATGGCAGGGAGTGGGAGTTGAGAGGGAGAGAATTCAAAGCTGAAAATAAAAACAGAATCTTAAAAAACTCATGGCAGGACAGCTAGATGGTGCAGTGGATAGAGCACTAGCCCTAGGACTAGCACTAGCACTAGTCAGGAGGACCTGAGTTCAAATGCTACTCAGACATTTATTAGCTGTGTGACCCTGGGCAAGTCACTGAACCCTGATTGTCACAACAACAATAACCCCAAAACTCATCAGACTGAACAAGCAAAAAAAAAAAATTGTAATATCCTCCTCTGATGATCAATTGTGAATGACTTAGCTATTCTCAGCAATACAATGATCCAAGACAATTCCAAAGGATACAAAATGATGAAAAATGTAATCCACCCCCAGAGAAAGAACCGATAGAGCCTCAATGCAGACTGAAGCATACTATTTTTTTTCACTTTCTCTATTTTTGTAGGGTTTTTTCCCTTTGGGTCTGTGTTTTCTTTCATAATGTGGAAGTATGTTTTGCATGATTAAACATGTATAACCTATACCAAATTGCTTACTGATTCAGGGAGGGAAGAGATAAGGAAGTGGGTGAGGGAGAAAATTTAGAACCCCCAAATTTTTTAAATGAATGTTAAAAAATATATGTACATGTAATTGAGACAAAAATTAAATCTAACTTTTAAAAAATGAAAACTGTTTCTCTCCTCAGATTCTTCTGTATTTTTACATTCATGGTCTTCTATTTCTTCAAGGAATACTTCATTCTCACTGATAAAGGCATTCTCAGAGCTCCTTTACCTTCTTCTCTTCTAGGAGGTAAATCAGGCTATTCTTGGAGCATAGATAACAACTACTTGACCGGGAGGAAGAACAAACATTGCATTCTGTGCAAGCTACCGCAAATTTCTCCCTACTATGCATAATTTCTGGAAGACAGATCCTCAGTCCTTTGTCCTTGTCCTTCTTGCCAGCAGCTCTTGTGGCCGGCTTCCCCAGAAAACTGCTAACTGCCTGGGGGTGGAGGAGGGAAGGTCCCCTCCAGAGGTATCATTTTACTCATATCATTTGCATGTTTTCATATTAACAATTTAACAATTTCAATGTAACCGTTTAACAATTTAAAAGGAAACCCATCCAGAAAAGTTGTGATTTCTCCAGTATTGTAGGTTCAACATTGACAAACCATCTTGGAGACTTCACTAATCCAGCGGATTAATGTTTCAAGACCATGGCATCTTCCTGGTTTTGCTTTTGTTGTTCAGTCTCATATGACTCTTCCTAATCCCATTTGGGGTTTTCTTAACAAAGATACCAGAGTGGTCTACCATTTCCTTCTCCAGCTTATTTTACAAATGAGGAAACTAAGGTTAACAGGGTGAAGTGACTTGTCCAGGATCACACAGCTAGTAAGTGTCTGAGGCCGGATTTGAACTCAGGAAAATGAGTCTTTCTGACTCCAGGCCCTGTACTCTATCCATACTGCACCACCTAGCTGCCTTCTCTTCCTTGGTGGTTAAGTACAAAAGCCCAGGACACAAAGAATCAGAGGCTCCTCAGGCTTGTCCCACCAGAACAGTCATACCACCAGGACCAATGCAGAGGCAGTGGAGCTGTGCTCAACTTAAACCAATGTGTATCCTTGCTGAATAGCATTTCATGTATTATTAAGTGAACCTCCTTTTGTCAAATCTTAGATGGTCTATCCTGTGGTGTTTCATTTCTTTCCAGTCTAGACCAATGGGAATCAGGCTTGACCCAGAGCATCAAAGTCACACAGCTGGTAAGTGTTAGAGCTGAGACCAGAACCCAGGACTCCTGACTCCAAGTCCAAACAATCTCTATTAGACCATCCTGCCTCTTAGATGATGCTTTACTATCTCACCTATCCAGCTGTGTAGCTAAGCAGGTGGCACTATTAGAGGGAAAGGGAAGGAAGCACTCCCAGGTGCTACCTCCTGATTCTAGGCCTGGTCTTTGTAGGGAAAATAAACATGCATGGTATGACCCCGGAAGTATCCAGTGATGCCATCTGCCCAAAACTGGCTCCTCCCCACCATCTGTTCTCATTTATTTCTTTTGAGGTTTAAAATCCTTTTGGCTCCCATTGTTGCCTATATTCTTGGAGGAAAGGCCCAAATATTCTTGGAAGAGAGGCCCAAGAGACCTAGGAACATCAGTGCCTTCCAAACCACCTGTCCTTTTTCCAAACAAGCCCCTGAGGCCAACATTTAGGGGAGCAATCTCTGTGAAGAAAGGAATCAATAAGCCAAGACCAATAATGCCACCTGCAGACCAACTGCCACCAACTAGGCAATAAATGTGCCAGGTAGATCACACTACTGCCACCATCTCAATTTCCACCTTCCCTCAGAGACAGCCCAGTGCCCTGAACCCCAGAACCCCAGAAATAGAAGTCCTCCCCACCCCAACAATCCTGCTTCCAGTCCAGCTCTCACAGCTATTGTCCAAGGAAGAGATGCTTGGGGATTTATGAATTGGCAACTGACTCTTCAGGTACTGCAATTGCTGCATTCTCAGAAGACCCAGATTTATTGCTATTGCATCCTCATAACCACAGGGCCTTTCCAGCTAACTTGAAGCTGAGACCTCCCATATATGTTGTCTTGCCCTATGAGGAGGTGAGTTCTTTGAGAATGGGAACTGTCTTGCTTTTCCATTTATCTCTTTTTTCTATTTGTAGCCCCAGAACTTTACACTTTAGTAAGAGCTTTTTCATTTGCTCATTCTTTCATTCATTCATTCATTCGTTCATTTGTTCATTCATTCATTCATTTCATTTCATGACGTTTTGGGAGGATTTGCTGGTCAAAGCAAAAACCCAAGACAGAGGTAGGGGAATATGAGAGAGCAGAGAAGGGCTCTGAGAGTAGAAGTGAATGGATATCTACTTTATTTGTTTTTTAATTTAATTTAATTTTATTTTATTTTATTTTTTGGTGAGGCAGTTGGGGTTAAGTAACTTGCCCAGGGTCACACAGCTAGTAAGTGTTAAGTGTCTGAGGCCGAATTTGAACTCAGGTCCTCCTGAATTCAGGACCAGTGCTTTATCCACTGTACCACCTGGCTGTCCCGGCCACTCTATTTTAGATCTTCTCCTAAGTGAAAGGAAGGTCCCTCATCTTGGTATTAGATCTGGTTTCTAGTCCTAGCTCTGCCATTGATTTACTATGTGACCTCTGGCAAGTCATCCCCACCCTCTCCATGGGCCTCCTTTTCCCCATATATAAAACAAAGGGATTGGACTAGATGGTTTCTGTGGCCCCTTCCATCTCCTATATTTTAGGATTCTGTGTTTCTTGTTTTCTCTTCCCATAACCCCCATGAGGAAGCAGGAGATGGTTAGAGTTCACCCAGTAATGCTTGCCTAACAGGCTGAACCCCTACTTATGGAGCAACCAATGGTACCATGAGGAGTTCTACAAAGGGTATGACTAGCGAGCACTTAGCCACAAATAGATATCCTAGGGTTCTGGGATTTGAGAGTGTCTCCCTCCCCACCTCCAACCAATACCTCCTTCCCTCAGCACAACCCTGAGGGCCTCTTTCTTCTCTCAGACTAAGGGCAACAGACTATAAGGAAGGCCTCAGGTGGAAGGATCCAGTTGGGCCAGATCCTAGGGAATAGAGGTTAAGTAGAATAACACCCCTTCCCCTTATCTGAAACCCACCCTCAGGGCAACCTACTTCTGTGTTCACTTTGCTCAATGTCAATGAACAGCTCATATGCTGTTGAGCCAGGATTGTAGGCTCGAGTGCTTGTGAGAGTGCGAGCACACACACACAAACACACACACACACACACCACCACCACCACCACCACCACCACCACTTCACCACAGCCTGGCCTGTGGCTGGCTAATAATGTCCAGGTTCCCAGAATCCCTTATTCTTCTCTATAAGAATACTACCGGGAGCAGCTAGGTGGCACAGTGGATAAAGCACTGGCCCTAGATTCAGGAGGACCTGAGTTCAAATCCAGCCTCAGATACTTGACACTAGCTGTGTGACCCTGGGCAAGTCACTTAATCCCAATTGCCTCACAAAAAATAAAATAAAATAAAATAAAAACAAGAATACCACCTATATGGCCTTGAAAATCTACTGACAACATTGGGAGGGCTATGGAAAAGTCAAGCATATTAATGCATTATTGGTGGAGCTGTGAATTGGGGGGTGGGGGAGTGAAGATTGTAATTATATGGGAGAAAAAAATCACTAAATTCTTCATGCCTTTTAACCTAGAGATCCCACATATAGACCAAAGAGATGGAAGAGAAACAAGGGTGCAAAAAACAGAAAAATATTCATAGTAGTACTATTTGTCCTACCATAAGCAAAAAACGCCAAAACCTAACCTGAAACCAAAGTAGGGACCTATTGATTAGAGAAGGGGCAGCTAGGTGTCTCAGTGGATAGCACACTAGGCCTGGAGTCAGGAAGACATCTTCCTAAATTCAAATCTGGGGGGCAGCTAGGTGGTGCAGTGGATAAAGCACCAGCCCTGGATTCAGGAGGACCTGAGTTCAAATCTGGCCTCAGACACTTGACACTTAACTAGCTGTGTGACCCTGGGCAAGTCATTTAACCCTCATTGCCCTGCAAAAACAAAAACAAAAAACAGATTAAAGCTAATTTCAAATCTGCCCTTAGATGCTGGCTGTGTGACCTAGGGCAAGTCACTTAACCTCTGTTTGCCTCAATCCACTAGAGAATAAAAAAGGCAAACCCCTCCGGTATCTTTGCTAAGAAAACCCCACAGACATTACGGTCCACAGGGTCATGAAAGGTCAGATACAACTGAACAACAAATGTGCCAGGCACCGTACCAAGGATACAAATACAAAGAATGAAAGAATTCCCACTCACAAGGAGCTTACGTTCTAATGAGAGAGCCTAGAGAGGGTAAGTGACATGCTCAGTCACAGATCTGGTCAGGGGCAGGATTAGAACCAAAACCCTGGCATCCTGATTCTTGAGTCCAACTCTGTACCACCAATAGATTTTAGCCAGAACACTAGGCTGGGAGTCAGGAGGCCTGAGTTCTAGTCTAGACTGATATATGACTTTCAAAGCAAATACTTTCCTTACCGCTCCCCCCCCCCCCCGCCCCTGCCACCTTATTTTTCTCCTCTGTTAAATGAAAGAAGAGGTTAGTAGGGGCTCATCCATTGGAGAGCAGTTGAACAAACTGTGATGTGTACATGCAGGCTGGGGAGTAGGGAGGCTACTATGAGGAACTCCCTCTTCCAATGCAGGTCAGCACCTTCTCTTAAACTTAAGAGTCTTAGAAAGTTGCCTGGAGGAACTATGGTTAAGTGACTTGTCCAAGACCACACAGCCAATATGTGTCAAGAAGGGCAGACCTGAACCCCACTCTTCCTGGCTCTGAGGTGGATGCCCATATCTGCCATGCTGCATTGCCTCAAGATGAACGTATGAGAGTATTATTGTACGGTGCCACAGGACAAACATGACAAATTCAGAGACTATCGAAAAATTTGCCTGTAACGAAGCAGGATGAAATAATCAGAACCAGGAAAAGAATTATACACAGTTATTAAAATAATGAAGATTAAAAGATTACTAAAGGGGGCAGCTAGGTGGCGCAGTGGATAAAGCACTGGCCCTGGATTCAGGAGTACCTGAGTTCAAATCCAGCCTCAGACACTTGACACTTACTAGCTGTGTGACCATGGGCAAGTCACTTAACCCCCACTGCCTTGCCAAAAAAAAAAAAAAAGATTACTAAAAGGAAAGGTCAAACTCTGAATAACTTTTAAAATCAATTAAGGTCCCCCATATCTGATCTGATAACAAAACACCCTCTTGCCCCTCACAAAGAGGCAGGGGATTAGGAGGGCAAAGCATTGTCAGACATAGTCCCTGTGACAGCTTATTTTTTTTTATTATTCCAAGCAAGAATTCAATTGGTGTAGTTTCAGGGAGGAGGGTGGGGAATCCAGCATCCATGTAAAAACAAACAAAAAATCAATAAAGCTTGTTTTTAAATACAAATTAAATAAAATGTTAAGATGAGGAGGTTGGACAAGGTGATATACAGTCCCTCTGGGCTCTGATTGCTTGTAACTCTGTTCTCTCCTTCCTAGACTAGAAGGGGAGATTTCCAAAGGTAGGAAGGGCACCTCTTCCTTCTTCCTATTCCCGACAGCATTGAGCACAGGTGCAGTCAGGGAGATGCACCAAGGGTGACATAGTAGAAGAAACACTTCCTTGAGAATCAGAGGACCAGGGTCAAATCAGGCCCCACCACTGACTAGCTATATGACTGACAGCCTCTCAGAACCTCAGCTTCCTTTTACAAAATGGGGATAATATAAAGAGGAGCGTGGTGGTGGTAGTGGCAATATTTGCACTGGAGTTTTGTGAAAATGAGATTAAATAACTGGTAAAAAGTGATTTTGTTAGCCATAAAGCTCTGTGTAAACGTTGGCAATTACAATGAGCCTTATATGGTGTGTCCCAATATCCAGGAACTTATCTGGGTTCTAATCCCATAACTGGCACCAAAGGGCACCACAGCCTCAAACCAAGGGTCTGGCAGAGTGCCTGATCCATCTCTTGTAGTACGGAGGCCAAGAAGACTTTAGAGTTTCTGGGGGAGTTAGTGGGGTGCCAATTAACTATGTGAGCATGTGCCACTCAACTCCAATACCAAATTTTTCCCCTCCAGGGGTACCTTAGGTCTTATAGCAGAGACATGCTGCTCAGCCTTAAACAAGAAGAGGATTGGAGATAAGGGAGGCGAAGATGAGGATAGAACCTCATAGGTCAGGGAGCCACATTTCTATATCCTACAGTCAGGGTTTGTCATTGCCCCACTTTGTTCCCCCCAGGTATATGCTAGTATATACCAGGAGAAACCTTGGAAGTGATCCCAACCAGCAGCTAGTGCAGTTGGGGCCAGAGAAGGATGGGGATTGGGGTGGGAAGATCTGGCTCTCCATCTAGTGAGTCTATTGGGCAGTCTCCCAGGACCCTCGGGCCTTATGATGAAATAGCTTCTCCCTATCCAGAGCTTCCCAGGACCTGAGGCAGATTCTGAGAACTGCTGGACACCTTGGCATCAGGGTGTCTTGGAAAGAACATTGGAATTAGAGTAAAAAGACCCAAGTGAGCTTCTTCATCCATTAAATGAAGACTTGATGGATGCTATGCCTCCTCTCTGCTGTCCTAGCCCAGCTCAGACTTATGTGTCCCCCTGCCACCTCCCACCCCTTATTCCACCATACTCTTCTCCACCTTCCTGTCAGTGGGCCTTGCTCCATGAAAAGCCTCCAGGTCAGAGGACATATGGACCAGTCTTCCTTGGGCATCACTCCGAGCATATCTAGATGTTGGAAGCTTTTCCAAAGTGCCTTTCCATCCATTGTCTTATCTGTTCTTTTTTTTTTTTTTTTGTGAGGCAATTGGGGTTAAGTGACTTGCCTAGGGTCACACAGCTAGTAATTGTTTAAGTGTCTGGGGTCGGATTTGAACTCAGGTCCTCCTGAATCCAGGGCCAGTGCTCTATCCACTGTGCCACCTAGTTGCCCCCTGTTCTTTCTTTATAGCAACCCTGAGAGGGAAAAGGGTAGGGATTGCTATCTCTGTTTTACAGATGAGGAAACTGAGGCTCAGAGAAATGAAATGGCTTGTCCAGTTATTTATGGGAAAAGACTAGGAACTCAAGTATCATGGAGAGATGGTCGTTAAACATTTACCAGCACACTGTGACTCAGTTTCCTCAACTGTAAAAAAATGACCTCTTAGGTCTTTTGTAGCTTTAAATCTATGATCCTGTAGTCCCTTATTTTCCAAATGAGGAAACAGACTCAGAGAGGTCAAATAAATCAAGTTGTTGTTGTTTGTTGTTGGTTGTTGTTGGTTGTTGGTTGTTGTGGTGGTTGTTGTGGTGGTTGTTGTGGTTGTGGTGGTGGTGGTGGTGGTGGTGGTGGTTGTTGTGGTGGTGGTTGTTGTGGTTGTGGTGGTGGTGGTGGTTGTGGTTGTGGTGGTGGTTGTTGTTGTGGTTGTTGTGGTTGTTGTGGTTGTTGTTGTTAAAAAGTGACTTCCTGTTGGGGGCAGCTAGGTGGCGCAGTGGATAAAGCACTGGCCCTGGATTCAGGAGGACCTGAGTTCAAATCTGACCTCAGATACTTGACACTAGCTGTGTGATCTTGAGCAAGTCACTTAACCTTCATTGCCCCACAAAAAACAAACCAAAAAAAAGTAACTTCCTGAAGGTCACACAGGCAGGAAATAATAGATGCAACATCTGAACCCAGGTCCTCTGATACCAGATGTAATGTCCTTTCTATCACATTATGTAGCTACCTGCCCTTCAGAAGCATCTATATTCTCCTGCATCAGCATGAAACCTGAAGGCTATAATCTTTCCACGCCTTGTCTCCAAGCAATCTTTTATGATCATAGGATGGTCCCTCAGTTATGCTTCCTGGTGAAGCTTCACTAATCTAAATCAGAGGCATCAAACACACAGACCTCAGCCCAAACACAGCCCACAATACTCCTTCATGTGACTGGAACCAGCTTAAAATCTGATTGGGAAATATTGAACAAAACAGACAAAAATATAATAAAACATATATAAATGTTAATGTGTGGCTTTCTAAGTCAATATGTGACCTTAAGATATCTTTAGGTACTATTTGGTGACCCCCATTTCTATTTGAGTTTGACACCATTGACAACTTCTGCCCAATGCTGAAGACAGTGCTGAATTAGGATGTATACATAATGCTTTATGTTTCTATAAAATGAATTAAAATATTATCTGTACCTCTGGAGGGGACCCATGAAATAGAATGTTTAGAGCTGGAAGGAATCCTACAAATTGACTAGTCCAATCACCTCACTTTACAGATAGGGAAACTAAGGCACCTTAATCTCTATTATTTGTAGGCAAGGGAAAAGGACCTATGATTTTTTTTTTTGCGGGGCAATGGGGGTTAAGTGACTTGCCCAGGGTCACACAGCTAGTAAGTGTCAAGTGTCTGAGGCCGGATTTGAACTCAGGTCCTCCTGAATCCAAGGCCAGTGCCTTATCCACTACACCACCTAGCCGTCCCCAGACCTATGATTTTATTGGTATGGGGAACACCCTCTACCAATGCAGGTTGGCGCCTTAAAGTCTTTGAGAGCAAAGTCTAGAGCATAGAGTTAAAAGGACTTTCCCAGGATCACAACATATGTCAGACATGGGATTTGAACCTTAATACTTGTAGATCATTTTAAAAACATAAGTATTTACATTGGGCAGCTAGATGGCGCAGTGGATAGAGCACCAGCCCTGGAGTCAGGAGGATCTGAGTTCAAATCTGGCCTCAGACACTTAACACCTACTAGCTGTGTGACCCTGGGCAAGTCACTTAACCCCAATTGCCTCACCAAGAAAACAAACAAACAAACAAACAAAACCCATAAATATTTACTATCTCATTTAAACCTCAACAGTTTGGGTAGGCCAATAGGGAAGATCTTATCATTCCCTTTAAAAAACAAAAAGACCAAGGTGCAGAGAAGGATGGTGGTGTATCTGATCGGTGGCCATCAGGGCTAGACCTCAATTCTCCTGACTCACAACCCAATGACCATAACCAGTGCCTCTGCCTCTGCATGCCCCTACCTCAGTGGACACCCTCACCTTCCAAGCCAAGGCTACCCAGATGCCCTTCAGGAGTGCCTTCCATCCTCCAGGCTTCAGGAGCTCCAGAGATGATGCCAGCTTGCAGGTGAGGCTAAAACCTGGGAAGCCCAGAGAATAATCTGGCTTTCAGTCTAGTGGGGTTTACCCAATCTATGCCCAGCCCCTCCAGGCTACCTGGGCCAGGGGCTTGCCAGCTACCCCAAGGGTAAGGGCTGGGCTCTTCTTGCCAAAAACTCCTTGCCTGGGGGTGGAAGGTAGAGGAACATTTCCTCTTCCAAGTCATACGATGGGTATGACCAATCCCCCATCTACCTTGCCCCAGGATATAGTTCCCTGCCTTCTCTCCCCACTTTTCTTGAGGATATAAAACCAATCCCAAGGGCTCAAGCTCACTGATCAAGCGTTATCTACCAGTGCCACCATGAAATTCACCATCATTGCCCTCTGCTTCGCCCTCAGTCTGGCTGGCATGACCAGCTCAGAAAAACTTTTAGGTAAGTATCATCCCCCTCCCCAGGAAAAAGAATCATGGCAGAGGCTGGGGCTATTAAGACCCAACCCATAAAATGATATTATTTGAGAGAGCGTTGATATAGAACAGTTTCATGTGAAAAACACTGGGCTGAGAACCAGGAGAACTTGGTTCTAGTCTGACTTAATGGGTTTATAGGTTCATAGATTTAGGGGCCTTAGAGTTCATCTAAACCAATATTTGGGTATCTTCTCTCTAAACTTCCATTTTCTCCTTTATAAAGTGAGGGAATTGGATCAGATGACCTTCCAACTCTGACATTTTATATTCTAAGATCTCTCCTAAATCTGATAGATTATAACTCTAAAAAGAACTCTGTTGAGGCCATTTGCAGAAATCAAACCAGGGACTGGACAACTACATGCTGCTCTTTGGGAAGTTATCTGAGGGCCATTGAGTATATTTTGCCTGTCCAAAAACATATACCCTAACTCCCTGTCCCCATAGCTAGAATGCTGAAAACGGGGGTTGGGGTGGTAGGATTAAAGATTTAGAGCAGAAAGAGACCTTAGAGGTCATCTAGTCCAAAGTCATTTTAGAGATGAGGAAACAGACCAGCCCAGAGCAGATCTTTGTTTGTTTGTTTTTGTGGGGCAATGAGGGTTAAGTGACTTGCCCAGGGTCACACAGCTAGTAAGTGTCAAGTGTCTGAGGCTGGATTTGAACTCGGGTCCTCCTGAATCCAGGGCCGATGCTTTATCCACTGCGCCACCTAGCTGCCCCTGCCAAAGCAGATCTTTAAAGACCTCATGGTCTTCAAAAGTCATTATGACATCATAGAATCATGGGATGTTAAGGTCTCTCCCAACTCTAGAATCCAGTGATCATAGAGTTGGCAAGATCCTTAAGATATAGAGCATTGACTAAGCAGGAGGAGATCATAGATCATAACATGTAGAATGGTAGGCAATAGAATGTCAGCTCTGGAAGAAGCTAGAAGCATCATGCAAGTAAAAGAAGACCATTCTGGGAGTTGGAGGACTCAGCTTCACATCTCTGTTCTGCTATAGTCTACTTCTGACTTTGGGCTCCATAACTACACCCACTTTAGACTTCTATTCCTTCATCTGTAAAAAGAAGGAGGTTGCCACTAAATGAGCCTGAAGGTCCCTTCTAGATCTAAATCTATGATCCTTTCAAGATAGGATATCAGAATTGGAAGGTATCTTAAAACGTGGAACAAAGAAGTCTAGGAGGGACTTCAAAACACAGAATGTCAGATTCAGAAGGAACCTTGGAGATGATCTGATCCAAGCCCCTTATTCTAGAAATGAAGAAACTGAGGTGAAGATAAGGGAAATGACTTAGCGGAGGTCACTCGAGGAGTAGCTGTCAGAGCTAGGATTCAATCCTAGGGATCAGGGATCCTGATTCCGAACCCACGATTATTTTTTCAACACCAAATAAATAGTTGTCACCTTTTCAAATGTAAATGACAAATCAAATCAACAAATATTTGCTGAGCACCTACTTTTTGGGTCAGGAAGTCTTTGGTAGATTTAGCTGAGAGCACAGTCCTTTTTTGGGGGGGAAGGGGAGGAAAGAAAGTGTTGAGGAGGTGATGGGGGGCCACAATAGGGTAGATGCCCTGTAATAGAGGAGAGTGACCAGGAATAGTATAGGACAGGAATATCTCAGATGGAAGTGGGAGGTAGCCAAAGATAAGTTATTGATTCCATAATTTTGCCAGGCTTCACCCTAATCTAAGGAGAGGAATTCTTTTTGTGCAGAGAACAATCCAGGCATCTCAAGGAAGAGTCTCTCTCTTCACCAATAATGCTTCCTTAGGTCTCTGGACCATCACTGCCCAAGTCAGAGCTAGGATGGACCTTTGGATACAGAATGTGACAACCAGAGAGTCCTTAGAATAGTAAAACCTAAGAAATCCAGACTACTATTCTCAACTTAAAAGATCATAGAAATTAGAGCTGGAAGAGACCTTCACAATCATCTAACCCAAACCTCTCATTTTACAGAGGAAAAAAACTGAGGCCCAGATAAAATGGAATCACTTGTCCAAGGTTATACAGGTAGAAAGAATAGCAGAGTCAGGATTCAAACCCATACCCTTTGATTCCAAATCAAGTGTCCTTTCCACAGCCTTTCTTAATGATATGTTTAGTTCAACAAAAGTGCATTGGCACATTCAAATAATATGCATTGGGTCTGTCACAATCATAAACTGCCTTCTTTTGCTCTTAATTGTTGTCTATATGGGTGTGAGTCCATTGGTATAGGGAATCCCTAATGGGGAAAGCCCCACTCCAATGCTGGTTGGCATTAACTCTGTGCCTGAATTTTAGAGTTGCCAGGGACCTTTATACATCCATGTCTGTCTGCCTGTCTGTTCATCCATCCTTTCATTAATCCATCCATCTACCTATACTATGTTTGTACGTATATATCTATATATGTGTGCCTATATATGTATATAAGGGTAGATCTATTTTGAAAAGTCTCTAATGAGTATAATTGTCTATTTGTTTTCTCAACCTCTGGTTTCATTGGTGAAGGGAATTCTCACTTCAGAAATTCTATCAAGGTAGTTCATCAACCATTCTGCACCTTACACTCATAGAGAGTTGCCTGGGGAACTGATGGGTTAAACCACTTACCCAGGGTCACTGAGTCAGAGGCAGGACCTGAATCTATCTCATATCTTCCCAACTCAGAGGCTGACAGCTGTCAGTCCACACAACCTCTAAATGTTAGTAAATAAAGTTAAGAATAGAAATATCAAGGTTTTCTTAACTAGTTGTAGGTGGACATTAGCAGATGTTTAAGGGCATTTTAAAGTTCACATGACATAGTGACTATAAAGTTTGCGTGACATAGTGGACTCAGAGCCAGGAAGATCCAGGTTCAAGTGCACCATCTGACATATACTGGTGATGAGAGCCTGGGTAAGACTCTTAACTGTGTTCAGTCATTTCAGCAGAGTCTGATTCTTCTTGACCAAATTTGGGGTTTTCTTGACAAAAATACTGGAGAGGTTTGTCATCTCCTTCTCCAGCTCATTTTACAGATGAGGAAACTGAGGCAAACAGGGTGAAGTGACTTGCCCAGGGTCACACAGCTAGTAAGTGTCTGAGGCTGAATTTGAACTTAGGTCTTCCTAAGTAGAGGCCTGGCACTCTGACCACTCTACCACCTAGCTGCTCCTTCAGAAAAGGTGCTTACCTATATTGGTAGAGGGAATTTCCTTTCTGGGATTTCCCAGAATTGATTAAATCCAAGCCCATTCCTATCTCTATCCTATTGGCATTAGCAATTATTTAAATGGACTGACCAACTAGTAATGTAGATTATAACACCTATTCACAGATCTATAGACAGAATTAAGAAGGATCCTTAAAATTACCCAATCTAATACTGAGCCAAATCATGAATTCCATCTACAATGTCCCCAACAAATGGTCATTCAGCCTCTACTTGGTGACCTCCAGTGAAAAGGAGCTTATTCTCCACCAATGGACATTAGCTGAGTGTTTATATAGTCACCCTCCCACCCTCTTCCTTCCCCACATCCACAGACCAAATCCCAGTGATCCCCCTGGAGAACCCATCCCGATTGGTTCCATCGTTATGCCTGCTCTCACCTCAGAGAGGCAACTGCAATTCTCAGATTCGTCGATACTTCCACAATGCAACCTCTCGCACCTGTGAGGCCTTCATCTACAGCGGCTGTAATGGCAACGGGAACAACTTTGACTCAGTAGAATGCTGTTTGAAGACCTGCAGACTCAACTGTAAGTGACCCTTCCCTACTTCCCTTATGCCCACCTAGCCCCAGAATAATAACAGAAAAGGTGATGTGGTTTCTAAGGGTGATGGGGAGAAGGGCGATAGCGATGACAAGGACAGCAATGGTGAGTTTATAATGATGATGACGGAGGGCATTTTGAGGAGCATGATGGCAGTGACCATGGTGGGGAAGGTGGTGGTAAGTCTCATGTTGATGAAGATGACATGGCGTTGTTGGTCACTGAAGCAACTGTGATGGCAGATGTCTGACAGAACCAAACAGAGCAGGGGTCTGACTACTGGCTTTCACTCAGGGCTGGTGGGGTGACTGACTGTGACTTTCATTACAGAGAACAGGAACAAAAATAACTGAAGCTGATACCGACCATTCTGGAAGCAGCTAGACTGCCACATCCCTTCCCTGACCAGCCCTACTGCCCTCCAGACTCTGAGGATGGTGTCCCACTTCTCTCCCTCTATGATTCACTCTTCTGGTACAATAAAGCATTAAAAGCACTTTGGGATCTATGCCTCCGTCCTTCACATCCTGAAGAGAACATCATGGGCTTTGCTGCTCAATCCTACCTCAAAACCCCTGAATGATAATGAGTAGCTGAAAGTACCCCCAGAAAATCTGTCCTCTTTCTGATCCAGGTGACTCACACAACTCAGGATGGCCTTCCCAGCCCCCACTACCACCTCCAAGGTGAAAGGAAAATAAGGAGAAACCCTGTCTGCTCCTCCTGGCTAATAACCACCTGTGAAGCACAAACCAGAAGCCCCGGGCAGCAGCCACCAAAATGGCACCAGCCACTTCCACTGTCCCTCATCTCCAGGGACAGATCCATGCTGCCTACTGCCCCCAAAGGAATGCATCGGGGTTGGCTATGCTGCTGGAAGGCAGAGAAGCTCAGGAACCCTATGGCAAGCCAAAGGCATGACCACCACATGGGGGGATCCAGGGAAGAAAGCAATTAGAATCCTATAGAATTTTCTTCTTCAGATTCTAGGATGTCAGAGTGAGATTATGTAGTTCCAACTTCCCCATTTCACAGAGTAGGAAACTGAGACCCAGGGAAGTCGTCATCATCATCTCTACATTCATGTAGCACTTTTAAAGTGTTTTGATACAATCAGTGGATCACACAGAATTGAGAGTTGAAAGACACCTCAACAGCCATCTAGTCCAACCCATTCACCAAAGGAATCTCCACTAGGAGTGATCCTCTATCCACGGTTAGACAACCTCCAAGGAGGCAACCCAATCCACTTTTTTTTTTTTTTAGTGAGGCAATTGGGGTTAAGTGACTTGCCCAGGGTCACACAGCTAGTAAGTGTTAAGTGTCTGAGGCCAGATTTGAACTCAGGTATTCCTGACTCCAGGGCCTGTGCTCTATCCACCGCGCCACCTAGCTGCCCCCCAATCCACTTTTAAGTAACTCTAATTGTTAGGAAGTTTTTCCCACCAGCAAAGCTAGATTGCCCTCTTTGTAACTTCTACCCAACACTCCTAGTTCTGCCCTCTGGGTCCAAACAATGCTTAATGTCTCCTTTACAGGACAACATCTCATATACCTGAAGACAGCTATCATTCCCCCACACACACCCAGTCTTTTCCAAACTAAATATCCTCATATATCAGAGACCATAGATCCCTCAGCATCCTGGTTACCTTCCCTTGGATACTCTCCAGATTATCAACAGCCTTCTTAAATTGTGTTGTTCAGACCTAACCACAGTTGTGTAGGTGAAGCCTCATGCAAGCAACAGAGTACAGTGGAACCATCCCCGCCCTATTTCAGGAAGCTAGCCCTTCCTAACACGGTCCACAATCCCCACGTCTTGTTGCTGACTCATATTGAGTTTGTCTAGATCTTTTTCAGAATAAGTACCATCTCTCCTTACCTCCTGTGTCTCATGCCTCTGAAGCTGATTATTTTGTAGCCAAGCATAAGACTTTACATTTATCTCTATTGGAGTTCATTTTCTTGGAGTCAGTCCAATGACTGTCATCCAGTATGTTCATTATTCCTTCCAACTCTGTCCTCTGCAAATTTGATGAGCCCATATCTCATTTGAGCCTTGACAATTTGGACACAGAAGTAAAGAAATTATTTTGATTTTAAGAGAAGAAGCTCATAAAGGAAAAATGACTTCCTAGAATGTGATTCTAAGGGTTCTCGTAACAAAGAATTCAGAGTTGGGACAAATCTCAGAACACAGAACTGAGAGCTAGAAGGGACCCCAGAACATACGATTTGGAACTGAAAGAATCCTTCAAGATAATTGAGTCTAATCTCTTCATTTAGGAGATTGAGGCAAAGAGAAGTGACTAATCTGATACTTGACAGTGTGGCCCAGCCTCCTGGCTTCCATAATACCTTTCGTTCTTATAGCCCCTAAAAGTTTGATGAGTCTAGGTAACTGGGGTTCTCTTTTATCTTTTTGGGGGAGTTCTTTGCCCCCAAGGACCCTCCCCCTCACACTGATTGGCTAAGTGGCTGCCCAGACATTTGACCCTGCTCCCTGCCCCTCCCACCTCTGCTTTCTGAATGCCTACTAGGGTATGCATTCTACTGCTGGGGACGAAGGGGATCACACAAATAAGAAAAGATAAATACTAATAGAATATTCAAACAACAGTTTAAAACGAGGATAGAAGGGGCAGCTAGGTGGTGCAGTGGATAGAGCACCAGCCCTGGAGTCAGGAGTACCTGAGTTTAAATCCGGCCTCAGACACTTAACACTTACTAGCTTTGTGACCCTGGGCAAGTCACTTAACCCCAGTTACCTCACCAAAAAAAACAACCAAACAAAACAAAACAAAAACAAGGATAGAAGAGTTCATTTTATAGATGAGGAAATAGAGGTCCAGAGAAGGGGAGTGACTTGTCTTAGATCACACAGTGAGGTGAGTCGGAGCAGAGCTAAGATTCAAATCTAATGCTCTTTTCTCTGTTTCACAATGTCCAGTCATTTAGAGACAACCTGAGCTCATTGCTCTACGAGGAGTAGACAGCCAGGACTGTTCAAAGGACAGAGAGAAAGAAAGAGAGATAGATCCAAATGGACTATGATCAATCAATCAACAAACATTTATTAAGCACCTGCTATTTGCTAGGCACTGTGCTAAGAACACAAAAAGAGACAAAAGACAGTCCCTGCCCTCAAGGAGTTTACAATTTAATGGAGACTGTGACAGTCAGGGAAGGCTTCCTGGAGGAGGGAGCAAACTGAGCTTGAGTGGAAATGTGATACATTGGATAGAGCACTGGATTTGGAGTCAGAAAATCTGTAATATCCTAGCTCAGCCCTAATGATCCGTGTGACCTTGAACAAGTTATTTCCCTTCTCTGGATCTGTTCCCTCATTTATAAAATTAGAGGGCAGCTATGTGGTGCAGTGGGTAGAACATTGGGCCTGAAGTCAGGAAGACTCACCTTTCTGAGTTCAGATCCAGCCTCAGACACATAGTAGCTATGTGACCTTGAGCAAGTCACTTTTTCCTGTTTCCTTCAGTTTCCTCATTTGCAAAATAAGTTGGAAAAGGAAATGGCAAACCAGTCTCTATGTCAAGAAAACCACAAATGGGGTCATGAAAAGTCCAACACAACTGAAAATGACTGAACAACAAAAAAAATTAAATTAAGGGGACAACAATGTTTCTCTGATGTTTGCTAAGTTCCCTCATCTGTAAAATGAAATAATAAAATAAAATAATACTTGCACTATCTACCTCCCTGGGTTGCTGGAAGGAAAGCATTTTGCAAACAGGAATTAATTTAGAAATGGGAACTATTATAATTCTCTAAATTACCTTCAAGCTCATCTAAATCCTATGATCTATAATTGTTTCACTTTGCTTTTTTTTTTTTTGGTGAGGCAATTGGGGTTAAGATGATCTATAATTGTTAACCCGGACCCTGAAGAATGGGTAAGGTTTGATTAAAAAAAAAAAAGGGGGGGGGCAGCTAGGTGGCACAGTGGATAGAACACCGGCCCTGGAATCAGGAGGACCTGAGTTCAAATCCGGCCTCAGACACTTAACACTTACTAGCTGTGTGACCCTGGGCAAGTCACTTAACCCCAATTGCCTCACTAAAAAAAAAAAAAAAAAGAGCAAGTGGATGTGAAAGCCAGAAACAGGAAAATGCCGGGAATGCTCTGGGAGAAATCAACAAACATTTATTAACATCTACTAATTTCTAGACACTGGAGAGACAAAGACAAAAAGGAAACAATCTCTTCCTCCAAGATTGGAACTTACATTTTCTCAGGGAAACAATCTATTATAGAACCACCTTTGTGGCCACTCCCCCAAGTTAAACAGACTGGCTGGTCACCAGAAGGCAATGACTACTACTTCCCGCCCCCACTTCTACTCTTGGAACCTTGGGGGCTTGGACATGGACATGATTCTAGTTCAGTCACTCAGGAACCCTCACCGGTGTGCTTCTCATTATCAATCAGAACCAGGGAAGGGGAAGGAGGAAGGAATAAGCATTTGTTAAGCTACATGCCAGGTGCTGTGCTAAGCTCTTTACAAATATTATCTCATTTGATCCTCACAATAGGTGCTGTTACAGTCTCCATTTTACAGTTGAGGTAACTGAGGCAAACAGCGATCTAAAATGACTCGCCTAAGGTGTAATAAAATTAAATCTGATGGTTTTGAGATCAACATGACAGTCTTCCCTTAAGTGGGTTTGTAGCTTAGAGAATCTATGCATGTTAACCATTGTTGTCAAAATAGGCCTGGTAGGGGCAGCTAGGTGGCGCAGTGGATAGAGCACCGACCCCGGAGTCAGGAGTACCTGAGTTCAAATCCGACCTCAGACACTTAACACTTACTAGCTGTGTGACCCTGGGCAAGTCACTTAACCCCAACTGCCTCACTAAAAAAAAAAAAATAGGCCTGGTGGTCTTGAGCCCATAGTAATGATCTCCCCTTAAGGGAGGCTATAAGTTTATAGAACATATTGAAAAATAGAGATAATGTTTTTCAAAGGTTAGTGCAGCTATGTGTCCCAAGTAGTATTTTGTCTATCACCAGCTTGATTTTCTCCCTGATAATAAGTCCCCAAAATAATATTTTGCCTTGATCCCTCATGTGCAAACTGGCCAGCTCCAGAGGGGCACCCACAATCAGAGTGTAAGAACTCCACTCTCAGAAGGGCACTGCAGAGCGCACCCTCCCCTCCACTGGAAGTACATCTTTGTGCTGGAGCACCCCCTTCTTGTTGAATAGACCTGCAACCCTATGCTCCCCAATGCAGTGCCTCCCTGATGTGAGTTATACTCTGTTAGTGTGTGTGTCTGAGTTGTAAATTGGACCCCACTTCCCTCCTCTTCCCAGTTGCTGGCAATAAAGCTTTGCACTGAATTGATTCCCATTGTTTTACATGTTATTCTCAGCATCTGAATTCATTAAGGTGCTGTTTTTGCCAATGTCTCTGGCACTAGGCTTGGTATGATATCCACTGTACCAGCTAGCTGCCTAGTTAAAGTCTATTAGCTTTTAGAGAACAGATTTACAGAGGCAACTAGGTGGTGCAGTGGATAGAGCACCGGCCCTGGAATCAGGAGTACCTGAGTTCAAATCCGGGCTCAGACGCTTGACACTAGCTGTGTGATCCTGGGCAAGTCACTTAATCCCAATTGCCTCACCAAAAAAAAACAAAAACAAAAACAGAAAACAGATTTACTGAAAAAGTGTAGTAAACACTGCAACAAACATCACTACATTCACACACACACACACACACACACTGTTCCACAAAAGGTCCCTGGAAAAATGGACAGCTACGTGGTACTGGGGATAGAGGTCTGAGTCTGGAGTCAGGAAGACCTAAATTTAAATCCAGCATCAGACACTTCCTGGCTGTGTGACCCTGGGCATGTCATTCAGATGTTATAACTTCTTTTCTTTCTTTCTTTCTTTCTTTCTTTCTTTCTTTCTTTCTTTCTTTCTTTCTTTCTTTCTTTCTTTCTTTCTTTCTTTCTTTTTTTGTGGGGCAATGGGGGTTAAGTGACTTTCCCATGGTCACACAGCTAGTAAGTGTCAAGTGTCTGAGGCCGCATTTGAACTCAGGTCCTCCTGAATCCAGGGCCGGTGCTTTATGCACTGTGCCACCTAGCTGCCCCTTTTCTTTCTTTCTTAAAATTTTTATATTTTTTTCTAATTACATGTAAAAATTATTTTAACATTTGTTTTTAAATTTTTTGAGTTCTAAAGTCTCTCCCTCTCTCCCTTTCTTCCCCCGACCCCATGCAAAGACAAGCAAGTTGATATACAGGTATAGTTATGTAAAACATATTTCCATATTGGTGATGTTATCAAAGAAAACACAGACCAAAAAAAGAAAAAGAAAAAGAAATAAATAAAGTTTAAAAAAAAAGTATGCTTTGAGGAGGCAGCTAGGTGACACAATGGATAAAGCACTGGCCCTGGATTTAGGAGGATCTGAGTTCAAATACAGAATCAGACACTTGACACTTACTAGCTGTGTGACCTTGGGCAAGTCACTTAATCCTCATTGCTCTGCCAAAAAAAAAAGGAAAACAGGGAAACAGGGAAATGGGGTGGGGGGTGGGGAACAATATGCTTTGATCTACATTCAGACTCCATAGTTCTTTCTCTGGACATGGATAGCATCTTTCGTCATGAGTCCTTTGGAATTGTCTTACATCACTATATTGCTGTATAGCTAAGTCATTCACAGTTGATTATCACACAATAATGTTGTTACTGTGTACAATGTTCTCCTGGTTCTGCTCATTTCACTTTGCACCAATTCATGTAAGTCTTTCTAGGTTTTTATGAAACCATTCTGCTTATCATTTCCTATAGTACAAGGTTATTCCATCACATTCACATGTCAAAACTTATTCAACCATTCCCCAACTGATGGGTAGCCCCTCAATTTCCAATTCTTTGCCAGTACAAAAAGAACTGCTATAAATATTTTTGTACATAGAGGTCCTTTTCTTTAAAAAAAAAATCTTTGGGATACAGACCTAGTAGTGATATTGCTGGATCAAAGAGTATGCACAATTTTATAATCCTTTGGGCATAGTTCCAAATTGCTCTCCAGAATGGTTGGATCATTCCAGAATGGTTTGATACAACACTGTATTAGTGTCCCAATTTTTCCACATCTTCTCCAACATTTAGCATTTTCTGTCATATTAGCCAATCTGATAGGTGTAAGGTGGTACCTTAAAGTTGTTTTAATTTGCATTTCTCTAAATGACAGTGATTTAGAGCATTTTTCACATGGCTATAGATAGCTTTGATTTCTTTCCTTTTTTTGTGGGGCAATGAGGGTTAAGTGACTTGCCCAAGGTCATACAGTTAGTGTCAAGCGTCTGAATCCAGATTTGAACTCAGGTCCTCCTGAATCCAGGGCCAGTGCTTTATCCACTGTGCCACCTAGCTGCCCCTAGCTTTGATTTCTTTGTCTGAAACTTCCTGTTCCAAAGAATTGGAATCAAAGGAATGCCTATCAATTGGGGAATGGCTAAACAAGTTGTGGCATAAATGAATGTAATGGAATACTATTGTGCTGTAAAAAACAATGAGCAGGAGGATTTCAGAGAAACGTGGAAGGACTTATATGAACTGATGCTGAGTGAGATGAGCAGAATGAGGAGAATATTGTACACAGTAACAGCAACATTGTGTAATGATCAACTGTGGTAGACTTGGCTCTTCTCAGCAGTTGCAATGATCCAAAACAATTTCAAAGTACTCATTATAGAAAATGTTCTCCACATCCAGAAAAAAAGAACTGCAGATCCTGAATACAGATTGAACCATATGGTTTCTACTTTTTGGTTGTTGTTGTTGTTGGGTTTTTTAAAAAGGTTTTTCCCTTGTGGTCTGATTCTTCTTTCACAATATGACTAATGCAGAAATATGTTTAATGTGATTGTACATATATAACCTATATCAGATTGCTTTTCATCTTGGGGAAGCAGTAGGAAAAGAAGGATCAGAGAAAAATTTGGAACTAAAAATCCTATGAAAACAAATGTTGAAAACTATCTTCACATGTAACTGGAAAATAATAAAATACCTTAAGAAAAAGAAAACTGCCTGTTCATATCCTTTGACCATTTATCAATTGGGGTATGACTAGTATTCTTTTTTATTTTTAATTTTTTTTTTTGGTGAGGCAATTGGGGTTAAGTGACTTGCCCCAGGGTCACACAGCTAGTAAGTGGTATGACTAGTATTCTTACAGATTTAACTCAGTTTTTTATATATTTGAGAAATGAAACCTTTATCAGAGAAGCAAGTTACTTCTTTTCTCTGAGATTGTTTCCCTAACTGTAAAATTAAAGAGCTAAACTAATCCATAATCACTAATCTATATTTTGACATTCTAAGCCCCCTTCCAATTCTTCCATTCTAATACTCTATTACGATGCTCCACTCATTCTCCTAGTGCCGCCCTCCCTAACCCTTGAAAATATGGCCGGCATTTATGATCAAGAGTGCAAAAAGAGGGGCAGCTAGATGGCGCAGTGGATAGAGTACCAGCCCTGGAGTCAGGAGGACCTGAGTTCAAATCCAGCCTCAGACACTTACTGGCTGTGTGACCCTGGGCAAGTCACTTAACCCCAATTGCCTCACCAAAAAAAAAAAAAAAAAGAGTGCAAAAAGGATAGAAGTAATGGTTGAATTATCCACAACCAAAGCAAGGGATTTCAGATGGTCCCTGAGCTGGCAGCTGGTGTGTGGGATCTTGAGAGCTTCCTGGACATGTAACTCCTACACTTACTCCCAGCAGCACTTTCCAATGGGACAGGAAACTGGAGGAGGCATAGACACAGTGTTCTGGGACTTGTGGTCCTGCTCTGATCAGACACATTCTCTTCCTGCTCACATATCAGTGCCCCGGCAGTGGTATGGTGTGGGTGGAAAGGGTTGGGTGAAAGGTATTCAATTACACTTAGTCTCTACCCAAAGCACCATGAAGCTCATCAGCCTCCTCTTATTCTTTGTGCTTATCGGCCCCTGCTTGGTTCAAACAGGTGAGTAGGGAAATGTGACAGGGGGGAGGCTAGAAATAAGCTAAGCATCCAACCCGCTTTGTGAGGTCAGGATAGCAAAGATTCTTTCTCGTATTTCCCCTTAAGCCATTACCTAATGGCACAGTTGCTGTCTACCTTCTCCAGTCTTGGGGGGTCGGGAGGGTGAAAAGGAACTCGAAAAATAAGAATAAGATAATAATTAATTGATTAATAATAAAATAAAGTGCTAGGATTCTTAGAGTATAGAATGTTTGAACTAGAAGGGACCATAAGACACAAACTTCAGAACTGGAAGTGATCTTGGAAGCCATCTAGCCATCAAAATTCTCATTTTATGGAATATTAAAATCTGGGGAAAGTGATTTGCCATTAATCACTCAGGAAGTCATTGGGGGAATTTATCCTAGATCCTGGATCTCCTGATTCCAGCTCAGTGGTCTTCACTCTACACAAAGCTGCCACCCCTATGCAGGAGTTTCCATCTGAAGAGCTGCTCTCCTCACTCCTTAAGTGTAGAAAAGCCCCTCTTGACTCAAAAGGGGCCAAAGTGAGCCTAGAATCTGAACATCTCACTACCATGGTGCCACTACTAAACTGTTGGGTCAAGATAACATCTCTTCCCCTAAGATTCCTCATTGGTAAAATGGAGATAATAACATTTATATCCCCCTTCCAAATAGAGCTGTTGTGAATGTAGCACCTGAAGTACTCCCCTCTCACACATAGAGCTGCTGATTCTCTCTCTCTCTCTCTCTCTCTCTCTCTCTCTCTCTCTCTCTCTCTCTCTCTCTCTCTCTCCCCTTCCTTTCTTTCTTTCTTTTTTTTTTTTTTTGCAGGGCAATGAAGGTTAAATGACTTGCCCAGGGTCACACAGCTAGTAAGTGCCAAGTGTCTGAGGCTGGATTTGAACTCAGGTCCTCCTGAATCCAGGGCCGGTGCTTTATCCACTGTGCCACCTAGCTGCCCCCAGGCTACCAATTTTCAAAGTGTTTTATGAGTCCTCACCTATTTTTTTTAATAGCTCATAAGCCCCCATCAATGTGTTTACTTTTTTCTTTAGTCAGTCAAAGGATATGACTAGCACAGGGATTTAATTAAATGACATAAGAAAAATCCCAATACAACATTCTCCCAAATAAGCAAGGGCCACACTCCCCCATAAATAGACACATCATTTGTAAAGAGAATGAGGTTATCTAGGAATCACAGGTGAGGGGGCACACATTTATAAAACACATGTGGTCATGGCTGAAGGGGGCAGTTCACACCTCTGACAAACACAAGTGGCCAGGGGCAACTCATACCTCTGACACTGCAGAGCCATTACAATCTTCTGGTAATGTCATTATGGTCATAAGCACTGTGGTCCCTAATGGATGTGGTATCTCAACTGAGCATGTTGCTCCATTGGTCACAGATGATGCAATGATGACTAGGCTGGTGAATCCTGGGCATGTGGTTTCAGCTTCCTGCTATCAGTTTCTGGCCCTGTTCTCTTTAGGGCCAAGTGCTGTCCAAATGCTACCATAAGACGGAGTGACTAGAATCTCTCCCTAATATCAATTAATCAATAAACATTTTAAAGTGCCTACTATGTACCAGGCACTGTGCTAAGTATTGAATAATAATATAATAAGGATAGCCTTGTAGCTTATTAATCTGCCATCCTGAGCTAATAAAGGCCAGGCAAGGTGCTCATAAGCTACAAAGAAATCTTCACCTCTGTGCCTGAGCTGAGAATATAGCACTGTTGCCTTTATCATGTAACAAAAGCTAATTGTTTTCACATGGAGAATTGGTCATAAAAATGTCCAAACTGTCTCCTTCCATCAGGGGGGTGCTTTGTAAATTGTATCATCATACATAGTAAGGTGAGTTGTCATGATCATTAATTATTGCCTTACCTCCAACTCCATCCCCACCCTGAAGGTATCCCCAATTATTGCAAGTTGCCTTTGAGTATGGGTCAGTGCAAAGACAAGCCCCAAGAGGCAGAAATCCAATCCTTCTACAATTCAACCGCAGGATTTTGTGAGGCCTTCACCTATGGGGGCTGCCAAGGCAACAGAAACAATTTTGTCACATTGGAGAGGTGTGAGAATGGCTGCAAAGGGTCCAGTGAGTCTATTTCTCCCCATCCACCCAGACCCAGCATTTTGTGCCTGGGCCTAGATTTCAAAGTTGCTCAGGGCTGGGGGCTGCCCCAGTGGGTCTAGTGGGCTTGGGGAGGGGGGTGCTTAAGCAATTTGTTCATCACAGCCACATTCCTCTCCCTGGTTTCCATCACCATTGCTCCCCAGTCAACTCCAAAACTAGGGAGTCTATTTCTTCCCTCCTCGCTTCCAACCCTTCTCTAGGACATTTTACAAGCCTGGAAGAGCCCTGAGCCTTCTCAAACCACGTGTTTTTCAGAAAAGGGTAGTGGAGTCCAGAAAAGGAATACATGACTTGTCCAAAGTCACACAGCAATGGAGGCAGCTAGGTGGCACAGTAGATAAAGCACTGGCCCTGGATTCAGGAGGACCTGCATTCAAATTTGGCCTCATACACTTGACTAGCTGTGTGACCCTGGGCAAGTCACTTAACCCTCATTGCCCCCCCCAAAAAACCCCAACAAAACAAAAACAAAACAAAATCACACAGCAAGTCAGGATAGCAAAGTCTAGGTCTCCTGCTTTCCAGTACAGTGTCCTCACTACTGTACCTGGTTGCCTCAGTTGCCCAGGTAGTGATAATGACTGGGTATGAAAGGGTTATATTGATGTGGGATGGAATTAGGGTCAAATTGATTGTGAGTGTTCCCAAAAGAATTACAAGACTCAGTGACTCAGTTTCCCAAGTTTTATTGCAATACTATGAGTGAACACAGGGAGAGAACCAGAAAAGTGGAAAAGTATCTCTGGAATAGGGAAAGAAAAGATAGTTATAGGGGACAGCTAGGTGGCACAGTGGATAAAGCACCAGCCCTGGATTCAGGAGTACCTGAGTTTAAATCTGGCCTCGGACACTTGACACTTACCAGCTTTGTGACCCTGGGCAAGTCACTTAACCCCCATTGCCCCGCAAAAAAAAAGAAAAAAAGAAAAAAGAAAAGATAGTTATATTTATAGTATAGATAAATTGATTATCAATCTCATTATAATAATCACCACCCTAGGGAGGTGCAGGGGAGGGCTAATCCTAATTTGGAGTTCCTAGGGGCTTGAGCCAACCCCAGAGGTGGGTACCTTTTTCTGTGGAGGAGTGTTTTGGGGGTTTACACGTCATAAGGTGAATCTGGGGACAAATTTGGCCTTTTCTGCGCATGTCACTTTTTGATTCCCATGGCTAGTTTCAAAATATTTTCATTTATCAGTAGAATTTCTATTCCCTGTCTGTGTATCATTGTTATAGTTAAGGTTTCTATGACCTGCCTCTTTATGTTCTTGTTATGAGTGGTGATTAATGTGGGTAGTGAGAAACTAGGCCCTGACTTGTATTAATGAAGACTCAAGTCTTAAGTTATCCATTAACTGGGGTCTGAATCCATCTTAGAGCTCAGATCTAAATTAGAGCTTGGGTCTTGGGTTTTTCTGTTAACCCCTTTTTTGCCTCCTACATCAATATCACTTCTCTTCTATTGTTTACTCATTTATAAAGTGAAAATTATAATCTTTACACACTACAGATTTCATAGAATTGTTATGAAAAACTTTTGGAAACCTTAAAGCATTATAGAAACATGAGGAGTTAATTCAGGATGAATGAATGAAGTAGTATTTATTAAGCACTTACTTACCATGTGTTGTGGATACAAATACAAAAGTGAGACAGTCCCTGCCTTCAAGGGGCTTATATTCTAAAAGGAGGAGACAATATGTGTATGTGTATGGGGGAGGGAGTGGGGAGGATGGAACTGGTGACCAGGGAGGAATATTTTATTTTTGAAAGTCACAAGGCTGATGATACTCTCCAATAGTGATGTTACTATTGATTTGATTGTTGTTCCAAAGCTGGAGGGAGGGAGGCATGGGAGTATAAAAGCCAGCAGGGATGATGACAAGACAACATAGCCATGAGTGACTAGAACAACAGACTCCCCTACCACATAGCCCTTGCCTGTTCCACGTTCAAAATGTCCAATCTTCTGTCCTCTCATCACCTCAAATCTTCAGCCCAAATCCCACCTGTGCTTTAAGGCTCAACTCAAGCCTCACCTGCTCCAGAGTCTACTTAGATCCTTCTTCTCAGTTCCTCTACCACTGATCCACTCTGTTGTCCTTGTTGGGTCCTAGTAATGAGCACTGACAATCTACTATTACTTAGATAGAGTGTTATGATGTTCTTTTCACATGCATGTATTCTCTCTCCACTAGACTATGAGCCCCCAAAGGGCAAGAATGGTCAATCAACAAATGCTCATTAATCATTTAATGGTGTTTTCCTCCTTTGTAATCCATTTTCTTGCCATATTTAGAGCTGGGAGGGACCTTACAGGTCATCTGGTGCACCCTCCTCAATTTACCCCCCAAAAAAGAAAAAGAAACTAAGGCTCAGATTAGTTAGATGATCTACCCAAGGCTGCACAAAGTAGCAAACCTGGGATTAATACCCAGGTCCTACAGATGGAAATTCAACACTTTTTCTACTGCATTCCACTACTTTCCCACCATAGTATAGTCCTATAGAAGGTTTTAGTCAAGTTGGTGAGGATACTTTTACCCAGAGTCAATTAGCACCCTGGCTGGGGAGTCAGTAAACAAGCATTCACAAGATGTCTATGTACCTGCTGAGGCAGGTGAAAGATGAAATGACTAAGGAAACAAAGGTTCCATCTTCCAAGCACATCTATTATTAAGCATTGCACCCCAACTGCTTAACAAAGTGGGACAAGCTTAGTCCTGGATCATGAACACAGGGGGGGGGGGGCCGGGGATAGGCTTTTATACATTAAAAACAATTAATCGGGGCAGCTAGGTAGCACAGTGGATAGACCACCAGCTCTGAATTCAGGAGCACCTGAGTTCAAATCCCGCCTCAGACATTTGACACTTACTAGCTGTGTGACCCTGGGCAAGTCACTTAACCCCAATTGCCTCACCAAAAAAAATTTAAATTGGGGCAGCTAGGTGGCGCAGTGGATAGAGCACTGGCCCTGGAGTCAGGAGGACCTGAGTTCAAATCCAGCCTCAGACACTTAACACTTACTAGCTGTGTGACCCTGGGCAAGTCACTTAACCCCAATTGCCTCACTTAAAAAAAAATAATTTAAATTTAATTTAAAATAAATAAATAATAATAATTAATCAAATAAGGCCCCTTAATTACAAGGAAACAATACATTAGGTCACCTGATTTCTAATTGGATGAAAGATTAGGGACTTTCAAGTTGGTAGATGCGATTTCTTGAAATAAGAAAAGGAGGCGCCCCTCTCCCCTGAATTGTCTGTAAACAATCAAAAGAACACGAAAACAGTAACTGATTGATCAGTACAGGGCCAGTTTTCAGGTAAGACACATGGATTGCTTGAGATGTACAATTGTGAGAAAACTCCTTGCATCAATCATTACATCTGACTGGGTTTCTGGTCAGCATAATCTAGTTATGGGTCACTAAGCAGCAGGTAGGGGTTGTCCAGTTTCCCAGTCATGCAGGGATAGGTTCAAACAATACAATAAGGTTTTCTTTCTCCTAGTTCCCACAATTGAATAAAGTTTTCTCACGGTACAGAATTTGGACTAGCCCCATAATTGAATCCAAAGGGAACTGAGCTAGCTACAGAATTGAGTCACAAGATGGAATCAGTGTGATTCACTCAATTCTCACAATTACCCATTTACTGCCTAATCCCCTTAATTTTCTCACTACCATGTGGGAGGCACTGAGCTAAGGCTGGGGATACAAATGTTTCCAGCTCTCAAGGAAGTCATAGTCTAATGGGGGAGACAACACACAAAATATCAGTTGATTGAGCACCTTAAAAGCCCATCCTGTGTCTCCTCCATCATCCATCCCTCCAAACCCCTCCAGCTCATGGTTCCTCAATTCTGCTGGAAAGCAGAAGCAAGATAAAGTCAATTTCCAGAGTAGAGAAACTAATCCTGGATAGAGAATCTGAACAAAACCCTAGGAACCATTGCTCTATCACCAATTTGTTGTCCTGCCTTGAACATGTCACTTCATTTATAAAATCAAACTCGGTGATTGCTAAGAGCTCTTCTAGCTCTACTTTTCTAGGGTCTGCTTGAAATGCTGATCCACCAGTCTTCTTTTGATCCCTCAAAAAGGGCCAAAGGAGGGGAGAAAGCCTCCAGCAGTGGGGAGCAAGCTTGGGGCAAGCTTTTCAGGCTCTGAGAGCCAATGGAGTCCCACCCCAATACAAACAATCCTCTCCGAGTCATAGGCCTACAACACATATTTTATACTCATCCCCATTATTGTGGATGGAGGACACCACCATCCTCCCAATCCCTTTCACACCCCTGGAGTCACCCCGGATTCCTCTCTCTCTCCAGCCCCCAAATCCAAGCTATTGCCAAGGCCTGTCGATTTCACCTTTGCATCATCTCCTGAACACCCCCACTTGTCTCCTTTGACACTATCACGACTCTGCTGCAGGCTCTCATCACCTCACACCTGGATCATTGCACTAGCCCTCCTGGTGGGTCAGCCTGCCTCAAGTCTCCCAGCTCCAGTCCCTCCTTCATTCAGCCTCCAAAGTGATTTCCCTAAAACAGAGCTCTGACCTTGTCACCCCCTACTTATACACTGGAATCAGTGGCTCCCTATTACCTCCAGGATCAAATACAAAATCCTGTCTGTTGTTCAAAGCCCTTCATAATCTAGTGCCTCCTTCCCCCCACCGCCCCACACTGCTCAGTGTTCTTACACATTACAAACTTCCCAAGGACTATTCCATCCAGTGGCACCAGCCTCCTCCATTCTTCAGCTCCTGGCGTTGTCTCTGGCTGCCCCCCATGCCAGGAATGCTCACCCTCCTCCCCACTCTTGGCTTCCCTGGCTTCTTCTAAGTCCCAGCTTCAAGTCCTCCTCTACAAGAAGCCTTTCCAAACCCCTCTGTTAATGATGTCCTACTTGTTCTGCATTTAGCCCTATATACGGTGTGCTTGTCTCCCCCATCAGACGTGACTCTACAAGGGCAGGGATTGTCTTTTGCCTTTCTTTGTATTCCAGCAGTGAGCACAGTGCCTGGCACATAGTAGGTATTTAACAAAAACTTATTGATGACTGACACCTGGGTGAGGATCTTCCCTCTCTCTTCAACACCTCTCTTCTCCTCAGGTGCCTATGATTGGTGCCGACTAGCCCCTGAAACAGGCCCCTGCAAAGCTAAGATAATCAACTATTTCTACAACCCAAAACTGGGCCAGTGCCAAACTTTTACCTATGGTGGCTGTAATGGCAATAGAAACAACTTTGAGAATAAAAGCTCCTGCTTGAAAGCCTGCAAATACCAGAGTAAGTGCAAATGGTGCTGGGGATAACGATGAGGGTGCTGGTGCTGGTGAATGGTGATGGCGATGGTGATGGTGATGGTCCCATTCATGATCTTGCTAAGACACTTGCAGGAAGGAGCCTTGCAAATGCTTTGACTACAGCTCCCACTCCTTCACTGAGCCAATGGGGACTTAAGACACGCTGGGTGATGTGACAGCTAAGAGACTGACTAGGGAAATTTAGCAGTCCCCTCCCTCTCCCCAATCCCAGCAATACCAAAACAGTAAGAGGTCCAAGATACCTTTAACCCTGGGCTACATTGTGCAAGGTGGGGACCTAACGATTGCTCCATTGCAGAGACCAAGGCAAAAATGCAAATGAGAGAGCAGCCGCTGAACAGCAAGAAGCAAAGATCTGAGTCACAGCCCTGACTCCCCCAAGTCACCGTGGAGGGTCCCACCTCCCTGCACGGGCAACAATAAAGTCTTTCTAGCAATTTCAGGAGTGGAGCTGTTGTACTTAGAACCTGATCGTCCAAGGAGGCAGCCAGCCAATAAAACTGTCTCCTGGAGGAGGAGCTCAGAGTCAGGTCATATGGGATACAGGAAAGAATCTGAGTCACTAACGTGCTCTGGGACCTCAGCCCAGGTCCTTAATCAGTCTGGTGGATTCCTCCTCTGCAAAATGAGGGACCAGATGCTTTCTAATATTTTGGGGGGGGGGCAATGGGGGTTAAGTGACTTGCCCAGGGTCACACAGCTAGTGTCAAGTGTCTGAGGTGGGATTTGAACTCAGGTACTCCTGAATCCGGGGCCAGTGCTTTATCCACTGTGCCACCTAGCTGCCCCTCTAATATTTCTTAAAGCCTTAAAATTCTAGGATCTGTGAGGGCTACTCCTTTGTTCAAATTTAAGTGACCAAAATGACCCAGACTTCGTGGCCTCTTCAGTTACTGTCAACCCAGCAGGGGGGCTCTAGGTGAAACTCTAACCAATGACTCTAGAACCTGGAATTTTAGAGCTGGGAAGAAACCTGAGGGATCATTTAGTCCAACCCCTCCTTCCCCTCATGGAACTGAGACCCAGAATGAAAAAAATGACTTATCCAAAGACCCACAGCCATGGCTAGGAAACAGGGTCCCTCCCGTTAAGGCTCCCTAAGCCCCAGAAACAAGACCACACTGAGCCAGGGTGGCAGCCACACTTTATTCCAGACATCAGCTGCTCAGCAGCAAATAGCTCCACCCACCCTGTGTTTGGGAAAGCCCAGTCCTGCTCCTCCCACTATTCCTTCTGCCAATACTGGGGACACCTGGGCCTTCATCTGACTCTGGATCCTAGCAGGCCAGGCAGGTGATGGAGAGTCAGAGGCCACCAGATAAGGGGCTCAGAGACGGAGGAGGCTCTCATCTATGGAAGAAGGGAACATCTTGACAGAGCAAGAAGAGCAGGGTGGGTCACACAGGTGGAACGCCTCTGATTCGGCGAATAATATTGGCCAACCACCTGACCAGCCGGCTCCGTTTAGGCTCCTCCAGGTGGAAGGTGCGGGTAAGAAGGTTGTAAAAGGAGCCGTAACAGACAGCCACAACAGTGCAGGTGAGGCAGATGACGTTGTAGGGCATGCTGAAGTCTGGTGTAGGCAGGTTCACCAGCAGTGGCTCAGTGTAGAGTCGCACAAAATGACTGGAGCTGTCAGAGATGGGAAACCTGCGGGGGCGGGGGAGGGGGGGGGACACAAAGAAGGAAGAAAGCTCAGAACTCAGCCTCAGCGCCTTCTTCAGCTTCACACCAATAAGAGCCCATTCCATGAAGTTTTCCACTCTGTAAGACAACCCAGCCTTACCAAGCCCACAGGCACCACAACCCTCATATTACAGATTCACAGCTAGGGAAGGCCAAAGCACATACATGAATCCAGGTCTCCTGATCTCACCAGCCTCAGCTGTCTTCTCTATACCATCCTAGCCACCCACTGCCATCCAAAGCAATCAGCCTGGTACACTGGCTTTGGTCTATGAGGAACTATTTGGGAAAAACATGACCTTAATAAGCCCCAAATGTTTTTACTATTGTGCTGAGCACTCCAACCAACGAGCCCCTGGCTCCCAAGGAGTCCTAAACCAAAAAGCACTTGTGAAAAATGCCCTGACTGGAGTCTCTGCTCCCTCTGTGCCTGAGGCCTGAGGGAGGTGCCGCCCTCAGCGATGGCGCTATGATGCAGTGCGAAGCGCTCTGGCCTGAGCCTCCAGGCCTAGGACGAAATACCAGCTTTGTCCATTAATAGCTACATTAATAGCCAGCCTGAGCTGCTTATTTCTAGGTCTCAGCTTCCTCAGCTGTACAAACAGGAGCCTGGGCTAGATGGTCTTCCGGGTTCCTCCAAGCTCCCAAAGGCCATGCTCTCAAGTCGCCTTCAGCTCCGACATTCAATGTCGTTCAATTCAGCACACTTTGATTAATAAGCTCCTATCAAAGGCCCTGGGTTACACACTGGACATTCTATGTCCTGAAAATATCTTCCAGTCCTGACATGATATGTTCCATGCTCTGAGCTCTCTCCTAGCTCTGCTATCCTGTGGAGTCTTTGATGATAATAAAATAACAGATATTTAGAGCATGAAAGAATTACAGTGTACTATAGGTATACAGCTTATGTGATTCAATGAGAGTAGCCTAGATGACGTCTAAGGTCCTATCTAGTCCCGATTCTCTACTGTATGTCCCTTAAAACAACCCTATCAGGCAAACAGTCCAAGTAAGATCCATCCCACTTTGGAGATGAGTTAAAGGAGGCTCAGGTCTTGCAGGCTATGAAAGACACACACTTGCTTGGGTTGTGACATGCCCCTGATCAGGTGACCTGGAGATGGCAGGGCCAGCACTTGAACCCGGGCTTCTCACTCTGAATCCACAAGGTCCTGTTCCGGTCCAATCAAGATTTTGCTGGCTCTGCTTTGAGTCTGCTGTGGTTGGGGTTCAGCATCCTTCCCAGGCCTCTTCCCAACAGCACCCAAAACCCTGATACTGCTCTTTATTCCATCTGACCCCACAGTGGAATTGTATGAGGTTACTCCAAGGTTTGTGTCTCCAAAGGATGCTGGGTAAAGGGCAAAAAGGCTCTTTACCCCACCCCCACGATCCAGAAAAGGGATCTCAAATATAGGACCAGGTTGCCTGGACACCACATTCTCTGAAAGCAGAAGAGTACTGAGAGAGGGGCTTAGGAGTGGGTTATCCCCAAGGGATAAAAGTTGGACACTCACATTGTGCTGAAGAGTGGGCTTTCTTCCCAGTTGGCTGGTTTGGCTCCCACCAGGTTGGGCACCAGGGCACTCAGGACAGATGGGCTGCACGCAAATAAATAAAACATGTCTCTGATCCCCTTTTGGGACAAGGGTCAAAGAGGATGGGTGTGGGAAAAGGACAGGGCCAGAAAAGAGGAGGCTGCCCGACATACCTGACATAGAAACCATGATTTGGGTCAGGTGTGTACTCAGTCCACTTGAGCAAAGCACGTTCAAACTGGATGGAAACCTTGGTAACAGAATTGGCAGGCAGCTGAATGAGCATCTCTAGGAGGTGGGGGCGCAACCGGTCCTGTGCGGGCTGGTAATGAATATAACCTGGAGCAAGAGAGATTCATCAACATCCCTCACCTCATCCTGGGGGCTTACAGCAACCCCTGTAGTGGTGCCATCCTCATCTCGTTTCATGGCCATATTCTTAGGGGTTTGGGCTGGGACCTGAGGTGGTTTTCACAGATTACAAAGGTCTAGGGCAGTCCAAGAAAGGAAAGGGCGACTTCCTGAAATAGTGAATTCTCCACTTCTGATGGGCTTCCCACAAAAGCTGGATTCTTCTTAAGGACACTACAGAGGGACTCCCACATGGGAGGGACGTTAAACTAGCTAAAGTCCCTTAAAGCTTCAGGATTCCATGAAAGGGTCACTGATCAGAGAGAGATGTTCAAAACCAGGAGGGCAGTCAGGGGGAACCAGGGTCCTTACTTGGCTTGTTCTCCTTGCCCTTGGTGGTTATGGCCAGAGTATGAATGTAGAGCCGTAAGTACCAGGGCACGGTCTCCAGCAGCAGAACGGGAAAGGCTCGGTACGGGTGTGTGTTGTGCAGCACGGTGCTCAGCTCCCCACTCTGCAGGCCGTAGCCACTCACGTATCGTTGGGCATGCAGAAATGGAACGATCTGGGACTCTGTGGGAAGGATGGGGAAGCAAAGGGGTCATAGCGAGCAGGTCACTAAATGAGGCCTAAGCCAAAATGGGGAAAACCTACCATTCTCCATAAAGGATGGTGCAGTACAAAGAATTCAGAACTGGGGATCGTGAGAACTGGGTTCTAGTCTCGACTCTGGCACTAACTTGTTCTATGACCTTGGGCAAATCACTTCCCTGCTCTGGGCTGCAGTTTCTTCATCTGTAAAATGAGGGAGTTGGAGCCGATGGTCTAAGGCCTCTTCCAGCTTTTAAATTTTATGACAACACCCCAGTCTATCCTAGGGCCCCAAAGCCTAAGAGTACATTAGAAAAGCCTTGGGATCAGTGCTATGAGGTCTTGGATTCTAGCCCTGGCCCCATCCCCTGCTAACTAGCTCTGTGATCTTCAGTGGTTACTTAATCTATCTAGGGATAACAACCCATACCCAGCCTACCCCACAAGGATGTTCTTGGTCCTGGAGAGAGGGAGATAATAGACATAAAAAGAAAACAGACATGTATATTTGTTTATGACTACTGAGACAAAAGTAAAACAGAATTACATGAACAAAAAGGAGACACATTGAAGTATAAAGGAAAGAGCCCTGACTAGATGTAGTCAGGAGATGGGTGGAAATGTCAGCTCTGACCCTTAGTCACTTAACCTCTTGAACTTCATTAAGAAGTAATAACTAGGGGGCAGCTAGGTGGCGCAGTGGATAGAGCACTGGCCCTGGAATCAGGAGTACCTGAGTTCAAATCCGGCTTCAGACACTTAACACTTACTAGTTGTGTGACCCTGGGCAAGTCACTTAACCCCAATTGCCTCACTAAAAAAAAAAAAAAGTAAAAAAAAAAAAAAGAAGTAATAACTAGGGGGCAGCTAGGTGGCACAGTGGATAGAGCACCGGCCCTGGAGTCAGGAGTACCTGAATTCAAATCCAGCCTCAGACACTTAACACTTACTAGCTGTGTGACCCTGGGCAAGTCACTTAACCCCAATTGACTCCCTTAAAAAAAAAAAAAGAAGTAATAACTACTTACAACACTTACACCATTAGGTTGTTGTATTTTAAATCTTAAAGTGTTATATAAATGTGAGTTCTTATTATTCCTTCCTATCAACCTAAGAGGTCTTCCCCAGATTCCCCATAATAAAAGTCTCCAAGCCCCTCACCAATATCTTGGAGTTGTTTCCACTTGAGCTGCAGGTTAAGGCTTCGGGAGCCAGTGAATGTGGCAGGGTTAAGCAGATCATAAACAGCATATGTCTTCCGGTCTCCCAGGACAACTGCCTGGTATGTGGAAGTTGGGGGTGGGCTCACCTCAAGAGTCTCATTCTCCTAGGGACATAAGAATAAAGGTAGGTAGACCAACAGTACCTCCAGCCCTGAGGAAGATATGGGATGTACTGCACACTCAATGTGTATCAGTTTCTTTCTCTGTAAAATAGGGGGAAAAACCACTCATTCCCTATTTCAAAGGACCGTTATGAGGAAAATATTCTATTAACCTTAAAGGGTTATGGAAAATATGAGCTATTACCTGGCTGTTTCTGGAGATATCAACATAGACATGACTTTGTGAGGCCAAAGGACAGGCCTCAGTGATGGTCCGAGAAAACATCCGAAAGAGAGACCAGTCTACAGAGACAAGTAAAGAGCAGAGTTAAGGGAAGCACTTGGATGGGCCCATTCACTTAGGGGGATAGGGTAGAAGTCAGGGGTTATTACCTTTCTTCCCCTGGCCTGTGGTATAGGCATCGAACACAACCGTGAGAGTCTGCCTCAGCTCCCAGGAAACACTGACACAGTGGGCATCCTAAAAACCACAGAAAATTAGCCCTGGAAGGAACCTAGGGGCAAGACAGATGTGAGACAGGCAGTATTTGCCCATCCCTACCCAACTTCTCTGGAGGCCTCTGCAGAATCCTAAGATCACAGATTTAGAGCTGGAAGGGATCTTAGAGACCCTCAAATCCAACCCCTTTATTTTACAACTAAGAAAACTGAGGCTCAGAGATGTTAAAAGGTCGAAGTATCTGAGACAAGATTTGAATCAGGTGTTCCTTACTCCAAGTCCAGCATTTTCACCTCTCTGCCATTCCAGCTCAGGTCTGGTTGGCCAGGGCCTATTCCTTAAGAAGTGACCAGAACCCAAAAATGCCTCACATGATTGAGACATGGAAGGTATGCTCCATCTTTGGTGACTTACCCGGCACACAGGACGGATGTGCACTGCCTGGGAGTGATAGCTGGTGTGGAACAATCGTTCCGCCTTAAGAAGTACAGAGAGGCCTGCCTGGGGAGTAAAAGAGGAAAGAAGGTGGAACTTCCTCAGATGCTACCTGGCAATGTGGAAGGCATCTCTCCAGACACGTACCCTGCTATCCCAGAATGAAGCAGTGCTCCCCAGTTTCCCCAGTTCCTTGGTAATGCTCAGAGTTGGAGAGTAAAACTGAATACTTCCAAATCATTCAACTCACCTTGGAACTACAAGGCAAGAGCTTCTTCCATGGAGTGAGGTTCTCAGTGCATACCACCTCTCGTGGAAGGACAGCATACCGCAGGAAGTGATGGTTGGTACCTATAAGGGAAAAGATCAGAGCTCAGTCAGGCTGGTCTCTGTCACTTACCCCAAAACCACTCCAGGCAGACTCTAGATGATAGGGACTAGTGCTCTTCCTACCTCTCCTCCCCTCCCCTCCTCTCCCCTCCCCCAGGCACTGCTTCTACTTCTTTTCATCATCTCAAATATTAACTGCCTACTCTGTGCAGGGCATTACACTCAGCACTGGGGAAAACACAAAGTTTGAGATAAGACACAGTCTCTTCCTTCAAGGAGTTTACAGTTCAGTAGTGAGATCAGGCATTAACACAAATAACTATAATACATAATATTATAAAATAAGAGCAATGTGAGGTCTTACCATTGTTGGGGGCATTAGGCCCCATTTCACTAAGTCTCAGGAGGAAGACAAAAGTGAATTAACTCTTCTTTTCTTCCTAGAGTCCCTTCCAAGTAAGACTAGGAACTAGATGGCTCTAGGAGGGCAGAATATGTGTTCCTTCCACCATCCTCTGGGGTTTAAACTCCAACAGGAGGCCCAGAGACCTTTGTTACTCACTCTTCTCATATACAGTCTGGCTTTCAGGGCTCTCAACTGCTATTCTGTCCCTTCCTTAGGATGGATAATAACAACTGATATTTTTATATATACACATATGTAAAATATACAGTAATATATTTCTCTTTGATATATATATATATATATATATATATCATATAGTACTATATATATGTATTTATTTATATAGTAAAGACCTTTCCATCCATCATCTAATCTAATTGTCACAACAACCCTAAGAGGTTAGTACTACAGATATTAATCCTCATTTTTACAGATGAGGAAACTGAAGTTAAAAGAGGCTAAATGACTTGCCCAGCATGAGACAGAATTTGAACCCAGGTCTCCAAGGACTCAAATCTAGCACTATTTCCAATCCACCTCCAAGAGAGTCCTGACTTTGTCACTTAACTACTGAAGTGATCACTGGCCAGTTACTTTCTCTCTCAGGGTCACAGTTTCAATACAAGTGAGGTTCCTTCCAACACCATATTTTTAGGATCCTACATGGAAGGGTGAAAGGGTTATGGAGTCTATTACCAGGGGCGGCTAGGTGGCGCAGTGGATAAAGCACCGGCCCTGGAGTCAGGAGTACCTGAGTTCAAATCCAGCCTCAGACACTTAACACTTACTAGCTGTGTGACCCTGGGCAAGTCACTTAACCCCAATTGCCTCACTAAAAACAAACAAACAAACAAAAATTATGATCTAGTGAAGGGATTCTTAATCTTTTTAGTGTCTTGGACCTGATGGGTGGTCTGGGGAAGTCCATGGACTCCTTAGAATAACATTTTAAAATGTACAAAATAAAATTCAAATGATTACAATGGAAACAAATTACACTGAAATAGTTATCAAAATATGGTGTTTAAAAAACACCACATATCCTGGACCCCAGGTTAAGAACTGTTGATCTAGTCATAAGATCACAGATTGGAAGTTGGAAAGGACTTTGTAAGATCATCTAGTGTGACACCCTCATCTTGTAGATGAGGAAACTATGGTCTAGAGGGAATTAGTGACTTGGCCAAGGACACAGGGAGTTAGATTTGAAGTCATATACTCTGACTCCAAATCTGGAGTTCATTCTACAATATCACAGCCAGGGTCTCTGGGACCATCTCACCATTGGCCAGCCCCAAGGGTTTGAAGGAAGCAGTAGGAATAACAGTATTGGTGGAGTCAATGAAGTTGAGAGAGGCGCAGAAGATTCCTGAGAGGATATTACTGAGCTCCTTCCAGGATTTATCAACACTAGACAAAAAAGAAGGGGAAAATATCCTAATTCAGTCTTGGGACTGCTTCTATGTGTCTCACACACAGATCTGCCTCCCAGAGTGAAATCAGAGAAAAGTGTAGCAAAAAAACCCCAAAAAACAACCCTCCCCAAACCCAGCCCCCAAACAAAAAGGCTTGCCACCAAGGTAAAAAGAACAATGCCCTACACCAATCTCCCTATTCTGCCCGCTCCACTTATATCTCCCACTCCTTCTCAAAAGGCACCCACCCCTCCAGCTAAGTCAATCTTTTTGTCCTCTTGAACATAGGAATCTCATGGTCATCATTATCACCACCAAGAATAACCACTCAAATGTAAATGGCTTCTTTTTTCAAATTTATAAAGGGCTTTCTTCACAATAATTCTGTGAGATAGGGGCCACAAGTGTGATGTCTTTATTTTATAGAGGAGGAAGATGAGACTCCTGGAGCCTAAGTTAGGACCCCAGGATCTAGAGGTGGAAGGGACCTTGGAGAGAATCTAGTCCATCCCTTGCATTTTGCAAATGAAGAAAATATAGCAGAGAAAGGAGATAATCAAGGAAAGCAAGTTAAAAGTATAAGGCAAAGAACAGAAAAGACTGGAAAGAAAGTTGGAGAGAAAAAAAATGAAAGCTAGAAGTTAGGAGAAAAAGGTAGCCTAAGAAAGCAAGGTTCAATAGGTTTTGAGGTTAGAATTGGAGATTAGGGCTTTCTATTCACATACTTTAGGATTTTACCATCTTTTAGGTACCATCCTGGGAAATCAATGTTCACTATTCACAGCTCTTCACCCATCCCTATCCCATAACTCTTAGAGCTGTGATGTCCAACTCAAATAGAAATGGACTTAGCAAACCACAAATTGTTATCTATCTTGACTATATTTTTATGTCTTTTGTTAAACATTTCCTAATTCCATTTTAATCTGGTTCCAGGATACTCACAAGCTTTGTGGACTGCTTGGACCCCGTTAGACATGTCAGTCTTAAAGGATAAGTACAATCAATTTCTAGAGTATGACAATGGAAATTAATTATCTCCAACACAGTAATGTTCCTGATAGCTAACTGATAATATGCTACTCCAGACCTTTCCTGGAGGTGTCCCAAGTCTCCATGGAACACCGTGAGAGAATAAAAGTGAACAAGGGCTGATTTTCATTGACTAGGATCTTAATCTGATGTCACCAGAGTCTGAGGCTCATCTTACAACACCCCAAACAGCTGGGCTGAACAGCCTGCCCTATCTGCTGGCCCCCCACAGGTACTAGACACAATTAACTCCCAAAGCAGGGTGAGGGCACCTCCAGGAAGCCTGGACTGTCTCCCTTCCTTCACACCTAACAGCAGGCAGAGGTAGGCACTTACTCTTCAACTGTATCTTGGAACCAGACCCAAAGCTCAGCCCCAGCCGGGGCCTGCAGGAAGGGCTGGCCCCAGTAACGAGTCCTCCAGAAGCCTTGTGTGAGTGACAGATGTAGCTCCTGCACAGAGTACTTGGAGATTAGCTGCCCCAAAGCCTTGGGGAAAAGCCTGTAATGAGAAACTGAGAGGGAAAGAGATGAGTAGTGAAGCCCTTGTGGAAGGAAAGGCTGGCTCAGCCCTCTTTAAATGTTCCCAAGTCACTCCTCAAAAAGAAGGCCTGATCTGGCCTCAGACACTTGACACTTACTAGCTGTGTGACCCTGGGCAAGTCACTTAATCCCCATTGCCCCGGGAAAAAAAAAGGAAGGCCTGGCCCCCAGTGAGAGGGATGACATTGAGAAGAGGTAGGTCAAGTGCATACCTCCTTCCTTCTCACCCTCACCCCCCCCCCCGCCCCCATTAGTGACTCTGGTGATCTGGAACCACTCACCAACCTCATACCTTCAAACAAAAACCACCCCAGAGTTCGGTTCTTATTCAAATCCCACCCCTAGAAGAACCCTTCCTATTGTTTCCAATTCTACCCCAATATCTCGCCTGGTCTCCCCATTCTCCCCCTGCAATGACACGCCATTCTCCCCGCCCCTTCCTAACTGCCTCTTCCTCCACCAACACTATAACGAGGCCATTCTCCTACACCAAGCATTCCCCTTACTCTCGCCCTCAATCTCCACCTCTCGAGGAAGAGGTCCCCAGTCCCCCAAGAACCATTGAGACCCCGCCCCTATCGCCCAGAGGCCCCGCCCCCGAGCCCTTCCCAACCCGCTCCAACCATTGTAAAGGCCCCCTCCCATCAAGCCCCGCCCCCAAGCTGAAGCCCCGCCCCTTCCTCGAATTCAGAAGCAAGGCCGCCCTAAGGAATTACCGAACCGTCTCCCTCACCTCCCTCAAGCTGCAGCTCCGAGTCCCAACGCGTGCGGAACTGGAAGGTGGCAGACACGTCCCCGGAAGGGAGCGGGGTGAGGACCAGCTCCTCCCGCAGGCTATCCCGCTCTGGCTCTGCCCTGCTCTGGCCGCCTAACCCCAAGAGCAGTGCCAGCAGCAGGTGCAGCACGAGCGGCGCTGCCATGGCCATGGCCGCGGCCGCCTCCGCCGTGGCCGCCCCGTAGAACCCGCCCCCAAGGGCCCATGTCCAATAACGAGGATGAATGGTGGCGACTTCCGGAAGAGGCGCCGAGCACCCGGATTGGGTTACCAAGACGACAGCCGGCCGGAGGCGGGGCGCGCTTTACTTCGCGGAGGCTGCTGGGAGAAAGAAGACTGGGCTAGGGAGGAGTGCCCTCGTCTTTTGGGCGCTGGTCTCATTGTTCTGGGCCTTGTACTTGGAGCTCGCTGTTTTCTCTGGGCCCCAGTTTGCCTTCGTATAAAATGAGACCCAACTTTTTTTTTTTAATATGAAGACCTTACTTTTAACAAAAATTTCCCTCGCCTCTACCCCCAACTGAAAGAATTAATAATATCCCTGCCCACCAACCGTCGTCTTGAAAACGCCATTTCAGCTACCGGCTCCTGTAGAAAGCTTCCTACGTCAGTGCCTCCATTCCCTCTCCCTCCCTATAACAAACCCTCCACAATTAGACTTCTGATTTTACCACCCAATCCATCAACCAACACCAATGGGCATTTATTAATTGCCTACCATATGCCCGGCACTGTGATGAGTGCTGGTAATTTAAGAACAAAGAATGGAAAAAAACAAGAGAGGCTCTCAAAAAGGTGATATCCCAACAAGGAAGAAAAGTCCATCTATGTGCATGTGTGTGGTATATGTGTATGTATCCCCATCGATAACCTATATGCTAATACTGTCCATGTGTATGTATATATATATATATATATATATATATATATATATATATATATATATATATATATATAGACACGGGGTTAAATACAAGATAGGGAGATAGAGCACTAGCGATTTGGAGGATCAAGTAAAGCTTAAGGCACACGTTAAAAGAAGAGACTCAAGTGGAGATGAGGAAGGCACGAGTTCAAGGCATGAGTGGCAGCTGTGTAGTGCAAAGGCACAGATGAGAGATGGAGTTCCATGTGTGAGGAGCAGAGAGAAGGCCGTTTTGAGTGGGTCACTATGAGAATGAATGTCCAATAGAGCTGGAAAGGTGAGTTGAGACTAGTTTGAGTAGGACTTTAAAAGCTAAACAATTGCACGACTGCACATGTATAACATATTGAATTGAGTTCTTGTGGGGGGTTGGGGGGAGGAAGGGAGGAAGAGAATTTGGAACACAAAGTTTTAAAAAATCTATGTTACAATTTGTTTCTACATGTAAGGTGGGAAAAACCAAATTTTTAAAAAATAAATAAAACAAAACAAAAAAGCTAAATAGAGTTTATATTTTAACCTACAGATAATAGGAAGCTACTAGAGTTCATTGAATAGGGGAGTGTTGAGATCAGGTCTTATTAAGGAAAATCATTTTGGCAATAGCATTCCACAAGGAGTGGTAAGAGACCTGAGGCCAATTAGGAAGCTGTTACAATAACCTGGGTAAAAGATGATGAAAACCTGAAAAATTACATGTAGCATTTTCAGGATTGTGAAGCACTTTAAGGATTTTAGCATAACAACCCTGTGAGTTTACAGATAGGGAAACTAAGCCTGACTTACCCAGGTCACAAAGCTAAGTATCTGAGGCAGAATTTTAATTCATATATCCCTAACTCCAAGTACAACTTTTTATCTATAGTACACTTTAGCTGCCTCTAAAGTTAGTAAGTGTATGATTAAAGACTTTGGGTTGGATAGAAGAGATGGAAATACAAACAGCACAATTTGATAACTGATTTTGTATGTGGGACAAAGAGTAAAGGATAAAATATGGGAGATTAGAAGCAGGGAAATTTTGAAGGAAAGATAATGAGCTAAATTTTGAACAATACTGAATTTAAGATATGTCTGGGACATACAGTTTGAAATGTCCGATAGACAATTGATGATGCAACACTGAAGTTCAGGAGGGAGGGAGAGAGAGAGAGAGAGAGAGAGAGAGAGAATGAATGAGAATGAATGAAGACTCAGATCTTCCTGACTCCAAATCCAGGATTCAATGCACCTCACCTGTAACTGTTTCATATATATGAATCGTCTGCCCAGAGATGATGGTAAAAATCCATGGAAAGAAAAAAGCTCCCTCCAAAGTCAATAATGATCTTTTTTTTAAATAATTTTTATTTTTGTTTAATTCAGTTCTGGTGCATGTACAGACCTCATCAGCTTCCTAAAATGTTGTCTCCAAATGGAGGACACTAGGGAGCAACTTCTGGAAGCATTATGATGATGTAAGAGGGGAAGTGTGTTGGACAGACTGGAGGATGTATGAACATTCTGTAATTGGTTCTACTTGGCCTACCATGTGGTTGGCAGTACCCTTTTTCCAGCTGAAACTGTCTTGGCTACATTTAGTCTGGGGAAAGGAGGTGTCATCTCCACTCAACATCCATCGAGACCATATGCTAAGCAGGAAAGTCTTGGGGCCCCCTCCCCTCTCTCAATCTATATGGCCCTCCCAGAATGAAGTTTTCTTGACCTTTTCATTGATTCTTTTCCATTCTAGGTGCAGGAAATTGAGTCTCCAGGAGAGCAAGCCATGGGTAATCCAAGAGTAAGAAGCCAGACTGAGTTTTGTGGCCGATACAGCATCAATGCTCCACCAAGCAGGAATTACCTTCAGGACACCATCCAGCCCAGCAAAAGTACTCATCTGGAACACCGGCCCTGGATTCAGGAGGACCTGAGTTCAAATCTGGCCTCAGACATTTGACATTTACTGGCTGTGTGACCCTGGGCAAGTCACTTAACCCCAATTGCCTCACCAAAAAAAAAAATTTTTTTAAGTACTCATCTGGCCACCTTTGGATAATGAACTTGGTGGAGTCAGTGCTATGTAGGGACTGAACTCAGTTTTGAGCCTAATTTCCATTTCTTTGTCTTCTCCACCCCCTCCACTGAAATGGGATAGATTGGGGGGAAAGTTTTTACATTTTTTCTTGTTATATCTTTGAGGTAAATGTCCCTTTGTAAAAGTTAACCTGGTGCTAAGTGCTTAAGTGCTAGTCACTCTCCTCCTAATAACTGGGGGGAATAGCTGATGGGAACTTGAAGCAATATCAGGAGAAAGAGATACCCTTTGGGGTACCCTAGAATCCTGAAGGGAAGATATAACCTGGCCCTGAGTAGAGACAGAACATGCTTGTTACCTTTGTTATATTGAACTTGACAGACATGAACAAATACAAACATTTTTATATGAAAAAACCTCGGTACATGTACAGATGTTCTCTGCATGGTTTTGGTTCACTGTATGAAAACTTTGGGACCATTTCTGAACATGAAATAACCAATTGCTGAACGGACTTGGTGTTTCAGTATGATGTAATAGACCCTTGGTATACCTTTGGTTGTCACCCACCCCCACCAACTGGAAAGGGAAGGATAGTCCTTCGTCTGTTAGAAGAATTCAGTTTCCACCTGGCATTTTATGGGCTGTAGCTCTCCAGGTGGTAAAACATGAAATCAATGAGGAGACCCACATGACAGCTGACACCCGGTACCACAACTACCATTGCCTCTTTGATGTTTGTTTCTTCCTGATTATGAACACCTCGAGATAAATGAGATGGATTTGTCCTGAGGACCTTGAACATTTGAAAGTTTTACTGGTCTGGGAGTTGGCAGCAGCATTGTCCTGCTCAGCCCTTCTTCATAGTGATGGTGTCTGATGATAGGGGTAAGCTGCTGCATTGGGGAAGGCAGCCACCCACAGGTCCAAGTTTGGTGAATGGAAATACAGCTAGGTTGTGATTAATGTACGTTATAAAATGGTACCAGGTCTCATTTAATGCCAACCAAAATTCAGTTACTATGATATGTGTAAGCTAATCAGTTTGCACTTTCCTATCATTGGGTATGGATGTAATGTGCTGCTGCATATTATATTATCAACACTGCTGTTAATTTTTTTAAATACCTGAATAAAAAGGACAAAAGGAAGGATGTTTCAGATGGAAACAACGCCAGGACAAAAAGGAAGAGGCTTGTTACTACATTAGAACAAAATTTTGATGTAATTGAACAACATGAACATGGTCATAGTAACTTTAAAATAGGACAAGATGTCTGGCTGCCTGGATCTATAGTAAAAAAAAATATTATAAAACTACAGGCAAAATAAAAGAAAAAGGCAAATCTGTATCAGTTTTTTGTGGTTTGCAAACAGCTACAAGAAATAGAAGTGTTACAATGGTAAAAATGGAGTGTCTTTTAGCTGTGGGTATTGAAGATTGCAATCAAAAACACATTCCTCAAAGGGAAAAGGACCCACATGTACAAAAATAATTGTAGCAGCTTTCTTTGTGGTGGCATAGAATTGGAAATCAAGGGAATGTCCATCAATAGGGGAATGGCTAAACAAGTTCTGGTATATGAATGTAATGTGCTGTGAAAAATGATGAGCAGGAGGAGTTCAGAGAAACCTGGAGGGACTTTTATGAACTGTTGCTGACTGAGAGGAGCAGAACCAGAACATTGTACACAGTAACAGCAACATTGAAATTGTGAAGAACAATGGGGATAGACTTGGCTCTTCTCAGTAGTGCAACAATCCAAAACAGTTTCAAAGAACTCTTGATAGAAAATATTCTCAACATTCAGAAAAAAAGAACTGTGAATTATGAATGCAGATTGAACCATAGTATTTCTACTTTTGGACTGGTTTTTTTCCCTTCTTTTTTGAGGTTCTTCCCTTGTGCTCTGATTCTTCTTTCACAAGATGACTAATGTAAAAATATGCTTAATGTGAATGTACATATACAACCTATATCAGACTGCTTTCTGTCTTAGGTAGAAGGGAGGGGAGGGAGGGGAGGAGAAAAAAAATTGGAACTAAAAATCCCGTGAAAACAAATGTTGAAAATTATCCTTATATGTAACTGGAAAAAATGTTTTAAAATAAATAATAATATACTTTAAATACTTTAAAAAACAAACAAACATATTCCTCTTAGCAGAACCACCATTCAGACAAACACTTCAAATTTATTTATGGCAATAAAAGAAACTGGAAATGAAATGGATAGTGAAGAAACTCTTCCTGAAAACATTGCTTGGTTTGACTGTTTTAAAAATTGAGTTCAGTTGCATAAAATTAAAATTATTGTAGAAGGCGCCAGCGCAGGTTAGGTTGTGGAAGCTAAATATTTTAAAGAAAATAATCAAAGGCAAATCGATCAACAAATTTTTAATGTGGATAAAATGCACTTATTCTGGAAAAGGATGCCTTCCAGAACTTAAATTTCTAACAAAGAAAAAACACAACCTGGATGTAAAGTAGCTGTCCATTACCTAACACTTTTTGTTGGGATACAGTGCAAAAGGGGAATTTAAATTGTTTATCAGTCTCAGAATTCTCAATCTCTGAGAAACTTAGAACCATTGATTGCTTCTAGTTCATTGGTAGTCAAACAAGAAAACTTGGGTTACAAAAGCTGCTTTTAAAGACTAGTTTACATGTTATTTTAGCCCAGCTGTTGAAAGATACTGCAGAGACAACAATCTTGCATTACTGATTTTAGCTAATATTCACTGCTCTCCAAGTACACTTGGTTTGTTGTATGAGAATGTGAGCATGCAAATTTGTAGATAAAGATCACTGCATCTACCTGTATATATAAATGGAAATTTTTTTTTAAGTGAGGCAATTGGGGTTAAGTGACTTGCCCAGGGTCACACAGCTAGTAAGTGTCAAGTGTCTGAGGCCGGATTTGAACTCAGGTACTCCTGACTCCAGGACCAGTGGATACACTTCGCCATCTAGCTGCCCCTATAAATGGAAATTTAAAGATAGAGAAGGGGGCAGCTAGGTGGTGCTGTGGATAGAGCACTGGCCCTGGATTCAGGAGTACCTGAGTTCAAATCCGGCCTCAGACACTTGACACTTACTAGCTGTGTGACCCTGGGCAAGTCACTTAACCCCAGTTGCCTCACAAAAAAAAAAAGTTCAATCTATACTATTAAAATATTTGAAACAATAACTGTTTTCATATTGTCAATATAGGCTTATCTTTAGGTATGATATTCAGTGGTTTTTATTTTTTCATCTTTCAAATTTTTTGCTTTCTGTAGCTATTTGTAATAAGCTCGATTAAGAAATACATTTTTCTCATATTTTGCTTTTATATTAAATAGATAAAAAGTTATTTTTTAATATTTTCATTGCATATTTCCATTGGTCTAGAACCAATTATCACATTTTACATATGTATAGTATGAGGTCAAATAATGAGATCACTTCATGGAATTCATTATTGTGTAATTTAAATTTCTAAATATAGGTTCTAATCTGTCCCCCCAATTTTGGAGGGAAACTGACTAAAATCACTGATAAATGAGTTTAGGTTTTTAAGGGTTTATTGAAAGATAGTAAAAGAAAAGAGAAAGATTGAGAACAGAATTCCTATAACCTGGCAATCCTAGCTTTCCTAATCTCCTCCTTCTGAAGTCTTGTCTCCACCACTGCGGTGTCTCGAAGCCAAAGAGGCCAAGCTCCCCGTACTGCTTCTGCTTCCTCCTTGTTCTCCTCCCAGAAATGGAAGGTTCTTCAAGCTGATTGGTTGACTGGGCCTGAAGGTGGTCAAAGTTCAAAGTTGTTAGCTTCTGAGAACCATGCTTTATTAAGTACCCTTAAGTACCAGCCAGATGTCCTTAGAATCTAGTTAACTAGAATTCAGCCAGTAATCCAGTCAGCAATCAAGTCCAATTCCAGGTGGGCCCCTGAGTTATCTGCTAAATCTCATCTATCACATTCCATTATCTTGACACATTATTGACATTAATTGACATTAATTGAGGCCTATCTGTAGACTGTACTATATTGTAGACAGTATAGAGCAGTATTGCAAAGCTACTTTATGTTGTGATGAGACTTAAATGTTAGTCTCACATACCACTATAACCATAGTTATAAGCGGTTACTGAATCCTGTTCTGTTAAGGCACCAGTTCTTTATGTCTAGCATTCCTCTTTCTGTGTAGAAATAAGGTGCCTGTTTTGTACCTGATTCATATTCTACAGAGCACCTTATTTGAAAGAAGTCCTAGGCTTCTGAGCATAAGTGAAAATGAGAGCATGAGGGAGCAGCTAGGTGGGGCAGTGGATATAGCACTGGCCCTGGACTCAGGAGGACCTGAGTTCAAATCTGACCTCAGAGACTTGACACTAGCTGTGTGATCCTGGGCAAGTCACTTAACCCTCATTGCCCTGCTCCCCAAAAAAGAAAATGAGAGCATGAAAGGAGAGCCAAATATCAGAATTTAGAAGGCTTCCCCAGGAATGAATGAACATAGTCCACAAAATGGCCGATACCAGAAAGAAGGTCAAGTCTCTTGGCCCCTGTAGGCTCAGCCAAGCAATTATCTTATGGTTATACAAAGAAGTACCAAAAAAGAGGATTGCAAATGTAAAATACATTTGTATAGTGCCCACATAGTATACTTCTGGCCCAAATGTGGCATATAGAGACACATGATATGGGATCTAGCCCACTACAGCTACAAAAACAGCTGCAATTTCTCCTTTTGCAGAGAGTGGAAATAAGATTATGACAAACCCTCCCTCAGGCTATTTATGAAGGGGAAAGCAGGTTCTGGGACTTCCTCTGTCCAAAAGGAGCATCAAGCTAGTATTTTACAGAATGTTCTAAAAGTGTACAGTTTTAAGTCATTAAAGCTTAAAACTAGACAAAGACTTTTGGAACACTCCGCATCTACCACACATCAACTATCTGGGCGTACATTAGGTTCAGAATAACAGGCCCTTTTCCTAATCACTTTCTAAAGGAGGGTAACACTTAACTTACTAGCATCAGGTCCTTCTCACCAAATTCCAGTCACACTAAAGGCCAGTAAACCACTTTCTCAAAGTAAGCAATAAATAGGAATCAGAGAAGACATAATATAGATCAGAATAAATCCTCTTCCTCCCCTGCCCAAAACAAATTCATATAAGTAAATGAGTTCTTCAGCTGGGAGAGACAGGAAAAGCTCAATTAAAAAGAACTATCTCATCAGAAAATCTATTCTTAGCAGTCTCTGGTAGAAGCACTAGAAATCAAAAGGAGTAGTGGAGGTATGGGGTGAGGGAAGGAGCTTATTCCCCAAATGTCTCTGAGATCTCCAGTCTGTATATTGAAAGTCTGAGCCTTCCCTCTTATGACCTATCTTCAACTCCTTCTCTGTTGTCTACCTTTTAGTCCTGGCTCATTGAGGTCTGTCAGCAATCAGCAATTATATCCTTTTCTATACAGGTAGCATCACTGTGCTATCCCCCAGGATAGATTTGGGTAGAAGTGGAGTTAAACATCCATTAAAATCAGGAATCTCTATTATAGCATTTTTTTCTTTTTTTTTATTTGGTGAGGCAATTGGGGTTAAGTGACTTGCCCAGGGTCACACAGATAGTAAGTGTTAAATGTCTGAGGCCATATTTGAACTCAGGTTCTCCTGAATCCAGGGCCGGTGCTCTATCCACTGTGCCACCTAGCTGCCCCTATTATAGCATTTTTTAGAAAAGTATTTAGTAAATTTAACAAATTTCAAAACTGTCCTGCTTGTTTCTCTCCCTCAGAATTGCCTTATGTTCTTTCCTGTGCATTTTAAAAATTAGCAAATTAAAACAACTCTGAGGTACCATCTGACACCTATCAGATTGGCTAAAATGACAAAAAAAGAAGATAATAAATGTTGGAGAGGCTGTGGGAAAATTGGAACACTAATGCATTGTTGGTGGAGCTGTGAGCTGATCCAGCCATTCTGGAGAGCAATTTGGAATTATGCCCAAAGGGCAATAAAGCTGTGCATACCCTTTGGCCCAGCAATTCCACTTTTAGGTCTTTTGCCCAAAGAAATCATGGAAGGGGGAAAGGGACCCACATGTACAAAAATATTTATAGCTGCTCTTTACGTGGTAGCAAGGAATTGGAAGTTGAGGGGGTGCCCATCAATTGGGGAATGGCTGGACAAGTTGTGGTATATGAATACAATGGATTACTATTGTGCTGTAAGAAATGATGAGCAGGAAGAGTTCAGAGAAACCTGGAGGGTCTTACATGAGCTGATGATGAGTGAGATGAGCAGAACCAGAAGAACATTGTACACAGTATCATCAACATTGAGTGTTGACCTACTGTGATGGACTATATTCTTCTCACCAATGCAATGGTACAGAAGAGTTCCAGGGAACTCATGATAGAAGAAGATCTCCAAATCCAAGAAAAAAAAAGAAAGAAAGAACTGTGGAGTATAGATGCTGATTGAACCATATTATTTCTTTTGTTTTGGGTGCTGTTGTTTTTTTTTCTATTTTGAGGTTTTGCATCACTGCTCTGATTTTTTCTCTTGTAACAGGATTAATGCAGAAATAGGATTAATGTTATTATGTGTATATATATGTGTGTGTATATATCTATATCTATATATATATGTATAGAGATATATAGATATAACCTATATCAGATTACCTGCTGTCTAGGGGAGGGGGGAGGAAGGGGAGGGAGGGAGAAAAATCTGAAATTATAAAGCTTGTATAAACAAAAGTTGAGAACTATCTTTACATGTAACGGAAAAAATAAAATACCTTATACATTAAAAAAAAAGAGAGACCTTAACAATAATATGAAAATAAAACTACAACTCAAATGTGAAAAAAAAAATTAGATCCTTCAATTATGCTCTTTTTTCATCACTAACACCAGTTCCCCCTTTTCCCCAAGTCCCCTATCTTTTGTTTTTTTTGGCGTGGGGCAATGAGGGTTAAGTGACTTGCCCAGGGTCACACAGCTAGTAAGTATCAAATGTCTGAGGCTGGATTTGAACTGAGGTCCTCCTGATTTCAGAGCTAGTGCTTTATCCACTGTGCCACCTAGCTACCCACACCCCTTCCTGACTTTTAAAGTTTTTTCTTGTTACAAATAAGCAGAGTTAAGCAAAACAAATCCACACATTGGTCTTATCTGAAAATCTGTATATTATTCTGTAACTCTAGTCTATCAAATCTCTGATAAGAGGTGATTGGCATCCTTTATTATCAGTCCTATGGAGATTTGGTTGGTCATTGCATTGATCATAGTTCTTAATTAAGTTGTTTTTCTTCACATTACTATAATCATACAAATTGTTCTGGTTTTGCTCACTTCACTCTGCATCAGTTCATACGTGTCTTCCCAGATTTCTCTGAAATTCATCCATTTCTTAGAGTGAAATAATATTCTATTACATTCCTATACCAGAACTTACTCACCCATTCCCCAAATGATGGATATTCACTTTGTTTCCAGTTCTTTCATATTTTTAACACATGAGTTCTTTCCCTCTTTAATCTTTTTGGGGTACAAGCTAGATCAAAATGTCATACCACAGGGGGCAGCTAGGTGGCGCAGTGGATAAAGCACCAGCCCTGGATTCAGGAGTTCCTGAGTTCAAATCTGGCCTCAGACACTTGATACTTACTAGCTGTGTGACCCTGGGCAAGTCACAACCCCCATTGCCCTGCAAAAAAAAAAAAAAAAAGTCATACCACAGAGGTATCAAATAGCTGACCAGCAAGTTGCATGTGGCCCACAACACTCTGTTTTAATATGGCCCACATCAGAATATCATGGATTTAGGAAATATTTCTAAAAAATAAATACAAATACAAGAGAACATATTACATTTTAAAATTAAGTCAACATGTAGCCCACAGGGATCCTCGTGTATGGTTTAGTGACCCCCATTTCTATTTGAGTTTGATACCACTAGTGTTCACATACTAATGATTTTAGGTGTAGCATTCCAAATGGCTTTCCAGAATGGTTAAACCGAATCATAGCTTTACTAAGAGTGCATTGGGGGCAGCTAGGTGGCGTAGTGGATAAAGCACCAGCCCTGGATTCAGGAGTACCTGAGTTCAAATCTGGCCTCAGACACTTGACACTTACTTGCTGTGTGACCCTGGGCAAGTCACTTAACCCTCATTGCCCCGCAAAAACAAAAAACAAACAAGCAAACAAACAAAAAAAGAGTGCATCAATGTGCCTCTTTCCACAACCCCTCTAACATTCTCTGTCATTCTCTCCACCCATCTTTGCCAATCTGAATGGTATAATGTAGGTCCTTGAGGTTGTTTTCATTTGAATTTCTTAACTGTGATCAGGAGGGGCAGCTAGGTGGCACAGTGGATAAGGCACCAGCCTTGGATTCATGGAGGACTTGAGTTCAAACCCAGCCTCAGACACTTACTAGCTTTGTGACCCTGGGCAAGTCACTTAACCCCCATTGCCCTGCCAAAAAAACAAAACAAAACTGTGATCAGAAACCATTTTTCATATAGTGTTGATAGTTTGCCTTTCTTCTGAGAAGTGCCTCCTCATTTCTTTTGCCTATGAGAGAATGGCTGCTGTTCTATAGGTTTAAATAAATTTTCTATATATCTTGGATATCTGACCTTCAACAGGGAAATTTGCTATGAAGATTTTTTTTTACCAGTCAACGATTTCCTTTCTACTTATAATTGCATTGTTATTGGTTGTGAAAACCTTTTCAATTTTATGTTATCAAAATAATCTATTTTATCACTTAGGATTCTCTTTATCCTTGCTTCAGTCAAGAACTCTTCCCTTATCCATAGTGGCGAGAAGTATGTCCTTACTTGATCTTCTAATTTGTTTATGATATGACTTTAGGATGTCTCAAGCCCAAGAAGATATCTTGGTTCAATGCCAAAGAGTTTTGATGATTACTGCTTTATACTGCAGTTAATATCTCATTCTGCTAGGCCTCTTCTTTCCCTGTTTTCATTATTTCCCTTTTGATTCTTGATCTTTCATTCCTCCAAATAAATTTTGTTGTTTTCCTTGTTCTACAAATCCTTTGGAAATTCGGTAGGGCTTTAATAGCTGAAAACTTCACAAGACTTTTGGAACACCCTGTAATAGCTGTGTGATGATGGGCATTTTATAATCTTTGCCAGGAAATGCCATTGTCCATGCTTTTGTGACACCACAGTTACTGAGAGGCTCTGCTGGAATTCCCTCTTCTCAGGCTGCAGTGTTCGAGTTGAGGCCCACAACTTTGTGTTACTTCACCAGGCATACCATAATGAAATCTCAAAAGAAAATCAATCGCTTGGAGAGAACAACAAATGTCTCTTGACAAGAGGTTGTATCTTCAGCCAAAGTATGTAGGACTATCATTAAGTCCAAAACTGTTTAAAAGGCTTCATTTGCTTGTAACAGATTTTGTTTTTAAAGCTGGCCAGTGAGTTGCTTTCTTTATTCCTGAAGTTCCTATGGTTGGCGTCCTAGACTTAGAACAAAGTGTTTTGAATTGGTGGCAAAATATTACAACAATTCTCCCTCTCTCTCTCTCTGGCTTCACATCAAGTACACTCTTGATTCTGAAGTGGTCCTGAAAATTGGAAGGAATATCTTGTTTGAAGCTCAGCCTTCAGATTTTTCGGTAAACCTAGTGTGAGGTGCAGGAGGCAGGATTAACCCTCTCAATTCCATATTACTGCTTATAGAAGATCTTCATAGAAACCAGGAGAGCAAAGGAAGTGACTGTGAAATGGGAAGAGGAAACTATATTAGAATTTTTAAAATATCAATGAATTGTTATTTAAGAAAAACATCCTCAATTTAACAAATAAATTTGCTGGGGAAATCATGTGTACTTTCCATGCCACACAAGAGGCCAAAATAACAGTTAAAGAGCCCCTGCTGTGTATCCCTAGGGGAAGAATATCTGAAAGGGATAGAGAAAAAAATATCCTAAAGGACACCTTGTTTTACATTTGTGGGCCACCTCCAATGATAAAACATTTTCCCCAGAATCTAGAAATGCATAAAATTTCCAAAGACCACATTTTGTTTTGAGAAATGGTGGTAATTAATAGCAGCATAATAACAGAAAAAGAGCTAGCGTGAACTCAAGACAGTAACAGATGACTTAGTCAGCAAGGCAAGAAGACTATACATTGGTGCCTTAGTGTTTTAAAAGTAATGATTTAAGGATTAAAGATGCATGGTGATGAAGGGAAAAAATAGGTAATTGGTAAAAACAAAATAGTAGAAGATAAAATCTTAGCTAAGATATTTTTGAGTATTATACATATATATATGTGTGTATATATATATATATACACACACACATATAGAGGTGTATGAGGTGTTCAGAAGGACTAACACCTCTGGTATGAGGGCTTGCTGAGCCCTTTTTAGGGCTGTTCATCTACCTTTGGTATTCACCTGCCACTCAACTCTCACCTTTGGCTCCAAACATACACAACGGCCACACCCACAGACAAGATAAACCAGGTTGAGGGTAACCAATAAGCCTCAAACCCTTCAGTGAGTTAGGGGGATGTCTACCCAAGCACTTGAAGACTTCCCCAGGTAGAATGAACAGATAAGAAAATTTTGTTCCAGTGGCCATGAAAGCAGCTAAAGCAGGTGCTGTGGAACTTAGAGCTTGGTTAGACATTGAAGATGCCAAGGTCATCTTCTGTATTCTGGGCCATTGCCAGTTATCTTGCCTTTTGTCTTGCAACTGAACTTTGATGATTCTCAAAAAGAGAATGAGACTGATAACTTTATACAATTCCATCTCACTTAAATCCAATTGACTGGCAAGTCAAAATATCACCCCATGATGTCTTTTGTCTTCTTAGAAAACAAAGGACAAACAACATTGATTATAAATATTATGTTGTGGTCAGAACAGGCTATATTTAATATTTCTGGTTTCCTACATTTGCATATGTCCTAAGATATGGTCATTTTTTTAAAAGATACCATTCATACCTGAGAAATATGTATATTTATTTCTATTTCCATTCAATATTTTCTTGCAATTTATCATTTCTAACTTTTACAAATTCTATTCAGGTGATTAATTTCTTTCTTGTTTATCTTGTGGTTAGATTTATCTAGTTCTAAAAAGGACACATTAAGGTCTTCAACTATTATGGTTTTGTTGTTGCAATTTTTCCTTTTAACTTTTCCTTTAAATATTTAGAAGATAGATTTGGTACACAAATATTAAGTACTGATATAAATTCATTGTCTATGGTACTTTAAACAAAATATTAGCTTCCCTGTTTGTCTTTTTTATTCAAATCTATTTTTGTTATTTCCTCATCTGAAATCATGAATATTACCTCTGTGTGTTTTTTAGTTCACTTGAAACATAATAAGTTTTGCTTTAGCCCCTCTTAATATTTCAAGTATATTTCTCATAAACAACTATTGTTGAATTCTGCCTTCTAATGCAATGCTATCCTCCATTGTATAATTGAATCATTTAAAGCAATGATTATAAATTATGTATTTCCCTATCTCTTACAGTTTTTCTTCTCTTCTCTTTGCAAATGAAAGAGTTGGAAAAAGAAAAGGAATCTGATCAACACTTATAATCTATATTTGAAGTGGTAACCTCTTTTTTCTCTCTTCAGCTTGTCCAGACTCTGACCTTTGGATCTTATCCTTCTCCTCTTTTAAATATTACCTTTATGATTAACCCTTGAAGAAGACATTTATTTTACCTGTGACTATTTCCCAGTTTTACCCTCCCTTTTAACCCCTACTCCCTTTCTTCTTGTGCTTATCTGTATATGTGTTTTCTGTTACTTTGTCTAGTTCATATGACTGAGATTCATAAGGTGTTTACTCTTCCCATATGCCTTTTCTTCTCATGTGTCACAAACAGGGAAAATAACAAGTTGCTCCTCATTCTTCCTCACCTCTTAGGATATATATTTTTTTCTTCTTCCTTTTGCTTTGTCTCCAGACCACTCCAAGACCACAAAACCACCAGATGGCGCTCAATACTCAAGTTGCTCCAGCTTCCTTCTGTGCAGGTTCAGGCAGGACCTCACAGGTCTAAATCCTGAGTCTTTCTCATTCCCTTGGCTCCTGAATGGATGGGAGCAGCCTTTTGCTTCATAGTGACCCTGATTTGGTCTAGTCTAAGGTTATTAATATATTTCTTCCAATAATTCACAATTTATGTGGCATATGTTTGTTCCTGTCCCAATAAGAATCCAATCTCCTATCTAGCTTCCTATGATCCAAAAGGATTACTGGCTCATGTAAATTAAAGTACTCAGTGAAATCAAAAGTAAACTTCCTGAGTGGCTGGATGTTGACAATCTTAGTATCTTTAACCCACCCACCCTCGCACTCTGTCTTCTGTGTCTGCTTTTCACAATCCCAACCTGAATGAAGAAAATCTCAGGGGAAGAGAAAACCATATCAATATCATCCAGCTTCTGGCCAGCAAGCCGGATAAAAGTCGTCTGCTTCTAGCACTCACAGGAATTGCTCTCAACTCCTTATTGAAAAGTGTCCAGGGGCGGCTAGGTGGCGCAGTGGATAAAACACCGGCCCTGGATTCAGGAGGACCTGAGTTCAAATCCGGCTTCAGACACTTAACACTTACTAGCTGTGTGACCCTGGGCAAGTCACTTAACCCCAATTGCCTCACTAAAAAAAAAAAAGGACACCTTATCTGCTTCTGTGCCCTTTTCAGATTCCGCCCCACCCCCACTAGGTAAAACAGAATAAATCTAATCCCTTTTCTGCATGACAGCCCTTCACATACTTAAAGATCTGTCCCACCTGAATCTCCTCTAGACTAAAAATGTCGAGTTTTTTGAACTGATGTTAAAATGACATAGACTAGAAACCTTTCACCATCCTGGATACTCCACTCTGGACACTCTCCAGCTTATTGGTGTCCTTCCAAATCCATGATACTCAGACCTGTAAAAACATTAATTATATAACTATATCTAACCTGGGAAAATTATATATGTAGGATTTATGAAAAATTATGATTATATGAAAAATGATACGTTTAGGAAAATTATAATTGGGCCGTAAATCCTGCTGCGGTCGCCATTCAAATGTAAAAATATTTTGACTTACTAGGGCTAATTTGGGAGGCTAATCTGACTGGAGGACTAATCTGGGGGCTTTTGACTATTTGGCTATCTGACTGCTATTAATTTAACATGGGCCGTTTATAAAGTTCCACCACACTGCTCCACTCCCAAATTGATAAGGAAAGGATTAAGAAGCCTCTTAACTAAATAATGAAAGCAGAGTTTATTTATGAGATACTATTTAAATTTAAGAATACAGGGAAATAAAATGTACAACCTGACTGCATTGCAGTGCATTTCTTTCCACACTGCCTCTTTCCCACCGGCTGGCCTGGACCTTCTTGAATACAATAAGGGCCTTAGCCACCTCCTGCCTCAGGGCACGTTACACTTTCCCTGCTCAGCTCCTTTCTTCTAACTCCTCTTAATCTTCACTTTCTCCAACCTGTAGCCTGTGCTGACCACTTCTGTGCTCTCCGCTGCCTCCTGTTCTGTCTGTCTGCTCTGTCCTCTGCCGCCTTTGTCGCCCCTCTAATCTCATCTGCCCCTCTTAATCTTGTCCGATGGCCTTTCCTCCTTGCTCCTAGTCCTTCGTTACTGTTGGTCCCGACCCCCTGACAGATCCCCTCTAATCTAACTCCCAGGTCTATATATACTTTTTCTTCTCTCCACTCAAATCTCTGGGTTTCCTGTGCCCCCACAGACCAAGCTAATCTGCTAGCCAGGGCTGTGGCTGGTGGTGGGGGGAGGGTGCACTCTAGCCTCACGTGTCTCAACACAGGCTATCTGGGATCTTTCGGATAGCTCCGCTCAGGTTGGAGGGAGTTGGGGGCTTTTCCCCACAGCTGTCTGACCTGGCGTCTTGCACAGCCCACAGGGCTTTTTGGCTCAGCTGAAGCAGAGGGGGAGGGGAAGAGACCCTGAGGGCCTAAGGCTTTCTAATCTCAGCCTAAAGGTAGAGTCCCCAAATCAAAATAAATTTCCACAGACCTGAGTGCAATACTATATATGATATCTGACCAGGGCAGTGTACAGTGTAGGCTTATCACCTCCTTGTCTCTCTTAATGCAGCCCAAGATCCCTGTAGGTTTTTTGGCTGCCACCTCACATAGGTTACTCATATTTGGTTTGCTGCCCACTAAAACCCCCAGATTTTTTTTTTTTCAGAACAACTGCTGTCTAAATATGCCTCCCCCCATCTTTTATTGTGAGTTGACTTTTTGTAGCCATCACTATTGAATTTTTCATCTTCTAATTAGCCCACAAGAATCCTTAGGGATTCTGACTCTGGTATATAGTATGTTAACTAACCCCCCCAGACCTATCTTATCTCCAGATTTGATGACCATACCATCCTTAGCTTTTTCTAAGTCACTGACAAAAATATTAACTAGCATAGGGCCAAGAATCTGTCCAAGAGGACACTCTGGCTACAAGACCGTTAGTGCATGCTTTGGCAACTGGGATTTTATGAGCTTGGAGGAACTTGACTCAACTAGTCTGGGGGATTGTACTCATTCAGGGATGTACATGATATTATTTTCACTGCCTTCATGGTAACCTCTGCTCCTAATAAATTTTTACTCTTTTTTTGGGGGGGGTGGGGGCATGAGGGTTAAGTGACTTGACCAGGGTCACACAGCTAGTAAGTGTCAAGTGTCTGAGGCAGGATTTGAACTCAGGTCCTCCTGAATCCAGGGCCTGTGCTTTATCCACTGTGCCACCTAGCTGCCCCAATGTTTACTCTTTCAATGTCACTCCTTGGCTGAATCAATTAGCATGACAAACTACTAAATAATTAATTAACTTCAGAACTTCCCAGTTTCTCTGGTGAATGAGAGCTAGCCCAGTCAGACAAGTAAATCATCATTTCAAGCCCCCAGTAGCTGCAGGTATAGGAAGTGGAAGTATGACAGGTTACACAGGTATCAGGCAGGGGATTAGACTAGATGACCTCTAAGTCTGATCTTTTTTTTTTTTTTTGGTTTGGTCTTTCCTTCCACTCTTTTTTTTTTTTTTTTTGGTGAGGCAATTGGGGTTAAGTGACTTGCCCAGGGTCACACAGCTAGTAAGTGTCAAGTGTCTGAGGCCGGATTTGAACTCAGGTCTTCCTGAATCCAGGGCCGGTGCTCTATCTACTGCACCACCCAGCTGCCCCCTCTAAATCTGATCTAATACAGATATTCTAGGTCTTTGTGAACCTATGTCACAAACTTCCCAGAATTCAAGAATTTTTGAACCAAGAAGGAACTTTGGTTACTGACTATCTGCACCAAGTTCATGCTCTCAGATGGCAACTTAAAAAGGATACTCACATTAAGCTAGTTATGGTTGATAACAGCTTAATGTATATTTGCATCTTAAAGAGTCTTTGAAAGGAAAAAATGGTCAGCCAGTATTGTTTGATAATGGTGAGAATCTCTTCCTCTTCCTCCCTTTTTACCATTCCCCTCTCCAAAGTACCCTCCCCAAATTCCTTAAGGTCCTGTGTCGCTTAGAAAATTGTCTGAATTCCAAAAGACTCATGAGGGAAAATGCTATCCACATCCAGAGAAAGAACTGATAGAGTCTGAATGTAGATCAAAGCATTCTATTTTTCCCTTTTTTTGGTTTGGGGTTTATTTTCCTTCATTTTTTTTCCTTTTGTTCTGTTTTTTTTTTCTTTCATAACATGACTAATAAGGAAATATGTTTTATGTTATTGCACATGTCTAACCTATATCAGATGGATTGCCATGTTGGGGAGGGGCAGATGGGGAGAAGGGTGGGAGGGAGAAAAATTTAGAAATCAAAATCTTTCCAAAACTGAATGTTGAAAATTGTCTTTGCATGTAATTGAAAAAAAAGAAAATACTATTAGTGAAAAAATAATGTGTTTTTCCTTCAGGGGAAAAAAAAAGGAAAAGGAAGAAAGTTGTCTTGTCAGCTCAATGCCAGGGTAGGGTGGTTGAGATGGTGTATTCCTCATCTGGAAAAAGAGAACCTCTTGGTCCAGCCTCCTCCAGCCTCAAGCATATATATCCTAGCTTCTTAAACTGTGGCTTTCCACCTGCTACGGTGTTGCCTAACTGAATGTGAGGGTCGCAGTAAAATTGGCAACAGTAAAAGGTTGTGTATGCCTATTTTATATATCTATATACCCAGGATCATGTAAAAATTCTTGGGCATAAAGGAGTTGCAAGTGGAAAAAGTTTAAGAAACCCTGATGTATATTACCTGCCTCTACCCCTCCTTATTTTAGCCTTCAGTTCTTTTTTTTTTTAATTGGTTTTTTTTGGAGAGAGTGCTAAGCACTTGTCTTATTTGGGTTTTGTTGTTTTGGGGTTTTTTAGTGAGGCAATTGGGGTTAAGTGATTTGCCCAGGGTCACACAGCTAGTAAGTGTGTAAAGTGTCTGAGGCCGGATTTGAACTCAGGTCCTCCTGAATCCAGGGCCGGTGCTTTATCCACTGTGCCACCTAGCTGCCCCTAGCCTTCAGTTCTAAGCAGAGATTTACAGTTAGGAAGAGCACCAGGAGGGTGAAGGGTACCCAGAGTCTCATGGTGCCTCTCTCTAGGAAGACCCAGCCCTTAGCTAACACATACCTTCAGCCCATGGGGAAGCAAGGGGCCAGGATTGGGGAAGAGAAAAGCAGGGAGAAACTGGTAGAAGAACAAAGGCTTGGGAGCACACCAGGCCTTACAGTTAGCCCCACTGTGACATGTCTTCTTGGCAGGGGTCCTCCCTCCCTGTTTGTTGCCTGAGAGTGAGAGTCTCAGAGAACATGTGAAAGGATGGAGAGTTCTCAAGAACAGGCTGTGCCTCCATCAGAAGCCATGTTCCCACTTTCTCACTTGGGGTCTTTATCTGATTCAGAATCCCAACTGTGACTCCAGAGGACTAACAGTGAAGTGAGCTACCCACCCCCTGACAGAAAGATGACAGATGGAAAAACTTAGACTTACACATACATTTTCAGACATGGCCAGTGTGGGAATTTGTTTTGTTTGGTTATACATATTTATTGAGGGGTTTCTCTCTCTTTTTTTTTCTAGTAATAGAGAGTATGAATGGGAGGGAGAAAAAATTAAATGCTTAATAACTGAAAAAAATTAAGTTAAAAATTTTTAAATAGCCTAAAAATATTCATTGAGTAAGTTGAATGAGTGTTCCTTGTTCCTCTGCTTCTTTCTTGGGCCCTAGATGAGATTTCCTTAATTTCCTGTAGGAAGAATCAAGAGCTTTCTCTGATTTCTGAGGCCCTGCCCTTCCCTCACCCCCACAAACCCAGGTATAGCTCTTCAGGTAGGCCTCTCTTTAGCACCCAGTCAGTCAACAAATATTTATTAAACCTCTACTATGCGGGGCAGCTAGGTGGCGCAGTGGATAGAGCACCGGCCCTGGATTCAGGAGTACCTGAGTTCAAATCCGGCCTCAGAAACTTAACACTAGCTGTGTGACCCTGGGCAAGTCACTTAACCCCAATTGCCTCACTAAAAAAAAAATTTTTAAAAAAAAACCTCTACTATGTGCCAGGCACTGTGTTAAATGCTAGGGATACAAAACAAGGAAAAAACAGTCCCTGTCCTGAAAGAGCTCATCATCTACAGGGGAAATAACATGTAAATAACTAGGTATATATGAGATAGATAGAGGATAGATAGAAGGTAACTTCAAAGGATAAGGCAAGCACATCTGGGGAAAGGCCTTCTACAGAAGATGGCATGTGAGAAGCCAGAGAAACAAAGGTGAGGAGTATTCCAGGCAAAGAATATAGCCATTAAAAAGCTGGAGTATCCTATTTAAGAATGAGGCAGCTAGGTGGTACAGTGGATAGAGCAGCAGGCTTTGAATCAGGAAGATCCAAATTCAAATCCAGCCTCAGGCACTTACTAGCTGTGTGACCCTGGGCAAGTCACTTAACCCCTGTTTGCCTCAGTTCCTCATCTATAAAATGGGGACACACTGGAGAAGGAAATGGCAAACCACTCCAGTATCTTTGCCAAGAAAACTCCATGGACAAAAGTCCACGGGGTCACATGGAGTGGGACATGACTAAACAACAAAAACAATTCAAGAAACAACAAATAGGCCAGTGTTGCTTCGTCATAGTAAAAAAAAGCATAAGAAGACTGAGAAGATAGAAGAGGGCAGGTTGTAAAGAGCTTTAAGTGACAGAAGACCTTATATTTGATCCTTGAGGTAATAGGAAGTCACTGGAATTTATTGAGTAGGAAGGTGATCAAACCTGTTCTTTGGGGAAATCAATTTGATAGTGGAGTGGAATGGGGAGAGGCTTATCACCGGATGACCAATTAGAAGGCTACCACAAATTTTAAAAGAATTCCTATCCATAACTTTGTTTATGTCCACAGGGTTACATTTTTGTCAGTCGGCTCTGTTAGGAATTTGGTCAAGTAGTTTTAACTGAGATTAAATGGTTTTTCAAAGTTCATACCTGGAGTTGAAAACAAACAGAAGTGAAGTGAGAATTTTTACCAACACTGAATCCCTTGAGCTGTTGTATCCCTTGTGGGATCTCTAGCTTCATTAAGAATCTCTGCGTGTATGAAATATAAATTCAGAATTTGTTTTTAGGGTTGAGAGTTTCTCAACTTGGACACATCTGAATGTAGTGTGATGTTCCAGTACAGCTTTTTGTTAAACATGGTCATTTAAAAATTTTCAGAATTAGTTATTTCCTGGGGGTGGGGTAGAGAAAGAGGAAGGGGAGGGGGAGGGAGAAAGGGAGGGGAAAATCTCCTTATTGTTCTCAGATTGTTTATTTAATAATGTAATAAATCAAACTGAGAAGTGATAGAGGCCTAATCTAGGGTTGTTGTTTATGAATGGACATATGTGAGATGTTATAATGGGAGAAATGACAAGATCTGACAACTGATGATCATTGGGGTGAATAAGAAGGAGGAGGGGGCAGCTAGGTGGTGCAGTGGATAAAGCACCAGCCCTGGATTCAGGAGGACCTGAGTTCAAATCCGACCTCAGACACTTGACACTTACTAGCTGTGTGACCCTGGGCAAGTCACTTAACCCTCATTGCCCCGCCCCCCCCCCAAAAAAAAAGATTAAGAAGGAGAAGCCAAGGATGACCCTCAGGTTTTGAGTCTGGGTAACAGGGAGGATGATGCTGCCTTTGACTATAAGAGGGAAGTTGGGAAGAAGGGCAGCTCTGCAGGGAAAGATAATAAATACATTTTATGCCCCAATCAGCAACTATGGAACCAAATGGAACCAGACAGAACAATATGGAAAGAATGGGATGGAACATGAAATAAACCTAGAGTTCTGTTGTTCTGAAAATAAACTGAGCTGAGAACATGCTATCACTGCTGATTTACCACTTCAACATTTATTAAACTCCTTAGGTGGGAGATTAGATAGGTAATATCTCCCAGGAGTAGCCTCAGGAAAGAAACCTGACCTTTGGGTTGGAAAACAAAGACTGGGATTCTGCATTAGATAACTACCCCAAAGGAGCCAACAGGGTCCTGATTTCTGATGAACAGATGGCCTGTCCCAAGGAACTCTCGTGTCCTTTCATGTATTTTCTGACTCTCTTCCTTCGTGGCCACATGTACTTGAAGCCCATAACTTCTATTAATCAGAATTTCTTCATTTATTAAATGAATAGTGTTATGGGGGAAATGGTTGGTGGGGTTGTTGGGGTCCTTAGGAATTCCTCTTTAAAGAACTACATCCTCTCATAGATGCTGAATGAACCATACTATTTCTTTTGTTTTTGGTGCTGTTGTTTTTTTTTCTATTTTGAGGTTTTTCATCATTGCTCTGATTTTTTCTCTTATAACAGGACTAATGCAGAAATAGGATTAATGTTATTATGTGTATATATATATATATATGTGTGTGTGTATAGATATATATCTAGATATATGTATATATATCTAGATATATAGATATAACCTATATCAGATTACCTGCTGTCTAGGGGAGGGGGGAGGAAGGGGAGGGAGGGAGAAAAATCTGAAATTGTAAAGCTTGTATAAACAAAAGTTGAGAACTATCTTTACATGTAACGGAAAAAATAAAATACCTTATATGTAAAAAAAAAAAGAATTACATTCTCTCACACACAAATCCAATTAGAATAAAATAATATTTTATTTGGGAGCTGGAATGAGGGGTGGTGGTCCTAGAGTTAACTCAGTCCCAATCGGGTGTCGCTTCTCTCTTTAGGTGTGTCTGTCCTTTCGTTTAGCTTCTCAAGAAGTTTCCCTGAGTTCCCCCAGAAAACTTCTGAGGTACCCCAGGGCCTATAACAAATAGGTTAGATAAGACAATCTCTAACAGTTCTAAATCCTATGAAACTTTACTGTGGATGTCATCTTAACCTCCCCTAGGATCTCCATTCAGCCTATGGGTAGTTCCGAACGGGCCAGCGGTATGGAAGGGTTTTTGTAACTTACTACACAGGTTCCTAAGTCAACAAGTATTTATTAAGTACCTACTATGTGTCAGGCACAGTGCTAAGTGTTAAGGATACAAGGAGCTCACAATCTAATGGGAAAGACAACTGGCAAACAACTAAGATGAATTGGAAATAGTCACATAGGGAAGGCACTAAGGGGGGTGGGGAGACAGAGACAAGGAGGTATTGCATACCAGGTATGGAGGATGGCCAGAGAAAATGCCCAGTCCATTGGTGAAGTGTCTTCTGGGAAAAAAACAGCAAGAAGAGAACAGTGTAAGAATATTAGAAAGGGAGGGAGGAGCCCAGATGAAGGGCTTTAAAAAACAAACAAAAGATTTTATATTTCATTCTGGACGAGTTCAAATTCAGCCTCAGACACTTCCTAGCTGTACGACCCTGAGGAAGTCACTTCACCCCATCTGCCTCAGTTTCCTCATCTGTAAAATGAGCTGGAGAAGGAAATGGTGAACCACTCCAGTATCTTTGCCAAGGAATCCCCTAAATGGAGTCACCAAGAGTCAGACACAACTGAAAGAACTGAACAACAACAAGAATCAATAGAGTCCAAAAAAAAGAATCGGGGGCAGCTAGATGGCGCAGTGGATAGAGCACCGGCCCTGGATTCAGGAGTACCTGAGTTCAAATCCGGCCTCAGACACATAACACTTACTAGCTGTGTGACCCTGGGCAAGTCACTTAACCCCAAATGCCTTACTAAAAAAAAAAAATAAAATAAAAACAAAACAAAAAAAGAATCAATAGAGTTGTCCGTCAGGTAGAAGCTGATGGGGGGGAATTCCAACAACTTCAACACTAAAGTTCAATGTACCACACCCTGCATCCTCTGGGGCAAAGGCACCTCCATGAGATCATGGATACAGCCTATTGCAGGGCTCAGGACAACTTTACCCATGACAGGAATAACCACTATCTCCCCAGGCTGAAGGGAGGAATTAGAGTTTGATGGGAGGAAAGAAGAGGATTTGGGAAAGCCTGGGGCACTAAGCTGGGAGGTGAGGCCTCCAACAGGAGGCCAGAGCAGAGCATTGAGGGGGAAATAAGAAGATAAAAACAAACTTGATCTACTTCACATCCCAAAACTTTTCTTGATGCCTATCATTGTCCTGGTTTTTCCCCAGACTGGCCTTAGTGGGATCTTAGTGTGGCTCCCACTGGTGAGTGACTTGTGCCCACTTCAGGCTTGGCTCTGGGGTCCAAGGTTAGAAGTATCCTCTGCTCTCCTGCTCAGTGACATTCCCTCATATCTGGGGGTCTTTTAGAATAAGTTGACCTCAGGTCTCAGCCTTCATTATTATCCTATAGAGGCAGCTAGGTGGCTCAGTAGAGTGTTATACCTAGAATCAGGAAGATCTGAGTCAAAAATCCAGCTCTGCCTCAGTTTCCATATCTGTAAAATTGGGAATAAATAATAGCATCTACCTCCTAGGGTAAATAAAATGAGATAACATACAATACACATATATAAGTGCTAGATTTTATTTAGTTGTTATTATTAATCCTGTTTCTCCAGAGCAAAATTGGGATCCCTCTCCCAATGCCTGAGAGCAGGAACAAATTTAAGGCCAAGCCCCAAAAGGCCCAGGAGAAGAGCAATGAATGAATGAATGAGCATTTATTAAGTGCTTATTATGTGCAAAGAATTGTGCTGAGTGCTAGGATACTAATATAAAGATCAAGACAGACCTCAATTTCAAGTCCATACTCTATCTAACTGGGAGCCAACACATAAAAGAAAATTCAGTTGCAGAACAGTCAAAAAGTCCCAGAAGTCCTAAGGATTCAGAGTGGAGAGGATGGCAAGGCCCAAGGGTCCTTAAGTTACATAAGTAGGTAAGATGATGGAAGTGGGGGACCACAGAGCATAGAGACAGAACAGATAATAAGGCCCTGTTGTTAGTCAGTCATTTTAGTCATGTCTGATTCTTTGTGACCCCATTTGGGTTTTTTTTTGGCAAAGATACCAGAGTGGTTTGCTATTTCCTTCTCCAGCTCATTTTACAGATAAGGAAACCGAGGCAAGCAGGGTGAAGTGTTTGAGGCCAGATTTGAACTCAGAAAGATGAGTCTTCCTGCCTCCTGGCTGGTGCCCCATCCACTGTGCTACCTAGCTGCCTCTAGACCAGTGCCATCAAACTCAAATAGAAAAGGATCTCTTGGCCCCCACAGTAACTTAGAAAACCACAAATTAACATTGTCTATGTTGTTGGATTTTTATGTATATTATTAAACATTTCCCAATTATATCTTAATTTGGTTGGGGCTACACTTGGAGAGTTTTGGGGGCTACTTGAGAGTCCCCAAACCATTTAACACTTCTAGCCTAAGGGATCTTGAAAAATCTGGTGGGGGCAGCTAGGTGGCACAGTGGATAGAGCACCAATCCTGGATTCAGAAGGGCCTGAGTTCAAATCCAGCCTCAGACACTTGGCCCTTACTAGCTGTGTGACCCTGGGCAAGTCACTTAACCCCAACTGACTCACTAAAAAAACAAAACAAAAAACAAAAACAGAAGGAATATGAGTAGTCAAGCAGCCTGAGGGATGGGGGAAGTCAAGTCAGATGGGATGACATTCTGAGGGAGGGAGAAGAGGGCTGAGGATCACAGAAGAGAAAGATTGCTTGCATTGTGATACGTTATTAGTAAATACATTCATACCTCATCTGGAGAACTGGGCCCAATTCAGTTCACCATAACTTAAAAGGGAGACCAGCTTAGTGAGGGGACTAGAAACCAAAGCATGAGGATACAGTGAAGTTACTGCAGGAGAAGAGGACTTAGGGGAAACAGCCCTCACATGTGGAGAGACCTTCTTTTTTTGGGGGAGGGGCGCAATGAGGGTTAAATGACTTGCCCAGGGTCACACAGCTAGTAAGTGTCAAGTGTCTGAGGCCAGATTTGAACTCAGGTCATCCTGAATCCAGGGCTGGTACTTTATCCACTGTGCCACCTAGCTGCCCCCGAGACCTTCTATAGAAGGGAAAGTATGGTTATTCTGGCTCCAAAAGGAACCGCAGAATTTGAGACTCCAGATGGATCTCAGCAGACATCAAATTTAACCCCTAACCAAAAGGATTACCCAATACAACATACACAAATAGGCCTCCAGGCCTCTGCTGGAAGACTTCCAGGGAGGGGGAACCCACCACCTCTGGAGGCAGCCCACTCTACCTCTAGATAGCTCTAAATGTTAGGGAGAGGGACAACATATGGGGAGGAGCTATGGGGATTGTGACTGCAAGGGAGGCAGAACAGACATCTGGAGCCTCATCTTCCCCCACCAAGAGAGACTTTTAATTCCTGCCAAATGCTTTTGTTCATTATTTAGGTTCTGATGGCTTAGAATGAGCATAAATATCAATTGCTGTTCTGGCCAGAAACTTTGAGGGTCTTCCCCTCCGAGATGGATATTTTTGTGATAGTAAATTAAGCCATCTTTTGTCTCAATTCTTACCTAGCCCTTAGTCCTTGAATGGGCACAGCCTCAGAGAGACTGAGACCTGGGAAAGAGAAAGGCCAAGGTCACCCACTGCATCCTGGACCATCACCAGTTGTCCTGACTTTTGTCTTCCTGTAGTAGGGGTGGATTTAATTGATCATGAGGCATCCCAAAGAATTACAAGACTCAGTGACTCAGTTTCCCAAGTGAAGCCACAGAGAGAAGTACCCCAAAGTGTCTCAATAGGAAGATTAAAATGGTTATATTTATAGTGAGAAAAAGTATGTTATCTCCTCATTATCTTAATTTCCTCCTTAAGGAGGTACATGGGAGGTTGTACCCTAATTTGGACTTCCTGGGGTCCCAAGACAACCCTTTAGGCGGGTACCTTTTTCCCTGGAGGTTTGTTTTTGAGGTTTAAATGTCATAAGGTGAACCTAAGGACACATTTGGCCTTCCCTGCGCATGTTCCTAAAAACATGCTTAAACTTGTCAGACCCAGAGGGTCTCTGTGGTTTTTTGTTTGTTTGGTTTTTTTGAGAGGCAATGGGGGTTAAGTGACTTGCCCAGGGTCACACAGCATCTCTGTGTTTTTGATACCTCTGTACTTAAGATCTGATTTCTAGGTATCCTGTCATCCAGGAATATTAATGGCTACTAATGGTTAATGGTCCCCTACTTACAGTCTCTGTTGATGGTGTTGGTTGATAGGGATTTGAACCCTCTTGGTTTCAGTACTGTCAACAAGAATACAAACCTTAGTTTCTCTATTAACCCTTTTAGGTTTAATTGATAAGGACTCAAACCTCAGTTTATCTGTTAACCCTTTTAGCCTCTTCCATCATTGTCACTGGATTCCAATGACTCTGGAGGAGAGAGTGAGGCTGATGACTTTGTTCAGCTCTGCCTCACTTAGGGCTGGTCAGGATATTGCCCTCATGATGTCATTGGTTCTCTTGGAGAACAAAGGATCAATAACAACAAATGTTTGGAAGTTTTCCCTGATATCAAACCTTAATTTGATTCTTGGAACCTGGTTCTGCCCCCTGGGGTCAATCGCTCGGCCGTGTGACTCCTACAAATACTTGAAGACAGATGTCATATTCCACTGATTCTTCTCCTCTCCAACATAAACATCTCCAGGTCCTCCAAAGACCCTTAATGACACAGATTCAAGGCCTTTCACCATCCCTTCACCATCTCTGAACACTCTCCAACATCCTTTTTTTTGAACTACACACTACTAATTGTTAAGTGTCTGAGACCAGATTTGAACTCAGGTCCTCCTGACTCCAGGGCTGGTGCTCTATTTGGCGCCACCTAGTTGCCCCAAAATACTACTTCTTCTTCTTCTTTTTTTTAAGTAAATGAAGTCGCTGTGTTCTTCTTCTTTTTTTAAGTAAATGAAGTCGCTGTGTCTTGGGGAGCCAGAGGTGATATTTGAACCATGGTGTCCTGACTTCAAGCTGAGGATTTTTCTCTGATGCCCACTGTATTGCCTCTCATGGTCCCTACCTACATATAGCAGACTTAATCTACTTTTATTGAATTGACTTCTGCTCTTTGATCCCTTACCCCAGACTGCATTGCCTTTTTCCAGCCCAGCTCAGCCGGCTCCCCTCGCCCCGCCCCACCTCCACTCGCCCCGCCTCCGCTTGCCCCGCCTCCTCTCGCCCCAGCACGGCTCCCCTTGCCCTGGCAGGGTTCCCCTTGCCCGGGCACGGGGCGAGGGGAGGCGGGGCAAGCGGAGGCGGGGCGAGGGGAGCTGTGCCGGGGCAAGGGGAGGTGGGGTGAGCGGAGGCGGTGAGCGGAGGTGGGGCGGGGCGAGCCGGGACAGGGGAGGCAGGGCAAGCGGAGCCGTGCCGGGGCGAGGGGAGGCGTGCCGGGGCGAGGGGAGGCGTTCTGTGCCGGGGCGGGCCGTTCCGTTCCGTGCCGGGGCGGGCCGTGCCGGGGGGAGCCGTGCCAGGGCGAGGGGAGCTGTGCCGTGCCGGGGAGGGGCGAGCCGTGGCGAGGGGAGCTGTGCCGGGGCGAGGGGAGCCGTGCCAGGGCGAGGGGAGCCATTCCGTGCCGGGGCGAGGGGAGCCGTTCTGTGCCGGGGCGGGCCGTTCCGTTCCGTGCCGTTCCGTTCCGTGCCGGGGCGGGCCGTGCCGGGGGAGCCGTGCCAGGGCGAGGGGAGCTGTGCCATGCCGGGGAGGGGCGAGCCGTGGCGAGGGGAGCCGTGCCGGGGCGAGGGGAGCCCTGCCCGGGCGAGGGGAGCTGTGCCGTGCCGGGGAGGGGCGAGCCGTGCCGGGGCGAGTGGAGGCGGGGCAAGGGGAGCCCTGCCGGGGCGAGGAGAGCCCTGCCGGGGCGAGGGGAGCCGTGCCCGGGCGAGGGGAGCCGTTCCGTGCCGGGGCGGGCCGTTCCGTTCCGTTCCGTGCCGGGGCGGGCCGTTCCGTTCCGTGCCGGGGCGGGCCGTGCCGGGGGAGCCGTGCCAGGGCGAGGGGAGCTGTGCCATGCCGGGGAGGGGCGAGCCGTGGCGAGGGGAGCCGTGCCGGGGCGAGGGGAGCCGTGCCGGGGCGAGGGGAGCCGTGCCGGGGCGAGGGGAGCCGTGCCGGGGCGAGGGGAGGCGTGCCGGGGCGAGCGGAGGCGGGGCGAGGGGAGCCGGGCCAAGGGAGGCAGGGCAAGCGGAGCCCTGCCAGGGCAAGGGGAGCCGTGCAAGCCGTGCGGGGCGAGGGGAGCCGTGCCGGAGCGAGGGGAGCCGTGCAAGCCGTGCGGGGCGAGGGGAGCCGTGCCGGGGCGAGGGGAGCCGAACCGTGCCGGGGCGAGGGGAGCCGTTCTGTGCCGGGGCGGGCCGTTCCGTGCCGTTCCGTTCCGTTCTGTTCCGTGCCGGGGCGGGCAGTTCCGTTCTGTTCCGTGCCGGGGCGGGCCGTTCCGTTCCGTGCAGGGTAGGGCCGTTCCGTTCCGTGCCGGGGCGGGCCGTTCCGTTCCGTTCCGTGCCGGGGCGGGCCGTGCCGGGGGAGCCGTGCCAGGGCGAGGGGAGCTGTGCCATGCCGGGGAGGGGCGAGCCGTGGCGAGGGGAGCCGTGCCGGGGCGAGGGGAGGCGTGCCGGGCGAGCGGAGGCGGGGCGAGGGGAGCCGGGCCAAGGGAGGCAGGGAAAGCGGAGCCCTGCCAGGGCAAGGGGAGCCGTGCAAGCCGTGCGGGGCGAGGGGAGCCGTGCCGGAGCGAGGGGAGCCGTGCAAGCCGTGCGGGGCGAGGGGAGCCGTGCCGGGGCGAGGGGAGCCGAACCGTGCCGGGGCGAGGGGAGCCGTTCTGTGCCGGGGCGGGCCGTTCCGTGCCGTTCCGTTCCGTTCTGTTCCGTGCCGGGGCGGGCAGTTCCGTTCTGTTCCGTGCCGGGGCGGGCCGTTCCGTTCCGTGCAGGGTAGGGCCGTTCCGTTCCGTGCCGGGGCGGGCCGTTCCGTTCCGTTCCGTGCCGGGGCGGGCCGTGCCGGGGGAGCCGTGCCAGGGCGAGGGGAGCTGTGCCATGCCGGGGAGGGGCGAGCCGTGGCGAGGGGAGCCGTGCCGGGGCGAGGGGAGGCGTGCCGGGCGAGCGGAGGCGGGGCGAGGGGAGCCGGGCCAAGGGAGGCAGGGAAAGCGGAGCCCTGCCAGGGCAAGGGGAGCCGTGCAAGCCGTGCGGGGCGAGAGGAGCCGTTCTGTGCCGGGGCGGGCCGTTCCGTTCCGTGCCAGGGCGGGCCGTTCCGTTCCGTTCCGTGCCGGGGCGGGCCATGCCGGGGGAGCCGTGCCAGGGCGAGGGGAGCTGTGCCATGCCGGGGAGGGGCGAGCCGTGGCAAGGGGAGCCGTGCCGGGGCGAGGGGAGCCGTGCCGGGGCGAGGGGAGCCGTTCCGTGCCGGGGCGAGGGGAGGCGTGCCGGGGCGAGCGGAGGCGGGGCGAGGGGAGCCGGGCCAAGGGAGGCAGGGCAAGCGGAGCCCTGCCAGGGCAAGGGGAGCCGTGCAAGCCGTGCGGGGCGAGGGGAGCCGTGCCGGGGCGAGGGGAGCCGTGCCGGGGCGAGGGGAGCCGTTCCGTGCCGGGCGAGAGGAGCCGTTCTGTGCCGGGGCGGGCCGTTCCGTGCCGTTCCGTTCCGTTCTGTTCCGTGCCGGGGCGGGCCGTTCCGTTCTGTTCCGTGCCGGGGCGGGCCGTTCCGTTCCGTGCCGTTCCGTTCCGTGCCGGGGCGGGCCGTGCCGGGGGAGCCGTGCCAGGGCGAGGGGAGCTGTGCCATGCCGGGGAGGGGCGAGCCGTGGCGAGGGGAGCCGTGCCGGGGCGAGGGGAGCCCTGCCCGGGCGAGGGGAGCTGTGCCGTGCCGGGGAGGGGCGAGCCGTGCCGGGGCGAGTGGAGGCGGGGCAAGGGGAGCCCTGCCGGGGCGAGGAGAGCCCTGCCGGGGCGAGGGGAGCCGTGCCCGGGCGAGGGGAGCCGTTCCGTGCCGGGGCGGGCCGTTCCGTTCCGTTCCGTGCCGGGGCGGGCCGTTCCGTTCCGTGCCGGGGCGGGCCGTGCCGGGGGAGCCGTGCCAGGGCGAGGGGAGCTGTGCCGTGCCGGGGAGGGGCGAGCCGTGGCGAGGGGAGCCGTGCCGGGGCGAGGGGAGCCGTGCCGGGGCGAGGGGAGCCGTGCCGGGGCGAGGGGAGCCGTGCCGGGGCGAGGGGAGGCGTGCCGGGGCGAGCGGAGGCGGGGCGAGGGGAGCCGGGCCAAGGGAGGCAGGGCAAGCGGAGCCCTGCCAGGGCAAGGGGAGCCGTGCAAGCCGTGCGGGGCGAGGGGAGCCGTGCCGGAGCGAGGGGAGCCGTGCAAGCCGTGCGGGGCGAGGGGAGCCGTGCCGGGGCGAGGGGAGCCGAACCGTGCCGGGGCGAGGGGAGCCGTTCTGTGCCGGGGCGGGCCGTTCCGTGCCGTTCCGTTCCGTTCTGTTCCGTGCCGGGGCGGGCAGTTCCGTTCTGTTCCGTGCCGGGGCGGGCCGTTCCGTTCCGTGCAGGGTAGGGCCGTTCCGTTCCGTGCCGGGGCGGGCCGTTCCGTTCCGTTCCGTGCCGGGGCGGGCCGTGCCGGGGGAGCCGTGCCAGGGCGAGGGGAGCTGTGCCATGCCGGGGAGGGGCGAGCCGTGGCGAGGGGAGCCGTGCCGGGGCGAGGGGAGGCGTGCCGGGCGAGCGGAGGCGGGGCGAGGGGAGCCGGGCCAAGGGAGGCAGGGAAAGCGGAGCCCTGCCAGGGCAAGGGGAGCCGTGCAAGCCGTGCGGGGCGAGGGGAGCCGTGCCGGAGCGAGGGGAGCCGTGCAAGCCGTGCGGGGCGAGGGGAGCCGTGCCGGGGCGAGGGGAGCCGAACCGTGCCGGGGCGAGGGGAGCCGTTCTGTGCCGGGGCGGGCCGTTCCGTGCCGTTCCGTTCCGTTCTGTTCCGTGCCGGGGCGGGCAGTTCCGTTCTGTTCCGTGCCGGGGCGGGCCGTTCCGTTCCGTGCAGGGTAGGGCCGTTCCGTTCCGTGCCGGGGCGGGCCGTTCCGTTCCGTTCCGTGCCGGGGCGGGCCGTGCCGGGGGAGCCGTGCCAGGGCGAGGGGAGCTGTGCCATGCCGGGGAGGGGCGAGCCGTGGCGAGGGGAGCTGTGCCGGGGCGAGGGGAGGCGTGCCGGGCGAGCGGAGGCGGGGCGAGGGGAGCCGGGCCAAGGGAGGCAGGGAAAGCGGAGCCCTGCCAGGGCAAGGGGAGCCGTGCAAGCCGTGCGGGGCGAGAGGAGCCGTTCTGTGCCGGGGCGGGCCGTTCCGTTCCGTGCCAGGGCGGGCCGTTCCGTTCCGTTCCGTGCCGGGGCGGGCCATGCCGGGGGAGCCGTGCCAGGGCGAGGGGAGCTGTGCCATGCCGGGGAGGGGCGAGCCGTGGCAAGGGGAGCCGTGCCGGGGCGAGGGGAGCCGTGCCGGGGCGAGGGGAGGCGTGCCGGGGCGAGCGGAGGCGGGGCGAGGGGAGCCGGGCCAAGGGAGGCAGGGCAAGCGGAGCCCTGCCAGGGCAAGGGGAGCCGTGCAAGCCGTGCGGGGCGAGGGGAGCCGTGCCGGGGCGAGGGGAGCCGTGCCGGGGCGAGGGGAGCCGTTCCGTGCCGGGGCGAGAGGAGCCGTTCTGTGCCGGGGCGGGCCGTTCCGTGCCGTTCCGTTCCGTTCTGTTCCGTGCCGGGGCGGGCCGTTCCGTTCCGTGCCGGGGCGGGCCGTTCCGTTCCGTTCAGTGCCAGGGCGGGCCGTGCCGGGGGGAGCCGTGCCAGGGCGAGGGGAGCTGTGCCGTGCCGGGGAGGGGCGAGCCGTGGCGAGGGGAGCCGTGCCGGGGCGAGGGGAGCCGGGCCAAGGGAGGCAGGGCAAGCGGAGCCCTGCCAGGGCAAGGGGAGCCGTGCAAGCCGTGCGGGGCGAGGGGAGCCGAACCGTGCCGGGGCGAGGGGAGCCGTTCCGTGCCGGGGCGAGAGGAGCCGTTCTGTCCCGGGCGGGCCGTTCCGTGCCGTTCCGTTCCGTTCTGTTCCGTGCCGGGGCGGGCCGTTCCGTTCCGTTCTGTTCCGTGCCGGGGCGGGCCGTTCCGTTCCGTTCAGTGCCAGGGCGGGCCGTGCCGGGGGGAGCCGTGCCAGGGCGAGGGGAGCTGTGCCGTGCCGGGGAGGGGCGAGCCGTGGCGAGGGGAGCTGTGCCGGGGCGAGGGGAGCCGTGCCGGGGCGAGGGGAGCCGTTCTGTGCCGGGGCGGGCGGTGCCGGGGGAAGCCGTGCCAGGGCGAGGGGAGCTGTGCCGTGCCGGGGAGGGGCGAGCCGTGCCGGGGCGAGTGGAGGCGGGGCGAGGGGAGCCGTGCCGGGGCGAGGGGAGCCGTTCGTGCCGGGGCGAGGGGAGCTGTTCTGTGCCGGGGCAAGGGGAGGTGGGGTGAGCGGAGGTGGGGCGGGGCAAGCTGGGCCAAGGGAGGCGGGGCGAGGGGAGCCCTGCCGGGGCGAGGGGAGCCCTGCCGGGGCGGGCCGTGCCAGGGCTCCCCTCGCCCTGGCAGGGCTCCCCTCGCCCCACCCCGGCACGGTTCGTCTCGCCCCGGCTTGGCTCTCCCCGGCAGGGCTCGCCCCGCCTCCCCTCGCCCCAGCACGGCTCCCCTCGCCCTGCCCCGGCACTCACCCCGCCTCGGCTCCCCTCGCCCCGCCTCGGCTCCCCTCGCCCTGGCCAGGCCAGGCCTGGCTCTCAACATACCTGCAGCTCAATGTAGTTGAGAGTGGGGTGGCTGTGAATGGTAAGAAGCTTGCAAAAGTGACCCATGTGTCCCAGGAGCAGACTTCAACCTTATAAGTTTAAAAATAGGCTACAACAAGAAGAAACAAAAAAGGACCCTTACCACTGACAGTTTCTATGGTGAAAGGGAAGACCAAAAACTCAAACTCAGATGAGTTTGTAAAAATGCATACAAGTGAAGACTCAAATGGAAAGATGATCTTGTCTCAATACCAAAAATTCGTTGAGGAGCTCAAAAAGGCTTTTAAAAAACAAATGAGAAAGGTAAAAGAAAAAGTGGAAAAAGAAATGAGAGAAATTAGAGTTATGCTAAAAATTGATTGGGGAAAACAATTCCTTAAAAAATACAATTGGCCAAATGAGAAAAAAAAATTGGTCAAATGGAAAAAGAGGTACAAAATCTTACAGAGGAAAAGAATCCCTTAAAAATTAAAACTGAGGGGGAAGCTAGGTGGCACAGTAGATAAAGGACCAGCCCGGAATTCAGGAGGACCTGAGGTCAAATCAGGCCTTAGACACTAGACACTTACTAGCTGTGTGACCCGGGGCAAGTCACTTAACCCTCATTGCCCTGCCCAAAAAACAAATAAACAAAAAAAACACTGGAGAGCAAAGGACTAGGTGGAGATTTTCTTAAAATAGTAAGTAGTATCTGCATAAAACCATCAGCAAACATTATATGTAACAGGGATAAGTTAGAGGCCTTCCCAATAATTATTACCTCTATTATTTAATAATGTACTTGAAATGTTATTTTAAGCAATAAGATTAAAAAGGAATTAAAGGAATTAGAATATGCAAGTAGGAAACAAAACTTTCACTCTTTGCATATGATATGATGGTATACTTAGAGAATCCTAGAGAATTATCTAAAAAATACTTGAAAAAATTCACAACTTTAGCAAAGTTGCAGAAAATGAACCCACATAAATTATAAGCATTTCTATACATGAGCAACAAAGCTCAGCAGCAAGAAATAGAAAGAGAAATTCCATTTAAAGTAACAGTAGATAATATAAAATACTTAGGTGTCTACCTGCCAAGATGAACCCAGAAACTCTATGAATACAATTACAAAACATTTTTCATACAAATAAAATCTGATTTATATAATTTATATAATTGCAGCAATATCAATTGCTCATGGATACGCTGAGTTAATAATATAAAAAGATCACAGTTCTACCTAAATTAATTTACCTATTAGAAAAAATAACAAAATTCATTTGAAAGAATATAAATTCAAGAATATCAAGGGAACTAATGAAAAAATGCATATCAAGGTGAGCTAGCTATACCAAATTTGAAGCTATACTATAAAATGGCAGTAATCAAAACTATTTGGTACTGGCTAAGAAATAGTGTGGTGGATCAATGGTTAGGCAAAGGAGACACAGTAGTAAATGACTATAGTAATATTTTGTTTCATAAACCAAAGACTCCAGCTTCTAGGATAGGAATTCAGTATTTGACAAAAACTGCTGGAGAGTAAGGCCAGAAACTAGGTATAGACCAACATCATACACCTTATACAAAAATGAGGTCAAAATGCATTCAAGATTCAGATAAATGATGAGGGGAAAGTGTAATTTATCTCTCATATTGGTGAAAGGGAGAGGAAAACAATTTATGTCCAACCAAGAGATAGAGAATATTATGAAATGCAAGATGGAAGACTTTGCATTAACTTTAAAAGTTTTTGTACAAACAGAAGCAATGCAGCAAAAATTAGAAGGGAGGCAGAAAGCTGGGAAACAATTTTTACAGCCAGTATTTCTGATAAAGGCTTCATTTCTAAAATATATAGGGAACTAAATCAAATTTATAAGAATATAAGAATATAAGCATATGAACAGGAAGTTTTCTGGTGAAGAAATTTTCATATTGCCATATGAAAAATAAGGCTCTAAATCACTATCGATTAGAGAAATGCAAATTAAAACAACTCTAAGGGGGCAGCTAGGTGGCACAGTGGAAGAGATAGTAAGGGAGCATGGGAAATGAGAAGCACCACAAAGGGCAAATGTCCCAATTTTCAAAAAAAGAGAATAGTCTAAAAATTATAGGTCAGTGAACATGACTTCAATTCCTGGGGAAAATTTTAGAACTGATTATCAAAGAATAGTTTGGTGCGAGTCAATAAAGGGAAATAATAATGGCTTCATCAAGAAGAGGTCATGACACATACACACACATACACACACACACACACACACACGCACGCACAAAAGAGGTCGTGCCAGATTAACCCTATTTCCATTTTTTGACAGGGAAAAGCTAGGGAAAGCTAGGGATGTAAGTTACCTAGATCAAGGCTTTAGATAAAGTATCGCCTATTCTTTTGGAAAAAGCTAGAGAGAAATGGACTAGAAGATAATACAATCAGATGGATTCATGGCTCTTAGTGGTTTGATGTCCATGTGGCAGGAGGTGTCCAATGGAGTGCCCCAGGGATCTACCTTTGGCCCTATCTTGTTTGACATTTTTTCCCAGGGATATGTAAAGACATAGATAGCATGCTCATCAAATGCTTAGATGACACTAAGATGAGAGGATCAGCTAACACACTGAAAGACAGAATCAGGATCTCAAAAGATCTTGACAGGCTAGAGCACTGGGTGGAATCTAACAAGATAAAACTAAATGAGGATAAATTGTGTAAATTCTTATTCTTGGGGACAAAAACAATCAGTTTCACAAGTAAGGATTGGGGAGGGGGCAGAAGCAGCACCTATTCTGAAAAATGCCTGAGGGTTTTAAGTAGACTTCAAGCACAATATGAGTTTGCAGCATGATTTGGCAGACAAAAGAGCCCTGGAGATCCTGGGCTGCATTAAGAGGGGCATACCTTAGAGGAACAATGTTAGTTCCACTGTGCCTTGCCCTGGTCAGACCACATTTGGAGTATCTGGGCATCACAGATTAAGCAGGATGTTGGAGGGGCAACTAGGTGGTACAGTGGTTAAAGCACTGGATTCAGGAGGATCTGAGTTCAAATTTGACCTCAGACAATTGACACTTACTAGCTGTGTGACTCTGGGGAAGTCACTTAACCCTCATTGCCCCGCAAAAAAAAAAAATGCTCTTTGGAAGTTATTGAAAATGTCACAGCAATCATACTTACCAGTTCTTTCAGTATCCCAGGATGTAGTTCACCTAGGTCAGGTGACTTAAATTCATCAAATTCTCTTCACTTGGCCTTGGGGAAACAGAAGCAAAATGAGAATAGAGAAGTTTCTCTCGGTTGTCTGTTATCATTCCATCTACCCCCAAGAAATCTATGGTTTTAATAATCTCTCTTCTCTCCAAATATGGCTTTTAAAAAACCTTTTTAGCTTGGAAAATCATTTTAGGAGCTTTAGCTCCTTAGCTTCCTTCACCAGATTCAGTTCAGTCTGAACTTCAGTATTTCTGACACTATTTTTAAAGGACAATGCCACAATCAAACATTCATTCTCTGTCATCTAGCTTTGCGGCCATCTTCTGTACATTTCTTTAAAAGCATCTAAATTGGTTGGCAAGTTCCTTGTGTATTCACAATGATTTCATCAAACAAATCTCCTGCTTATTCCCCACGAAGATTGTATTCCTAGTTGTTATTCTTGAGCCTCTTCCAACCCTCCTGAGCTGAATTTCCTTGTAAAATTTTAGCCCTTGGGATCACATCTATCTTTTCTCTGAACCCTTTGAAATCTGCTTTCCCAAATTCTAGGGTATATGTAAGATTTCCTCTCTTTCTGTATTATATACTCAAGGAAGGATTTGGTAGAAGATTTCCCCTTTTTGGGTCATCCATCTCTTGGATGAAATTTTTACTTAGGCAAATCAAGAAGTTATCAGTTGCTCTGCTTTTGCAAAAGAGACAGCTCCAGCAGATGATTGTATAATTTAAGTCCCCCATCATTACCATATCATGCCTCTGTGACAGGTTTGTGATGTTTCCCAAATTCTTCAACTGTCTCCTCTTTATGTTCAAGTGGTCTCTTATATACTGCAGCATGAAAATTCCTTGTTTCTCCTGCAATTGACCTTCACCTAATGTTTTCCCCCATGCTTCCCTGGTCTGATTCCTGGATTTCTTGACTAGCATTCTTACCAGCCGTGGTTAGATATACTATTCTTTTATTCAAGAACTGTATTCCAAGATCTACTTTTATTTATAATAGAGGGGGCAGCTAGGTGGCACAGTGGATAAAGCACTGGCCCTGAATTCAGGAGGACCTGAGTTCAAATCTGGTCTCAGACACTTGACATTTACTAGCTATATGACCCTGGGCAAGTCACTTAACCCTCATTGCCCTGCAAAAAATAAATAAATATTTATAGTAGAAGCTTCCAGGGCTTGTGTGATTCTGTGGTTCCTAGATACTTAAACTCTTTTTTTTTTTTGTGGGACAATGAGGGTTAAGTGACTTGCCCAGAGTCACACAGCTAGTGAGTGTCAAATGTCTGAGGTCAAATTTGAATTCAGGTCCTCCTGAATCCAGGGCTTTATCTACTGTGCCACCTAGCTGCCCCCTAAACTCTTTCTTTTTGGCTACTTGGGAGTATTTTTTTCCTTTGACCTGGAGGCTGTGGGTTTTGGATATGATATTCCTGAGTCTTCATTTTGGGATTTCTTTTAGGGGATGACTAGGGAATTCTTTCTATTTTCTTTGCCTTTTGTTTGTGGAAATTTATTTTTATTTGGGGACCGTACCTTTAGGCTGAGATTAGAAAGCCTTAGGCCCTCAGGGTCTCTTCCCCTCCTCCTCAGCTTCAGCTGAGCCAAAAAATCCTGTGGGCTGTACAAGATGCCAGGTCAGACAGCTGGGGGGAAAAAGCCCCCAGTTCCCTCTGACCTGAGCAGAGGTATCTGAGAGATGCTGGGCTCTGGCGTGGCCTGTGCTGAGGCACATGAAGCAGAAGCACCCCCCCCCCCACACACACACACACACACACCAGCCGCAGCCCTGGCTGGCGGATTATCTTGGTCTGCGGGGGGGCACAAAAAGCCCCGAGATTTGAGTGGAGATAAGAAAGGTATATATAGACCTGGGAGTTAGGGGGGACGAGACCAATAGTAACGCAGGACTAGGAGCAAGGAGGAAAGGCCGGTGGACAAGATTAAGAGAGGCGGACAAGATTAGAGGGGCTGCAAAGGTGGCAGAGGGCAGACTGACGGAGCAGACAAACAGAAGGTTGGTGAGAGAGAAACACAGGGGTTCAGCAGTGGCAGTAAGGAGAGGAAAGTTAGAAGCAGGGGAATTTACAAAGTGAAAGGGGAGTTAGAATAAAGTATCTGAGTGCCCTGAGTCGAGGGGCTAAGGCCCTTGTTGTATTCAAAAAGTTTGAAGCCCAGCAGGTGGGAAAGAGACACACCGCAATGCAGTCAGGTTGTACATTTTATTTCCCTGTATTCTTAATGTGAAATAGTATCTCATAAATAAACTCTGCTTTGATTATTTAGTTAAGAGGCTTCTTACTATTTTGCTTATCAATTTGGGAGTGGAGCAGTGTGGTGGAACTTTATAAAAGGCCCACATTAAATTTACAGCTAGTCAACAGTCCCAGATTAAGTACCGCAGTCAAATTAGCCCCCCAAATTAGCCCTAGTCATCAAAAATATTTCTACATGTTCTAATAAATCTGGACAATTTAAATTTAAAATTTCTTGAAATATAGTGTGCACACTTTTTTTTCATGGTTTTCTGGGAGTCTGAGGATTCTTAAAATATCTCTTCTTGACTTGTTTTCTAGGTCATTTTTCCAAAAAAAAGTTGATTTTATTCTAATATTTGTCTCATGAAATTATTGATTTGTTTGGTCCCTTCTAATTTTTAGGGAGTCCATTACTTGGGGAAGATTTTTTAAACTTCTATTCTAAGCTATTTGTTTACTTATTTATTTATTTATTTATTTATTTTTGCGGGGCAATGGGGGTTAAGTGACTTGCCCAGGGTCACACAGCTAGTTAAGTGTCAAGTGTCTGAGGCCGGATTTGAACTCAGGTACTCCTGAATCCAGGGCCGGTGCTTTATCCACTGCGCCACCTAGCCGCCCCCTCTAAGCTATTTATTATCCTTTCAAATTTTTCTTTCACAATTCATATTTCCTTTAAATTTTATCTTAATTGAACCTAATTTCTACGGATTTAACTGTTCCTATGCAGATGACTCCCAGATCTAAATATCCAAATATCCAGCCCTAGTTTCTTTCCCGAACTCCAACCCTAAATCACCAACTGCTAAGTGAACATTTCAAACTGAACGTCGTGTTGACAGCTCAAACTCAAAAAGGTTCAAAATAGAACTCATTTACCTTGTCCACCTAACCAAGCTCCCTTTTGAACTTCCCTGTTTCTATCAAGGACAACACTATTCTTTCAATCACATGAGGTTTTGTAACCTCGGCATTACTGTTGACACCACACTCATCCCAAAAGGGGCAGCTAGGTGGCGCAGTGGATAGAGCACCGGCCCTGGATTCAGGAGTACCTGAGTTCAAATCCGGCCTCAGACACTTGACACTTAACTAGCTGTGTGACCCTGGGCAAGTCACTTAACCCTTATTGCCCTGCAAAAAAACCCAAAAAACAAAAACAAAACATCTGGGACCATCTCCAGTCATCCTGATGTATATCTTGTTACTGCACCCAGATGGTTCTAGAGGAGATAGTGAGATTGGTGACTTTGCACCGCCATCCCTTACTTAAATCCAATTCAGTGTAAGTCATGACATCACCCTGATGGCATGGTCTTATTCGAGAATGAAGGACAACCACCCACCACCAGGCTTTTCACCAGTCATCCCTCATGCCTCCTCATTGCACTATCTCCTCATCTTGTCTCTTAGGATCCCTTACTTACTTCAAGATTCAGTTCAAGCACTACTTTCTGTATGAAATTTTTCCTGATCAACTTCATCTGTCAATGCCTATCCTCCCAAAACTACTCTGCATTTTTGTATATTTATTTTGAGTACAGGTTCCCTTTAATAAAACGTTAGTTCTTTGAATCACAAAGATGCTTTCTTCTTTGCCTTTGTATCCTCAGTGGCCTGCCGGTGGTGGTGGGCATTCAATAAATGCTTATTGATTGTTTGATTATGCATCGACCAAGAAAGCACATAATGACAAAGGCTACACATTCAATAATGCCTTTAAAATCAATTTATACTTTATTAGTCACAGTTGCATTGGCATACATTTGAAAATAGTGATACATATATTACTAGATGTTGTTCAACTTATAGAAAGCATGTGTGCTTATTTGATTCACACATGAAATCGAGCATCTCTAAGGGACCAGAGGATGGGAAGCACTGTTCTAAGTTCCCTTCCAGCTCTGACAGTCTTATGTTCTAGGATTCATTCCAACCCTAACATTCAATGCTTTAAGGTTCACTCTGGCTCTGACACTCAGTATTCTAGGTTCCTCCTGCCTTGGACTCTTGTGTTCTAAAGTCCCCTCCAGCTCTGGCATTTTATGTTTCAAGATCTCTTCCACTTCTGTCATCCTATGTGCTAAGGTCTACTTTGGCTTTCTATTTGGACATCCTATGTCCTAAGGTGCCTTCTAGACCTGATATTCACTGTTCTAAGGTCCCCTCTGACTTTTTTTTCTTTTTCTTTTTCTTTTTTTGTGGGGCAATGAGGATTAAGTGACTTGCCCAGGGTCACACAGCTAGAAAGTGTCCAGTGTCTGAGGCTGGATCTGAACTCAGGTCCTCCTGAATCCAGGGCTGGTGCTTTATCCACTGCACCACCTAGCTGCCCCCCTGACTTTCTTTTAAGGTCCTTTCTGCCTCTGATATTCTAAGGACCCATTGTCTATGAAGCTTATCCCTATGTTTCCCTCTGATCCAGGATCTTATTTACTTCTCCTGAACTTAAGAAAAAAGCTCATTTGAGTTTCCCACTCAGCCCTGTGTCCCAAACCTCTAAGTCACTGGACTGCTGTTTCTCTCATGAACTGAGGCCTTTCTTTCTGGGTTTGGGGGGGGCGGGAAGTAGCTCTCATTATACCCCTAAGAGTTTTCCTTGAAAGAGCTCATGGAAACATGAGCCCAGTCCTCCTCATCCCCTTGGATAGGAGCCAGAAGAATAGAGATCTGGAATTCCTCGTTCTGAGGATTTGTTGCTTCTCAGGAGATCATGCTGTAACTCCCTAGGCCTTAACTTCTTTACCTGTAAAATCAGAATTATCCCAATATATGTCCTATCTGCAGATACCTTAAAGATCAATGACATATTGAAATCTTTGAAGCATTTCAAACTTCTGGGAGCAGGGTTGGATTTTTTCCCCCCTTAATTGTAAGGATAGTTTTCAACATTTGTTTTTTTATTTTGTTTTTGTTTTTTGGGGCAGGGAAATGAGGGTTAAGTGACTTGCCCAGGGTCACACAGCTAGTAAGCGTCAAGTGTCTGAGGCCGCATTTGAACTCAGGTCCTCCTGAATCCAGGGGTGGTACCCTATCCATGGCACCACCTAGCTGCCCTCAACATTTGTTTTTATAAGATTTTGAATTCCAAATGTTTCTCCCTCACTCCCTTCCCTCTGCCCTAAGACAGTAAGCAATCTGATATAGATTATACAGAGCTGGATTTCTGAATTTCACTCATTCAGATCACACCCTCTAACCACAGATGGCCCACAGGGATTCTATCCTGGGTCCTCTTCTTCCTATTTACTACTTTACTTGGTCATTTCAGCAGCTCCATAGATTCAATTATCTCTATGCTGACAATTCTCAAATCCATCTATCCTGCCCCAACCTCTCCGGTGCCCTCCAACCTTTCAAACTGCCATTTCAAACTGGATATCTTATAGACATCTTAAACTCAACAAATCCAAACCAGAATTCATCATCTTATCATCTTTCCCCCTAAATTGTCCCACCACCACCTCCCTATTATTATAGAATATATAACAAGCAATCATTAAGTGCTTACTATGTGTATGCCAGGCTCACAAAAATCCTCACAAAACCCTGTGAGGTAGATGCTATTATTATTCCCATTTTGCAGGAGAGAAAACTGAGGCAGACAAAGGTTGACTTGTTCAGCGTCACCCACTAGTAAGTGTCTGACTCTGGATTTAGACTCAGGTCTTCCTGACTCCAGACCCTGAGGGTTATCACTTCACCATCTAGCTGCCTCTAGTTTAAAAAAAAAAAAAAAGATGCCAATTTACCACGTTCTCCACTGTGCCACCTAGTGGATGAAATGGAAAGAGACAATGGATTTAGAGTCAAAAGACCTCATGTGTGTCTGTCTATGTCAAGCTGGACAAGTTACTCTTAGTTCTGTCATCTGTGGAATGGAGATAATAGGTTAATATTTGCAGGACCTACCTCATAAGGCGGTATGAGGAAAACCCCTCATAAGCCTTAAACACAATACGCAAATGGGACAAGTCAAAGACATTACGAAGTACATGTATAACATGGGCCAGAATCTTACCAAAATGAATGTTGAAAACTACCTTTATATGTAATCAGGAAAAAATAAAATACTATTAAGTGAGAAAAAAAATAAAGTGAAAGGGTGGATCAATTCCCCAGTGGTAATCAAAAGAAAGAAATATTTTTCAAAAAGAAATATAAACTATCAATAATCACTTGTTGAGAAATGTACAAAATAACTATCAGAAACAATTGGAAAATTAAAAACAGCTCACAAAGTTGACCCACAAAGTTGACCAAAATGCTGAAAGATGGGAAAATTCCTTAATGGATGGGCTATAGGAAGACAGTCACGCTAACTCATTGCTGCTAGACTTGTAAAGTGATTCTAGTCTGGAAAACAATTTGAATTTATATAAGAAAAAGAAAGTCACTCATACCTTTAGACCCAGTGATGCCATTCCTGGGGCTATATATTATTATAAACAACAAGAATATACTCATGGGGGCAGCTAGGTGGCACAGTGGATAAAGCACCGGCCCCGGATTCAGGAGGACCTGAGTTCAAATCTGTCCTCAGACACTTGATATGAGCTGTGTGACCCTGGGCAAGTCACTTAATCCTCACTGTCCTGTACTCATATGTACAAAAATGTTTGGAACAACATTATTCGTGATCATAAAAAGCTGAAAAACATGTGCCCAATAATTAAGGAATGGGTGAATAAATTATGATGTATGAATATAATAAAATATTACTGTACTATAAAAAATGACAAAGCTGAAGAATTCAGAGAAACATAGGAAGACTTTTTTCTTTAAGTGAGGCAATTGGGGTTAAGTGACTTGCCCAGGGTTACACAGCTAGTGTTAAGTGTCTGAGGCTGGATTTGAACTCAGGTCCTCCTGAATCCAGGGCTGGTGCTTTATCCACTGTGCCACCTAGCTGCCCCTACTCGTTGCTAATTGATGAAAAGGCGAACGCTGGAAACTCAGTATAACCCCTCACTCACTGAAGCATGGATTGTCTTATAAGACCCTGAATCCCAACCAAAAGGACCACAAACAGTCTCCTTTGCCCTGACCCTGAGATCTGTATGAGAGTAAAAATCCTGAGTAGCTGATTTCCTCCTATTATATTAATTCCTTGCACTCTCAGATACAGTTATCAGTCCTCTCTCTTAAGACATTTTCCTCCAAGTGGTGGCTCATCTTCCATCCTCCAGATCCAAGAAGCACTATGAGGATCAGCAAACCCCTGCCCCTCACTGGGTGCCAGAAATTTGGGAAGAAACATCATTCAACCCCTACAAAACAGTGAAAAACAACAGAACAGCCATTGAGGTGACAGGGCTGAGGGGAGCTGGGTAGGGCTTGGGCTCAATGCCCCATGAAATCATTCCAAACCATCCTGTCCCTGGGAGAGCATTACGCGGTCTAGAAAACCAGGCCAGACTGGGCACAAGGAAGCTCTTGATGACAAGCCAAGCCCCTGTGGTTTGGCACAGGATTAGCCCATTGTCCCTGGCCAGGAAGTGGGTGACAGTTTCAGCCACCCTGTGGTCTGGTCTCAGCTAAGACCAGAATCTTCTCTCTGGTTACCCAGGGCTACCCAATCGGCTCAGGGTTAGAGACGCCCTTTGGCACTGCCAAACAGGAGGGCTTCTCATAGGAATTTAGTTCCTCGTAGGAACTTGGAGCTAGAAGGAAACCTGGAGGTATGAATAAAGAAGGCAGCATGGGGCAGAAGGGAAAAAAGCAAAACAAAACATTGAACTTGGGTCAGAAAGCCTGGGTTCAAGTTCCAGTTCTTAGACTTTAATAGTTGCTTGACATTGGGCAAGTCAAATGTCCCTCTCCAACTGAACTAGATAATTTCTAAGGTCCTTTCTAGCTCTAGCACTATGAGTCTATGATCTAAATCAACCCCTTCCCAAAACATCACAATACTGAAATACCTCTAAACAATGGGGAACTCACTTTCTCCTAAGACAGCCTCTTGGGGGCAGCTAGGTGGCTCAGTGGATAAAGCACCGGCCCTGGATTCAGGAGGACTTGAGTTCAAATCTGGCCTCAGACATTTGACTCTTACTAGCTGTGTGACCCTGGGCAAGTCACTTAACTCCCATTGCCTGCAAAAAAAAAAAGGAATCTAAGACAGCCTCTTGAACTTCTGGACAGCTCTAATTATTGGGGTTTATTTTTTCCTGATTTAGAAACAAAAATCTTAATTTCCATTTGGTCCTATTTTTGCCCTTTGGGGCCAATTGCTAATTACAAATCAACTACCCTCCTCCCCACATCCCATCTTTCACCAGGTTTAAAAGCTCTAGGCATGTTTTAGTTTTTGGTTTTTTAGGGTTGCTTTTTGCTTTTGTTTTTTTTTCATCCAGACCTGTGATTTCTTCATTTTCATCATAGCTAGCATTCATATATTGCTTACTAATTTTTTTTTACAAATATCATCTCATTTGATCCTCATAACCACCCTATGGAGTAGGAAGTAGGTGCCATTATTATCATCCCCGATTTACAGTTAAGTATACTGAGACAAACAGAGGTTAAAAGTGGCTTGCCCAGGGTCACATAATAGGAAGTGTCTGTCCAGTTGTTTGTCCTTCCTTCCCGAAAAGGACCATGACATCAGGGTGATGTCATGACTTGTGCTGAATTGGATTTAAGTGTCTTAGGTCACATTTGAAAGTAGGTCTTCCTGACTCCAGGCTCAGTGCTCTGCGCACTGTGGCACCACCTACCTGCCTACTAACTGGTCTAGCCATTTCTTCCATTGATGCAGATCAGTCAGTCTGTAACTTATAGTCTTAGAAATTTACCTGTAGAACTGGGAAGTTAATTGACTGCCTGGGGTCATATAGGGAGCATGTCAGAAGCAGAAATGGAGCCCAAGTTTCCAAACTCCAAGGTGGTCCTCTATCCCTGTGGCATGCTTCCTAGTCCTTCCTAAAATGTGACCTCCTAAACTAGACACAATACTCCAAGGCAGTTCTGATGATGGCAGAGGACGGCAGGAAGGTTACCTCCTTTGTACTACAATCTAGAATCTGATTCATGCACGAAGGCCCCATAAACCTATCCACATTCCTGTACCACCAGAGAGTGACTGAGATGCCGCTACCCACACTCACTCACTCACTCAGAGGGCTAATGATAGCACACGCCTGCTGGAATCAAAAGATTTATTAACCCATGGTCAGCTGTGGCAGCAGCCCAGACATGCTGGGCTCCAGCCATCCATAGTGGGAACCCCATGGAAAATGGTGGCAGGGGGGCAGGGGGGTTGGGGGTAGGCACCAAAGCTGAGCTGTGGAGCAGAAGCACTGTGGCATTGGGGGCAAGGGTCACTAGTGCCTGTGTGGGACAAAGTACACCTCTACTACTTCCTACCTGAGTAGTCTTGGCCAAGTCACTTTAATGACCTGGCCTTCAATTTCTCCATCTGTAAAATGAAGGGGTTGGACCAGATGACCTAAGGTCCCTTTTAGTTCTAAAGCCTATAATTATCTGATCCTAGTCAGACCACAGGTGCTGGCCCTGCTGTGAGGTTGGGAGTGAAGCAATGAGTGGTCAGGTCGAGAGGAGAGACTGCTAAAGTGCCCCCAGAAGCTTTGTCCCTCCCACAGGGAGATCTGGGGCCAAGAGAAACATAACTGCAGACCCTGCCGATGGTAGGGGCAGCCACCGCCCCTTTGGCTGCACAGTAGATGGTCTCAGCACCAAGGTTTGCTGGCTGGGGGCATGGGATCCGGGTCCCAACCTTCCTGGAGCAAGGAGGGGCTGCTCAGCTTTGCCCAAACACTCTATCCCCCCCATAGACAGTGAGCTGCTGTTGGCAATGGGCAGCTGGAGGGCCTCACATTGAGCTGGAGAGATTTGGTCTCTTCAGGGTAAGGGAAGGCCTGTAGATAAGACTAGGAAATGACCATCCTGGACCCCACAGGCTGTGCTTGAAAAGAGACAGAAAGTCAAGTGGGATGGTTTGGGATGACTTTTCAATATGTGAAAGAAGGTGAGAAGGTCAGTGAATCATAACAGTGGGAGAAAGGAGAAGGCTGGACAGTTGATACATCATTTCTAGAAGGAGAGGAAAGCAGAAGGATGGTTTGTGTAGCATTTCACTGAGAGAAGGAAGGAAGTGGGATGGCATATTTACACCCACAAGTCCTTTTGGTCAAGTACACTAAAAAGAGAGTGGGATGGCTTTTCTGGCCCTTCTAAAATGTGGTGTGGATGGCGTCCCACCTTACCTTCCACCTTTTCCCCACATCCCCCTAATTCAGTCGTTGCCTATGTAGATCATGAGTAGGTATGTGCAGTGGAGGCCGGCAAGCATTAGCAGAAAAGCAGGAGAGAGTTAATTTCTGGAAGGCTCCGTAGTCTTCTCCCTCTAGTGCCAACTGCTCGGGAGGGGTCTGGCCTTTTCCCCAAAGACTCCTAGCAGGAGCTGGGGTTCCAAATTAGGGTGTGACCAGGCCCCGTGTGGTTCGGTCCAAAGGGAAACACCCACTGCTAGCTGCAGGCTGCAGGCTCTGCACCACTGTCCTCCTCATCAGACTGTGCCAAAGGGGTGTCCACACCATCTCCAATCAGGTCTGGACTATTGAGTTCAGTAGAAGAAGAGGAAGAGGAGGTCCTTGACATGGTTCTGTCTGATGGGGGCCTCTGCAGGTTCAGTTCCTCTGGGTGGTCACCCACACCTAATCAAAGAGAAGCACTTGTCAGTAGCCAGGCAGGACAAGATGGAGCTAAGGAGTATTGGGTTTCCTAAGGGTGTGATATAGAGGGTCCGTCTGGGGAGTGCCAGCATAAATCATACATTGTGGGAGGGCTAGGTAGCACAGTGGATAGAGACTAGCCCTGGTGTCAGAAGAACCTGAGTTCAAATCCAGCCTCAGATACTTACTATCTGTGTAACCCTGGGCAAGTGACTTAACCTTGATTCCTTCTTTTAAAAAATTAAAAATTCAATTAATCAATCAGTCATACAGTACACAACCATCAGCCTCTATAACAGAGGTTCTTAAGCTTTTTGGTATGGATTCCTTCACAGAATAATGTTTTCAGATGCACAAAATAAAGTACAAAGGTTACAGAAGAAATCAATTATTCCAAAACACAGTGATCAAAATATCAAGGACCTTGGGTTAAGAACTCCTGCCCTAGAACACGGTTATGCCAATTATTCAAAGGTTTTTCTTCCACAAGTTTACTTATTGGATTAGTGGAAAAAATTATGAGGTGGAAGTGGGTACCAGCTCTGCTATTAGCTACCTACCTCAGTGACCTGTGGGGAATCACTTCCCCTCACTAGCCCTACTCTGTAAAATAAAGGGGTGGAATGAGAGGCTACGCTTTTAAGTCTGACATTCTGCATCTCCTGTTCTTCAGTAAATCCTCTTCTTCCAGCCCAGATATTTTGGAATTCTAGGAAACCAGGTTAAGCTGAATCCCAAGAGCAGGAGGGGGAAGAGGAGATTGTTGCCTGGGTGATAATGGGAGGAGAAGACTGGGAGTCCTACCCATGTCAGTAATTATATTTGCTAATTGTATCCTGCTTCCTCTTCTTCCTCGTCCTCCTCCTCCTCCTCCTCGTCCTCCTCCTCCAACAGGCCTGAGTCACAGAGCCAGCTGCCTGCTTTCTGCAGCAGGTGGGGCCTCACAGGGGGTGGGGGTGGTTCCAGCGCCATCCTGCCGCTGCCAGGGAAGGAGAGTTGCCAAAAAAAGCCTCCCCCACCCAGGTGCCAGGATGATCAAAATCCTCATTAGAGCTTCATTCTTGGGTTTCTTTCCCCAAGGTCATCTTGTGTATGCTGAGGTAGAGCCAGCACCTCTGGGTCCTAAAACAGACTGCCACTTACTCTCTGTATGACCTTGGACAAGTCATTTCCTTCCCTCTAAATAAAACAAGGGGGTTGGCCTCTAAAACCTTTTTCAGCTCTAACACAAGGTGTCCATTTCAGTTCAGTCCTTTAGATCTGCAGGAGGAGAACCATTACTCAGGCTGTTGGATGTTCGTTCCACAACATAACCTTCTTCTGCATGGAGAAGGTAGAGAGGGCAACGGATGGCAAAGTAGAGCCAGAGCCAAGGAGACACACCACAGTCCCTGCCAGCTGCTTCCTTTTCTCTCTACTGCCCAATCTGGCTCTGTAATTAGCAGGGCTGGAGGAAGGGTGGAAGGAGGGCTGGCCATCTGTTTATTTTACAATTAACAAAGGGCAAAGGGGCCTTTTCCTGAAAATTTGGCAAAGGAAAAACCAAAATTGCTAGCAATGCTGCTGCCACCTCTCTCAGCCCAGTTGTCTCCAGTCCTACTCCTTCCCAAAGTTGAACACACAGCCCAGCAGAGGAGATGGAGAGAGAGAGCTGCTGGTGGTCACTCCCTGGGCACCAGGATGCCTGTGCTTGGCTAGCAGCACACGCTCAGCTGGGAGGCATCTCAAAGTGCAGCGAGTCAACTGTTCCTTGAGCAGGAACCCTGTGAATGTTGCACTGTCTGACATGGGCATTCAGCTTCAACCTGAAGTTCTCCAGGGAAAGGGAGCTTCCTGCTTGACTGAACCTTCCCAGTGAAAGAGAATAATAGATGATGATGGTGGTGGTGATGATGTCATATGATGATGGTAATAATAATACTTAGAATGATTTAATATTTGCAAAGTGCTTTACAAATATTATTTCAGGGGCAACTAGGTGGCGCAGTGGATAGAGCATGGGCCCTGGAGTCAGGAGTACCTGAGTTCAAATCCGGCCTCAAACACTTATCACTTACTAGCTGTGTGACCCTAGGCGAGTCACTTAACCCCAATTGCCTCACTAAAAAACAAAACAAAACAAATATTATTTCATTTTATCTTCTTAACAACTGTGGGAAGCAGATACTATTATTATTCCCAGTATATAGAAGAGGAAATCAGACAGTGGATAGAGCACCAGCCCTGGAGTCAGGAGAACCTGAGTTCAAATCTGGCCTCAGACACTTAACATTTAACTAGCTGTGTGACCCTGGGCAAGTCACTTAACCCCAATTGCCTCACCAAAAAAAAAAAAGAGAGAGAGAGAGACTTACCCAGGGTCACACCACTAGGGAGTATGTGAGTCTTGACCTGAACTCAAGTTTTCTTGACTCCAGGGAGCTATCCATCTAGCTGCCTCTAGAGAACATACTTGACGATCTAATTAAGAGGCTCTTTTAGGATCATGGGATTCAGAGCTGGAAAGGTACTTAGAGATCAACTAGTCCAATTTCCTCCTTTTAAATGGAAGAAACTGAGGCACAGAGAGGTTAAGTAATTTGCCCGACGTCACATGGACGGTAAATAGTAGAGCAAGGATTCAAACTCAGTGCTCTTGCTCTAAACTACATGCCTACTTCCTCTGGTCCCAGTCCTTTCCCTGGGACCACAAAGAACAAATATGTTGTAGCTTGGTCCTTCAGATGCCGGAAGACAGCTATCATTCTTGCTCCACCCCTTAAAGTGTTATCTTCTCCAAACTAAACATCCCTATGTTCTGCTACTGCAGATTCCTGAGTTGGGAGGAGGAGGACTGTGGAAACCACAGGCCCCGAGGGCAGAAGACATACCAGATACAGTGGGTGGCTGTGGAGTTGATGGGAGCTCCTCACAGGGCAAGAACACATCTGAAGCATCTGGGTCCCCAAAGTCAATCAATTCGGCCTGCTCCAGTGTATCCACATTCACTTCCATAGAAGAGATACTGCCAATGGGAGCTAGGAAGAGAAGCAAGTGAAATAGCATTGAAGGCCCACCAATTCCACTGTGCTCTGCACCCCAGATTCTTCTTACCACACCAGTCCAAGCAACCCCTTGCCACAAAGGACTCAGCATTGCCATATACCATGTTTGGAGACAAAAGACATGGGTTATGCTTTGGGCTCTTCCACTGACTGTGTGACTTCATCTCTCTGGAACTCTGCCTCTTTATCTCTTAAATGGAGGTATTAACACAAGCTACCATAGGGTAGCTATAAAGATAAATCGAGATAATTCATGATTATTTAAACTGCTCTATAAGCAATGAAGTGCTATGCAAATGTCAGCAATTATTATTAGGCATGTTTTTCTTTTATTTAAGATTGCAACCTCACACACTGAAGAAAGACATAGGAGCTTTTATGTGTTTATCATGTAATATAAGAATAAGTAGTTGTATTTAATAACAACAATAATAATAATTCACATTTCTATAGTGTTTCTGTGTTCACAAACTGCTGCCCTCAAAACCACCTTAGGAGGAAGGTAATGCAAATATTCCTGTCCCCGTTTTAAATAGGGGTGAGGAAACTAAAGAAAAGTGACGTACTCAAGCCTTCAGAGCTATCAAGTGTCAGATTCTGTGTTATATATTATATTTGCTGTTATTTGTTTTGCCTTGTCCCACACTCCACCATAAGCTTAGTGAGGGCAGGGAGTTTTATGTAAACTCTGGATCTTTCCCAGCACCTCGGACAGTGCAACATTTACTGCAAGCCCCAGACAATTGTTTAATGACTGGTGAAAGGAGCCTTCTTTTGTCTTTGTAATTCCAAGGGGACTTTGGAATTGTTCCAGAATGGAACAAAATGCAGGAAAGGAATGGATCAGAGAGACAAGAAGAATCCAGGAAAGATGCCAACAATAGTTCTGTTCTTTCAGTATATCCACGTTAACAAATGTTTGTTGAACTGAACTACTTCAGAGGGGATCTGGAACTAATCCAACCTTTAGGACACTTGGGAATCGGGAATAGCAATCCAATTCCATCCAAATTCAATGAAGGTTTATTAAATAACTACTTGACACAGAGTGTTTTGCTCTGTGCTGAGAATACAACAATGAAGTAAGTCAAAATCCCTGCCTTCAAGGAGCTTACACTCTCATGGGAGGTGGAATAAGCACACAAGTAACTATAATAGCTACTCTCACAAAATTATTAAGTACACTGGACTGTGAGTATGTGTGTGTGTGTGTGATTTCAGTGACCTGAGAGATTTGAAGAAGAAAGGATAAGTTCTAGTTGGAAGAATATGGGCAAGTTTGAGGAAGAAGTGACACCTGGGCTGGATCTTGAAAGAAGATTCTAATGGGTAGAGACATGGAGTCTATTCCAGGTTTGGGGATCAGAGAGCATAAATTTAAGGAGAGAGTCATTCAGTTTGGTCAGAGAAGGCACAAAGCCAAGGATCTGGAAGTAATCTTGGACTAGGATCTTAGAGTCAGATTGTGGAGGGTCATAGCAAGCTGGATGAACTGATCCTTTATAAGCAGCTAGAAAAAGGTTTTACAGAAGATCAGCCACCAAGGCTGAAGAATAAGGAAAGTACTAATGCAGAATCTTCAGAAACCAAATGATTTTATGAGCAGTAGGTTCTCAGTGTTGACCGAGGCCCTACTTCCAGTCTCTCTCCATAACCAATCCAACCTTCACTCAGTTACCAAAGTGATCCTCCTAAAGTGCAGGTCTGACCATGACACCCAGCAGCTCCCTACCACTTCTAAAATCTTCCATTTGGCTGTTAAAGCTCTTAACAACCTGGTCCTTTACTACCTTTCCACTCTTCTTACATTTTACTCCCTTCTATGATCCAGAGACACTGGCTGTCTTGCTGTCATTCAAATGCAGCACCTCATTTCCCAAGCCCATGCCTTTTCTTTTCCATCTTTTTTTTTTTGGGGGGGGGGGAAGGGCAGTGAGGTTTAAGTGACTTGCCCAGGGTCACACAGCTAGTGTCAAGTGTCTGAGGCTGGATTTGAACTCAGGTCTTCCTGAATCCAAGGTCAGTGCTTTATCCACTGCGCCACCTAGCTGCCCCAAGCCCAAGCCTTTTCGTAGACTATCCCTGGCTTCCTTTAAGATTGAACTCAAATTTCACCTTCTGCAGAGGACTTTCCTGGTCTTCTCCCTCTTTCCCATAATTCCTTCCTTATGAGATTCCTACACATGTCATGTACATATCTCATAAGTACATAGTCTTTCCATGCTGTCTCCTCCATTGGAATGTCAGTTTCTCAAAGACAGACACTGTGTTTTGGCCTTTCTTTGAATCCCCATGGTACAACACAGCTCCTGGCACATAATGAATGCTTAGTAAATGCCTGTTAATGGGCAGCTGGTTGGCTCGCTATCTGCTGCGTGTTGTGTTGTTTCCTTCCCCCTGTACCAGAAAGATACACCCCATCCCCCTCTAGCTATGCTCACGTCTCCGGGACTCAAGGTGAAGATGTGATAGAGGAAAGAAGAATTCTGAGTCTTGCTGGAAAACTTCCTCAAAGAACTTCTGTCGATCTCGAAGTCGGAGCTGCTGCTGCTGCCGGTCCAGGGCTCCACGGGAATTGGGGTCCATGCTGGCTCCTGTGAGGATGAAAAGGAGGTTAAGCCCCTCCAAGTAAGGAGGTGGCATGTTGTAGTGAAAAGAGCACTGGACCGAGAGCCAAGTAACCTGGGGATCTTGGTTCTGGCCCTGCCATTAATTTCCTGTATGACCTTAGGTAAGTTGTCAGACAATGGCATTGGACTCAATGATCTCTAAGGATTCTTCGGGCTCTGACATTCTAATTTCTATGATTCTAAATCTTGGTGGCAGAAAGCCTGAACATTTGACTTAACCTTGTGCTTGGCTCACCATAGCACCTGGCCTCATCTCTGGCTCCAAGCTACATACATCCACACTGCCCCACCCCCCTCCTCACTTGACTTCCCTCTCTAGTCCATTTCCATCTCTCCCTTCAGACACACACAATCCCCACTGAAGCTGACTCGTGCTCCCACAAAAGGGATGCCCGTCCCAGGCACTGCTGGGGGGAAGCTGGCTCTGCAGAAGAAGCTGCTCCTTATCAGGGAAATCCTGCCAAATGCTAGAGGACAATGAAGTCTAAGGCTGGATCGGCCTGGATGAACAGGACCAGGGCAAAAAGGTTCACATTAGCAAGGCCAGGGTATGAGAAGGAAATGAAGAACTTGGACATGGATTGGAATCTCCCTACATGTTTCCTCAAAAAGAATAATTTAGTCTGAGCTTCTGAAATTGCAAACTTAGAACTCCCTGGATGTCAAAAGGCTGGCTGAAGTTCATAGAACTATCAATTTTGGCATTTGCTGAGCTTCAGTTTATTCATTCTATCTGTGGGATATCACTATATATAATGTCAAGGGCTCCATCAATGCGAAAAGTTATTATAAAATGTTAAAACTACAAAATAGACCTTAGAACACAGAATAATAGCACACAGAATGACTGAATCGATGATGTCAGGGCCAGAAGAGATTTAGCATAATGTATCAGAGATGAAAGGGAGTTTAGAGATCACCTGGCCCAAGCACTGCCCCTTTACGGAGCGGGAGACTGAAGTGCAGGGAACTTAGAGTCATTTACCTAATATCAAGAAGCTATTGGCAGAGTAGGCTATTTGAACAGGGGAATGAAAAGGAGCCAGGGGAATGAATGCTAAATCCAATTCTTCTGATGTCTCTTGGTACCCTCTTATAGCTAAGAGACTTTTGAATATGAAATTTCAGAGTCTAAGGTGCCTTCCATCTTTGAAGATGGTCACTAGAATAGTCTTCCCATTATTCATGGGGTTTCCACTAAGAACAGAGTTCTTCTGGCTCTCGGTCCTTGGACCTGGGATGGAGACACACCCTTTCCCAGCAGGGTGTCCTTCTACTTATCATTTGAAACAGCCAGGTCCCCAGCCCATTTGAATGAGATCAACAGGGCCCCGGGGGTCTCAGGAGTCTAGGTGGAGGCCAGTCAGGGAGGGTGGGATCCCGGAATATGGGGCTAGCAAGGGCGTAGAGGAAGTCAGAGTGGGGCGGGAGATTTGGCAGCAGAAATAGGTTGGGGACAGGGAGAACTGCTGTGACTAGGAGCCCTGGGAAAAGCTCTTAGAGAAGCCGCCCAGGTCACCGAGCTAAAAATACCCCTGAGCCCCGCAGGGGTGCTAGCCGAGGGTGGAAGAAGAGGGGGAGGGGGCTGAGCTGGGCACAGGAACCCCTTCCCTAAGAAATCCTTTCCCACCTTCCCCGTCACCCTACCCTGGGGACCCAAGGCCAGTGATACTGTAGCAATGACGATACAGCGCAGGGGAGAGAGAGGGAAGGAGGGAAGAAGAAGGAAGTAGAAGGAAGGGGGGGGGCGGTGGGGGGACGTTAGGTAGAAAGCCTTGTTTACTGGTCTTGGGGGAGGCGCGCATGACAGGAGAGAGAAGCAGATACTGAGGACGCTCCAGGGGACAGGGCAGGGGATGAGATCCGGAGATCCCGACCCAGAGATCGCGAGGGCTCTCTCCCTCCTCCCCCACCCATAGCGGTTCCCAAAAGGCTCCCGATAGAGCGAGAGCTAAAGAATTTCCCTAAAAAAGGAAAAGGCGCGGAGTGGTTGGGGGAGGGGGAACGAAGAGCCCAAGGAGGTAGCTTCCTGCTTGACCCTCAGCTGCCCGCCTGAGCCTCCCCAGTCCATTCCGCTCCGCACCCGGGGCGCACCTGTCTTTAACGGGGTTCCTTCCTACCTGCCTGGCAACCCCTGTCCCAGTTCCCAAGCTGCCTCGGCTTCCCGATGAGTCCGTGGAGACGCTCCGGGGGCCGCTGGCACCGAAGGAACACTGCGCGTGTGCGCTCGCCCGCCCGGTGTGAGCAGTTCCGACGGGGCGGCGGCCGCGTGGGCGTGAGAGCTAGCCGGCCCCGCCAGGCGGGGTGTGGCCCTGGCGGAGACAGGGACCCACGCTCCGCCCGTCCGGCGGCGTCGCCGAGGGCTCCCTGCGGACAGGCCCCGGGAGAGTGAACTAGGAAGAGAGGAGGGCGGCGGAAGTGGGGTTGGAAGGAGATGGAGTGTCCCTGTGGTCTGGGTGTCTGGGATCCCCACACGCACGATCGGACTCTGGCAGACTCAGCTTCCCGAAGGGACACAGCTCAACATAAGCATACCAGTTGAGAAGACAAAAAGACAGAAAGTAAAAAAAAAAAAAGACAAAGTTAGACGCACAGTAATTTTTTCTAGCCTTCAAACAAATTGGTATCCCAAACAGAATTGACACCTAATAATCTTCCTTCCATACTTTGAATACACAAGCATACTGATAGGTCTCCTTTGCTTTCATCAGATAAGAATACACCCAAGTTCTCTCTTACACACTCACATTTGGGATAACTTACATTTCTCTGTATTGTTTAAATAAATATACAAAGCACTTTCCTCATGGCAACTCAGTGAACCAAGGATACACAATGCACACACCCATAGCAACCCTGTCCACACGCAAACAACATTCAAATACAAATGATTTCCCATGCAGACCATCAGACACATTGGTGCACTCAACCCAGAATCTCCTTTGTACATAAACACACACGCATACACACGCACTTGTCTTCCTTGTACACACAGACACGCGCATTTACACATGGTCTTTTTGCACACTGACGTTTCCCTAGAAGGCACAGGGCACAGAAAGGTAGGGGCTGGACCTGAAAGGGGTCACACTATGTTCCCGGAGCGTTTGTGGGAACGTATAACACGCTGCAATGAGCCGTGTCCCCGCCTCCCCTGACCCATTACAGGTGTACCGTTGCACTAAAGCTGGGTCATAAACCCTTCTCCCTAAGACTCACCAGACTGCTTCCCACTCTTTGCTCTCGGATCGACGTTGCGGGCGCACTGGGTAGGGAGGAAGCCAGAGCCAGGGCGGAGCTCCTGGGGAAGGGAGAGAGGCGGTGTCTAAACGCGTCCGGAGCCGGCTCCCACAGCTGGCTCAGAGTGCTCAGCAACGCAGGGACCGAGAGAGGGCACTGTGGAAAGAACTAAGGAAGGAAGGCCTGGAGCTGACAGATGGGAAACATAGTATTAGGATATCACAGCTGGGACTTTAGCGATCATCTAATCATATAATTAAAGACCTCTGGGGCTGGAAAAGGCTTTAGAGGTCACCTAGTCCAATCTCCTCATTTATAGGGAAGGAAATTGAAGCTATGTTAAAGTCATTTTTCCAAAGGTGGCAGAGCAATTAAGTGGCAGAGCCTGGAGGAGAACCCAGTCCTCCTGAATTAACGGGCTTGCCTCCTTCTGCTAGGACAGAGGTCTTAACCTGGGAGTTCCCCGTCTAGATTTCAGGGAGTCTGTGAATTTGGATGGGGGAAAATTACATCTTTATTTTCACTCTTCTCTAACTGAAAAATTATGTTCCCTTCAATTATTTTAAAACATTATTCTGAGGATTGGGTTCACAGATTTCACCAGATTGCCAAAGGGGTCCATGACACAAAAAACCACTAAGAAACTCTGCACTAAAATAACAGCTCTGAGACCTTAGATATAATATAATCATAGAACTTCCTTTTGGAGCTAGATTAGAGCTGGAAGGAACCTTTCAAATCAACTAGTGCAACCCTCTCCTTTTACAAATGAGGAAACTGAAACTCAGAGCAGGGCAGGAACCTGCCCAGTCATACAGTGGGTTAGTGGCAGAGCCAGAGCCAAAGCTCTGGTTTTTAGACTTCCAGAGTAATGTACTCTACTTAGATAATACCTAGGGGAACATCTGAACCAACTGTTCTTATAATATCACCTTAGTAAATACTTGTTTATAAAATACTATCTGTATATATTTGTGTGCAGAATGCACATTATATATGTCTGTATTTATATGTACATACACACATATAGTCGGAGAGTATGCATTTATCAGGTGCCTACTGTGTCAGGCACTGTGCTAGGAGTTCAAGGAAAAGCAAAAGGATCATCCCTGCTCTCTGGAAGCTCACAGTCTACTGTGTGATGCTTGTATAGAAAGAGGGACCAGTGCTATGATTTCATTACTACAGGGAACTTCCAGGTGAGGAATTGTCTTCTAGCAAAACTCATCATCAATACTTTTTCTTAAACTTTATCTCCTAGAGAGTTCTCTATAGAGCACTGAGAGGTTAAGAGATTTGCCCAGGATCTCAAAGTCTACATATGTCAGGGACTGAACTTGAACTCAGACCTTTCCAACTCCAATGTCAGCTCTCTCCACTATATCACACTGCACATAGCCTTTCATTCTTTGTATATATGTAGTACATATATATATATATATATATATATATATATATATGTGTGTGTGTGTGTGTGTGTATATATATGGGGGGTCTTCAATCGAATAAATGGCCCCACCACACTTAAAGTAACTAATGTAACTAATATAAAGTAACTAATACATGCTCTACACCCTGATACCTTTATCAATCAACCAAAAGCATTAAAATGGGTGCAGAAAAATTCTTATTCAATTTGGAAAGAGTTAAATGAAATGCTACACATGAAGTGTATTGATATTGTTTGAAGAGACTCAGTCATACCCTGTAGGGTTTTGGATAAAATAACAATCTAGTTCAGAACCTGGCATTCAAGTGGCAGGCCATTCTAGTGGGGGAAAGTGGTTTCAGCTAAGCCTCTGAGAGGGAACTGCTTGAGAATGGGAATGGGAAGAAGAAGAGAGCCTCTATCTGTCCTCCATCTTGACCAGAGGATGACCTCGTAAATTTCAAAAGGTGAGAATATTTTGGACTTCCACAAGTGCCCTTGCAATATCCCTGGAACAGCTGTGGCTGATGTCAGTGTCTACATTGGAAGAGGATGACAAAGTATACACAATGAAGAAAGATAGCTTCAAGGAGCCCATCAGAATGCTGTCTCATATCCAAGGGCAACTTCGTGAAGATCCCACAAATGGAAGGAAAGTTCTGCCAGCAACCAGGAGCCACTGTGAGTTACCCTTTTGCTACGTATGTTCTCTAAGTTAGAGCCCACTTTCCCCTGGATTCCATCCATGTCTATATGTTCTTTTCAGGGAGCTTTAGGAGCAGGTGGTAGAGGGGAATATTTGTATCAACTGTTATTACTATACTACCTTAGTAAATATCTGTTTGTAAATGCTAATTAAATCCAGCTGGCTAATTAATATCAAATAATATACAATATGGGACACACAAGTGGGGGCTTGTGAGCTATAGTAGTACAAAATCCCTCAGAACTCTAGTTAACCTTAGAACCCTGGGGACAGCTAGGTGGCACAGTGGATAGAGCATGGGCCCTGGAGTCAGGAGGACCTGAGTTCAAATCTGAGCTCAGACACTTGACAAGTACTAGCTGTGTGACCCTGGGCAAGTCACTTAACCCCAATTGCCTCACCAAAAACAAACAAACCTTAGAACCCTGACTACTTAGCTAACTGCCCTGTGGAGATCTGATGTACTATATGAATAGGGATCGGATAGTAAGTCCAGAACATGCTCTTTACACAATACATGTATATGTATTCTCAAGGTCTCTCTGAAGAACTTTGGAATCGATTGTGAAATGCAGAAGACACCAGCATAGGACCACTCAGCCTAGCATGCTCACATCAAAGAAGGCACTGTACTCTAGGAGCAAAGCAGAATTTAGCAGTTCAGAAGAAACATGAGATGCAAAAATCTAGAGATATCTCCACCCCAATTGTCATATGGACTATTCTTTCTGAGCTTATATTGACCTAATCAGCCACAGTCGGACACACTGGATCTCTGTGTGTGTGGCAATTGGGGTTAAGTGACTTGCCCAGGGTCACACAGCTAGTAGGTGTTAAGTGTCTGGGGCCTGATTTGAACTCAGGTCCTCCTGAATCCAGGGCCAGTGCTCTATCCACTGCACCACCTAGCTGCCCCTGACACACTGGATCTTGACTCCAACATAGTGATGTCATTTTGGTCCACTTCAAGAACAAGGACAACCAAGCAACCAAGTAATACATGTGTGTATATATATGTACATGCTTTGCTCCTAGAGTACAGTGCCTTCTTTGATGTGAGCATGCTAGGCTGAGTGGTCCTATGCTGGTGTCTTCTGCATCTCACGACTGATTCCAAAGTTCTTCAGAGAGACCTTGAGAATACATATATATGTATTGTGTATATGCATGCATGTGTGTGTAAGACAAACAGGTAGGCAGAGTGGATAAAGGACCAGTCTTAGAGGCAAGAATACCTACATCTTCCCAGAGTTCAAGTCCTGCCTCTGATGTAGATCAGCTATATGACAATAGACAGATAAATTAACCTAAGACTTCGAGATGTGTTGCTGATGTACATTGGGGAAGAGAATTTCTATATGAAGAGTTCCACAAACCTATGAAATCACAAATCCAGACACACACAAAAATGACGATTGATGATGAGGCAACCTGACATAGTTGATAGAACATCAAACTAGGAGTTACTCTCACCTGTGGCTCCAAGAAGCTGTAGCATTCAAAGTGTAGCAGTTAAGCAGTATAGTGGATACAGCACTGGACCTGAAGTTGGGGGTACCTGAGTTCAAATATCACCTCAGACACTTACTAGCTGTGTGACCCTGGGCAAGCCACTTAACCTCAGTTGCTTTAAACATCATCCAAGGCCATCTGAAGTTATCCTGATGTATATCTTGCCACTGGCCCCAGATGACTCTGGAGGAGAGAGTGAGGCTGGTGACTTTGCACAGCCCTGCCTTACTTAAATCCAATTCACTGAAAGTCATGACATCAGCCTGATGTCAAGAACAAAAGACAAACAAGAACAACATCATGTGAAGTGACCACACCCCTATAAAACCATCTTGGTAGATGGACTAAACCAGGCTGAGGGTAACCAACAGGCCTTAAACCCATTGGTAAGTTAGGGGGATGCCTACCCCCAAGCATATGAAAATATTTCCCCTGATAGGGTGGACAAATGAGAAAAATTTGTTCCAAAGGTCATCAAGGTGGCTGAAACAGGCACTGTGGAGCTCTTAGAGCTTGGTCAGACATTGAAGATGCCAAGGTCATCAGCTGCATCCCAGGCCAATGCCAGTCATCCTCATTTTTGTCTTGCTACTAGATTTCATTGACTCTGGAAAAGAGACTGAAGCTGACTGTGCAACTCTGCCTCACTTAATTCCAATTCATGGGCAAGTCAACATCACCCTCTTAAGCTCTTCAAAAACAACTAAAACAATAATATTAGCTTTGTTATCATGAGCAAGTCACTTTAATCTCTATGTGCCTCAAGCAACTCCCTAGGATTTAGCACCTAAATTGTATATGTATACATATACATATACATATACATATACATATACATATACATATACATATACATATACATATACACATATACACATATACATACATATACATATACATACTCATATGTTGAGATCTGAATTGGTGGATAGAGCTCCTACCTCTTAAATAATTTTCCCTTCTAGAATATACAGTAATGATGAATATTAAAAAAATTACAGCAAGTATCTCTGATTAAGACCCCATTTCTCAAATATATAGATAATTGAGTCAAATTTATAAAAATAAGAACCATTCCCCTTTTGATAAGTGGTCAAAGGATATGAACAGGTAGTTTTCAAAGTAATCAAACCTATCTATAGCCATATAAAAATGCTCTAAATCACTATTGTTTAGAGAAATTAAAATTAAAATAACTCTGAGGTACCACCCCACACCTATCAGGTTGGCTGATATGACAGAAAAAGAAAATGACAAATGTTGTAGGGGATATGGGGAAATTGAGACATTAATGCATTGTTGGTGGAGTTAAGTGATTCAACTATTCTTTCTGCTTTTCTTTTCTTTTCTCTTTTTTTTTTTGCAGGGCAATGAGGGTTAAGTGACTTGCCCAAGGTCACACAGCTAATACATGTCAAGTGTCTGAGGTCAGATTTGAACTTAGGTCCTCCTGAATTCAGGGACAGTGCTTTATCCACTGTGCCACCTAGCTTCCCCTCAGCTATTCTTTTTTTTTAAGTGAGGCAATTGGGGTTAAGTGACTTGCCCAGGGTCACATAGCTAGTAAGTATTAAATGTCCGAGGCTGGATTTGAACTCAGGTACTCCTGATTCCAGGGCTGGTGCTCTATCTACTTCGCCACCTTGCTGCCCCTCAACTATTTTTTAAGAGCAATTTGGAGCTATGTCCAAATGGCTATAAAACCATGCAAAAAAAAAAACCTTTGACCCAGCAATACTACTACTAGATCTGTAGCCCAAAGAGATTTTTTTTAAAAAGTATTAGGGGGGTGGCTAGGTGGCGAAGTGGATAGAGCACCAACCCTGGAGTCAGGAGTACCTGAGTTCAAATCCGACCTCAGACATTTAACACTAGCTGTGTGACCCTGGGCAAGTCACTTAACCCCAATTGTCTCACTAAAAAAAAAAAGTATAAGGGCATATATATATTCTCTCTTTATATAGATAGCTATATATAGAAACATACATATATACATATACATGCACATAAATATAAATATATATCAGCTCTTTTAGTAATGGCAAAGAATTGGAAATTGAAGGTATGCCCATCAACTGGGTAATGGCTAACCAAGTTGTGCTATTTGAATTTGATGGAATACTATTGTACTATAAAAAATTATGAACAGGATGTTCTCAGAAAAAAACTAGGAAAACTTACATGAACTCAGTTACACAAAGTGAACTGAGCAGAACCAGGAAATTATTTTACAAAATAACAATATTATACAATGATCAGCTATGAATGACTTAGCTATTCTCAGCAATACAATGATCCAAGACAGTTCCTAAGGACTTATGATAAAAAATGCTATCCATCTCTAGAGAAAGATCAGATGCATATCAAAGCATACATATTTTACTTTCTTTCTTTCTTTTTTTTCAGTTTGTGTTTTCTTTCACAACATGACTAATATGGAAATGTACCTATGTCAAGTTGCTTGTCTTCTCAATAAGGGGGGGAGGAGATGGAGGAATGAAGATAACTTGGAACTCAAAGTTTTAAGAATGGAATGTTAAAATTTGTTTTTACATGTAATTGGGGGAAAATACAATGTTAAATTTTTAAATAAATAATTTCCCCTCTATAAAAAAGATTGTTCCCTTCTGATGTGCCTGGGATTATAATTATTTCCTTGTGATCCAGAGGATTGCAAGACTGTGGATCCATTTCCTCCCTCTAATAGATTGGCCTGTCTTGAAGAATCATTTTGAAATAAATCTTGACCATTGAGGTGGGAGAATAAGAAAAATAACTATTCATTGAGAAAAATAACTGAACTATCAGTTCCCTGAAAGGGGAAAAAAGCAAGTGAAAGCAATATAGTTGGTCAGCCAAGAGTAAATAGATGGAGAAATCTGGGGAAAGAAAAGGAAATAATTGTGGTAAGGATAGCAATTAACCAAATAAGCAACATTTATTAAGCACCTACTGTGTGCAAGAAACTGTGCTATGGATACAAACACAAAGAATGAAGTAATTCCTATATTCAGAGAGCTTACATTCTCATAGGATAAGTAGGGAGAAGCACTTAAGCATATACATTATACCTTGAAAGGACCTTAAAAAATGGGTAGTTTTGAAACTATCTGGACTTTTGAAACTATCTGGTCCTCATTTTACAGATGGGAAAAACTAAGGCCCAGACAGAGGAAGTCCATAGTTTTCCATACCCACTGAGATAGCACCACAAATAGGATTCAAACTCAAGCAGACCTATTGATTCTAAAACCAAGAATCTTTCTTCTACACCATAAACATGGAATTAAAAGACCTGGGTTCAAATCCTGAGTTTGGCACTTACAGCTGTGCAAACTTGGGAAGTCATTTCTCCTCTTTGGGTCTCAGGTTCTTCCTCTGCAAAATGAGGAGCTGAACAAAATTATTTCTAAAGGTCTTTCTAGTGTAATTCTTGACTCAAAGGGGCAGTTGTATGGGACTCTCCTCATTGGTGGAAACTGATAACAGTGCATGAGTTATATTAAGTTTTAATATATATGTATATATATACACATATATACATATGTATATACATGTAATATTAAGTTGATGAGATTGGGAGGAAGAAGATAACTAGGCACTTCTGACCTCTAGAGAGAAGATGCATAATTCCAACCTCTCTTCAGGTTCATGAAGAGAGAAAGACTCTAGACAAAAGCTCACTTGTAGAGAAGCAGACAAATCTCTGTTATGTCCCTATCCCCAGCTTGCTACACTAGACACTTTAGGGGATTTCTCCTTGAGTGAGATCTGAGACTCTTGATTGAACTAATTTATCTCACATCCAAAAGGAGAGCTTTTTCACTCTGTATTGTCTGGTATATATGCTCATATGTATACTCTCTCTGATTTCTGTTTTGCTATCAACTTGGATAAATGGGTTTCTTTGCAATTTGCTTTGTGAATTCACTGTGGAACTGGAATCTTGTGGAAAAGGGATTAAACTTTGGCTATGTAGCTTGGGGCACTCCTTCCCAATTAAGTAACAGAGATCAGGAGTTTAGCTGCAACCTAAAAATGATTTTCCCTATACTAATAATATTTAATGGAGCAGATAGATCTAACTCTAGCCTGGTAGTCCTTTTCTCTGAGGAGAGCAGAATGGCTAGTCTCTGTCCCCAACATCCTGCTTCATTTCCTGGAAGGAATCAAAGTCTCCCTTAAAGAAGGTGAGGGGAGGAGACCCTAGAGATGTCTATTCTTGCTTCCATTTGAGCCACATTTAGATGGACCCATGTGGACATACATAATCTACACGGGCCAAACAAAACATAGTCCCACCACACTTATACCAACATTCTATGTTTTATAGTCTAGCTTTGACATTCTGTAATTCTCTTATTCTATTAATCAAGTGGTGTATAGCAAGGGACACCATAGTGTCATGGAAAAAGCAGTGAATTTGGGGACAGCTAGGTGGCCCAGTGGATAGAGCACCAGCCCTGGATTCAGGAGGACCTGAGTTCAAATCCAACCTCAAATGCTTGACACTTACTAGCTGTGTGACCCTGGGCAAGTCACTTAACCCCAATTGCCACACACAGAGAACAGTGAACTTGGCACTTGTGCTACTTATTAGCTTTATGACCTCACCTTCCCAAACCTCAGTTTCCCCATCCATAAAATAGGGATGAGAATTTTTGCACCACATACTTCACAAGAATCATAAATGATCAATCAATTTAGAGCAAGAAGGAACTTTTCAGATCATAGAGTCTAATCCCTTCCTTTTACAGATGAAGAAGTTGAGGCCTAGATAGGTCAAGAGACTTGCCTAAGGCCACAGAAATAGTGATGAATGGAACCAAGACCTGAAACCAAGGCCTCTGACTTAGAATTCATTGCTCTTTTCTAAGCTTTCTTTGTAAAAGTCAAACCAGATAATGGATATGAAGGTACTTTAGGATCCCAGTGTAAATGTTCATCCTCTGATCTTACCAGCTAAGTGACCTTGGTCAAATCATTCCCACTCTGTGAGCTTTAGTTCCTTCATCTGTAAAATGGGGATAATAACCCTTGTACTGACTGACTCATATGGCTGTTGCGAGGAAGTACTTTATAAACCTTAAGTAACTATAGACACCGAGCTATTATTATGTTACTGTGGAAAATATAATAATCACAGAAGACATTTTTATATAACATGTGAGCTATTATTATTGGATCCCTAGGGGATAAAAGGGTTTTTGTGGGGTTTGGGTATTTGGGGAGTTGGTTGTGGGGGTTTTTTGGCCACAGCAACTCATGAAACTGTCCTATGAAGGCTTGAAATGGGTTTAATCTGAGTCACTGTAGAAGGAAGCACCCACACCATAGAAAGTCTAGATGTTTTGAAGTAGGAAAATAAACATTTTCCCATTAGGAGAAATGTTGGATTTCACTTCCCATGCTTCACCTTGTCAATCCCCAAAGATAGGGCCTCCCCCATGCCAAGTATAGCACCACCAAGAGCCACATTTCTGGCATCACAAAGCTCCATGAGGTCACAGCACCCTTATCTAAGTCACAACCCACCAGCCACAGCAAATCACTGACTTCCTCTGCGGAGAGAGGAGCAGGCCTATCTTGGCACCACACCTACCCCATCAGACACTACTTGCTCTCCACCAAGAATTAGCCCCTCGGTGAAACAGAGAATGAAAACCAGGCCTGTTCCCAAGGTTAAGTACCATGCAGGGCACAAAGGCGTCCCCAAGGGATCAGGGCTTAGTAGGGACCAGAGCAAGGCCATGGAGAATACTCAGAAAAGTAGTGGGCAAAATACTGAATTTAAAGTTAGGAGAACTCAGTTTGAAACTTGGCTGTGCAGCTTCCAAGCTTTGTAAATTTCTGAAAGTCATTTCAACTCTCTAAGGAGACCCACTCCCTAATCTGAAATATGAGATAATCATTCTAGATGGCCTCTTAATTTTCCTTTTAGCCCTAAATCCTATGACCCTAGAAAACACATTACATGGAGCTGCCATATATACCGACCATTGAACCAAAACTGGGCTCTCAACAATCACTCCATCTCACCAGAAGTCATCAAGGGCTATTGAATGTAAGAGCCCAAGCTATATAATACATAGAATTTCCTCTCCCTAAACATATCCCCAAAACTTCTCTTTCCCTAGGTCCAAAGTATGGAGCAGTGGAAAAGGAACTCCAGACCCGGCAGGGAGGCTGAGCTGAACCAGCTAAGGATGGTAAGAGACAGACATCCCCATCTTTTCTTTACACAAGCTCCTAAAACTTTGGACTGATCGCCCAGCAAAGAGGTCTTCAAGCCAACAGGCTTCAGTCCATCTCATTTTGTGGGACCTAGAACTTGGAAGGAACTTTAGAGTAATCTAGTTCAACCCCCCTCATTTTGTAGAGGAAAAAAATGAGTCTAAAAGAGGACAAATGCTTTATTTAAGGTCCCAGAGCTCTTTTCAGAGTCACAACTTGGACACAGATTCCCAATCCAGGGTTGTTTCCACTATGTGATGTTGCTGTCTTCTCACAGTTTTAAATCACAGGCTGAGCTGGCTTGAGGGGTCCTCAAGGTCTAAATGACCAAGGCCAGGATGGCAGAGTGTAGGGGAAGGTCCAAGAAAGCTCATGATTGTCTCTCCTGGGGCAGCCAGATGGCGCAGTGGATAGAGCACCAGCCCTGGAGTCAGGAGGACCTGAGTTCAAATCCAGCCTCAGACACTTAACACTTACTAGCTGTGTGACCCTGGGCAAGTCACTTAACCCCAATTGCCTCACTAAAAAAAAAAAAGAATGATTGTCTCTCCTAACCCTTTCTGTCCTCCTGTGTAGGTGATGAAGAACCTGTCCCTCCTGAAGCTGTTGAAGAAGTCAAATCCCCGTGTAATAGGTCTCCACAGTCTGGCGAAGTCCTGCTGGAAGCTGCTCTTTCAAGTGCCCCAGATACTGCGTGTTTCCTCTAGGTGATTAAGGCTCTCCCTGTGCCCAGAAACTTAGTCCATAGAGCATGTCTGTCTTGGTCCAAGGCCCTGCATTTTATAAAGGAGGAAATGAAGGCCCAAGGTTTAACATTAAATTCATGGTAGAGGCAGGATTCTAATCCAGGCTTCCTGAATCTCCATAAAATGCTCTTCTCCCCAACACTAGTCTCCTTTTCACCCTTCTCCCATCTCATTCTGCTGGTACAAGTCTTTGCTTCTGATGACAGGAGTATCCAGATGACATTATTCTCTCTTGTGTCCAGGCTGAGGTCAAGCATCCCCTCTCCTTTCCCAGAGGCAGATTTAATTAAGGTTGGGGGAGGGGTAAGGAAGAGGAATGAGTGGAAGAATGCAAATGTAGGGCTAACTGGATCTGATCTCCCCCAGGGCTTGGGTTTCTGTTGTATTGACCACCCTCTACCCTTTCCACTATCATTCTAGGACCAGTAGTGGTACTTCCTCCCAACTGATGAAGATGAACAGAGCTCCCATAGAGATTGGAGAACTGGTAGCAAAGAATGCAAAAGTAGAGAAGGCAAAGGCAAAGGTGGAAAAGGCCAAGAGAGAGGTCAAGAAGGCCCCAAGGACTAAGAGTCACTGCTCCTCCTACTCTAAGGCCAAAGCCGCCAAGGCTCCCCACTTCATCGTCTTGAAGAACTTTTCCAAATCCCCCAAAGCAACCTCCCAGAACTTTAGCAAACCTTGGACATGGTTCGAGGGCCTGCCCAAACGCATCCATATACCAGCCCCCAGAACGCTCTGTCGGCCTTCTTCACTTCGCTGGGTAAAGCGCTGCTGTACCCGATTCTGTTCTGCATGCTTGGAGCTACCAAGAGCTTACCCCTACAAAGCATGATTCAGGCTGCTGCCTGGGTCAAATGTCTTAGACACAGGCTCTCTGTGTGTTTATTGGTGGCAGTTTGGGGGGTGGGGATGGAAGGCAAAGGTTAAAATCATAGAGCTTGACAGTACCCTTCCCCTCCATCTTAGAGATCATCTCACCTTCACAGGTTGGGACATTAAGGCCCAGGGAAGAGGGGAAATGACTTGACCACAGCTAACAGTCAGCAGAGCTGGGACTGGAACCCAGGCTTCCTAACTACAAATACAGTGCTATATTAAACTGATAACAATAACCTAGGAGATGTTAGAATGGCATATTTGCAGAGGGACTGGGCCTTAAGAATCAGGAAAACCAGAGTTACAGCTGTACCTCTGATTTGGTGTTCAGTCATTTTTCTAGCTGTGTCCAACTCTCCATAACCCCATTTGAGGTTTTCTTGAAAGAGATACCAGAGTGGTTTGCCATTTCCTTCTCCAGCTCATTTTACAGATGAGGAAACTGAGGCAAACAGGGTGAAGTGACTTGCCCCAGGATCACACAGCTAGGAAGTGTCTGAGGCCAGATTTGAACTCATGTCTTCCTGACTCCAGGCCTGGCACTCTCTATCCACTGGGCCACCTCTAATAAAAAATTCTGATTTGAACCTGGGCAGTCTTAATCTCCTTGAGCCCCAGACAACTCTCCTAACATAAGAGCATGAGCTTCCAATATCAGTGACTAAAAAATATTGTAAATAAGGGTTCAGCTTTCTGTTTGGTACAGTGAAAGGGTCACTGGGCATGAAGCCAAAAGATCTTGAACCTTAGACTCAGGATTCAATTCCTAATTCTGGAACTTGCTGATGTGCTCTGGTCATGGGCAAATAAGTCGGTTAAATTCTTTGAGCCGTAGTTCTCATCTGTCAAATGGGGAAAATCTACATACATACATACATACCTATCTATATATTCCCCAGGTGACAGGGTTTATGAGGAAAGGGCTTCATGAGCTATAGAAATGTAAGTTATTTTTACAAAGTGCTCTCCTCAAACAATATTGAAGAGGAAGTACAAGCAGTAGTATTCCTATTTTACAAATAAGGAAAGAGACATAACAGAGAGGTTAAGTGATTTGCCTGGGGTCAACCAAATAGTATGTGTGGGACTTGAACTCAGGTCTTCTCATGCAAGGTCAGTGATATTACATCATACAAGGCAACTACAGTTTTCCTCCTTGCCTCAAGCAAGCCCCTAAATTTATGTGAAGATCCTGGGGTACAGAAGTGACTCCCCACAAAGGGCTCTCTGACTGAGAGCCTCTTCTCCCCTGACCATGAGCATTCTTCCAGCCCAGCACTCATCCCATCGCAGCCCACCGTTCCAGCAGTGTGCCCTCTACAATGGCCCACCCTAGAACTCTGGAAACCTGTACCTTCCCAGACAGGTGGCTTTAGACATCCCCTGTAAAACCTACCCTTAAGCAGCGCCCCCTAGCGACAGCGCGTCCACTTAACAGGGTCTTTGAGCAGGCAGGTGGTGCGTACTCAGAGTGATTGGGAAGGCGAGAGGTCAGCCCGCGCCTTCGGGAAGTTCGAGAGGAGTCACGACTGTGCAAATAAATGTCCCAAGCAACACAGCACGGGGTTAGAGCCATCTGGCCAAAATTCGTCTGTCCTTAGGAAAGGGGGAGGAAGTGGGCAGTCTTGGGCAGGGAAGCCAAGAATGGTGGGACTTACTGAAGAGTAGAATTAATCATGGGCTAATCCAGGTCTGGCCAGTGAGTACGGCATATCGGGATCGGGACGTCATAATTGTTTCTCTCTGGCTTCAGAACTCTCCCCCTTCCATTCCCCACCTCAAGGATGATCTCTGGGGGAGGAAAGAAAAGAGGGATCCAGTCCCTCCCAGAGTGCCTACCTGGAATGGGCACTGGTACCCTTATGTAGTAGGGGGTACATTCAGACAAGTGATCTTCCAATATTTCCTCAGATGCTTCATTGTAGATTTTTTTAATCATAAAAGTATTTTTTCCAGTTACATGTAAAGATAGTTTTCAACATTTGTTTCCATAAGATTTCTAGTTCCAAATTTTTTTTCTCCCTCCCTCCCCCCTCCCCCAGACAGCAAGCAATCTGATATAGGTTATTTATGTACAATCACATCCAACACATTTCTGCGTTAGTCATGTTGTGAAAGAAGAATCAGAACACAAGGGGAAAACCTCAATAAAGAAAAAACACACACACCAAAAAGTAGAAACAGTATGGTTCAATTTACATTCAGAATCCACAGTTCTTTTTTCTGGATGTGGAGAATATTTTCCATCATGAGTTCTTTGGAATTGTCTTGGATCTTTGCACCGCTGAGAAGAGCCAAGTCTATTACAGTTGATCATCATACAATGTTGCTTCATTGTAGATGACCACAACCCGGAGTTTCACCAAGCCTCTGGCAGCTCCTTCCACTTTGGAAAGGCTAGATTTAGATTTGGATATGATCCTTAGAGATCGCCCCTCATTTTACAGATGGGGAAAGTGAGACCCCAAAAGAGGAAGTGAACTGCTCAGGATCACTAAGCGGGCAAGTGTCCAGAGCCAGAATTAGAACTCAGTTTCTGTTTCAGAAACCAGAGTTCTTAAAAAATAAACAATTAAATGAATGAATGAATAAGTAAATGCATAAACAAATAAGTGAAAAGAGACCAGAGTTCTTGTCATTGACTCAAACTGATATTTTTTAAAATAACATATTGAAAAGGGTTAGAGATAAGATGCAGATCGGATGCAAAGGACCAGGAGACCTGGAGCCCAAATTTAGCTTGAGGAGACTTAGATTCTAAGTTTAATCAGTGATTCCGTCCTGACTCGGCCTCAGTTTCTTCCTCTATAAGAACATTGGGTCTATGACTATAGGATCATTAGGATCAGAGATTTTGATTTTGAACTGAAAGGAAATTCAGGAGCCACTGGTCCCACCTACTCATTTTACAGATGAATCCGGGAAGTTGGTGATTTGCCCACGATCACGCAGGTAGGAAGCATAAGAGGAAGGATTTGGATCCAAGTCCTCGGAATCCAGGCAGTGCTTTTTCCCTCGTAGGACTCCGGTCCGACCCAACAGTTCCTCCTTTGTTGCTTGTCTATTAGTCTCAAGCCTCTGGACGGGACCCAGCGGCAGCTGGTTTTGGCTAGTGAGCCTGGCCAGGTGCGGGACCTGGGGCGGTGAGGCAAGCCGCACACTGGGCAGCTGAGGGAGGGAGAAGGAGGGAGCCAGGCGGTGGGAGCTAACGGGTTGGCTAAGATGAAGCTAAGCGTGAGCGGTTTGGGCTCCGGGTTCCGCGGCTCCGTTTTCCACATTGGGACCGTGCAGACTGCGCTAAGAGAAGCCATGGCGCTGGGTCTTCTGCTTTCGGGGCTGCTGCTGCTGCTGTTGCTGCCCACCTTTGGTAAGTCACCCAAGAGATGCTGAAACACTCACTGCATCTCTCTGCGATGCGCCCTCTCTGCTCCTCCACGTTCGTCCTCCCGCCTCCAGCCCCCAAGGTGCGCTCTCTTCCCTCCCTGGGCAAACTCTCACTTCTGCGTTCTAATTTCTTCCCTTTGGGGCTGCGACTGTGGCGCCTTCCCTCCCAGTTAAGTAAGTCCCTGAGCGGCACTCTCCGTGCCCAGCGCAAACTGCTTTTTATCCTCTAGAGCGTGTGCGCTCTCAACCCGCCACTGCGCCCAGCTTTGTCTCCGCACCCTCCGCGTTTCCTCTTATTTAGGAACGCCTTTTGGTCTCTCTGCCCATTCCCACTCCAAGAGGCTTCCTTCTCTGTATCCGCGGAACCTCCCCCTCGGTCCTAGAGCCTCCCTTGGCTCCCTTCTTCCTAGTCCTGCCCAACTTGTTTGTCTCTCTCACTGCCTGGGGCAAAATGAGTTTAACTGTAAATTGAGGTAGGGTGAAGGGAAGACCCGGATGAAAGGCTCGGGGGTGGGGGGATGTGGGGTCCCGGAAGACTGAGGAGAGTGAACCGTGGTGGCTTAAGAACGGGCTTTTTCTGGGGTACAGGGCGAGCAACAGGAAAACTAGAGTTTGCATGAGGGAGAGCGACAAGTTGTTCAGTGATTGTCCGACAAGTGCCGTTGTGGGGATTGGGGGTAGAGTCGGGGGAGCAGGACTAGCGACCTATACTGCCACTGCATATGGAGCTGGGCTAGCTCATCCCATCCCATCCCCTCTCTTCTATTCCAGGGACTTCAGGCAAGGCTCGGGATGCCCAAGTAGAATGCCTTCAAGTGTACCGCGGATTTTCTGCCTGCGTACTGCAGCTGGGAAGCAGCATGGCTGAGGCACAGGGGCTGCCGGCAGTCTGTGGGTAAGGAGAGTTCATCCTTCCTCTCCCTCTGGAGGCCGCTTGCCCAGCGTTGGGGTCCCCACAGGTCCCTGGAAGAGTTGGATGAAGGGGACTGAAATCAGAAGAAAGGAGATAACACCCCTATTCACTCCTTTTCACCTGCTTCACTAGCATGTCCTGAGGGTACTCATGACCTCATTTCTTCCCACTAATGAGCAGCTGCTCAACCACCCAACCTCCGGGAATTAATTACCCACGGTATTTGAAAGGGGAGTTTATGTTCCTTCATAACCTCCCGAATCATCTGCTGAAATACCAAGATTCTTGACCTGCTTCCCACAGTGCCCGTGCAAGCTTGACTTTCTGATGGGCAAAAAGGTTATTTCTAATGAGAGTGGTGCAAAATCTGCCATTACCCGAATGGAAATCCTTTGCTGACCTGTCAGAAAGCTGATGGTTTTAAGTGTCTTTGAAGCTCATGGTCTTTTCAGCAAAGAGCACTGGACAAGGGCAGGATCTGATCCAAAGTCTGTTACCTTCTGTAGCACCTCAGCCTCTTAATAAATGTTGAATGAGGGTTCTAATCCTGCCGGGGCACTAATTCATTGTGTGACTTGTATTTATTTATTTTGGTGAGGCAATTGGGGTTAAGTGACTTGCCCACGGTCACACAGCTAGTAAGTGTTAAGTGTCTGAGGCCGGATTTGAACTCAGGTACTCCTGAATCCAGGGCTGGTGCTCTATCCACTGTGCCATCTAGCTGCCCCCCATTGTGTGACTTTTAAATCTCTGTCGGAAGTTCAGTTTACTCTGAAAAATGAAGTCGCTGAACTAGTTAATCCTTACGGTCCCTTTCTGCTCTATAATTCTATGATTTACCTGAAAGGACTGAGGTAGAGAGGGAGACAAGGTCACACAGCAACAAAGTTACAGAAAGGTCTTGGGATCTCCTGCCTCCTAAGCCCAATCAGTGTTCTTTTCTCCAGGAAAGCCACAAATAATGAAGACAAGGCCAAAATTCAGTAAGTTTTACTTTGGATACTTTACTATCTCTTTAAAATCTTATTTCCCGGGGCAGTGGATAGAGCACCTCCTGGATTCAGGAGTAACTGAGTTCAAGTCCAGCCTCAGACACTTAATACTTACTAGCTGTGTGACCCTAGGCAAGTCACTTAACCCCAATTGCTTCACTCACTATATATATATATATATATATATATATACACACATACATAATTTCCCCTCCTCCCCCAATAGGAAAATATGCCTTGGAACAAGTCACCAAGTCATCATGTTCTTAACCTTACAACATCCAAACCATTCATCTCTATTTTGGCCTCACTTTCCTCCCTTCACAGCCCTACAGTTAGCTAAAATTCAGCTACATACATTGTCTTTCTCCCATAATTCCCTTGCCCCCTCATCTTGTCATTCATCCCCATCAACCCTGATCTCCTCAGCTATCTGCTTTTTTTCCACCCCCACTTTTCTGTAGCTCATTAATAGTAGAAGCCATACATCTCCCTGTGTCCACTACAAATTCCTCTTTTAAAATTTTCAGGCCCTCATTGCTGTACAGCATCCTTTTATTCTTCTTTGATTAACTATCCAATTCCCTCTCAGTGACTATTCCAAAGCTCCTCTCTTCAAGACCTCCCTTTAAGCAGATGTTCTTATATCCTATTTTAATGATTGGGAAATCACCTCACATTGCCCCTACTCCACATACACCTCAGAATCCCTCTAGATTTTTCCCTGCTGCCTGTTCCTTTGCTCTAGACTCCTTGCCAACATAAAGCTCTCTACTTGTGCCCTTGCTTTCATCATCTTCCATCATTTCTTCTCTTGCTCTCACCAACAGCATCTCTCTTAACTGGCTCCCTCCCAGTACAAACAGGTTTTCATCTACCCCATCTGCTCTCAAGCTAGAAGTCCTTCATCTCTTCTCTCTTTCACTGCCAATCTCCTCAAAAGAATAATCTACATTTGCTTCTTCAATTTCTACACTACCTATTCACTTTTCAGCCATTTGCAATCTGTTTTTCAATCTCACACTGGAATGAAACTGCTCCCTCCAAGGTGACCAACAATTTCTTAACTACTAAATCTGATGGCTTCTTGGTAAGCATGCTCCTTGTCCTTTCTGCAGATATTGCCAATATTAATCACCCCCTCCTAATCGATAAGCTTCTATCACACTGCTCTCACTTGATCCTTTTACCTGCCAGATTTGTTTCTCAGTCCCCTTTGCCAGATCATTGTCTCCTACCCCTTTAGCAGGGGAACTCCTCAGGGGTCTGTCCTATACCCTTATCTCTCTCTATGCTTAATCTTTTCCTTGGTGTTGTCATCTGCTCACACTGGTTCAGTTAATTAACCCTTATATGCACCTCTAGTCCCTTTCCTGAGTTCATTTCATAACACCAACTGGCAATCATCTATTTCTTCCTAGATATCCTGTAGGCACCTAGGTGGCGCAGTGGATAAAGCACCGGCCCTGGATTCAGGAGGACCTGAGTTCAAATCCGACCTCAGACAGTTGATACTTACTAGCTGTGTAACTCTGGGCAAGTCACTTAACCCTCATTGCCCCGCGGGAAAAAAAAATGCCTTTGAATCTTCATCTACCCTCAGCATCCCCCCAAAATCTGTTAGATTCTACTTTCACAATATCTCTTGAAATAATAAGAGCTAGCATCTATATAGTACTTGCTACTGGCCAGGCACTTTGCAAATATCACCTCATTTGATCATCACAACCCTGAGGGATAGGTGCTATTATCCTTATTTTACAGTTGAAGAAACTGAGGCAAACAGAGGTTAAGTGACTTGCTCATGGTCACACAGCTAGTGTTTGATGCTAGATTTGAACTCGTGTACATCTTCCTGAAGCCTTGCCTAGCAATCTATCCACTACCTACCTAGCCTCTTCTCTCAACTCATGGACTAATACCATAGTTAAGATCTTTTATCATCTCTCTCCTAGCCTATTTAATAGGCTCCAACTTGGCTTCTGTTTTTGGTTTTTCCCCCTTCCTAGTCTTTTCTGTACTGCTAAAATAATTCTTCCTAAAACATAGGTCTAACCGTATCATTCCACTCCCCAGCTCAAAAAATCTTTAGTGGCTTCCCATTTGTTCTAACCTGATTATTTAAAGTCCTCCTCAATTTGGCTCCTATCCAGGTTTCCATTTTTTTTTTCTTGCTACTCTGCCTTCTACACTCCATATTCTAGCCAACCTGGATTTCTAGCTGTTCTCTGCACTCAGCATTGGCTCTCCTATGCTAGGGACTCAAACCGGTACATCCTCTATGCTAGGAATACATGCCTCCATCATCTCTGCCACAAAGAAACCTTCTCTTCCAACAAGACTAAGCTCAGGTTCCATCTCTTAAGAGAAGCCTTCCCTCACTGATAAATTGGAAATTGACCCGTGAACAAACATGATTACGAAGAGCCCAAGTTGATGCCCTGTCTGTTGGAAGGAATTGGGGATGTTTAGCCTGGGGAAGAAACTCAGAGCATGATTTAAAGTATTTGGAAGGCTTTAAATATCTGAAAGGCTATCATGTTTAAGAGGGATCAGACTTGTTCTTTTTGGCCCCAAGGGCAGAACTAAGCTGCAAAGGGTAGAATTTGCCAAGGGGCAAATTTAGGGCTGGATGTAAGGGGAAAACTTAACAGTTCGAGCCCTCTAAAAGTGGGATGGGCTGCCTCAGGAGGTGTTGGGGGGGGGGTCCCCCTCATGGAGAGCCCTTAATCAAAGATTTACTGACAAGGTCGTCAAAGAGGTTCTTTTTAAGGTATGAGTTAAACCAGTCAGCCTCTGAGTTCCCTTCCAAATCTGAAATTCGAGGGTGATTCCCTGTTCTGTAATTGTTGTCTCCCTCCTCAATTTTCTTTATTTTTGGGGGTTTTTTTTGTTTTTTTTTTTGCAGGGCAATGGGGGTTAAGTGACTTGCCCAGGGTCACACAGCTAGTAAGCGTCAAGTGTCTGAGGCCGGATTTGAACTCAGATACTCCTGAATCCTGGGCCGGTGCTTTATCCACTGCGCCACCTAGCCGCCCCCCTCAATTTTCTTTGTATCACATTTATTTGTGTACCTGGCAGATCCCACTCCCAGCACTATCCCTGCAGGACAGATTTTGTTTTTCTCTTTGTGGTCAGCACCTAGCACCTAGTGTTGATAAATAGAAGATGCTTATCATAAGGCTTACTAATTAAAGTATACAAAGCCCTGACCTCTTTGGTCCTTTTGACTGTAGGTATTGGGAAGAGTTTCATGCCTGCGCCCTGACTACCCTCCAGGACTGTGAAGAGGAAGCAACCCTGATCTGGGAGACATTAAAAAAGGAATCTAGGAACCTCCACTTTCCTGGGAACTTGTTTGAGCTGTGCAGCCCCAAGGGTTCTGGGGGGCCAGGCCCTTTATTCCTCCTCCCCTGGCACCTGCTAAGCACTACTCTGCTCCTTGTTTGGTTCTAAGCAGGCCTGGGCCAGTGCATGGAACCTGTCTCCCTGAGCCAAACCTTCTCCTGTCCAAAGGATGGGAGATTCTTTACTGCCTTTTGCCAGGTCACTTGATCCAATGACTGATCCTAACAGAAGAGAGTCCTAACACCTACTGGTTTACTGCCTAGCTACCAGTACCCCACTCTCCCAGAATACATGCTGAGAAAAGAACCACAATGTATCCTTGGCAATTAAAAACCTTCCTGTGCTTCAGGAGTCTTGCATTTTATGGATTTTGCTATGTATCAGTAAGCCGTCCTTAGGAAGTCAATTTGGAATGAAGGGAAGCAGACCAGAGTTAATGTTTTTAGAAACTCTGAATTCTCGGTATTCAGTGTGATACTCTTGCTATATGAGTTCCAAATAATAGCTTACTTTTTTTTTTTTTAAGTGAGGCAATTGGGGTTTAAGTGACTTGCCCAGGGTCACACAGCTAGTAAGTGTTAAGTGTCTGAGGCCGGATTTGAACTCAGGTACTCCTGAATCCAGGGCCAGTACTCTATTCACTGCGCCATCTAGCTGCCCCCAATAGCTTACTTTTAAATTGTACTTTCCTTATAACAGTCCTTTGAGCTAAATTAGTGTAGTAAGCATTATTCCCATCTTACAGATGAGGAAAGAGGCCCAAAGAGGGCTATGGATTTGCCCAGTTCACACAGTGTAATAAGCAGAACCTGGGGCCTCAAACTAGAATTCTTTCCATCATACTACTTCTCCAATCTACAATAACTATGAATAGAGACAGCATTGCCATGACATGTAAATAGTGCTTTAAGGCTTGCAAAACAAGACTTTAAGGACATGATTGCATTTAAGCCTCACAGCAGACCTGTGAAGAAGGAATTAGAGGTGTCCTCTCTTTAAGTTCATTATTTATGACTCTACTATACCAGGAATCATATCTCAAATCAACTGAAGCAAAGGAAAGAACCGGGTGCCCTTTGGCAGCTCTCTTCTCATAACACCCTAAGGGGTCACCAGGTCCCATTATAAGATGCAGCAACTTAACTAGGAAAAGAAAATTTGGGTTACTGTCTGTTGGGACCATTGTGGAAAGAATTCAGGCATTGTTAGAGAGTTGGGTTCCTTCCAAGACACTGAAAACCTATGTCAGGTTCTATGCTTCTTCACCTTAAAGATTGAAACCTTAATAAAGTCACTTTCTTCCATCTCCTTGTAGGGCAGGATATCACCTTTTACATTTCCCTCATAGTCCAATCTTTACCCTTCCCCAATATCTCTCCATTTAATCATTGGCCTGCTTAAATTTGAACCTAGTTGGCCTTTAAACTTCCCTCTAGGTTAAAATCCAGAGCAGCATGGGAAATCCAGTGACTTCTTAAAGTCAGATCCACTTTGGATGTGGAAAAATCTGGCATTTTACAGGTCTCTTGGGCAGGTTTCTGGCTCACACCTCCTCTCTACAAAGCAAGAATCACTATAACTCATTAGCACCAAAAGTAGGTGTCAGGCAAATGTTTAACAGAACAGAGACCACTGTCCCCTAGGCTAGGAAATGATAAGGAGCCTGTGGTGGTATCTCTCAACTCAGTTTCAAAGGCAATTCCCTTAGGGTCTGGGAGGGGGAGGGTGGGAAGGGGGAATAGACTGGACTTCTATAGTAAGAGCAGAGGAAAGGGGTATCTGAATGTTGAAATGTGAGAACAGGCCAGGAACTTCAAGACATTAGTCTGACCTTCTAATTTGACAGATGAAGGAACCGAAGCTCCAAAAAGGGAAGTTACTGGCTCAAAATCACCCAGTTAGTTGCTGACTGAACAGTTTCCTGATGCCTGGTTCAGCACTCTTTTCACCAAAGAACAACACTGGTTCTTTACAAATTTATTAACTCTTAATAGGACTTTAAGGCTTTACAAAATGCAGTCATCACAACAGCTCAGTAAGTCAGGTTGGACCAGTATTATTATCCCTATTTTACAAATAAGGAAACTAAGGCTTACAAGAGGGGAAAAGAAAGGCCCTTGGTTGTGTAGCTAGTGAGTGTCCAAACCAGGACTAGAACCCTTCTCCTGACCCCAGTTCTTGTGCTCTCTCCCATCCTGCTCTGCTAGTCCAATGGAAAGGCTGCCTCTACAACCAGGAAGGGAAACGAGGCCAATACCTTACTTAGTGAGACACTCTTCCCAATAATTTATCACAGTAACACAAAATCAACATGGGCAGAACTGGAAAATACTGTATTTATGTCAAAAGGAAGTCGAGAAGCTGTCAGCCACTCCAACAGGACATTACTCCCCAAAAGAGCATCCCAATGGTAAAGCACTACCTCCTCTTCCTCTTCCTTACATCACCTCCAACTGGTAAGAGAAAAACCCTAGATGGGTGGAACACTGGGCTTGTCCCATCACTGAATAACTCTGTATTCCCATCTGTACTATAGTTCCAAGGGAAGGAGGGAGTAACTGCCAGCCCATACTCCCTAGGGTCCCAAGAGCCATCCCTCACGGGAACCAGGGGTCAGGAATAGAACAGACAAGGGGGAGCCAAAGGAAGGTCACTGGCCAGTATGTATGTTTCGGGGAAGCAGGATTTGGGTTTCACCAGCATTGAGTGCCTCCATCAGCCTGGATTACCCCATTTATGATCTCCCCATCCACAGAAACAAGTGTCACCCCTAACTGAACGTCTTTGGTCCAGCAAAACTGGAGAAGTTCTATCTATCCCAAGTAGGCAGGGTGGATAGCTATGCAGGTGATTTACTCCAATCAGAGTTTCTTGATTTTTTTTCTTTAAAAAACAAAAGGATGATGGCAAGAATGGTGGAAAGAGTGAGACATCTCCAATTTTTGCTTTCTCTTTTCACTCTGCCTTTGCCCATAGGAAACGTTCTCTTCCTGATGCATTTCTTCCCAGCAGACACCATTGCCTCAGCTTATGCCGGTCGACTGCCCCCTGGCTGACTGGTGGAGTCTGTTTCTCTCACACCAATGTCAACTTCACATTGGCCAAGTCCCTCTCAGTGCCAGCAAAAAGACCTGAAGGATATGCATGGCCCCAGAAGTCAATCTCCTAGACATTGGATTTGGGAGTAGAATTAAGGGGGATCTCCTTGAGCTCCGTCCTCATACAGAGGTACTCCCCAATCACAGCCATCAGGGCGATACACACAGCATGCACCAGCCACCACGTCAGTGACGAGGGGAAATGGGAACTGTAGATCCAGCATCCCAGTAGATGGAAGAAATGGACTGTGACAGTGAAGTCCAAACACTGTTTCCCTCGACGGATGAAGTATAACAAACCAAGAGCACTGTCATGAGAGACAAAATGGGATGATATCACTGGGTCGGTCCTACTTTGAGAGAAGCATCCAGCAATCTGAAGGGAACTTATCTGACAGGTCACTGATTAGACTGAAGGATAAAAGTCATAAGGACAGGAAATGGGCAAATAACAAACAAGTTGAGTTTTGTGACTGTAAAAATCAAAGATGCCACCCAGAGAAAAAAGATTAGGCCATATATTCATAGACAATTGAAGAGGCTGTGAGGTATCTTTAAAGAACACAGAGCAGGAAATAACTTTAGACACCAAGTAGCCTAACTTCATCATTTTAGGTATGAAGTCCCTGAAGACCAGAGAGAAGTGACTTGCCCAGGGTCATTGGAGGTGGTCATAACAGAGGGGAGATCTAGAATCTTCATCTCTTGGGTCTCAACTCAGTGGTCTTATCTCTAGACCACATTACATCTGGCAGAAAGATAAAGATGTCAATCTATGTCAGAATTACTTTTCTACGGAAACTAGAAATGGGATAAGTACCTAAATAAGCTTACTTTCTTTCACTACTCCCTAAAAAGGGGTGGTTGTTGTCATGTCCAACACTTCTGTGACCCCATTTGGGGTTTTCTTGGCAAAGATACCAGAGTAGTTTGCCATTTCCTTCTTCATACAAATGAGGAAACTGAGACAAACAAGGTTAAGTGACTTTCCCACATTCACATGGCTGATAAGTGTCTGAAGCCAGATTTGAACTCAGACCTTCCTGACTACAGGCCCAGCACACTCTATCCACTGAGACACTTAGCTGCCCCAGAAAGGGACACTCATATCAAGTCATAATCTATGGGGATAGCCCTAATACTTGGCCAAAAGAAGCTTTGTCTTAGGAACTCCAGATGACTTGTGAGGCTGGGGATACTCACCAGGTAAGAGCATTGAGAATGAAGGCCATCATAGAGAGACGGCCAGGAGGAGTAGAGAAGCCCAGGATCTGAGGAAAAACAGAGAAGGAAGAACTCACAAATGTAGTGACATTGGATGTGAAGATAATTTTTCAACAATGGGCCAGATTAGGAACCCCAGCAGGATGATAATGATATCACATGCTAATAACAGCTCAGATTTACATAGTATTTTAAAATTATTTATACATACACAAAAAAACCCCTTCAAATGATAATCAAATGAACTGTACTATACCCATTTTTTTCAAGTGAGGAAACGGAGGCTCAAAGAGAATAAGTCACAGCTAACAAGGAAAAGGATTAGAACCTATCACCAAATAAAGGCTAAGTAGATATTCCTAGGATTCATTCAGGTATAAGTGAGAAGTTAAATCCTGAGGTTACTGAGGTTCAACCAATAACCTGATGATAGATCCTGGTCAAGGCTATGCACCCAGAAAAGGTCTCCCTATCAAGTAGCCTTGATTAGGTCCCTGGAGTCTCAGCAGGGTCTCCTCTCGAGTAGAGGATTCTAATTATCCCTCCAGTCTCATCTCCCTATTCTACCTCCCCAGACACTCGGCTCTCCAGCACAATGAACTGCTCACAATCTTCCCCTATAGTCTACATCTTCCCATCTCTGACAATGTGTCCCTAACTCTACCTAAATCTTTACAAGCTTAGGTCAAATGCCACTTTTTCCTGATCTTTCCCTTCTTTGAACATGGCACACTCTGCACTTCTCTTACATGTTTATCATACTCTTAATATTATACTTAGCTTATCCCACCCTGACATCCCCAATGGGAAGCTCTTTTAAGTCAGAGAGATTGGGTCTCATTGATCTTTGTTTCCTGCCTAGTCACCTTCCATAGAGAACCCAAAACTTGGGGCAGCTAGGTCGTGAAAGTGGATAAAGCACCAGCCCTGAATTCAGGAGAACCTGAGTTCAAATCCTGTCTTAGACACTTGAAGCTTACTAGCTGTGTGACTCTGGGCAAGTCACTTAACCCTCACCGCCCCACAAAAAGGGGGGGGGGTAAAGTCCAAGTCAAATACCATCTCCAAGATGTTTACTCTGCTCCCCGCCAAGTAAGTAACATTCTTTCCCTCTAAATCTCAAGTACTACTTTGTTTCACTCTGTCTAATTATCATGTAACATGTTACAAAATGATTTGTATATGTGTCAATTCACCATACTACAATATAAATTCCATGAGAACTGGGAACTTGTCTTATCTCAACTTTGTAGCTTTGTATAAGCAGAAATCTCTGTGCACAGTCAGTATTAATGGTTAACAAATTAGTGCCAGCTGGCTGACACCGTTGACCAGCGACCAAGTGTCGCCCTGTGTGACACAGAGCTGAGTGAATGAAAGGGCTGAATGAGTGACTGTCTGCCCACCAGGGTCACTGAGTGGGCTACTGGTTGGGACTGGCTGGCTGACCAGGTGGCTAGACTCACTGACTGGCTGGGTGAGTGGGTGACTGTGTAACTGGCTGAAAGTATGAGCCACTGAGTAGCTGAATGAATGAATGAAAGTGATTGTTAGTGAAGGAGTTACTGACTGAGCATGTCCCAGACCCTCCACAACCTCAAGGCTGAACATCTGGTTCCCGAGGGCCCTTACCTCCGGGCTGAATATCTGGTCCAGAGAGGGGCTGCTCTGCACCAGGCTGTCCACCAGGGCCAACCACAGACCCAAGGAGCCATAGTAGACATTCTGCATGAGGACGATCTGGGAGACGATCAGGATGGGGTCCCACACATAGCTGCGGAACTGGCCGGCCATGGCCAGGGCTCCAGGGCTCCAGCCTCCAGTTTCAGGACCACTGCTGCCTCCTTCCCCCGGTGGTCTCCTCGTGTGCCCAAGCCATGGGAAGGGGAAGTGTGGAGGTCGGGGGACGAGCCTGCGGGGTCGGGGTCCAAGGCACAGTCAGCAGTCAGGGAGAACTTCGATAACCATGGCAACCCAGATGCCAGACCCATCCTCCTCCCAACCCCTGGCCAGCCCAGGGAGGGGGGGAACCCACTGCTGGGGGGCGGGGGGGGGAGGGGAAGCGAATATAATTATGAGGGAACTAAGGTGAACGAGGCCTCAATAAGCAGTCGGCAGGGCCAGGGTACTCAGCAGTATCTATTGCAACCACCCCCCCCCCCTCCCAGGTTCCTTCTTCCAACAGCCTGAATACTGGAGAGAAGTGGATGGTGCGGACTGGCCTGTTTCCATGGTAACCAGACCCTCCCTCCACCGGAGAGGGGTGGGGGGGAAAAGGAGGAGAACGGACGAGTCCATTTCTGGCGGAGGGCAGGGGGAAAGGGGCCCTGAGAGGTCAGGCTGTCCCACTCTGGAAGGTCAAGCAGGCTCTCAAACCTCCGCACGAGTCTAAGGTTCACTCACCCGGCCACGGACTGAGGTGCTGGTAGCTCGGCCCGGTCTTACCAAGTAGCCTTTCGAGCGGCGCGGACAGCTGGAACCATGGTGGTGGTGGCTCCTAGAGCGCCTTAACTCCTCCGGGTCACAGCCCCAGTAGTGGAAGGGACCTAACGCTTCCGGGGACACAGTAGGGGGCGGGGAAGAGGAGAGGAGAGAAATGCGGCTTTGCACAAGCGCACTGAGAATGACCTGCGAAAGAAGGGGCGGGGCGGAGGAGGGGAGGAAGAACTTCTAAGGAAGAAGAATAAGCGCACATGCGTATTAAAGAAATTGAAGAGAAACGGAAGTAGGGCGTTAGCTCAGTGGAACGTGTGTGCCCTCTGGCGGGAGCCTGTGTTTGGATGTCTTGGGGACCTGAGACTCTGTAGGAGGGAAGGAGGGAGGAGTTCCAAGTAAATGAAGGAGTCAAACTGGGAAATTCCTCAGCTAAAATGGCCCTGGCATGGATCTGCCTTTCTTTTTAGCCTGTCAGTAGTCACTGAGATCACACTATTGCTGTATACCCAGTAAAATTAGAATTTTAAAACTTTAAGTGCCTACTGTATACAAGGAGCCGTAGTGGGTTCTGTTTATCAGACAGAGGTCAATAACACTCAGACCATGCCCTCAGGAAGTTCACAGTAGATGGTAATTGATCTGGGAAGCAAAAAAGGGGTTAATAGAAAAACCTAAGACCCAAGCTCTAATTTAGATATGAGCTGTAAGAGGGATTCAGATCCCAGTTAATAGATAACTTACAAGTCAGAATGCTAGGTTCTCTTACCCATATAAATCAGTAGCCATAACAGGAACATAGGGAGCTAGACCATGAAGACCTTAGACTATGACAATAATACATTGATAGGCTATAGAAACTCAAACTAGGAAGAAAAGAAAAATGAAGATATTTTGAATCTAGCCATGGGAAACAGAAAGAGACATGCACAGAAAAGGCCAAATTTGTCCCCAGATTCACCTTATGACATGTAAACCCCCAAAACACCATGGGGGGGGTTGGTTTAAGACCCCAGGAACTCCAAATTAGGATAGGCCCTCCCCTGTACCTCCCTAAGGTGGAGATTATTATAATAAGACTGATAATCAATTTATCCAAACTATAACTGTCTTTCCTTTCCTTATTCCACCATTCTGGTTCTCTCCCTGTGGTCACCCACAGAATTGCAATAAGACTTGGGAAACTGAGTCACTGAATCTTGTAATTCTTTTGAGATGACTCACGATCAATTTGACCCTAATTCCAGGTCAGTAATAACTTGCTTTTATTTGAGACTTACAAGGGACTTTCCTCAAAATACAATATGTTAAAGTTGCATTAAACACCAAATTTTTGCAGAAAAAAAAAAGCAACTGGCTGTAGAGAATATCAATAGTGAACAAAGTGAGCTCCCAGACCCAGAAAGCAAATAGATCTGTAGCTATAGAGCGAGGGAAAGTGCTTTCCCAAGCCCCCAGCCCCTTTAGGGTACTCTGTAAGCCACCTTGTCTCAGAAAGCACTCTACCAGAACCCATTGCCTTACAAGAAGTGGCAGGTCTGCCCTGGGCCATTAAAACATTTGACAAAACATCAAGGCACACTGGATGGTTATACCATGCCTTTCACTGCTAGGACAGCACCAAGGACTGGATCTCAAACATAGGATTAAAACAAGAGCCTAGCACATACTTTATGTGTAGTTTCTCATAGTTATTCATCATCCCCTATTATCTTGAGAGAAAGCAAAGGAGCTGCCACCAAATGTGAACTCAATGTCCCTAGGGACCAAATAGTTCCTGGCCCAAGGAGATCTGATCTGGCCTCTGTGTTTGGGGAGGGATCCAATTTATCAATTTATCACTATCTATCGTAGCATACTAGAGCCATAGACTGTGCTATGGAGAGAGGGGGGACATTTATTAATGTATTAGACACTCACTATGTGCCAGGCATTGTGCTAAGCTCTTTACAAATATTATCCCATTTGAGATTTGTATGTGTGTGTATGTATATATGTATGTATGTGTATACACACATACACATGGATATATTTGTGTGAGAAAGAGAATTCTCACAACAACTCTGTAAGGTAGGTGCTCTTATTATTCCCATTTTACAGTTGAGGAAACTGAGACAAATAGAGGTTCAATGACTTGTTCAGGGTGACATAATTAGAATAATTAGAAGCCAGATTTGAAGTCAGGTGTTCCCAACTCCAGACCCAGCCACTTCAACATCCGCCTTCAAATGGTTAATAAATTTCCACCTCTACCTCTAAACTATACCTTATCTCTGAGACTAAATTGGTGAAAATTTCTATCTCCCTGCTACCAGCCCTCACCTCATCTTCATCCACCTAAATCCTACTCTTCCACAGTCCCTTATCCTCATTCAAACCTTCCCTTCAATTTTGCCCTCTGGAAACCACACCTCATTCTTAACAAGTTCCCTCTCATCTTAGACACTCTCATCTACTCAGATCTCACATCTCACATTCTTTCCATCTTTTTTCACTCAAAGAAATCTGGCTCAGGTTCCCTTCTGAGCACAATGCTGTCCCTCTTTAGTAACTGTCTGCTCATTCCCTCATGCTCCCAACACAATAGTCTGGGACAAACAAATAGGCATTTCTCCCTTATTACTGCCACTTCTCCAGGTCCTTCCTTTGCCACCATCACATAGCCATAGCCTGCCCTTCTTTGAGGTTCACTCCATTGGTTTCTGTGACCCAATCCCAATTCTCACTGTTGTCACTACTGAAATCCAAGTCATTCTTCCTATTTTCTCAAGATGGCACAATGGATAGAGAGATAGGCATAGAGTCAGGAAGATGAGTTTAAATTTGAACTCAAACACTAGCTGTGTGACTCTGGGCAAATCACTTAGCCTCTCCTAACCTCAATTTCTTTATCTTTAAAATAAGGATACTGACACCTACCTCCCTAAGGATAAAATAAGATAATATTTATAAAGTGCTTTGAAAACCTTAAAGTTACATATAGTATGTGAATTATACATAACATATACATGTATATATACACTATTATTATTATCCATAATTAGTTCACAGTTTTCCTCTCAATCCCAACCTATGCTCCTATATTTAGGGAGCTAGGTGGTGCAGTGAATAGAGCACTGGCCCTGCAGTCAAGAGAACCTGAGTTCAATTCTCAGGATTGGTCACTTAACCCCAGTTGCCTTAAACATCTGAGGCCATCTCCAATCTATATCTCTTGCTGTTGAACCCAGATGGCTCTGGAGGAGAGACTGAGGTTGGTGAACTTGCATAGCCCTCCCTCACTTAAATCCAATTCAGTGCAAGTCATGATATCATGATTTGAGAAGGAAGGACCAACAGCAACAAGGGACATCATCAATGTCCCCTCAAAAACTCTGATCTAGTTCACCACCCTCCTAAACTCCCATGACCTAAATCTTTAATAATAATAAAAGGAATATGGACTATCTTTGTAATCTCATTGGAATAGGAAATTCCCTCTACCAATGTGGTCACACCCCCAGAATGGGTCAGAGGTAAGACTTAAACCCATGTCTTGTGGAATGACTGTGAGTCCAGGTCTCTATCCATTACAGGACACTGTAATGTAATGTAATGAAAATAATAGCAGCTTGCAATTATATTATGATTTAATCTTTACAAAGTGCTTTACATTGTCTCATCTGATCCTGCTGAATTGTGAAATTCTGGACTGATCTTACCCTCCCATCCTTCCATTTCTCCCTTTGCTTCATACTTCCACTGCTGTTCTTCTTGTAACAGCTACTATCTCACTCCTACTCTGATGTCACTTTCCTCCAATCATAATCTGGACCACATGATTGACCAGTTCAACTAAAAACTATCCTCTTCTGTTGAAAATCTTGCCTCCTTGTCCTACTACTGCTCACATCTTGACGGACTCCAACCTCTTGTTAACCCTACTATCCTCATGCTCTGCTCCTACTGAGGTGCTACTGAATGCCATTGAAAGAAGTCATACAGGGGCAGCTAGGTGGTGCAGTGGATAGAGCACCGGCCCTGGAGTCAGGAGGACCTGAGTTCAAATCCAGCCTCAGACACTTAACACTTACTAGCTGTGTGACCCTGAGCAAGTCTCTTAACCCCAATTGCCTCACCAAAAAGAAAGGAAGGAAGGAAGGATAGAAGGAAGGAAGGAAGGATGGAAGGAAGGAAGGAAGAAGTCATACAGACTGCGTCTGTTGCATATTTATATTATCTAATTGCAAATAAGTCTGCACTATTGATTAAATGCCCTTTTATAGGGACAGCTAAGTGGTGCAGTGGATAAAGCACCGACCTGGGATTCAGCAGTACCTGAGTTCAAATCCAGGCTCAGACACTTGACACTTACTAGCTATGTGACCCTGGGCAAGTCACTTAACCCCCATTGCCCTGCAAAAAAAGAAAAAAAAAGCCCTTTTATATATCCCTGGTGAGTCCTCATTGCTACTCAAAAATCCTTGTATTCTTCCCCAATTGATTGTCATGCCACTTACAGTGAGAGTTCCAAACCTGTCCCCTCCTTTCTCAAGATATTTATGCCAACCTTCACCCCCTTCTTGGCAGAAGACCTCATCTTTTACTTTACTAAGAAAATCAAGACTCTAAGGTCTCTTTTCTCCTCTACTGCACATTTCAATATTCCCGTTCTCTATATATCTTTTGTTCTGGTCTTTGTGAAAGAGGTGGTCCTTTTCCTTGCCAAGATTAGTCAGTTAGGCAATAAACATTTATTAAGGGGCCACTATGTACCAGGCACTGTGCTAAGCACTGAGGATACAAAAAAGCAAAAGACAGTGCTTGCTCTCAAGGAGCTCACAGTCTAATGGGGGAAAGACAACATGGAGTACAAACAAACAAGCTATATACAGGATAAGTTAAAAATAATGTGGGCAGGGGGCAGCTAGGTGGCTTAGTGGATAAAGCACCGGCCCTGGATTCAGGAGGACCTGAGTTTAAATCCTGCCTCAGACACTTGACACTTACTGTGTGACCCTGGGCAAGTCACTTAACTGTCATTGCTCAGCAAAAACAAACAAACAAACAAAAAGAATTAAGAGGGGTTGGGAGACTTCCTTTAGAAGGTGAGATTTTAGCTAGGGCTTTAAAGAAGTAAGGGAAGCCAGGGGGCAGAGATGAAGAGGAGGAGAGCACTCCTTGCATGGGAAATAGCCAGAAGACCAGAGGCCAGTGTCACTGGGGTAGGGGAGAGGTGTATGGAGTAAGAAAACTGGGGAAGGGAGATGGTCATGAAGGGCTTTGGAGTCCAGAGGATTTTGTTTTTGACCTGGAGGTAGTAGGGAGCTACTGGAGGAGACAGAGAGAGACAGAGAGAGACAGAGAGAGACGGAGAGACAGAGACAGAGAGACGGAGAGACGGAGAGAGAAAAAGACAGAGAATAGGGAAGAGGGAGAGAGACTTGTGCTAGGCAGTATCAACAAACTATTGCAATATTTCAGGTGTGACATGATAAGTACCTATACCAAGATGGTGACAATATTAGAAGAGTTGTTCACTTTTTCCAACTCTCCGTGACCCCCATTTTGGTGTTTTCTTGGCAGGGATACTGGAGGGGTTTGCCATTCTTTCTCCAGCTCATTTTACAGATGAGGAAACTGAGACACACTTTGGCTAAGTGACTTTCCCAGTCACACAGCTAGTATTTGAAGTCAGATTTGAACTCAGGAAGAGCAGTCTTGATCACAGGCCTGGTACTCTATCACTTGGGCCACCTAGGGGCAGAAGAAAGTAGTGATATGGGCAGGAAATTTGGGGTCCATTGATCGTGAGTTGTCCCAAAAGAATTACAAGACTCAGTGACTCAGTTTACCAAGTTTTATTGCAATGCTCTGAGTTGTCACATATTGGAGCAATGTTACAAATGTGAAATCTACAATCTGTGGTAACAGATTGGCTATTGGGGTGGAGGTGGGGGATGAGAGTGAGTAGATGATGATACCTAGATAGTAATAGATAGGGAAGTCTGGAAGGGGAGAAGGTTTGGGGAAAAGATAATGAGTTCTGTTTTGTATATACTGAATGTAAGATGTCTCCTGGACATCTACTTTGCACTGTCTGAATGACAGTTGGAAATGCAAGTCTAGAGGTCATTAGAGAGGTTAAGACTGTATAAGTAGGGGCAGCTAGGTGGCGCAGTGGATAGAGCACCGGCCCTGGAGTTAGGAGGACCTGAGTTCAAATCCAGCCTCAGACACTTAACACTTACTAGCTGTGTGACCCTGGGCAAGTCATGTGACCCCAATTGCCTCACTAATTAAAAAAAAAAAAAGACTGTATAAGTAAATTTAAGAATCATCAACTTGGAGATGATAATTAAAATCTTAGGAGCTGGGGCAGCTAGGTGGCGCAGCGGATAGAGCACCGGCCCTGGAGTCAGGAGTACCGGAGTTCAAATCCAGCCTCAGACATTTAACACTAGCTGTGTGAACCTGGGCAAGTCACTTAACCCCAATTGCCTCACTAAAAAAAACCCAAAAAATCTTAGGAGCTGTGAGATGGCTAAGTGATGTAGTATAGAGGTAGTCAGCCCATTTCCCCTCCCCCTTTCAGTTCCTGATCCTATTCCTATCTTCTCCAAGAGTTTTCCCTTTCAATTAAGCCTTCTTCCCATCTTCAATCAGTCCTACAAATCTCTTAAAATACTTAACCCTGCCCTACCCTCAAGCTACTTTTTGATGAATATCTGACTTTCAGTCCTACCACTCAACTAAAACCACATTCTTCTACCTTCCAACAACCTCTTAGATGGGTTCTCAGGCCCCATTCTTCTTGAATTCTCAGTAATTTTTAACAGTTTACCAATCCCTCTGAACTACTTGGTGGCATAGTGAATTGAGTGCTGAGCCTGGAGTCAGGAAGACTCAACTTCCTGGGTACAAATCCAGACTTAGACATTAACTGCATGATCCTGGGCAAGTCACTTCACCCTGTTTGCCTCAGTTTCTTCATCTGTAAATGAACTGGAGAAGGAATGGCAAACCACTCTAGTATCTCTGCCAAGAAAATCCCAAATGGGGTTACAGAGAATCAAACACCACTGGAACACGACTAAACAACAAATTCTCTTCCTAGTATTAGCTTCCTTCTAACTACCACTCTGCTTTCTAATCATGTTGGGGTTTTTTAATATATACATAACTGTGTGTATTCAACCCTCCTTTGTGTAATTAGATCACAGGAAAGTTCATCTAATACATATCCTCTTACTTTCTTCATTTTTCATATTCTTCTTCTTTTTTTTTTAGTGAGGCAATTAGGGTTAAGTGACTTGCCCAGGGTCACACAGCTAGTAAGTGTTAAGTGTCTGAGGCCGGATTTGAACTCAGGTCCTCCTGACTCCAGGGCCGGTGCTATATCCACTGTGCCACCTGGCTAACCCCCCAAGTTTTATTAAAATACTGTGGGGAGCAGCTAGATGGCCTCACTTAAAAAAAATACTGTGATGACCACCGGGAGACACCAAGGAGATAGATATCTCAAATGGGGGAAGAAAGAAAATTAGATTTATAGTGAAAAAATTAGATTATCTCCTCATTATCTTAATCTCCTTGTGGGAAATTCTTGGGAGGTTTTATCCTAATTTGGATTTTCCTGGAGTCCTAAAACATCCCCCAAGGTTGTCCTTAGAGGTATGTCCCCCAACCTTTGTCCTTAGAGGTATGTTTTTAGGGTTTAGGCATCATTAGGTGAACCAAAGGACACATTTGGCCTTTTCTGCGCAAGTTCCTAAAGACATGCTTAAATTTGTGAGACCCAGAGGGTCTCAGTGTTTTTTATATCTCTTTACTTAAGATCTGGTTTCTAGGTGTCCTGTCATCTAGGAAATTTTTTTTTTTTTGTGAGGCAATTGGGGTTAAGTGACTTGCCTAGGGTCACACAGCTAGTAAGTGTTAAGTGTCTGTGGCCGGATTTGAACTAAGGTACTCTTGAATCCAGGGTCGGTGCTCTATCCACTGCGCCACCTAGCTGCCCCCATCTAGGAATATTAATGGCTATTAATGGTTAATGGTCCCTAGTTACAGTCTCTGTTGATGGTGAGGGTTGATAGGGACTTGAACCCTCTTGGTTACAGTACTATTGATAAGAACACAAACCTTAATTTCTCTATTAACTTTGATGTGGGATGGAATTAGGGTGATCAGATTGATCGTATTCTATCCCATATCAACCTTTTTATGTACTATTGATAAGGACTCAAGCTTCAGTTTTTCTGTTAACCCCTTTTTGCCTCCTCCCTCATTCTCACTTACTCCAGCCATAAGAAGTAAGTTCTATCTCCCTCTTCCTTCTTTCTACACTAGAATACATTTCTTCTTTTTATCCTTTGTTTTGTTTCTCTTTTTGATAACCTCAGAAATTAACTCCCTCTAATACCTTCATAAGAAAGGTTCTGAAGAACAATTGTTTCCTTTCCCCCATTTAGAATTTAAACCCTTCATCCACATATAACCCCCTCCTATTATTCAAATAAATTAACTTTTCAACTTGAGTTGATACGGTCCTGGCCTCATGGAACTCACAGTCTAACTGGGGTTGACACCAATATGTATAACTAAACTAAACATTACATGTGACTTGGGGTTCTTAATGCCATATCAGCAAAGCACACAACAATTCTTAGGCATTACTGGGGGCAGCTCAGTGGCACAGTGGATAAAGCACCAGCCCTGGATTCTGGAGGACCTGAGTTCAAATCTGACCTCAGACATTTGACACTTACTAGCTGTGTGATCCTGGGCAAGTCACATAACCTTCATTGTCCCACCAAAAAAAAAAAAAGGCATTCCCAGAGCCAAAGAGGGGTTTCAGTCAGCAAAGGGAGCACCCACAATAATGTACATCAAAGTATGTGTGGGGCAGCTAGGTGGCTCAGTGGATAGAGCACTGGCCCTGGATTTAGGAGGACCTGAGTTCAAATCCAGCCTCAGACACTTGACACTTATTAGCTGAGTGACCCTGGGCAAGTCACTTAACCCTCATTGCCCTGCAAGAAAAAAAAGAAAAAGAAAAAAAAAGTACTATGTGTGATGAGCAAGATTCTTATATAACCTTTCTATATGAAGAAACTGAGGCTCAGAGATGGGAAGTCACTTATCCAGAGCCAATAATCACATGGAATTTCACAATTAGAAAAGACTTCAGGGGCAGTTAGGTGGCACAGTGGATAAAGCACCAGCCCTGGATTCAGGAGGACCTGAGTTCAAATCCGGCCTCAGACACTTAACACTTACTAGCTGTGTGACCCTAAGCAAGTCACTTAACCCCAATTGCCTCACCAAAAAAAAAAAAAAGAAAAGACTTCAGAGGGCGCTAAGTCCAAACTGTACCAGAACAAGAATCACTCTCTATTGTACACAATAAGGTGTTATCCAGATTTTACTAGAAGAGTGCTAATAAAGTAGAATTTACTGCCTATAAGACTGTCCATTTCACTTTAGACCAAGTGTAACTGTTAGAAAGGTTTATCTTAAACCAAACCTAAATCTGCTTCTCTGCAGCTTCTGCCCAGCTGCCAAAGGGAAGTTGTAGTGCCTAGCCCAAGGTGATACAGTTTTCACCAAGGGTATACATCAAGTGGGTGACAACTTTAGGTTCTCACTTGACTTGTTTTCCCACTTGACCACACTGCCTTCTTGAGAGAGAGAGAGAGAGAGAGAGAGAGAGAGAGAGAGAGAGAGAGAGCACAAAACCTAACCAAAAGAACATCTAAATAAGACAAATTAGACCTCCATGAGAAGTCTGTAACATATCACCCACTAAAAATTGTGCTAGAGAAGAACACTTTGAGGGAACTTCATTATAGAGATGGATAACTGGAAAAATGACAGTAGCCTTCCAAAGCAGCCAGAATTGGGGGTAACTCATGCACAGCCTTGAACCTCCACTGATATACAACAGTCAAGAAATCCAGAGGAAGGCCCCCAGTCCCCTGAGTAGGTCCCAGTACATGCACAAGAGTGCCATTAATGAGAAGGCATGACTAGGATATAATCTCACCATTCCCATCCGAGGGAGAAGCCACAGGGACAAGATAACAGATTTATCAAAATATCTAAGTGTGTTGGGGAGACTAGTTAAAATAAGGAGAGATAAGATTCCCTTTCCCTCGCAAGCACAAATGAGATAAGCTCAAATAAGCAAAATACTTTTAAACTTAGAAATTTCCTCCTAGCCTGGATCCGGGCATACAACATGTAAATAGAAGAGATAACTGTTGAACTGATTTAAAGGCGCAGGGAAACAAGATTATTTCCCTTACCTCCCAGCCTGAGCAGACTAATTAGTTCTTCACTAATCCTCAATTTTCCCTATATAGAATGGGATTGAAGGGGAGGTAGTAAGGGCAAAGAGTCTTGGCCTAGGATTAGGAAACATGCCAGTTTCAGGGTCTTTGTCAAACACCCTTTAGCAAGGGTTTCCCCCTCAGTAAAATGTTTAGACTGGACGCCCTTCAAGGGTTCTTCCCACTGGAATTTCTTTGTTCTAACTTCATTCCTCCTTCCAGATAACTTTCCAATCCAGATATTCAATAAGTCTATGAATAATTCTTTTCACCCAGTAACCAGTCATTTCCTCCACCTCCAAGATTTCTGATTTTTTTTTAAAGCCCATCAGCCTGGAGGTGAAGTGTCAGTTGCCTTGGAGGAATGCAGCTGTGGAGCCAACTTCCTGTAGGAATGAAAAGGGGGAATATGGAAATATTCCCCATTAGAAAGTGAGCCCGGCTGTTGGAAGAATAGTGAAACTATATTGCAGAGAAGCGGGTAACAGAGATTGAATTCTCTATGGGAAAGAAGGTTCTTCTCTATTGAGTGGACTATGCCTTTTTCCTTATGTGCAAAATGGGAATAATAATGACCTCCCTAATAGTAAGGCGATTATTTTGCAGGGTGTAACACTATATGGAAATATGAGGGGTCATTTATATTATTCAGTTGGAGGATTCTTCCCTGGATGAGGCTGGAATTCAGCCTTCAGATTCCTGGACTGTTGGACCCACCCCCATTCCCATTCAAACTTTGTGAGGTGGGGCCCATCCCCCTCTTTTCCTCACTGGGAGTGTCCTGGCCCTGCCCCCTTTTTCCCGAAATGGAACTCTGAGGTGGCTAGGGGCTGGCTTCCCGGGCTGAGCTGGCTGCGCCCTGGCTGGGCTGGCTGCTTGCCTGTGCTGAATAGCTGGTTTCTGATGTAATCCCCTGAGTTGCGTGTGCTCCTACTGCCCTTGGGAAAGCACCCTTCCTGCCTGCAGTTCTTCCCCATCTCCACCTCTCCCCACCTGAGCAGGATGCTCTTTCCTTTTCCATTTGCAGTTTTCTTTTTCAGCTTCCCCCTTTCCCCACTTCCCCTTTTGGCGGTTGCCTCTCCGATTTGGCACCTTGGGGAGACTTCCCTGTAACACTCCCAGAGAGTTAGGATAATATGATTTAGAGACAGCAGGAAAGGTAGAGAGCTACTATCTTCTCCCGGCCCCCCCCCCCCCGCCCCCTGGCAATCCCCATCTATATCCTTTACATACACATATTAGGGCTCTCTTCCTCCCTGGGGTTCCTTCCTAGAGCTCTTTGATCTCTCCCCAGGCTCATTCAACCCCTAACTTATATTAGAGTCATAGATTTAGGACTGTGAGATACTTTAACCTTTTGGTCTCCAGTCCCCCTTGACCCCTCTTCCCAATCCCCACCCAAGAGCTTTGTTCAAATGGATTCTTATTGATAGTTATCATATTAGAAATTAAAACCAAAAAAAAAAAAGAAATTAAAACATCTTAATATTATGAAAATGTTTTGACCTGACAGATACTCTGCAAGAGTCTCTGGAAAGGTCCTTGAACCACACTTTGGATGCCTTAGAAATCACCTAATCCAATCTCCTCATTTTACAAGTAAAGAAAATTGGGAAACCTAGACAAGTTAAGTGGTTTCATTTATTCATCCACCAAGAATTTATTGTGTTTATCGAGTCCAAACAAATTAATAAATAAAACAGTCCTTACCCTCAAAGGGCTTATTTTCTATTGGTGGGATATGGCATGAACAGCTTGATAAAAAATATAAGGTCCTTTTCTTGAGAAGTCTGATAGTAGTTACTAGTGAGTTATACATGACTGGGGAGGGAGAGGGGGAGGGATACCCGAAGTCATATCCCCAAGTCTGAACCTAAGATTTCCTTTTCCCCTACACTACTCTATGCTTTTTGCATTGTATTCCCCCCTAGTTTAAAAAAAAAATCAAGAGCCTTAAGAGCAGGAACTGCTTTGTGGGTTTTTTAATTTTCCTTTTGTGTCTTTGTATCTCCAGTGCCTAGGCAATTAATGGAAATATTTTCATTTTACAGATAAAGAAACTGAGGCCCACAGAGGTTAAGTGACTTGCCTGGGGTCACACAGCTAACTAACCAAATTCAATGCTCTCTCCATTGTATCACACTGCTACATAGGACCACTGAGACAAGCAAAGAGATAACTATCATGAGGTGGTGGGCCCTGGCCCTACCAAGCAAGCCCCTTTTGGCCCAGACCAAGAGAAAGAGGTTTCAAAGACTCTGAGGGATGATCAAAAGGGAGCTGGGATGCAGGGAGTAGATCAAAAGGGAGCAGAAGGAGTAGAAGAGATACTATGTTGTGGGGTTATCTAGGAGAAAACCTGGGCAAAAGTGAGCTATCATGGAAAGGGTCCTGGCCTAGCACTCCTGAGGCCGGGGTTATAGTCCCTGTAATGGGGGGAAATGGGGTATGGGTTGGGGTTAGGGTATGGGGTTCTTGGGAATTCCTCTTTAAAGAATTACACCCTCTTGCACACAAAACTTAGAATAAGGTGATAGTTTATTTAGGAGCAAGGGAAGGGACTCCTTGGGTGACCTTGGGCAACTTACTTGCCCCATCTGGGCCTCAGTTTCTCTAACTATAAAATATAGAGCTTTGACTAAATGGTCTCTTCCAGATTGAACATCCTCCCAGTCTCTCAGACTATGAACCAACCTATTGTAAGAATCCAGCTGGAATGGCCACCAGCTTTCCTGGGGTCCCCACAGGACACCACTGATATAATGATGGAACCCATAAACCCCACAGAAAGAGGATGACCCAGCCATTATGGCCAAAGTTACCTTTTTTTTTTTTTTAGTGAGGCAATTGGGGTTAAGTGACTTGCCCAAGGTCACACAGCTAGTGTTAAGTGTCTGAGGCCGAATTTGAACTCAGGTCCTCCTGACTCCAGGGCCGGTGCTCTATCCATTGCACCACCTAGCTGCCTCTCAAAGTTACTTTTAATCTGCCTTTGATAGAGAACTGACTGGTGACAGAAGCCCCAAACCAAAGCTGGGAAGGAGATGGTCTCCTAAGATGCCATCCTCAGTTCAAATACCAAGGTCGTGCTAAAATATCCTGTATACCCCCCACTTCCAGGGTGTCCTTCTGGAGTCTTCCCAGTGTAATAGAAAAGGGGCAGCTTCTCCTGTGCACATGGAGAATGATGGATATTTCCAGCAGATTCCTCACTACCCCCACCCTCATTTCGGCTGGCTCACAGCTCCCTTCACACGCTCCTGTTGTAGGGAACATTTTAGAAAAACAATTCCCTGGGGGAAGCATATTATTGGGGCAGGTTATGCAACTGTGTACACACAAATTTGGAAAACCCATTAGGGAGTTAAGTATCTGGCTGAACTGGGCACCAGCCAGAGATTTCATCACAGTGTGAAAGAGGAACTTGAAACCTACATTGTCCCAGAGATGGGGCAGACTCTTTCCCCCTAGTTCCTGCTGTTCAGGTAGCTATACCTTGGGAAACATCTTTCCGTTTTCAGGCAGCTCCTTGGGAAGTGTGAGACTCCAATGACCAACAGGGCTGGATGGAATTTGTCCTGGTGATCTATATAGGAAGACAGCAGCTGGACCCTCATTACTTTTCTCCTTTCCCCCCAACTGCTTCTAATTCTACTTAAACAAATACTTGGCTTGGTGGTCTGTGCTTCTGGGGATAGCAATTGTTATGTAATGGTAAAAAATACTAGATATGAGAGGACCAGAGGACCAGAGATTGACTCTGAGCTCTGTTACTCACTCTCTGTGTGACCCTAAAGAAGTCATTTCACTTTTCTGGGTCCCAGTTCCTTTTTCAGTTCTAAATCCTGTGATCCTATACTTGGTGGAAGGTCTTTTTACTTCATCTTCCAGGGCCTGGATACTGTAAGAGGGAATTGGTAAGATAAGTAGCTACTGACTCTCTCTAGGGGAGAACCAGTTTAATTTGGTTCAGTTCAATAAATACTTATTAAATGCCTACTCTGTTCAGAGTGCTGTCTAGGGGAGATACGATGAAAAATGATGGTGTCCCTGCCCTCAAGGAGGATATAGTCTGGAGGGAGAGATGATAAGGTATACAAACACAGCTCTCTTAAGGATATCTGACCTCCCCATTCCCACTTTCTCCTCCATGTTTGCCTTGGAGAAGAGACATTCAAAAGTGCCTTGGTGAGGGGACAAAAAAGATGCCATAGTAAGTTAAAATATTAGTGCGTGAAGAAACTTCAGGATTGTATTGTTTTTGATGTAGAAGATCTGTTTGGAGGCAACTTATGCCCATGGGGTGGGAATAGATCTCCAAATGGTCTCTAGAGTGAGTGAGTCATAGTGTCTCTAGGGAAACGGGAACAGAGACAAGTGCTTAATATTGGGAAAGGCTGTGGCTGGACACTGGCTGTGGTCCAAGTCAACTCTGAGTTCATTATCTGGAGGGAGATTTGCAGTGAAGTAGGTCTAGGAAGGAAGAAGCATGTTTCTCAATGTTGGAGAATCCCATAGATCAACCTCCTCTGAGTCTCTTCTGCCTCAGTTTCCCTAGTGCTATACAAAGCTGGGATCCAGCTACTGGTAATCTAAGGCACATATAGCTGGAAGAGATCACTAGGTTCATCTCTGATGTCTCCTTTCTGAAGTAGGAAATTTACCTACAGTATCCCCAACAGATGAACAGATGAACAACAGTCTCTGCTCTAACACCTTCAAGGATGGGAAACATGTCCTAGAGAGAGACAGTTCATTCCACATTTATTTAATTGTTGGTAAGATTTGTGTTTCTGGAGCTCTGGGGACTATTCACTGGAGTTCTTTTGACTTCCTTAGATTTTCACAATGACCTTCTTTTAGTGGTTGGAATTCTGAAAAGAGCACAGGGATACTTGGGATCTAGTTTCAGTGTGACCTTTGGCAAGTCACTTGCCCTCTCTGGGTCTCAGTTTCCTCCTATCTATGAAAGGGTCAGACTAGGTGGGCCCTCAATATTTCTTCTGGGTCTGACCTATGGTTCAACAGTCTGCTGCCTGGACCAAACTAGGTCCCATAAAGGAGAAAGGGGAGTTATTGGGGAGAGGGGGATTAGAGGAAAGGGGGAAAGGAAAGGAAGCTTTTTTGGGGGGGGGTGGGCAATGAGGGTTAAGTGACTTGCCCAAGGTCACATAGCTAGTAAGTGTTAAGTGTCTGAGGTCAAATTTGAACTCAGGTCCTCCTGACTCCAGGACCTGTGCTCTATCCACTGCACCACTTAGCTGCCCCTGAAAGGGGGAATGAAGATTGAAGGGTTGAAACAGATTGTAAGGGCTTCTGAGTATGGTAATGAACATTCGATTTTGCAAGTATTTATTGGCTGTGGACTGTATGTGTTCAGTCCTGTGCTAAACACCAAAGTTGAAGACCCTGGCCTTGCCCTGGGAAAGTTGAAAATCAATCTGGGAAGACAAGATTAACTCAGAGAGGACAGTTAGAGAACACTTAGTGACTAAGCACCATTAGGAGTGATACAGACCATGTGTCAGAAAGAGCTGGAAGGAACCTTCCAGGCAGTCTCATCATAGCCCCTCATTTTACAGAAACCTAGCAAAGGGGAATGACTTGCCCATGGAGAAAGCACAGGTCAGGAAATCAGGGGGTATGGGTTTAATCCTGGTTTCCAGTTCAGTTCTCTCCCCACTTGGGGCAGTTAGGTAGCTAAGTGGATAGAATGCCAGGCCTGGAGTCAGGAAGATTCCTCTTCCTGAGTTCAAATCCAGCCTCAGACACTTGCTAGCTGTGTGACCCTGGGCAAGTCACTTCAACCTATTTGCTTCAGTTCCTCATCTGTAAAATGAGCTGGAGAAGGAAATGGCAAACCACTCCAGTATCTTTGCCAAGAAAACCCCAAATGGGGTCAAGAAGAGTTGAATCCACTGAACAAGAAGAAGTTTACTCCATTACACCATGCTCCTTGCATTAAGAGAACCCTGATCCTGAGTTCTCTCCCAGACTGGGCTCTGTGGAAAAGTCAAGGAGATAATTTAGAGGAGAAAGAGGTGATATTAATACCCATAGCTAGGCATTTATCGTTGGCCTATAGAAGAGCTATACTAATAGAGGATGAACCTTGTAAGAATACCTGTTTGGCTCCTCTTTTGGTGTAGTGGAATGGCAGAGAAATTGCTGACATCTGGGTTTGAATCCTGCTTTAAATACCTGTTAGCTTTTTGATGCCAGCCAAGTCATTTAACCCTTTCAGAGACTCAGTTTTCCCAACTGTAAAGTGGGGATGATCGTAACTATAGACCCTGCCCTACAGCTGTTCTGAGGAAAGTGCAGACATTAGCATACTATATAAAAATGAGTTATTTTTATCTCCTCTCCAACCAGGGGTCTGCCAATACCCAATAAGTTGGCTGGGGCACTGTACCTTTTCTCGGGGATCCTGATGTCTACATTCTAGTGAAGTTCATGTCTTCTTCAGGAAAACTCACCAGTTAAGTCAGAGTCCTGCAGAAACAGGGCTGGGACAAATGACACACTGTAATCACTCTCCCCCATCCCCTGCAATAAGGTAAAATAGCATTGTGTGAGTGTGGTGTCTATGTAGTTGATGTGCGGACCATCAATAAGGTGCAGAAGGAACAGAAGAGTCAAGAGAGATCAGATTGCTATCTATTTACTAGTTCTATGACCTTTGGCAAATAATTTCCCATCTCTGGGCTTCAGTTTCCCTAGCTTTAAAATGAAGATCAGAATACTTTCACCATAGTCTCACAAGGTCATTGTGAAGAAAGTACTTTGTAAATTGTAAAACACCTTAGACAGGTACATTTCTTTTTTCTTTTTTCTCTCTCTCTCTTTTTTTTCCCTCAGGGTAATGGGGGTTAAGTGACTTGCCCAGGGTCACACAGCTAGTGTCAAGTGTCTGAGGTTGGATTTGAACTCAGGTTCTCCTGAATCCAGGGCCCGGTGCTTTATCCACTGCACCACCTAGCTGCCTCAAGACAGGTACATTTCGTGGATTAATATATGCTGGAATTATAAGGGTGCTTAGAAATCATCTAGTCCAACCTCCCCCACTCTACAGATGAGGCAGGCAACTGAGCCTGAGGGGTCAAGGTCACATAGCAGCAGACCTAGGATTGAACACCCCCCTTCCCCTTTGCGCTTCATTCTGTTATTAATTATATCAGTATAATTGTGGGAGTCCAAGTTACCCTAGCCCACATAGCCCTGAAGCCTTTATCAGATGGAAACATATCAATGGAAACAATCAGATATGTAAAAAAGTTTGGGCATCTCCAGTATTTTAACTAGCTTAACAAGAAACATCTTCAGATTGGTTAAGAAGGGGAAGAGAATAAGCATTTATATAGCACCTACTATATACCAGATGCTGTATTAAGTATACCCTTCAAGGTAGGTGCTATTATTATTCCCAGTTTACATTTGAGGAAACTGAGGTTAAGTGACTCATCTAGGGTCACACAGTTAATATGTCTGAGGCCATATTTGAACTCAAGTCTTGCTGACTCCAGACCTGGTGTCACCAGCTGCGTCACTCACTGGCTTTTGAGAGACTCGGTCATGCTCTGTGGGGTTTTTATAAAGTAGCAAACCATTTCAGAACTTAAAAAAATTCCAGTGTGTAATAGGTTAGGTTGGAAAGCTAAGCCACTGAGAAGGAATTGCTTGGGGGGAGGAAAAAGGCCCTGACCTCATTCTTGGGGGTTTTTCATCCATGTCCTAGCAGAATCCCTGGGAATGCATTGGTGACTAGCTGGTGTCTGTCTGGGAAGCCTAATATTGACTGGACTCCATGAAGAAAAGCAAAGTTAAATCTCCACAAGGAGGCCATCAGGAAAGCTATACAATACCTGAGGGGACAGCTAAAAGACTTCCAAGAACTGTGTTCCCTCTTTGCCACATATGGTCTTCAAGCATATACTCGTTCTGAAGACCTGACTCTCCTGGGTGAGTAGGAGTTGGGAGAGACTGTTCTAAAGTTTATATGTGCTACATAATGACGATAAAGCGCAGGTTGGTGAGAATGGCTGAATGGAGAGACAGCCAATCTCAGAGCGGGTCCCCAGGGCCTAAATTCAAATCCTACCTAGGTCTACTCGCTAGGTTGCTCGTTGTGACCCCGGGCAAGTTATTTAACCTCTCAAAGTCCTCTGGCCATTCCAAGTTTACACTGGTAGGAATAACAAAACACTGTCAGATCCGCATGGTGAAGGTGAATTTCCTCCCCGGGAGTTCCCCACAGCAGTGATATCACGGTTCTAACCTAATATTAATATGACATCAACAACAAAAACACCTTATGGATTCGAACTTGTTTTGCAATACTTCTACTGACCCTCTATCTCCTCACGTGAGGAGTTGAAGCCTAAAGTTCCTTCCAAATCTAGGTATAACCCGATGAGAGCTCATTACTGAGGAGAAGGTAGGATGGGGGCAGTTCGCTCAGAATTCCAGTATCTTAGGACTCATCTCTTAGAAGGCAGGGAGGAGGGAGCCTGCTGGGGCTGTGGGGAAGGTGGAGGAGAAGGGTGACGTGGGAGTGGCCTGGATGGGGGGGGCATTAAGAAAACGGGTGGGTGTCCCGGGTGTGGAAGAAGAGACTTTTCGAATTGAGTGGGAGTTTCCGGAAAACCGCGTGGGTTCGCGGTTCCTTTCCCCGGGAGAGTGAGACTCGCAGCCCGGGTGCTCGGCAGTCCGAGCTCAGGGACGCAATCCAGGCTGGGGAATTCCGGGCGGGGGCGGCTGCTCAAAACTCGGGCTGGGCGGGGCGGGGCGGGGAGGGGCGGGCAGACGAAGCACGCCACCTATAAGAGGAGCGCGCGCAGCCGGCCCGGTACTTCTGCGGATCCCTAGCTTAATCTTCGTGCACGCCAGCCTGCTTGGCAGGCACCATGCCCCCACTCAGCTTTTTCGCCCTCCTGCTCCTGGCCGCCAGCGCCGTAGCCGAATCGGTAGGTAGTCGGAGTGCTCCTTGGAAGAGGGGGTTGGTGGAAGTGGGGAGAGTTTGTCGCCTGCTTTGTGCCTGGGGTGCATGGAGGGGGGCGGGGAGGCTGTGCCCAGGACTCACGTCTCTCAACTTCAAGGATGAAGGGAAGAGGCCACTTCCACTAGAGTTAACTTTGTTTTTCCCTGAACTTTACTCCGGAATGGCGGTGAGGCAGAGGGGGCCCAGAGACGGGGTGTGGGGTTGGGCTCCTCTGCCCTCAACTCAGCCCTTGGGGAAACTGACCCAAAATATCACCAGCCCCGCCTCTGCCTCCACCCCCATCTATACCGGGGTTCCTCCCTCCTCTGCCGAGTTTCCTTTCTGCCAGGGACGTGACTAACTTGAGACCAACGCTCCCCACGCCCTGTGGCCAGCCCCTCTATCCCATCTCTACACCGTAGTCCCCCCCCCCCCCATTGGGCCCCAGCCTGCCTTCACCGAAGTGGGGCGGGGGGAGGGTGCTGCCGGGGACAGATCTAGCGCGCATAGGTAGGACTTTAGAACTGAAATTTTAGATCTTAAAACTCATCTAGTCCAGTTGCTTCATTTTACATTTGAGGAAACTGAGGCCCAGAGAAGCTATTGAGTGGCAGAGTCACGATTCTCTCGTCCGCCTCTAAATCCATTGCCGCTTGGAGTTTGGGATTGGCGCCCTCCCTTCCTCCTTTTCTGGATCTGGGTTCCTCTTGTGGCCTGTTACAATCCAGAGACTGACCTCCAACTTCGCCCCTACTCCTTCCTCCCCGCTTAGAGGGTAGGGAGAGGGAAGCAAAGTTCAGCCTCTCTTGTTCTACCGAGAACTTTTTCTACAAAGTCCCAAGCTTGAGTCAGAAGAACTGGGTTTTCAAGTCCTTTTTCTGGCGCTAACTTCCTGATCTTGGACAAGTCAATTTCATCAAGCGTTGTTTAGGTGCCTACTATATGTAGAGATTTGTTCTTATTGTGAGAGATACAAAGTTAACTTTGGACTTCATTCCTGAGTATAAGGGATGACTTCCCGTCACAGAATCAATTTTCTCAAAGTAAAAGGGCGAATGATGTGGCTTATGCTTAAGTATCTTCCCCTGAACTGTTTTGAGGATCAGAAGATATTATGGACGCCAAAGTGCTTTTGGACTTTTAAAAGTTTACATGAAAAAAAATCTGTTTTGTTATTGGCTTCTCCCCCCCCCCCCCCAATGGAGCCTGAGAGCCTGAGGTGTGTGTGGGACTGCTAGGGGTTATTCTCATAAACCACAGTAAAAACTGAAGCAAAAAGAGTCGACTCCATTGGGATGAGGAAGCAGTGCCTTCTGGACTCTTCCCCGGGGCCTGCATCCCCCCCACCCCCAATACCCTTGCCCCAGGATGTGTGAAACTTTATTCTTTACCATGTCTGTGATCTAGAGCAGGACTTTTTTTTTAAACCATTTTCTTGCTAAACTTTAGCCCAGACTTGGGAGTCCTAGCAGTTTAATCATTAAATATTGATTCAACTTAGAACTTTGAGGCCTCTTGAGACCAGTCTGGGGACAACCTTTTGACAGGATGGACAATATTATCGTTCAGTTCAACAGATACTTACTTGCCTACTTTTTCAGGAACTGCATTGCAGATAGAATTGAGAAAATTACATGTAAGCAGGGCAGGAATTTAGGAGCTTGGGTACATAAATATGGTATGTCCATAGATCCTGGCTTCTTACACTGTGGGTCACAACCCCATATGGGGTCTCATAACTGAAGGTGGGGGTCGCGAAAAATTTAGCAACAGTAAAAGGTTGTCTTATACCTATTTTATATACCTATGTACCTGGGGTCACGTAAAAATTTCTCTGGCAAAAGGGGTTGCTAGTGGAGAAAGTTTAAGCATCCCTGCCATAGATGAAGATAAAACAAAGTAATGGGGCAGCTAGGTGGCACAGTGGATGGAGCACCAGCCCTGGATTCAGGAGGACCTGAGTTCAAATCCGGCCTCAGATACTTAACAAATATTAGCTGTGTGACCCCAGGCAAGTCACTTAACCCCAATTGCCTCACTCCAAAAAAAAGAATTACACATCCTAGTTAGAAATAAAAGAACAGTTAAAAAAAAAATGTCATTGGGAAGTATTTAGCAAAAAGAATAAAAATAGGGGGCAGCTAGGTGGCGCAGTGGATAAAGCACCAGCCCTGAATTCAGGACTTGAGTTCAAATCCTGCGTCAGACACTTGACACTAGCTGTGTGGCCCTGGGCAAGTTACTTAACCCTCATTGCCCCCCCCCCCCCGAAAAAAAAAAGAATAAAAATATGAAAATTGGATAATGCTATATTTTAAGACCAAGCCAATTGTGGCTCTCAGGGTTCCATATGTATTCCTACTGGTTCCCATTTCTATTTTTTTTTTTTTTTTTGCGGGGCAGTGGGGGTTAAGTGACTTGCCCAGGGTCACACAGGTAGTAAGTGTCAAGTGTCTGAGGCCGGATTTGAACTCAGGTACTCCTGAATCCAGGGCCGGTGCTTTATCCACTAAGCCACCTAGCTGCCCCTCCCATTTCTATTTGAGTTTTTCATAGCATTGATCAAAATTAGGTTCTGTGGGGGAAGTTGGAGGAAGGTGAGAACAATTTCTGCTTAGTATCAGGGACTTAGTGAGAGCTTAGAGGAAGAAATGGCTTCTCAACTGAGACTTGAAATTGAACGATCTTAATGCTTTGAGAATAGTTTCATGGGGCCCACTTGTCTAGTTTCTCTGGAGTTAGAAGGATCCTGAAAAGGGGAGCAATATGAAATGAAGCAGGAGAAAGGTAAGCTAAAGGAAAGTCAGTGGAATTCCCTAGAATGAGCTCTCAACCTCTTTAAGATGACTAGGTGAGGGGCAGCTAGGTGGCGCAGTGAATAGAGCACGGCCCTGGATTCAGAGTACCTGAATTCAAATCTGATCTCAGAAACTTAATTAGCTGTGTGACCCTGGGCAAGTCACTTAACCCCAATTGCCTCGCCAAAGAAAAACCCAAAACAACAACAACAAAAAACCCTCAGGAAATATGAGGGAGTCCTATACACAGGGCATTGGGAAGACCTGAGTTCATATCTAGTCTCAGACCTCACTGGGCTATTGTGAGGATCTATGTGCTTAGCACAGTGCAGACACATAGCAGGAGCTGTTCAAATGCTATCTTATTATTATTATTATTATTATTACTACTACTACTACTACTACTAAATGAGTTAACTTTTAAAGCACTTTGCTGACCTTGAATGCTAGCTGTTATTATCATTACTGCTAAAAAGGAGGTTGTATGTAAATATCCTGGTGAGCCAGCTGTGTTCATCCTGTATCCCATTTCAGTACAATAATGATACCCTCCCGGGACTGGGACTGTTCTGTTCATCTTTTGGGGATGATAAAATTCATGAACAAGTAACAGGAAACTAGAGTCAAAATTTCCTGTAGTTCATACTGCCAGCTCTTTGGGAGTCCTCAAAAGAGAAACTGTCCATCCTGGGCTAGAGTAGCCTGTGCTGCCAAGGGGAAGGAGACCTCAAATACCTCCTTGGATAATATGTATCCCCACAGCCCAGAACATAGGACTTTAATAAATGCTGAATCACCAAATTACTGAACTTGGAAGTGAAGCCCTTACCAAGTTCAGGCTGTCTTTTGAGGAAAAATAACTAGAGACATTGGTTCTCTAGAAAGAGCACAGGACTTGGAACCAATCAACAAGCATTTATGAAGAGCCTACTGTGTGTCAGGCACTGTACAAGTAGAGATGGGAGATGGAAGTAGTGCTATGTGTGTTATGCCAGCCAGTTTGCCTGGACCTTAGTTTTGGAAAATGAAAGGGAAATTTGGAAAATGTGTAATAAGTATGGAAAGGTCATTTGGTGCCAGATTGTGAACTTCGAACAGGGGAGTGTATATTTGGTCCTGGAGGTAATGAGCCATTGGAGTTTGCCATCAGTGAGCCAGTGGAATTGGAGTCAACACCAGATCTGTAGGAATTTCACTTTGGTAGCTAATTGGAGAGGAGACACTTAAGGGAGGGAGACCAGTTTAGGAAGTTAGTGTAATAGTCCAGGTGAAAGATGGTGAGGGCCTGAGATAGAGTGGAACCTGTGGGTGGAGAGAAAGGATCAGGAGAAAGCCGTAAAAGGAGAGAGGTGTTTGTTTCACTGGACACTTTGGAGGGGGGGGGCGGGGAGAGAGATGAGTGAGAATAAGAATGAATCGTTCAAATCTGGTCTCAGACACTTGACATTTACTAGTTGTGTGACCCAGGGCAAGTCATTTAACTCTCATTGCCCTGCAAAAAAAAAAGAAAAGAAAAAAAGAAAGAATGAATGAATCAGAGTTGATCCTGAGGGAGTGGAAAGAGAGTTAGTGGTGCAACGAGAGAAATCCAGAAGCAGGGCTTGTTTGTAGGGGAAAAGATGATCATGTGTTTGCCTTATTTGAGTTTGAGGTGGGTCTGCTGGACTGTTTGAATTCCAATTCTGCGGTTGGTTGGCCGGCTGGCTGGCTGGCTGACCTTAGGCAAAAACGTTTCCCTACTCTAGGCCTCGGTTTTCTGTAAAATAAACAGGTTGGATTGGATGATTTCTGAGCTCTCCATGAGTCCTGATCCTGGGATTGGGTGAAAGAGGCTTATCCAGAGTAACATGGTGAACTGTTAGCAGTGTTGGAAGTAGAAAGAAGCCAGATATTCTGCCCAGCGTTCTTTTCTACTTACACCACAGCTGCTTTCAAGGATAGGTAGGTTTAAAGAGAGGAGGTGGAAGAAGAGGAAGAGGAGGAGGAGGAGACAGCACTAGCAAAGGCTTAAAAAGGCCCCATTCATTGCCTCAGTCCCGTGTGACTTCCAGAACAAGTCACTTTCCTCTTGAATCCTATTTTCCTTCTGCTAAATGACTATCCTGGACTGGGTCTGAAGTTCCTTCCACATCTAAATGTTATGATCAGTAGGGAAATAGCACCTACAGAGCAGAGCAGAGCACTGATGCATAGACTCTTTTCTGTCTTTATGGGTCTTGGTGCTGGATGTAGAATCTGAGGACTTGGGTTCAAAACCTGGATCTGTTACCAACCTTTTGACCTTGGTAAAAATCAATCACTTGGCATTTCTGGGCCTCAAATTGGCTTCTCCAGAGGTTATGCTCTTAGATGACCTCCAAAGTTCCTTCCTGACCTAACGCTGATCCCGTGATCTCATGTTTACAAGGTAAACCTGTGTCCAGAACATTCTTCCCATTTTCTTTCTTTCTTTTTTTTTTTGGCAAGTCATTTGGGGTTAAGTGACTTGCCCAGGGTCACACAGCTAGTGTTAAGTGTCTGAGACTGGATTTGAACAGGTCCTCCTGACTCCAGGGCCGGTGCTCTATCCACTGTGTCACCTAGCTGCCCCCCCTCCCCATTTTCTAGCTTAGACTGAGACACCTAGAGAAAGGGATTCAATTTGGTCAAGGTCATATGACTTTTAAATTGGTATAGTTGGGACTGGAATTCTTGTCTTAGACTTGGTCTAAGATTTAATTTCACTATGTGGTGGGCAGTCTTGCTTCCCCTCCCAGTGCCTTTGGGGAGCTTTATAAATGAAGAGCCTTGGGGGCAGCTAGGTGGCGCAGTGGATAAAGCAGCGGCCCTGGATTCAGGAGGACCTGAGTTCAAATCCAGCCTCAGACACTTGACACTTACTACCTGTGTGACCCTGGGCAAGTCACTTAACCCCCATTGCCCCGCAAAAAAAAATAAATAAATAAATAAAATAAATGAAGAGCCTTTATTTGTTATCAGGTGCTTTGGGGTTCCCCACCCTGCTTTTGAGCAGCAGTGGTTCATCATGATACTTTGGCCTGGCTAAGAGCTGCTGCTGCTGCATTGAGGAAGTAAAGGGCTCTCTCTCTTCAGTGAGAGGGGGAGAGTTAGATGTTTAGTTGAGTCACAGGGATAAGGCAACCTGCTGCTGCTTGCCTGACTCTTGATATAGGTCATTGATCTTTAACCTCTGACCTGACTCCACTTCCCTAGCTTCTGTTGCCCCCTTCAACAAAGAAAAAAGGCCAAGATTTCTCCAAAAGAAGGAATTATCTATCATCTGACCTGTGGTCTGAGCTTGGGGTAAGGAAAGCAGAGATAAGGAGTTAATGCAAAGGCGATGGGAGAAGGGAGGAGGTTATTTCAATTCAGGGTTGTTCTTGTTTTTACATTTTTCTAACATCTTCACACCTATTATTTGTATTCAATTTTTTTTCCCCAACCCTGGAAGCCAGAGATGGTCAGTTTTGCAGATAATGGAAACTGAGGCTCTCATCAGACAGCTAGTTTATAACAGAGTTGAGATTTAACCCCAGGTTTATTGATTCCTAATCTGGCATTCATGGCTCCATAGGATGGGCCTTGTCCAGTCAGGTTTACCGAAGTGATTTGTCCAACAGCCCAGAACTGGCATTAAAACTTGGGTCTCGGGGCAGCTAGGTGGCACAGTGGATAGAGCACTGGCTCTGGAGTCAGGAGTACCTGAGTTCAAATTCGGCCTCAGACACTTAACACATACTAGCTGTGTGACCCTGGGCAAGTCACTTAACACCAATTGCCTGACTAAAAAAAACCCAAAAAACCTGGGTCTCCTCACTCTATGCAGTGCTCATGAAGAGCAGAATGTTAGAAGCTGGTCCCTTTGATCCTAGTCCAATATTCATTTTACAGAAAGAAACTGAGGGCCAGAGTAGAGAACTGATTTGCTTCTCAAGGTCATACAGATGTAACTTTTCTGTTATATCCTACCCTCCCTACTTGGTTTCCCCCAAAATTCCACTTTGAGAAAACACATCTTCATTCAAAGTAGCTTGACTTTTGGCAGATCGATTAACCTCTCTAGCCTCAGTTTCCTCGTCCATAAAAATGAAGGAGCAGTACTAGAGAAGGCCTTTTTCAGCTCCGGATTTGATGATCCTGTCACCCTGTCTCATGTGACAGGCTCCCAGGAAGGGGGCCTGGGTAGAAGCAGGTCCCTTAGCTGTTTGTCCTTGCACAGCATGTTTGTGGGTCACCCCTCTGGGGCCTGATGCCTGGGCCCATGCTCCAGTGTTGGTTACAATTTCAAACCTGTTCTTCCTGTCCGGTGGGGAGGGCACTCCCTGGGGCCTATTCCTTCAGTGCCCTACTCAGCTTTCCCACCCCAAGCAATTAAAGGCCTCCTTGTCTCCTGTTGGAGTGGCTGGCTCAGACAAGCTGGCTGCATGGACAGGGTCCTAGCATCATTGGTGGGAGATGTGAAAGGGACATTAGAGGTCATCTAATCCAGCCCCTTCATCTTTCAGAAGAGGAAACTGAGACTTAGGGGGAGGTGAAGAGATTTTGCCCCAGTCACTGGTTGGATATAGCAGAAAGAGGCAGGATTTGAACTTTGGTTATGTGACTAATTCAGTATTCTTTCACTTAATCCTCCCTGGGTCTTGTTTCCTCTTCTATCAAATAGGAGTGATAATCTCTAGCCTATCCATCTTATTTTAGAAGGGAGCCAAGGATCCTACCAAAGGAGGTCAAAGTCTGAAACAACAGTCCAATATATACCAAAACATTCCTAGACACATTTATTGTCACAGCAAAGTTTCTGATTATGGGGAAAGATTGAAAAAATTACTGCATGTGAAATCTAATGCAATATTATGGAGCAATAAGAAATAACTAATATGCAGAATTCAGAGCCACATGGGAAGATTTCTGTGAACCGATGGTGAAATAAGCAGAAAGAAAAAGAGCAATATACAACAGTGACCACATCACTGGAAATGAAAAGGAAGCCAGACTCTGAGTAATTGAAAAACCAATAAAGGGTCCCTGGGAATAGATAATGAAATCTTTCTCAGAGAAGCCGGGGACCACTAGGGCAGAATGTTATATCCACTGTCCTGTGAGGTCACTGCATTTGACTGTTTTGGCTTGTTTCAAGGAGAGTCCATATAGGAGGGGGCGGGTGGATATCACCAGAAATGACTGAGGCAAAAACAAGGCAGCAACAAAATAGACCCTCATGTAGACCTTTGTAGGGGATGTAGCTGAGCTGTGGTCACAGGAAAGAAGGGAAACGTTTCTTTAATCTCTCTATCCCAGAGTTTAGACAACAGGTGGTAGAGCTAGTCATTGGTTCCCGCAACATTTGGGCTTAGGGAAGGCTTCTAGCCTGGCCAAACAACCTCCCCCTTGAATTTATTAGCTGCCTCTGGGTGAGGGAAATGGAAACTACTGGGAGGAGGCCTTCAGAAATGTCCCTCTTGGATTTGAGAAGGGCCACTTGAGGAAATGTCCTTCAGAAATAGGCTGAGGACATCAGTGTGATAGGGTTGAGGAATTTAGGAAGTCAGAGCAAGAAGGAACCCTAGAAGTAGGTGGTCATCTAAGCCAATGCCCCCATTTTACCTTAGTTTTATAAGGCCCAAAGGAGGAAAGCCTCCAAGGGTGCACAGCTAGTTGGTGCTAAAACTGGAATTCAGCTTCAAGCTGCATGCCCCCAGTGTTCAGACAAGCTGAGGTCTTTGTAGCTGCCCATGAGAAAGTCAAGGAGCTGAAAGAAAAATGGAATCATAGAAATTAAATTAATCCAGTGCTTTACATATGTTGACTCATTTGAGCCTCACAATTACCCTGTGAGGTGGGTTCTGTAATCCACCTTTTTATGAATGAGGAAAAATAGGGCTTCTAAGCATCTGGGACTGGACTCAAACTCAGATCTTTGAAGTCCATGCCCAGGTCTGGATTTATTTTGCCACCTATCTGTTTCTGTTGCCTTGAGTCATACCTTGTGCCTTCCATATGAAAGGACAACCTGGTTCCAAGCCAGTCTGTGATGCCCCAGCTGCTCTGACCAGGGAGGATGTTGATTTTTCTCACCTTTCTTCTCCCTACATCTGGACAACTCCCATCAATCAACAGGAGTGTTTATTATCAGCTGTCTGCTACCTAGAGGACACTGTTGGCCCTGGAGGGATGAGAACATAAATCATGGTCCCACCTTTTTGAGAGCTTCTAGTCTGGCTGGGGAGGACCAGACACATTCAAGAAAGTGTCAAGGGAGAGAAAGGGATAACACCTGAGTTCAAATCCTAAACTCTGCTACCTTTTTTTTTCCTGAGCTTGTTTCCTTGTCTGTAAAATTGACTGGATTATATACCTACCCTGTGTGTGATCTCTTGTTTGTTTTTTTGTTGTTGTTGTTGTTTTTTTTTTTGCAGGGCAGTGAGGGTTAAGTGATTTGCCCAGGGTCACACAGCTAGTAAGTGTCAAGTGTCTGAGACTGGATTTGAACTCAGGTCTTCTTGAATCCAGGGATAGTGCTTTATCCACTGCACCACCTAACTGCCCCTGTGTGATCTCTTAAGATCCCCACCTGCTCTGAATTCCTTTCCTTTCCTTTTCCATGCTTCCTCAGTGAAGAGAAAGATCCCTGTACTGAGTGGTGGGGCTGAGGCTGGGGGTGGAAATCAGCCACAGGGTCACTGAGGACCTGCTGTGTCTTAAAGGAAGCCTGGGAATTGGTTGGGAGATGTTTTATACTCCATACTTTGGGGGATAGTACTGGCTTTGATTTGCATGGAGGGGTGGGGTAGGTGTCAGAATGACCCTGGGAGGGGGCTGACTTAATCTAGGAGAGTTCCTTAGATGCTCTAGTACCTTTATTTATAGGGCTACATACAGGTAGTTCTCTAGGATTGGAGACCTGTGTGTGTGTCACCTTATTCCCTGTGGTGTCACCTCAGGAATGTTTTCCTGGAATGTCGCCCTGAAACCCAGGGTGGGGTAAAAAATCCCAGGACCCTATCTACTCTAATCTCAGGGGCAGGCAGCCTGACCATGCCTAACAAGGTGGGAGGATTGGTGGGTGAAGGTGGGGTTTTTTGGTGGGGGGAGGAGGAAGCAGGGACTAGAATTTAGAGCGACCTCTATTTTATCTAAGGAAGGAAGGAAACAAGCACTTAAGTGGCTACTATGTGCCTGGTGCTTTACCGCTGTTATCTCATTTGATCTTCACCACAGCTCAGCTATTATTATCTTATCATGGAAGAGACTGAGGCAAACAGGTTAGATTTGAACTGGGGTCTTCCAGACTCCAGACCTATCGGCTGTGCCACCTAACTGTACCTTAGAATGACAGAGGTTTAGATATAACTCTTAATTGCAAGGTTGTTGGACCTGGATAGAAATTTTTTTTTTGACGTGGTATGGTAGAGAAACCCTGGTCTAGTGGTTAGAAAGCCTGGCTCTCTTCCCTTTTTGGAGCCTTGGTTTCTTGCTCTGTAAAACAAGGTTTGCCTGCGTAAATGGTTCCCAAAGTCCCTTTCAAGGACTCTGCCAGCACATGTCAGTGTGCCCATGCATGGGCACATGAGCTTGCTGGAGGCTTGGGAGGCCACCAGGTAGAGGTAGCAGTACTATGCCTTAGTGACTGAGTTGAGCCAAGCAGGTCCAGGCCCTGACCCTGGCCCTTGCCTGGCCTGTGGGGGAGGAGAGGGAGGCTGGTGCCTCTTAACTCAGCTGGATGTCAGACAAACCAGCGATTCAGGACTCAGTCCTTGCCACCCCCGCCTCACCCGGCAACAGAAGTTCCGTTCTGGGCTTTTCCAAGGACTCTGAGTGCTAGACTGTGGGGGGTCAAGGCCGCCCCACTTTGTGAATTTGAAAAGTCAGGCTCCCAGCTGGCAGCCCCAAATGAGTGGAGGAGGGAGCTGGAAGCCCATCTTGGCACCATACTGCCCAACTAGCCTCCATGCTGGGGTGGAATGGGGAGAAGGCTTTGGGAATGACCATTTGGAGAAGAGGGCCTTAGCTCTGGGTCCCTGAGTCACAGTCCCAGACTAACTCAGGACTAACTCAGGGTGAGTTAGTTATTCATACTTCTTCCGAACTGCTCCAGGATTGCTGGGGCCCAGACTGGGAGGCCCCTTGGGGCCCCTGCAAAGCTGTTTAGTCCTTTCCTTGGAAAGTCAGTTAAACATTGACTTGCTGCCACTCTTTCTAAAGAAAGGAGCCCGGGACAGGATGAAGCCTGCCCCAGACCCCCCTTTAAGCAAAGCACCTGGCCCTTTAGTGCTGGTGAGTTAGTATGCAGTAAGAAAGATAAAGGCCAGGGAACCCAGACAACTGGGGTCAAGTCCAGACCATGAGGTTTACTAGTTGTGTGACTGTGCATATCAGTTGATTTCTTTGAATCTCATTTTGCTACAAAGCACTAGTTTTATAAGAGTGTTTAATGCTAGGGTGACTCTTTGTGAACCCAAGATCCATTCTTTCCATGGGATTTTCTTGAAAAGGATACTGGAGGGGCAGCTAGGTGGTGCAGTGGATAGAGCACCGGCCCTGGATTCAGGAGGACCTGAGTTCAAATCCGGCCTCAGACACTTAATACTTACTAGCTGTGTGACCCTGGGCAAGTCCCTTAACCCTAATTGCCCAGCAAAAAAAAATTTTTTTAAAAAGATTATTTTATTCTAATTAGATTGTGTGTGAGGTATAATTCTTTTTTTTTTGTTTGGTTTGGTTTGATGAGGCAATTGGGGTTAAGGGACTTGCCCAGGGTCACACAGCTAGTAAGTGTTAAGTGTCTGAGGTCACTTTTGAACTCGGGTCCTCCTGAATCCAGGGCCGGTGCTCTATCCACTGCACCACCTAGCTGCCCTCAGAATAAAATAATCTTAAAAAAAAAAAAAAGGATACTGGAGTAGTTTGCCATTTCCTTCTCCAGTCTATTAGGGCAAACAGAGGTTGAATGACTTGGCCAGGGTCACTGCTAATGAGAGTCTAAGGTTGGATTTGAACTCAGGTCTTCCTGACTCCAGGCCCAGCACTCTATCCACTGAGCTGCCTTGGGCTAGATCTGGAAATAATGATTATTCCAGGGGGCATGGATAAAACTTATTTTAATAGAAACATTACTATAAGGGATTGTGCTGATGAGTTCTTCTCTGGCTTGGGGTCTGGACAGCTTCCTCTGCTGGAGGAAGTGTCTTCCTACCTGATGGTTTTGGGGTCAAAGCCTAGATAAATTTCTGTAGGAAAAGATCCTCTTGGGTCAGTAATAGGTCATTATGAACCCCCTGGTTGTGTTTGCACCTAGAGTCACGGGGTGTCTGAACTAGAATGGGACCTGGAAATCTTGTCCAACCCTTTGATTTTCATTTTTTCATTTTTCTGTCCTTTCAGTCTGAAGTCAGAGTGGGGAGTAAGGAAATTGTTGGCAATGAGGGTTAAGTGACTTGTGCCCAAGGTCACACAGCTAGTAAGTCTTAAGTGTCTAAGGACGGATTTGAACTCAGTTCCTCCTGAATCCAGGGCCACCTGGCTGCCCCCCCAACCCTTTGATTTTATAGATGGGGAATCTGAGGGCCAGAAAAGGGAAATGACTTGTTCTAGGTCACACAGTTCATTTTCAAAATTGGGGCTCCAACCCAAGTCTTTGGGCTTTTGGTTCTGTCCTTGTTCTCCACCCCTAAAAACAAACAACAAAAAAACCCAAAAGCCCTGGGCTGAGATGCAGCTGTGGGGGTGAGGGTGGGGCTGGGCCGAGGCTCCTTTCTCTTCAGAGAGGTGTCCTGGAGTGGAGCCTACCCAAGGCAGCTGCTTTTCTCCCTCTGCCCTACTGCTCTGTTGTTGGGGAAAGGGGTGTGGTGGGGGTGTGGTGGGGGTGTGGTGGAGCCTAGATCCAGAATTTTCTGTTTATTTACCTAAGAACTAGGCTGTTTGCTAATTATCAGATGAGTTTATATTTAAACTAGAACTAGTTTTTAGGTGCCCCTCCCTACTTGTCTTCGGGCCCAGAGTTGAAGGAACTTTTGGGGGGGGAGGGGGTATGGATCTGTCTTATATGTTGCCATCAGATCCTATAAAAAGGAAGGAGTAGGGAAGAGCTTGGGCTATTGCTTGTAATGGAGACTGTGCAGGACTAAAAGTCCTGAGTCCTGTGGTGTGACTTCCCCTGCCCTCTCTGGGTCCCAGTTTGATTATCTGTAAAATGGGCTCTTATGTGAAGCATGGGATAGAGGGGTAAGAGTAGCATGATTCCCCCTCCCCCCCATACAGGTTTGCATACATATTCGTCCTTGGTGTCTGTGTTGCCTGGATGGTCTCCTTTGGGCAGCAACGTTAAGTGTGAGTGTGCCAGTCGGCCAGGGGCCTTTTCTATTTAACCTTAGTGAGCTCTAGTGGGAGAAGGGCTGTCCCCTAAGTAGGGCGGGCAGCCCAGCTGTTCCCAGTTCCTTCTGCCCTGAAGCCAAAGGAGCTGGAAGTCAGGTGACCGGGGTAGTGGAAAGGGGTGAGGGGGTGGAGTGGTAAGTATGTGTGTGGAAAGAATGACCCAAGCAGAGAAACAGCTTGTGGCCAATTGCTGGGACCCCGTGTACTGGGATCTTATGAAAAATCTCCCATTCAGAGTCTGAGGGGTGGGGGTGGAGCTGGAGCTGGCTGACGCCCCATCACCCGGGGAGATCAGGCGCCCTCTCCTCTCCCCAGCCTGGGGAAGCCTGACCTCCTTTGCCCAGCTTCTGTGGGGGCAGACTGACCCTCTCTGGAGGAGGCTTCCCCAAGGGTAGAGGCCCACCCTCCCACCCCTGGGACAGAAGGGGGAGAGTCTGGGGAGCCAGGCCTTCTGGATTGGTTTCAGGGGTGATATAATTAAGGGCGACAGGCCTGGAAAGAGCCTATTGACCGAGGCTGGGAGAACAGGAGATTTGTGTTCGAGCCTGAGAGCTCTTCGGGACACTTATCCGGCAGGGATTTCAGATCTGCTTCTCAGATTAAAAGGCCAGACTCAATGCATCTCTGTCTGGGAGCCCCTGGAGGAAGGGGGTGGGGTGCTGCAGGGGGCTCTTCCTCTTCCTTCTCTCCTCTGGCCTGCCTTAGGTATTGCCAAAAGAGATCTGAGCACTTCCCAGCACCTCCTGACCAGGGAGGATCGGGCCACTTAGTGAGCCTTCCCACCCATGGCCCCCCAGTACCCCAGCCAGGGGCTGCCCTCTGCATGGGGATGAATAGGCTGTCCCACAGGGTTCTTGTACAAACTCTTGCCTAGAGACTGGCAGCCTAGGTCTGGGCTCCCTCCAGGACGATTGTGTTGAAAGTAACCCGACCTTGGAGCCGAGCTGCCTGCCTGGCCTGCCATTTGAGCCCCCATGGAGACCTGGTTTAACTCCTTGAGTGCCAATAACTGAATGTGTGACTTTGGACAAGTCATTTCCCCTCTTGGGGCCTCTGGTAAAGTGAGAGAGACTGGACCAGATTCTTCAAAAAGGCTGCTTCTAGCTCTGATGTTCCCTGAGTCTGAGAAGTGCTTAGCCCTCTGGCTCAACCATCCCCTGTGACCTTGGATATGATGATCCTAGGATTTAGAGCTCAGTACATGTGTGTGGGCAGGTACATATGTAGAGGGAGGAAATGTGAGTTTCATTCTTCCCCAAACCACCTCCCCCCCACCCAAAAAAAAAAAAAAAAAGAAAATTCCAGTGGGCACTGGGCTGATTTTTCCAGGGCTCCTGCTAGTCTTCCCTCATTTCCAAACTGCCCCCTCCCCAACGCATACCATTCCCCCTCTGATTTTGATTTATCTCTGGCTGAGAGTCCCCGTCCCCCCGCCCCCCCCCCCCAGTTTTTCTTTGAAGGGCTGCACAATTGTCTTTGGGCTCTGGAAGACCCCTTGCCTACCAACCAGATTGAGTTTGAGGTTTTCCCCAGATTATTCCCAGATCCACTCATCTTTCTCAGACTGTTCTTCCTCTACCCTCCATTTTTGAAATCCTCTTCCTTTTAAAGCCCAGCTCACATACTACCTCTTCTGTGAGGCCTTCTGATTTCTTTCCTTACCACAGTTCTACTCTTACTATGTTTTGTGACTTGCTTTCTGTGCACTGGCACTACAATTAGCTTGTAAACTGAGGGTGGGGACTACATCTTGTTCTCTCATGTCCAGCATGGTGCTCTGCGTGTACTAGACACTCATGTTGGAACTGATGGGAGCTCGGTCACTTTAAGACAGGAGGAGACCAGTGAGATGGAGAAAAAGGCTGTTGGGAGTTTAACAAGTTTTCCTGGCTAAGTGAATAAGTAAATCAGAGATGTATACCAAGATGAAATCCAAAGGGAGGAACAAGGGGATCTTTACAGGGAGCCCGAAGATCCAGATGAACTGGGATTGCTGCAGTGGTGTGGGTGTGGGGGCACTTGGGTCCTTATTTCCTGGGGAATTTCTTACCCTGTGGGTAGGGGAGGGCAAGGTTTGTCTGTCTCTGAAGTTTTCTTCCTTGGGTCTCCGGGCTTTGGCCAAGTGATGCTGGGCTATAGTCAGCAATGACTCCCAGGAGTCAGGAGGGGAACACTCAGCAGCATCCCCCCTCCATTACCTGGACCACCCCCATTAACCAGCAAACCTTCTGACCCTCAGAAGGAATGGAGGAAGCAAAAATCTCCAGCTTCTAGTCCTTTTCCTCCAACCCCAGGGGCCAAATCTTAGAAATTTTCCCTGCATATGCCCTTCTCTCTCTCCTCACCTCACAAACAGTTAACCAGACCCTGCCTAGAGCCCTCTAGAAAAGGGGCCAAGTTTCCGTTTAAACAGTACTTTAAACAACCTAGACGTTCACTGTGTTTGTTCTGTGGGCAAAGGGAGGGTTTCTGGAATGGAGAGCAGCCTGGGTAGGTGATAGAAGGGCATCAAGGCCTCCAAAGGGCCTTCTTTCAGGCCCTGTTTTCCTACCTTCCTCCTAGGATGGGGGCTCCTGGGCTCCTGGGCAGGCTGGGTCTGTTGTCTAGTAGCCAGAATAACTGGCAACTGATTGATGCCTTTGTCCTTCTGGAAGGGGGTGGGGAGAGGTGAGAGATCTTCTGGCTCCTGATGACTGACTGGAATTAATGCTGGATCTTTACCCCTACCCAGGGGGAGGAGGGGTCTTCTCCCCATGTACTTTATAAGCCTGGTCCTGACCCAGTGGGGTCCTTACGGGCAGGGAGGCAGCTGGGCAGGGAGGCAGCTGGTCCCATCTTCTTGTCCTTTTCCCACCCTGTTTCCTCTCCTAGTTTAGGGCAGGGTTGTTTAGATAGAGCAGCAACAACTGTGTAATAAAAAGCTCTTTGACCTTGGGTAGGTCAGTTTTCCCTTAATAAAATAAAGGGACTGTATAGTCTCTGAAAGGGGTCTAGCTCTGATTTGGTGTGTGTAAAGCCTTTTGTTGGCATTCATGGCCTCTGAATTAGAGGCAGCAGGATCCAGTGGGAAAAGCCTTTCTGGCCCTGGAATTGAAGGCCTGAATTCAAATTCTGCCTCTGATGGTTGCTGTCTGTGTGATCTTGGACAACTCCTGGGACCTTGCTCAGTTTCCTAATCAATGAACTAAGAGGGGTTAAACCAACCCACCAGAGGATCCTCCAACACTCTAGCTCTGAGTCTCTTTAATGTTTTCTTCCTAACAGACTTGGGAGACACAGGTAGCATTAGCATTTTCTCCATTTGTTCTTTTTTTTTTAAAGAACAGAATCAGGTGGTGGCTTAACTAATGTAGCTATAATAGGTGTTCAAACCTAGGTTTCCTGCTTCCCAGTCCAGGGTACCAGATTCAGCAACCTTTTGTCCTTGGAACCCAGCAAAGCCAAAGAGAACCCTGTGTCCCTTTCTGGGAGGGCACCTTTCTCTGTTGAGGAGAACAGGGAGGCAGACAAACTGCAGACTGCCTTGGGGGAAGAAGGATACACACACACACACACACACACACACACACACACACACACACAGAGTGCTTCATGGGATGCTGACCTTCCCCAGCTCTTAAGGGGTGTGGTCCCTGGCCTCTAGTTGGGCTGGACTTTGGGAGCTGTTGGTATATACCTCTGCAGACATAGACTGCTGGGTGGCCTGGGTTCTGAAAGAAAGCCACCCTGTGCTGAATGGGCCCTGTGTAAAAAGGGGCCACGAGGAGGGGCTAGGAGGGAGTTGAAGGCCAGCCATGAGTCTCCAGGGGCTGGAGGCTTGGCACCACCATCCTGGCCTTGGTTTGGGCCTGCTTCTAATGCTAACAGTGTTCAGAGCATGCTTGATATACCACCTCCTGAGGGTCCCGTACTCGCCTAGGATTCTAGGCAGGCAGGAGTGTGCTGGTATATATGTTTAACAACCAGCTCTCTGGGGGCGGGGGTGGGGGGGGGTGTTGCAAAGCACATGTTTAAGTTTAATTTGTATTATTAACACTTCCTTAGAGTAGAGTTTGCCTATTTGCGAGGTGTAGATGCTCACATTGAAGTGTAGCCTTGGTAGCTCACTCTTAGCCTATCACCAATTCTGGGCCAACTTCTTGCCCCACATAACTTTGAACAAGTTGCCTTTCTCCTGGTCCTCTTTCCTTTTTTTTTTTTTTAAAGAAATTGGGCTCTATCATTTATGGATAGTCTGCGAGCTCCCATGTTCAGTGTTGGACAAAAATCAATTTAAAAAACCACTGGGCTTGAGCACCTACTCTGTATTTTGTCCTTGCTGTCAGGGAGGTTATGGTTTTCTAGGAAAGATTAAGCATGTCCACAGATAGAGTGTGAGGTTGAGAATGCTGGAAACCAGGGAAAGATCACTTCTAAGGTGGTAGGTAGGCTCTGAGACCGTTGAGAAATAAATAGATCCGCAACCCGCCGAGAGAGGAGGGAGACTTTCCGTTCCAGGCATGGGGAAGCAGGCCTCTCCGTCTTTAAATTCTGGGATTCTAAGATCTAGCAGCTGCTTGATGCTGACATCAATGGTTCCCCACCTCATTTCTCTTTTCTCCCTTTCCTCCACTGGCTCTCTTCCCCATGCCTAAAAGATACCTTTTTTTCCCAGCTAGGCCTGAACCAGGTCAGGGGGCCCAGAGCAGGCTTGGCTGGCTCTGTATGGAGGATGACTGAGCCTTGGGACTCAGAGCCTTGGGTCTGGGTGGTGCCAGGAGCCCGGCTGACTCAGAGGTTGTATGTGTGTGAGCACATGAGTGTGACCACTCACCCTGCCTGCAATCTTCTGGGGATAGCTGTGTCATACCCATGTGCTTAGGTAGCCCTTTGCCATTTTTCAGTTACTTTCACACTCTTTTTCGGTAACTGTTGGAGAGGATTTAAAAACAACAAACAACCCTTAAACTGAGATGAGACAAACTGAGGCAGAGGTGATCACTTGTATCATATAGAAAGTTCTGGTTCTCCCCTGCCCCCCCTCCCCAAATTCAGTTGAATTTAGCAAGAATCTTCAGGGATCATCAAAAAGGGCCTTTGTACCCCTTTTTGATTCTAACTGGACCATCATTAACTTTCCTTCCTTCCTTGGTGGTTGTCAGACACAGACACACAGACACACACACACTCTCTCTCTCTCTCTCTCTCTCTCTCTCTCTCTCTCTCTCACACACACACACAGACGCACACACACACAAGCAGCCCCAACTCTGAATCTTAGAACTTTAGATCGAGGAGGGGCCACAGAGGCAAAGTCTTGCTTACCCCATGATTTCAGAAAAGAAATAGCCCTCTCCCAGAGAGGCTGTGTCAGTGAGTCAGACTGGAGCTAGGAACAGAAAGGCTTCCAGATTCCCTTTGTACTATTCTGAACAGTTCCCCTGACAGGAAAGGGGAGAAGAGAAGGGGTTAAGGCCCTTGCTGTGAGATGATTTCACAGTTTGGGAATCAGGAGCTATTGCAGCAGGAATTCCTAGCCCCCGCGTGCAGCCTGTGGGTTTGGCCTTGTTGGCAGGCCCTGAGAGCTCCTCTATTGCAAAACGTGTGGATGCCTGTGTCCTGGTAGGCAGGAAGTGGGGTCTTCTCTTTCTGGAGTCACCTATTAGAGCAGATCCTCTGAATCCTAGAGCCTGGGGCAGTTGCAAGCATGGCTAGAACTCCTCCCTCCCACTTCCCCCTCCCCCCCCATCCTCTTGTGCTAAGCACCTGACCAGCCCCTGCCAGAAGGTGACTTTGGTCTGGCCTCCTGGCTGATTAGTCTGCCTGAGGGATACATGTTTCCTCATAACTCTCAGGAGGGAAATCAAGTCTCTAGTCTTCAGATACTTCAACAGGCCCAGGAAAGCGAGTGAGTGTCTCTCCCTTTCCACCTCCACTTGGAGGATATTTATTTTGTTGAGAGAAGAAAATTGAGGTTCTGAGGAGTCATGAGTCAACAAGCACTTACTACTAGTTGCTTACAATGTGCCAGGTACCTTGCCAAGCACGGGGGACAGAAAGGCAAAAGGCACAATTCCTGCCTGCAAGGAGCTCAAATAGGGGATGCCTTGAACCTGGGGTCATACAAGGTCACCCAGCAAGTTAGTGACTGAGCCGTTGTGCCTGGACCTCGCTGGATCCCAAGCTGGGTTCTTTGACTCTTACCTAAAGGCCCTAATGTTTTGGTTGTGGCAGCTTCCAATGCCCAGCAGAGACAGGACTGGGATAAGGCCCACCATCCTGATCTTTTGGCATTCTGACTGACAGCTCTCTCAGGGTGAGGGCTGTCTTCTGGCTCCCCTGAGGGGGTCACAGAATAGTTTGAGGTTGGCCCTGACCTACCTTTTCTGGCTATATTCCTGAAGCTCCCGCCTCTACCCATCCGGAGTGCCTACGTTCATCATGTTTTCCAGATAGGCCTGGTGTTGGGGTTTACTCCCCATCCAAACAGTCAGCTGTCTGATTGGAGTGGGGATGCTATTGGCTGACAGGTCTTATTCCCTTCTTCTTGGCCAGATCCGTGAGACGGAAGTGATGGACCCCCGGGACCTCTATGAAGCTCACTACTTCTCTGGGGCCCTACCGGATGATGAGGACGTGGGAGGGGCCCTTCTGGAAAAAGAACTTGATGACTTTGAACTGTCAGGCTCAGGAGATATGGGTAAGGCCTAACTCCTTCTGGGAAAAGTGGAGAGGGGTAGGTAGGCCTGGGAGTCCTGGATGGTGTTTGGGAAGGAGAGTTCCAAGATCTCTCCCAGGATGAGAGGGAGAGAAGGGTAATTCTGGAAAGCAGTGGGCCACATTCTGGCCCCAGAAGGCCACGGGTAATCCTGGCCCTGTAAGTTCTGGGGTGTGGCTTCCCTTTCTATTTGACTATTGTCAGAGATCTCCCCAAAGTTACTGGGGAACCTGCCTCCTCCCTCCATCCCATCCTCATTAACATTCTCCCTCTGCTGCTGGTCCTTGGCTAGAGGGGCCTGCCTCCCTCTGGTCTGGGCTCTCAAGTCCCTCATGTGAACTTAAACAAAAGCATAGATGCTCCTTCTCATCCTGAATGAATTCCTGGATGGTAGGTGCTGTTTTGGTGCTGGCTCTGGGAAATGAATGTTTGAAGCTGGAAAGAGCCCTAGCTCTCAATGACTGTGTGGCCTTGGGCCAGTCCCTTCCCTTCTGCAGGATTCTGCTGCTCTCTTCTTCCTGAGAAATGAGGGGGTTGAACTCAGGTTCCTTCCACTTCTGAGAGCCTATGAAATTGCCTGTGAGACTTTTGCTCTCAAGAGCTTTGGCCCCAACCTGTCCTAACAGGCCCCTCCCTTTAGCTTGGGTTGCCCCAGGGGTGGGGAGGAAAGAAGAAGTACCAGCCCTGAAACCAGTAGGGCATGTGCAGGCAGAGCTGGGGAGGGGGCTGTGGGAGAAGGTGAAGAAGTGGGGAAAGAACAGGCCCAGGAGGATGAGAGCAAGGTTGGGCTTCAGGGCTAGGTAGGGTGGACTGGGCAAGTGAGCTGGGGACAGGCCCCTGGGTCCACCCAAGGGAGGGTGGAGGAGGGGGCCCATCAGGAGGCCCAGAAACCTCCTCTTCCTTCTCTTCTGACCTTTCTCTAGAGCCTTGAGGCTTAAAATGTGTTTTAATGTGTTTTCCTCACATCTGTGCTAGCAAGTATAAGCCCCCTTTTATGGAAGGGGAGGAGACTAAATAGTCCCTAGGGTCCCTTGCAGCTGTAGACTCAAGTCGAAAATGATCTAATCTAAACTCCATGTTTTCAAGGAAGAATCCAAGGCCTAGAAAGGGAAAGTGACTTGTCAGTCTTACAGCAGCAAGTGGGTGGCAAAGAATGCAGCTCAGTCTTCAGATTTTGAGGGCCCCATGGAAGGGCCCGCTGTAGGGCCTACCCTTGTCTCTGCCAAAGCTTCTTCTTAAACAGTGGGCTGTGACCCTGTGTGGGGTCACGTAACTGAATGTGGGAATCGTGAAAAATTTGGCAACAGCAAAAAGTTATGTATACCTATTTTATATGCCTATATAGTTGAGGTAATGGGCAAAAGGGTTGCAAGTGGAAAAAGTTTAAGAAGCCCTGCTGTATACCACTCTTGCTTTCTTCTGACCTTTGGAGAGACTAGACAAATGGACAAGGTTCTTCTGGTATGAGGTGCTCAGGTCCTATCTATGTATGCACCCCTCTGGGTGGGAGGTGACCACTGAGGGGCTAATTTCACATCATCTAACCAACAGGTCAGGCAGCTAAGTGGCTCAGTGGATAGAGTGCTAGGCCTGGAGTCAGGAAGACTCATTTTCCTGAGTTCAAATCCAGCCTCAGATGCCTACTAGCTCTGTGACCCCAGGCAAGTCACTTCACCCTGTTTCCCTCAGTTTCATCATCTGTAAAATGAGCTGGAGAAGGAAATGGCAAACCGCTCCAGGATCTTTGCCAAGAAAACCCAAGTGGGGTCACCAAGAGTGAGACATGATTGAAACGACTGAACAAGAAACAAAGACTGAACTCCCCTTACAATCCTTATCTTAACATCTATCTTCTGTCCCTACAGATGATACCGAGACATTCCTTAACACAGTTGAGCCCTTGGTGAGTAGCACTAACCTTGATTCCTCCTTTCCCTTATGGTCTGAAAGTGAAACCTCAAATATATTGGGGGGTGGTGAGGAGCGTAGGAGAGGCTTCCCATTCAGTCCATGTGTCTACCCACATGCATATACATGTACACACATATCTAAAGGGGTGTGAGTCCCGAGGTCAGTTTAGCATTTATTAAGTAAGCACTTATAGGGTGCAGAACTGAGTTCCTGTTACAGAAGATACAGGGTTTGGATAAAATGCAAGTTCTGATGTCATGGAGCTGCCAGAGGTGGGCTAATATGCAAACCCAGATAATTCACATTCAGTATTGATACTGATCAGTTAGATGCATAAACAAAGTGCTGAAGGTAAAGGTGGGACAGGGGGAGAATAGGGAAGGCTTTCTTGGGGAGGTGGAAAAAAATTAGAAACTTGGGTGGGGCAATGTACTCTGGGATTAAGTAGGGACCATCATAAGCAAAAGCCTGGAGAGAACAAACAGGTGTGTTCAAAGGACAGATGATCCAGTTCTGCTTAGGGCTGATGGGGTGGGTGGAGGGGATTGACAGATAAAACTGAAAAGGGAAGGAGGGCCTGGCAAGGTAGTAAGAACACCTGTCCTACCCACAGTTTGAACTGTCCTTACTCTCTTCCCGTGTGTGTGTGTGTGTGTGTGTGTGTGTGTGTGTGTGTGTGTGTGTGTGTGTGTGTGTGTGTGTGTGTGAGTGAGAGAGACTCTGTCTCTATCTATGTAAGGTGGCCAGAGTGGTTATGTGAACACTGATCTGGGATTACTTTCCCAAACCCTGCTTTGTTTTTGCCTAGGACCTGGATAACCACATCCTGGAGCAAGGGGAACCTTCAAGCCAGGATCCCAAGGACAATGAAGAGCTGGAGGAGAATGAGATCTTCAGAAAGAGATTTTCCCTTCATGAAGAAAATGTAAGCAACAAAGTGGCTATGTCAAGCACTGCCCAAAGCAGCATCTTTGAGAAGACGGAAGTCTTGGCAGGTAATTGGGCTTCAGTTCTTGGGGGCCGACTGTTGTGTGGGGGAGGAGGGGGCGGGCTAAGGTCCATCTAACTATTTAACTATTGACCTATAACCAAGGAATCCCAGCTCCAATTTCTTCCCCCCAAAGAAAACATTACCCCCCAACAGAAAAAGCACAACTATAAGGCAGCATGATTGGAACTGAGAGTAGTAACTCTTTAAGGTTTACAAAGTTTTCCTTGAAACTTTCCTTCAAAGAAGCTAGTGAGGGCAGCTAAGTGGCGCAGTAGATAAAGCACCAGCTCTGGATTGAGGAGGACCTGAGTTCAAATCCAGCCGCAGACACTTGACACTTACTAGCTCTAACAGCTTCCTCCACTTCCTCCTCTGCAGCTCTGATCGCTGGTGGTGCCGTGGGTCTCCTATTTGCCATATTCCTGGTCCTGCTGCTGATCTACCGAATGAAGAAGAAGGATGAAGGCAGCTATGATCTGGGCAAGAAGCCCATCTACAAGAAAGCCCCTACCAATGAGTTCTATGCTTGAGGCCCTCCAATGGGCACGGAGGAGCATAGACTTAAGGGTGGGGCAGGGAGGGGAGGGTTGGCACCTCTCAGTGGGAGGGGGAGGTACTGACCAGCCAGTGAGTCTCCACTGTTTCTTTCTGCTTATTTCCCCCTCTTCCCACAAAGTGGGTGCATTTACATTTGGGGGGGTGGGGTTACATTTGGGCAGATAGGTTATATAAGAAAATTTTCCTCTTCCTCATCTCTTCCCCCACCCCCCCATCCCTTTACCAGTTCCTTGTATCTCTCTGAGCCTCAATTTTTTCATATGAAAAATGGCAATTCTGTCTGAAAGTCCGAGCTTAGATACGGAAATCTCTTGAAACCCCTTCCTGCTCTGATCTTAGAATTTTATGATGCCTGGTCTAATACTGGGCATTCTGGAGTCTGGTTTGAGGGCACAGTTGGGGAAGGGAGAGGAGAACTAGATGGACCCTGATGGACCCCAACCATTTCTTGGCAGTGTAGGCAGGGCCTTATAGGTCTCGCATTTCTGTCCAAGTCAAGCTGTCCTTTTATGTAGGGGTGGGCCAGGACTACCCCATATCTTCAAGACATTGCAATTGGTGGAGGAGAGGGAGATTGAGCTGTTAAATAGAGGTGTTCATGACCCATAGCAATGCACTACTAATGTCAGGGAGAAGAGATAGTGGGAAACAGCTCTTGTGTTTAAAAAAAAGAAGAAGATCTGAGACAAGTTAAGTTGTACCTGGCCTGTTGAGGACTCCTTTTATAATTTCTTTTGGGGGGTAGGGTGGGTAGGTAGAGAGAGCATACAAACACAGGTGAATTCTTATATAGAAGTGATTTGTAGAGTTTTCTCTTAAAGAAGAAAAAAGTAAGAACTTTTGAAAAAATAACTTTCCAATTTTTGAAGAGTTCATTCCTTGGGGTGGAGGCTGCTCCTACCCTGGTGCATGGTGGGAGCTACCAGCTTGGGTGGGCCTTGCCTCCAGCATCTTCCTAGCACCTGCTGTGGCCTGTCTATTTATGTGTCTTTTTTTTTGTTTTGTTTTTGTTTTCTGTTTTTGTTTGAAATGAGGGGAGAGCCTGGGGTGTGATTTTTATGAAAAATTTTTTTATTATTTATGGACACTCCTTACCTCTCTGATCCCTTCCTTTTTGATACTTCATACACTATCTTCAACCTCAACCCTTTCCAAGGTTATCCTCCCACATTGAGAAAATAGGTCTTTGCAGATCCCAAATTGTGTTGGTGTCATAGGCAATGGTGGGCCTTTGTTTTTCTTAGTATGTAATATATTGTTCTCAGTTCTAGATAGAGAGATATATTTTTCGAGTAAAGTGTGTGATTTAAAGAGTATAAAATCGGCTGGCTGGGTGGGTGGGTGGGTGGGTCAATGGGAGTTCCTGAGTGGTTGACCTCAGCCCTCATTTCTTTTCCTGGCCTCTTCCCTCTGGTGCCTTCTCCCAATCTGGATGGCAGCAGTAGCCATGATGTTGAGAGTTGGTTGGCCCTGCTCTGAGATCCTGGAGGGAGGGGACTTACCTGGGACTATTGATAGAGGCACAGTCCTGGGCTGTCTCCTTATGTGAGAGCAGACAAATCCCAGGGAGCCAGCCCCAAGGGCCCCTGGTGAAGAGAGAAGGGCCTTCTGGGGACTCCCTTTTCCACCACCATCCTGCTGGCTGGGGTGGGCAGCTCTTCCCAACCTGCTCTTGCTCCCTTGGGAAAGCTGCTCCCTGATCTGACTTGATTTTCCTGCCCCCTGCCTGTCCCAGGACTCCAGCTGGCTGGGTCTCTCTGCCCTCTTTCCCCTTTGATACCTGCCCCCCCCCAACTCCTTGTTGCCCACTGCTGTGACTGAGTGGTGGGAGTGGGCACCTCCTGCCTTTTTGTAGTTGCCTTTCACTGTCTGTTATGACATTTTGGATAAAAATAAAAAGCTTTCTCAACCCCCTGTTTCTCTTTCCTTTGGGTAGGGGGTGAATGGGTGGGTATGAGAGTGATCCCAGTCCAGACTCTACATTCCCATCTCCCCCATGGTGGGGAGGGAAGAATCCCTTACCATGATTATTTACCAACAATGGCTGACAGCCCTGTGCCATAGGTGGCATATGTTAGTAATCCTATGTTACCTCTCAGAGGTTCAGCAGAAAGCATTGCCAAGGCAAATAGCACAGCCGCCTACCCCACATGGCAACTCCACCTATAGGTTCCTTCTTGGTATGGGTGTTCCAACCAAACCTCAAAGGCCTAGCTCTATTTCCCACTTAGAAGCTGTTTCTCTGAAAGCAGTTCTCCCTGAAGCATTTTGAATGCCTTTTTGTGGAAGCCTCTCAATCTCTAAGGTGTATGTAGGTCTAGTGGAAAACACACCCAAGGCAGTGGAAAGAATCCCATACTTGGAATAACACTTCCTTGTACCACTAATGAGCAGGGGCATGCCAGGTTGGCCCCAATCTCAATCAATTAAAAAAATATTAAGCACACTATGGGCTAAATACTGAGGATATACAAATGACCTCTTTTGCCCTCAAGGAGTCTAATGGAGAAGGCCATGTACAAAGGAGGGGATGGCTTTCTCTAGAATTTGGGAGTTTTAATTGAAACCAGTGAGGTCAGCAGTCAGCAGAGGAGAGAGTGCAATCCAGGCATCCAGAATGGTATTCTTGTTTTTGGATCAGCCAAGAAGCCAACTGTCACTAGATTGAAGAATATCTGTTGCAGAATGTAAGTGTAAGGAGACTGGAAAGGCAGGAGGGGGCAAGGTAAGGAAGCACAGCATTTTGTACTTGCTCCTGGAGGTGATAGGAAGCCAATAGAGTTTACTGAATACGGGGTGACCATGATTAGGCCTGTGTTTGAGGAAAATTCACTTTTGTGGTTGAATAGAGAATGGCTTGAGGTGGGGAGAGAGACTTGGAACAAGGAGACCCATTAAGAGTCTTACCAGGGGCGGCTAGGTGGCGCAGTGGATAAAGCACCGGCCCTGGAGTCAGGAGTACCTGAGTTCAAATCCGGCCTCAGACACTTGACACTAGCTGTGTGACCCTGGGCAAGTCACTTAACCCCCAAAACAAAAAAGAGTCTATTACGATAATCAAAGGGTGAGGTGATGAGGGCCTGCACTAGAGAGGTAACTATCAGAAGAGGGGGTGCTCATTCAAGCAAAGCAAATGGACAGACCTTGGCTAAAGCTGCAATGGTGAGGGGTGAGGAATCTTCGATGACTCCTAGGGTGTGAGCCTGAGGGACTGGGTGTGGCCCTCTATGGTAATAAGGAAGGTCGGAATGAGGAGCTCTGTTTTGTATCCAAGATAGCAACTGGACATTCAATTGCAGATACTTGAAAGGCAGTTGGAAATGTGACTTTGGAGATCAGCCAGTTTGAGGCTGGATGGGTGTATTTGAGTATCATCAGCATAGAGATAATAATTAAATCCATGAGAGCTGATTAGATCCCAGAGTGAGATAAGGTATTGGAAAAAGAGCAGAGGGCCCAGGACTGAACCATGATTTACTCATATATTTAGAGGGAGTGATCTGGAGGAGGATCCAGGAAAATCTGAGATCCAGGAGAGTGGTGTCCCAAATCATGATGGCCTAAGTTGTTTTGGGGAACATGTATAATCTCCCCTGCTAAAGGGCAGGGCCTAAAATATAACAAAAAAAGGGAAATATTGGATGTTGGATGGGATGTGGAAAAGTGGGATGCTAATCCACTGTTGGAGTTGTGAAGAGAACCAATCATTCTAGAGAGCAATTTGGAACTACAGCGTTAGTGCATACCCTTTGATTCAGCAATAGCACTGCTAGGTTTATATCTCAAAGACATCCCCCCAAAAGAGAAAAAGACCCATTTGCATAAAAAGATTTCTAGCAGCTCTTTTTGTGGTGGCTAAGAATTGGAAAATCAAAGGAATGCCCATCAATTGGGGAATGGCTAAACAATCTCTGGTATATGATGGTGATGGAATATTACTGTGCTATAAGAAATGACAAGCAGGATGACTTCAGAAAGGCCTGGAAAGACTTGTATGAACTGATGTATAGCGAAGTGAGCAGAACCAGGAGAATGTTATGCACAGAGAGAGCAATATTGTTTGATGAAGAACTGTGAATGACAACTATTTTCAGCAATACAAAGATCCAAGACTATCCCAAAGGACTAATGATGAAACATACTATCCACCTCCAGAGAAAGAACTGATATTGATTGAACACCAGCTGCAGCATGCTACTTTTCACTTTTCCTTTATTCAAGTTTTCTTGTACAAAATGACTAATATAGTAATTAAAAAAAACATAATTACCCATGTATAACCTATATCTACTTACTACCTCAGGGAGGGGGAGCAGAGGAAGGGAAGAAGGGATAGAATTTGGAACTCAAAACTATAAATAACAAATGTTTATTATTTAAAAACAAAAAACCCCTCAATAAAGGGTAGGGCCTAGTTCTTGCTCATTCCCTTCTGGGTCCTCCTGCACAGAGTAGGTGCTTAATGTTTGTGGCTTTGAATGGGGGGCATGAGAGTCCTGAAGGAGGCAGTTATACCTAAGGGGAAGTAGGGAAACACTTGTTGGTTTTTATATGACATTTTATGGTTTGCATAGTGCTTTCCAATCTAGATTGAATAATAAATCAATTTGATGGGGGTGACCTGAAGAGACTAAATTGACTAGCTGACGAAATTTTTCCTCTAGTTCAAGTTAGCCCTCTATCCCTTTTTTCTCAACAACTAACTTTGGTGGAGGGCTGGGTTCAAAGCCAAGTTGAGAGTGGTTTATACACTCAAGAAAGACTGGAATTGTGGACTTGAGAACTCCTAACCCCTTGTGACCTGGGCTATGTCACTTCCTCTTTTGGGGGTCTCAGTTTTCCCCATCTGTAAAAATGAAAGATTTGTAGCAGATGATCTTTAAAACCCTTTCTGGTTCAAATTTTTGCTATTACTCTTTTTAAAATAAAAAAATATATATATTTTGTTAAATATTTCTCAATTATATGTAAAAAATTTTAACATTCATTTTTTAAAAGTCAGAGTTCCTGCTTTTACTCTTGATGTGTTGGGTTTTTTTTTAAATTGGACCTTCAATTGAAAATAAAAAATAAACCAGGGACTAGAGAATGGCTGTGGAGAATGGGGCTTATGTAGATGTGCTGTGAAAGTCCCAGTTTCTGCTCAAAGCTCTGGATTCCTAGCTTCATTCCTACATACTCAATTAAAATGCAAACAACCTTGGGGATTAAGGGGCACCACCTGTAGCCCTGGGGTTGGAATCCAAGGCTTGACTTTGAATCGTCCTTCAGACTCTATAGCAGTGTGACCTTGGACATCTCTTCCGGCAGCAGATTCCTCACCTGCAAAATGAGGGACTCCTAAGATCCCCCTCAGTTCTAAATCTGTGCTCTTACAATCCCAGGAGCCCATCTGAGTTATCCCCCCTGAGCTGTTTTCCTTCATTGTTAATGGTGATAATCCTCTCATGCTATTCTAACAGCCTTGTTTATGAGGAGAGTGCTTTGTTAGAAACGTGAGCTGTGATTGTTATTGTAGCCCAAGTGTCAGAGAAAGCTTCTAAAGCTTCTTGGCAGTTGGATCCGGTTGTGTCTTGGGCATTTTCTCTCTCTTTTTTTTCATCATAAAAGTTGTTAAGGGTTAAAATTCTAGCTAAACTGTCTAAAATATCTAATGAGTGGTCGCCAATAAATTATAAGCTTTAGCAAGAGTTAGACTTTTAAGCATTTATTAAGGAGAATAAGAATTTGGTAAAGAGAGAGAAAAAGGCCTAGATTTCTATCTATTAAAGGGAGAGCACATTTCTAGCTCCCTTCTCCGCCAGCGTCCTCAGGAAAGAGCCTGAGACCGAGCGCCAGTCTCTTCCTTCCTCCTCCCACTCGTCCGCGTCACTTCCTGATGCCTGGTCTTGCCCTCAAAGACCTTCGCTTCATGGGCAGAACTCTTCTACAGTAAGTATCCAGCAGGTGGCGTTATTCCAATCGTTACAGTCCCCCCTGTTGTTCCTCAAGAAACAAAATGTTTCCTTGACGGAACAGTAAAAACAATATGATAACTATTGCTAACTAATAATATGTGAACTACAATATAGAAAAGGAAGAGAGGAAAGTTTTGTCCAGAGGAGCGATTTTTTTTTTGTCCTCATGAACCAACGCTTTGACATTAGTCTTGCAAAGGGAGGGCCTCTGCAGAGAATACATGTTACAGATGATGTATATTATAACAGAAAGAGAAAAAAAACAACAAAAACAACAAATCAAAACTGTTCATTTAAAGTCTCTGAAAGTCTTTTCTCAGATGTCCTCTAGGTGTAGTCGTGGAATGGAAGTCTTTTCAGGTGTTGATGTGTGGATACTGATAATCAGCCAGGAAATTTCCTACAAAATTGAGCTTAACACAACTTTAAAATAGCTTTGTCAATAATCAAATCAAACAATGAAAGTTCTCAAAAACATTTCTAAGGGAATTCATAATCTTAGTTGTTATACATGAAACATATAATAAAACAAAATTGAAACATTCTTTAAAATTATAATATTACTATAGTCCCCCCTTATGGAGGGTAATTGAGAAGACAATTGCTGTGATATTAATTTTTTAAAAATAATTTTTATCTTTGTTTCATCACTTTTTGCACCATCTGCCTAATTATCCTCATGCCATTATGAGAAATTAGAAAATCTAATATAATTGGTAACAGATGTCAAGGCCAAATTCAACACTGTTATTTATCATGACACCTGAGATAATTATGGGGGTTACCATAAAAGAACAGAGAAATGATGGGATATGAGTATTCCCACACTTGAGCAATATATACTGCCCATGCAGTATGCCAGGTCTAAAATAGGTGGATGGAATATATGTCCATGCCACCGAACATATTGGAGGAAACTGAGTCAGACTTAATCAGATACATGGGATTGAGATGTCCATGGCATCAGGCATATAGGAGGGAGCATAGAAGCCAGGTGTAGAAGTGAGATGGGTGGGATGAATACTTCCAGCCATCTGTACAATATTGTGGGGAAAAAGAGAATAAAATATTAAACCAAGAGAATCCAACCTCAACATTTGTCAAAAGCCGTTCCCTCGGCCATACCTTGACTTCATGCATGTCTCCCCTCATGTGACAGTTCAGTGTCTGCTCTTGCATGTATTCCTCTTGTGATTGGATGGCATCTTGGCCAACTGGCATCTGATAACTCAGAATAAAGGCAATTAATGTCTTAAATGATAAGTTCCCATAATCCAAGTCTCATATGGATTTAAAATTGAGGATAATAAATGATTGCAAAAAATGTGAATACATCTTGACTCAAAATATAATATATAATTATGCAACAATTTCAAATAATACCCTTTTTTTTACTTAGTATACAATTACTTTTGTGAAAAATCAGAACATACTTAAATACAAGTTAAAGCACAACAGAATCTCAAAGAAAACTTTTTTTTTAAAAAGAAAACTTTTACAAATGTTCCCCTCTTTTTTTTTTTTTTGGAATATGCTTATCAAAAATAATACTTCTAGAATCAATTTACACTTGCCATGGCAAACAATTTGCCAGGGAAATGCTTTAAAGAGTTTGATCAAATAATCAGTTGAGAAAAAATAACAAAAACAAACAACTCAGAATATGGGAGCACAATACTCCTAGAATTAACATTGTATAATAAAATCAAAACCATCTTGCAATGTTTCAAAATTAGATAGACAAATGAATAGAAGAAAATACACATGGAACAATAAAAGACAGTGAAATTCAAACTAAGGAAATCTAAATGAATATGAACTTAATATCAATAAGAGTATTATAAAATATAAACTTGATCACATGACTATAAAAAGCTTTTACAAATATTCTCCTTGTTTTAGAAACTAGGTATAAGACACAATCTCAAAAGCATGAAAATCTCTATGAAAATAAACCCATACCATTAATTTCAAAATGTATATGTAATAGCATAGAAATCCTATGTAACCTCTGAACTGATACTATTACTCTGAGTGAGTTCAGAACACTTTTGATTCCGGTATCTAAAATCCCCAATACTCATATCAATACCTTGCTGCTTACTTCTACATTTCTGTACAATATATACCCTTCCATGGCAAAAGAAGCAGAGTCTTGAACTATGTTGATTGTCATTCTTATTCAGCTTAAGTTTTTCTTCTTTAACCCCTCTATATTGTCTGTCGGGCTTTTCACCATACAAATGCTTTATAAGATTACTAATTAAAGACAAAAGCAGGTTAGCAAAATTATGAACAAATCGAGCATATCTGGAATTTAAAGGGTTTTCTAAAGTTGTCTCAGAAGCACAGCCAGGCTGGGGAAGGGCTGAGCCTGAAGCTGCAAATGCAGGTAGAAAAAGTTGAGCATGCGCATCAGATCTCTGGACTTCCCAGGCAGGGGAAGCTATGGGCTTGGCCATAGGAGGAGTAGAGGGTGGGGTCTGGAGAGGAGGGGAGGGACCAGCACAATTTGAATCACATTGATTTTGAACTCAGGCCTGGATTCCTCTTCCCCCACCTTGCCTCCAGGTGCTAGGGGATTAAAAGCTTCTAGAGGGTGGGTCATTGCCTCCAGGCATGCAAAATTAAAGCAACAATTAGTGTTAGAACTGGGAAAAGCTGCAGGAATCTCTTCAGGTTTCTCTGAAAAAGCATGGTTGGGAGAGGGAGAGATATTTCCTTGTGTGAGTAAGTTGCTGGCTCTTTTAACAAAAATAAAAAGAAAAATAGAAAATCCACAAAAACAAAGCATTAACATGATCTTATCTCCCATTTGTCTGGTTAAACAGACCAAAATCAAAAATAGGATAATTAGGGAGTTTAAAAGGTCCATTCGAAAAAATTCAAAGGAAAACACAGCCAGTACACCAGTACTTAGCAGTTAAAGGGAGAGGGAGGGGAAATTTCTTACCCAACCAGAAGATCAGAAGAAGACTGAGGGTTAGCTTTCCTCTTCGTGGTCAGCCATCTGTTAAGGGTTAAAATTCTAGCTAAACTGTCTAAAATATCTAATGAGTGGTCGCCAATAAATTATAAGCTTTAGCAAGAGTTAGACTTTTAAGCATTTATTAAGGAGAATAAGAATTTGGTAAAGAGAGAGAAAAAGGCCTAGATTTCTATCTATTAAAGGGAGAGCACATTTCTAGCTCCCTTCTCCGCCAGCGTCCTCAGGAAAGAGCCTGAGACCGAGCGCCAGTCTCTTCCTTCCTCCTCCCACTCGTCCGCGTCACTTCCTGATGCCTGGTCTTGCCCTCAAAGACCTTCGCTTCATGGGCAGAACTCTTCTACAGTAAGTATCCAGCAGGTGGCGTTATTCCAATCGTTACAAAGTTACATGTAATATAGTAACATGTAATCTAGTTACATGTAGAGATAGTTTTCAACATTTGTGTGTTTGATTTTTTTTTTGTTTGTTTTTGGGTGAGGCAATTGGGGTTAAGTGACTTGCCCAGGGTCACACAGCTAGTTAGTGTCAAGTGTCTTGAGGCCAGATTTGAACTCAGGTCCTCCTGACTCCAGGGCTGGTGTTCTATCCACTGCACCACCTAGCTGCCCCATAACATTTGTTTTTATAAGATTTCTAGTTTCAAATTTTTCTCCCTCCCCTCCCTTCCCCCTCCCCAAGACAGCAAACAATCTGATAGAGGTTATATATGTACAATCACATTAAATATATTTCTGCATTAGTCATGCTGTGAAAGAAGAATTAGGGCAAAAGGGAAAAACCTCAAAAAAGAAAAAAATAGAAATAATATGGTTCAATCTGCATCTAGATACCACAGTTCTTTTTTTCTGGATTTGGAGAGCATTTTCCCTCATGGGTCCTTTGGAACTATCTTGGACCATTGTATTGCTGAGAAGAGTCAAGCCTATCACTGTTGATCAACATACAATGTTGTTGATACTGTGTACAATGTTCTTCTGGTTCTGCTTATCTCCCTCAGTATCAGTTCATGTAAATCCTTCCAGGTTTCTCTGAAATCTGCCTGTTCATTGTTTCTTACAGCACAATAGTATTCCATTACATTCATGTACCATAACTTGTTCAACCATTCCCCAATGGATGGGCATCCCCTCAATTTCCAATTCCTTGCCACCACAAAAAGAGCAGCTGTAAATATTTGGGCATTCTCAACAAGAACAACTCATTCTTTTGTCTTGGACCTCCACCCTGAACCTTTCTCTGGGGAAAAAAAGTACCACAATCTGACTTGTTTTGATTTTTCTTTATGGCTATTTAGAATTTGTTCCTGTAAATAATCCAGTGCTTTTGAACCTAAGGTTTTAGGAAAGCAATGGTGTGTATCCAAGTTGTTTCAAAATATATACAGGAGGGACAGCTAGGTGTCGCAGTGGATAGAGCACTGGTCCTGGATTCAGGAGGACCTGAGTTCAAATTCGGTCAGCTTAACACTTACCAGCTGTGTGACCCTGGGCAAGTCACTTAACCCCAATTGCCTCACCAAAAAACCAAAACAAAACAACAAACAAACAAAAAAACAAAATATATACAGGACTTAGAAGGGGCATGCATCGCTGGGCCTGTTTAGTAGATATGAGGGCCAGTCATATCACTTGGTGCTGTTTCTTGGCTCCATGGCCACCTTCTCTCCAGAATACTTCGGTCTCAGTTTTCCCAAACTCTTACCCCCTTTAGGGGAAGTCTAGGAGAAGTCCCAGCAGCCTGAGTACACTGAAGTGCATGGAACCAGCTTTGGCTTAGGTTGCTACTTCCCAAGCTGCCATTGGTCAACTATTGCTAAACATGGCTCCCAGGTCCTTGTTCTCCCAGTCACTGCAGCTAGGTGGCACAGTGACTATAGCACTGGGCTAGAAATCAGGAAGACAAGTTCAAATCCAGTCTGGGTCACCCCAGACAAGTCACTTAATCTCTATCTGCTTCAGTTTCTTCAACTGTTAAATGGTAATAATAATAGCACCTATCTCCCCGGGTTGTTGTGAGGATCAAATGAGATAATAATCATCGTAAACTTGGCACACACCTGTATGTATATATGCATGCATATATATATGTACACACATGTATGTACATGTGTATTGCATGGTATATATTGCCAACTTTGCTATATACATACACACATGTATACACATACATACATACATACATACATACATACATACATACACATAAATGTTCACCCATGTGGGTATGCCATCTCTTCAGAAAAGCAGAGCCTAGCGCAGTGTTGTAGTAGCATAGTGGAAAGAATCATGGATTTCAAGTCAAAGGACTTGGGTTCAAGTTCTTCCACTTAGCACTGGGTGAGTGTGAGGAAATGGGGATTGGTCTCCTCTCAATCTGGACCTGTTTGAGGAAAAAGTTCTGCTTCTCCCTCCTCCCTTCCAGGGATTCAGGGAAACCCTGTACTGGTCACAATTAGATCTTCTCCTGAGCTATGTCTATATGAAAGAAGAATTAAAGAATTGTTCCCTGTATCACCTCCCTCATTGGCTAAAAAATACTGCTTTCCCGATTAGCTAGTTTTTGCACATAGATTATAACCCTTGAGTAATCAAAATAATGGTGAAAAAGGAGAGGGGCCATTTGAGTTAGGGACTAGGAGATAAAAGGCCTTCAAACCTCCATTTGGTGGTCACCCACCAGCGGGACACAGGGTGGCCCATTCTCATGAGAATGACAATAAATGAGCCTTTGACACATCACCAATGCTGAGTTCCAGAAGTTATTGGGGTGATATTTCTCACAGTGAGCCAAATAGATTCACTTCTATGGAACTTGGTTTCCTCATCTTTAGATTGAGGCAATTGGTCTGGATGACTTTTTTTTTTTTTGGCAGGGCAATGAGGGTTAAGTGACTTGCCCAGGGTCACATAGCTAGTAAGTGTCAAGTGTTTAAGGCTGGAGTTGAACTCAAGTCCTCTTGAATCCAGGGCCTGTGCTTTATCTACACCACCTAGCTGTCCACCCCACCGCTCCCCCCCCCCCCACCTCTGGATGACTTAAGGCCCCTTTCTGCTCTAAATCTAAGATCCGATGATCCTTCCACCACCTAAGGTGATCATCTTCATATTTTAAATTATGATTATTACATCCCTCACTGCAAACCCCATGAGATTGTAAGTAGTATCCGCTTGTTACAGACGAAGGTCATGCCTTTGGTCCATGATTACTCAGCTAGTGGTGCAGTCCTCTCTCCAGAGTTCCAGACCAAAAAGAATAATCCCAGGGATTCCTGGAGTTCAGGTTTCCCATCTGTAAAAAGTGGGGAAAGTGAAATGCTGGACTAGATGCTCTGTCCAGCACTAAAGTCTATGAAAAGCTCTCCAATCCTTTGGTATGGCTTAGTTATCAGTTCCTGCTTGAGCTGGGCTGAGCTAGGTTTCTCTGCCTTCCCTGGGACTTTGACTTCCCCACACCCTTCCCCTCTAACTCTTTGTTTACTATTTTTCAATAACCTGATTATCTTCTATCTGCCTTCCTGTTTTAAGTAACCAGACCCAACAAGGGAGACTAGGAGTGGTCCTCACCACACTCAGCCGGAGGAAGTTCCCTTGTGTTCTGTTCTGAAAAATCAGATGTGGTCCACTAAAATAGGGAGTTGGGGAAATTTCTTGGGTGCTTAGTTTTATTGTTCAGTCGTTTCAGTCCTGTCCAAATCTTCCTGACTCCATTTGGGGTTTTCTTGGTAAAGATGCTGGAGTAGTTTGCCATTTCCTTCTTCAGCTCATTTTACAGATAAGGAAAATGAGGCAAACAGGATTAAATGACTTGGCCAGAGTCACAAGGCTGGTTAAGTAAGTGCCTGGGTCAGATTTGAATTTACGAAAATGAGTCGTCCTGAATGCAGGCCTGGCACTCTATTCACTTGCGCCACCTAGCGACCCCATGTGCTTACTTTAGCCTCCTAAATAATAGCAGGAGCATTTACATGGATTTTAAGGTTTGCAAAACCAAAACACTTTACAGACTATCTTATTTGATTTTTTTTCAGTGAGGCAATTGGGGTTAAGTGACTTTCCTAGGGTCACACAGCTAGTAAGTGTCAAGTGTCTGAGACTGGATTTGAACTCGGGTCCTCCTGACTCCAAGGCTGGTGCTCTAGACACTTCGCCACCTAGTTGCCCCTCATTTGATCTTTGCAACATCCCATTTTACAGATGAGGAAACTAAGGCCCAGAGAGGTTAAGTGACTTGTCCAGCATCACATAGCTCACAAGTAAGTGATTAAGGAAGGATTCAAAACTCTGCATTGTGTGGGTAGATGATTTGCATGTTGAGGGAAGGGTCAAAAGAGGACAATGCCTTACTCAAAGAAACAAACATTGAGGGGTAGCTAGGTGGTGAAGTTGATAAAGCACCCACCCTTGATTCAGGAGGATCTGAGTTCAAATCCGACCTCAGACACTTGACACTTACTAGCTGTGTGACCCTGGGCAAGTCACTTAACTCTCATTGCCCTGCAAAAAAAAGAAAGAAAGAAAGAAAGAAAAGAAAAGAAAAAGAAAAAGAAAAAAAGAGAGAAGCAGGAGGAGGAGGAGGGCTTATTGGCTCCTTCAGATTACATCAGGAGGCCAAAACCTGCTCTCTCAGCTCATAAGGGTAGCCTTGGTCAAAAGAGCCCCATCATGGATTAGTATAACAGCCAAAACCCCAGTTTTGTAATCAGAAGTCCTGGCTTTGGGCAGCAGGTCTCTTCTCTCAGGTCCTCTGGTGCTGTCTGTCAAGTGTTCCAGTCCCTCCCAGGACTGTTAGGATCAAGACACCAAAGGATGCCACCCCTGCTCTCAAGGAACTTACATCATCTACTCAAATGAAACAATAGATGGAAAGGGCTCCGTCAGTTGTAAAGGGCTGCATACCTACAATGTGTCCTACGACAAGATGGAAAAAGCAGAGAGATCATGTAAGGCAGTGAGCTGGCCTGGCTGGGAGGGGAGGGACCTGGCTTCTCTCCAGGGGCTGCCCCTCAGGCACGGCAAGAATGGCCAACACATTTTTCCTTTTCTTGCAACCTTAGTTTCATTGCTTACAAAATGAGAGGCTCAGACTGGCCGAGGACTGTGGCCTCTTCCAGCTCTGATGAACAATCTTATGTCCTAAAACTCCATCCAGTTTCAACACGGTTTCTGGAGTCTAGGACAGTCAGGGCTGGTGCAGCACTGCCACCTGCTGGTCATTCCACCTAAGGGCATCTCCCAACACCTGCCAGGCTTTCCCTTTGGCCACTAAGAGGGATTTGTTCAGGAGGCAAACTGGGTCATAGATTTAGAATTTAAAAGGACCTTAGAGACCATCCAGTCCAACCCCCTGATTTTGCAAATGAGGGAGATGAGTCCCAGTGGTTAAAAGACTTGCCCAAGGTCACACATAGAGCAATCAGAAGACCTGGCTTTGAACCCAATTCCCTCTATAAAATGAGGGGGTTGGATTTGACGATCTCTAAACTTCCTTCTACCTCCGAATCTGTAATCCCGTAGATTTTCCTCTATAATTCCAAGTCTTCTCACCACTATCTCTGCCCTCTGTCGACCTTTTCCCATTTTTCAGCTGTGTAATTTAAATTTCTAGATTTTCTTCGTCTTATATTTTTAGTATGATAATTAGCATTGTCAATGATCAAAGGAATACATTCCATTACATTCCCCTCCTTTATATAATACAGGGTTGCGGTAGTTACACAATCTATAACACTTCTTACCACCATATTTCTGGATCAAACCTGGCCTGAACTTTGTGGGTGGTAGGGTGTATGGAATTTGGGAGTTACTCCCAAAACAGAGTAGATTTGGGATAAAACAGAACTAGAAGTCAGCCAATAATCCAGTCAGCAGTCAGTCACTTTATCCAATTCAATCAGTTTAAATTAATCTCCAGGTGGGCTCCTAAGTATCTGCTAAATCTCATCTATCACATTCCATTATCTTGACACACAGCTGTGGACTAAGTCCCAAGACTTGTTCATGAAACAAAACAAAAACAAGCCCGTCCCACCATTTCTACCAATGGAAATTAGTGCCTAGGGGTCCTGAGAGGTTGCTTGAGGTATTGAGAGGTTAAATGATTTACCCAGGGTGACACAGTCAGTAAAGCCAGTTAGTATGGGGATGAAGGACTAGACTTGAACTCAGATCTTCCTCAGTCCAACACCAGCTTTCTATCCACTATGCCATGCTGCAGGTTTACAATGTATTTTAATTATACCACCCTTTTGAGGTAGGTAGTGCAAGAAAGTATTTTACAGAAAAGGAAATTGAGGTTGAGAAAGAGGAAGTAATTTTCTCAAAATCACACAACTAGCTGCTATGTAACTCTTTTATTGACCCCAAGGTATGGGGTGGGAAGAGAACTTGAGCAGCCTCTTGGGTCAGCTCTCTATAAACTTCAGCTTCTGCCCTTCTTTAGAGCTCAGGTAAATATGATCCAGCTCAGAGACAATGTGGGAAACTCCCAAGATTTAGAATCAGGTAGAGCTAGGTTCAAATCCTGACTCTGCTACTCACTATGTGGGTAACTTTGAAGCAAATCTCTTGACCTCTCTGGGCCCCAGTTTTATCTTGGAATCTTCTCTCAGCTCCTGTGGTCTTACATTTTACTTGTAGAAAGTAAGAGTAATCTGCCTTTCAGCTTCCAGCCCTCTTTATTCTTTCCATTCTCAGAGCCCAAAGTGCGGGTAAGACTTGGTTCTTTCATTGTCTAACTGTGAGTCTTATCGCTGCAGCCTGGGAACCAACCGGTCACTTGTTCTCTTTGGCTATGCCCCCATACAGGGTTGGACTCAATGGCTCTTCCAACTGTGACATTTTATCTCTGAGGATCCCTTCCAACTCTGAAGTTTTAGGACTCCGTGATTCCCTAGGTCCCACTCCCTCATGTTAGACCACACCCTTCCCTTCACCCCCAACTCTGGGACAATAAAGACAAGCACAATAAAATGAGGTATACCTATAATAGAGCTTTGGCGCAGCCGAATTCCTAGTCAGCCATCGAAGTGGGCAGCTTTGCCTTTGTCCTGGGGCCAGCAGGCTCAGTGAAGCCTTTGCTACCCAGTTGAGGATGGCACCCAACCCAAGCTCTCCCAGTCCCTCTGGTCCCCTTGGACTGCCCAGGTAGGTCCCCTTCCTCCATAAGCCCACGCCAGTCCCTCCCACCCAGCTGTGGACACTCCCTGCCCAAGGTCATGGTCTGGACAGTGGAGTTTCCAACAGTGGAGAGGTGGGGATCTGTCCGCTCAGCTTTCCCCTCCTCACTCTAGAGTCGGGCTGCTCCTCAAAGTTCAGCTTCTGCGTCTCCGCGGAACCGCCGTCCAACCCCATGTAACCGCAGACCGTGCACCCCGCCTCCCCAGTCTCGTTGGCTAGAATACAGCGCAGGTGACGGATGAGACCAGGTTGGAATGCACCATACAGTGGACTCTAGTACAGTGGACTCAAGGGGGAGCTGTGGGGCTGTGCCCTCACCCTCTTGATCCCGGCTGACCCCACTAATGGATCAGGGAGAAGCTGTGCAATCAATCAGTCGCCCTTTCCCAACTCACCTTGCCCCTGTTCTGGCTTCAGCCTCCAGCCTGGGCCCGTGAGATAGACACAGGGCGGCGGACAGAAGAACCTACAACGAGAGGCTGTTGTCACCTGTGGGCCGACGGAAAGACCGGCTGAAAGGGATGGGCAAGTGCTTGTATACGTCCCAAATCTGCCTCAAGCCCTAAGAAGGAATCTTAGAAATAATTTAGCCAGGGATGAAGTGGAAAGAGCCCAGGACTTGGGAGTCAAAAGAAATGGGTTTGGATCCTAGCTCTGAAACTTACTAGCTCTGTGACCTTATCAAGTCACTTCTCTCCGAGTCTCATTGGAAAAATGCAAGCAGAGTTCCCTTACCTACCTCAGAGAGGTTTGCGAATAATCGACTATATAAATGGGAGGGTTTTTTTCTATCTTAAAAAACTTTTTTTAATGTTATCCAATAAAGTTCATATTGCCCATGAAGACTTAGCTACAAGAAATGGAAGAAAAATGTTTGATCAGAAACGGAGGTGGGGCCATCATGTTTGGAAAAGGAAGAATAACCAATTCTCACCTGGAGCACTGCCTTTGTACTCCTGAAATATTTGAAAGACGGAGAGGGAGACCTCAAAGGTAGATTCCCTTATAAAGGATTTATGGAAGAACTGAGACAAGAGTCCCAGAATGAGAAGAGGAGGACAAGTTGCCACTTGTATGTATCAAGAGATACAAATTAAAACCCCTTCATCTGACATTAAAGGCTCTCCACAATCTGAAGGCATTCTAATTTTCCAGCATCATGGCTTATTTCTATCCTTCATGCATTGTAGATTCCAATCAAAATGGAAGTCTTTGCTTCCCAAATATATCTCATCTTCTCTCCACCCTTCCCCCCATGTCATATGTCTCAATGCCTCCTTCCCCCACTTCATTTGTTATTCTTCGGAATAATATAACCTTTAAAGTCCAGCTGAAATTATCAGCTCCTCTTGTAAGGACCTGGAGGGCAGGTACTGGGTTTTTTGTTGTTGTTGTTGTTTTTAATGTTGGTATTTCCAGCAGTGAGGGCAGGGCCTGGCATAGAGAATGATTTCAAGAAACAAATATAATAGCTGCTCTTTTTGTGTAGGGAAAGAATTGAATACTAGGAGGATGCTCATCAAATGGGGAATGGCTGAACATGTAGTAAATGAATGTAATGGAATACTGTTGTGCATAAGAAATGATGAGCAGGTGGATTTCAGAAAAATCTGGAAAGACTTGCATGAACTGATGCTGAGTGAAGTGAGCACAAGTAGGTGAACATTGTATACAGTAACAGCAACATCATGGGATGATCAACTATGATTGACTTAGCTCTTCTCAGCAATATAATGATCCACGACAACTCCAAAAGACTTGATGGAAAATGGTATCTACATCTGGAAGAAGAACTGATAGAGTCTAAATTCAGATCAAAGCATATTTTTTTTTCCTGTGGTCTTTTCCCTCCTCCTCTTCCTCCTCCTCCTCCTCCTTTTTCTTCCGGGGCAATGGGGGGGTAAGTGACTTGCCCAGGGTCACACAGCCAGTAAGTGTCAAGTGTCTGAGGCCAAATTTGAACTCAGGTCCTCCTGAATCCAGGTCCGGTGCTCTATCCACTGCACCACCTAGCCTCCCCCTTGTTTTTTTCTTCTTTCACAACATGGCTAAAGTGGAAATATATTTTACATGATTGCTTGTATATAACCTACATCAAATTGCTTGCCATCTTGGGGAGAGGAATGGGGGAGAGAGGGAAGGGAGGAAGAAAAATTTGGAACTCAAAATCTTTCAAAAAATAAATGTTGAGAATTGTCTTTACATGTAATTGGAAAAAAACACTATTAAAAATTTTAAAAAGAAGCATATATGGAATTGAATTGAACCAAAGCTTTCCTTGATCTCCTAGGTAATAAGGACCTTCCCACTCAGTCCTTGCATGACTTATTTTGTCCTTATTTTGTGCTGATTCATAGCATTCATGTAATTGTGTGATTGTGTGTGTGTGTGTGTGTGTGTGTTTGCCTTATTTCCTCTGGGCATCTGTTTTGGGGCCAGAGCTCTGTACAGAGTAGAGGCTTAACACAAGTTTTTTTTATGAATGAATTTACTCATTTAGTTGACAGCTGAGAACACTGAGAAATTACTTACCCAAATCAGAGGGAGTTAGTTGGTCGATGCAGGTACAGCACGGAGGTGCTGCAGGTTGCAGTTAGAATGGGAAGGGGAGAAGGGGCTCCCCAGCTTTCCGACCACCTTTTCCTACCTTTTCTCACTCCCATAGGATTTCTAGGTCACTTTGGTGTGTAGAAAGAACATCTCGTGTTCTAATAGAATTTTCAAACCCAGTCTCTCAGGCCCAATGTCTTTGTCTGTGGGTGACCTAGGACCAGATGGAGAAGAAAGCAGCGTTGAGATCAGTAGCAAGGACAAATGAGAAACTTGTACACGTCTCGAAGTTTCATGGCCACCCTGGAGCCCTGGGTAACCAGAGGTCGGCAGGAAGGGGGAGCTCAGGCATCCCCACAGGCTGTGGTCTAAATATTTGGGTTGCCGAATGTTGAATGGGGCCTTCACAGAGCCTCAGCACTGGTCACTCCGCGGCACGACCACCCAGACTCCCCCACCCCACTCCCCAGCTGGTGTGGCTCAGTGCCAGGACAGGTCAGGGCAGAGGAAGCAAGGCCTGCACAATAACTGCTCTTGTGCTCAAATGTCAGCTGCCCTCCGCCTCGGCTCTATCCGCAGCTATTCTTCATCGCAGAAAGAACGGATCCAGGGGAGAAGGGGGAGAGCAAGGCTGTTGGGTTGTCAGTAAATGTCCGTGGAAAAGGGCTAAATTGTCCCAGCCCATACTTTTCTTTCCGACTCCTCCGTCTCCCTGCCACCTTCTAGTGGAGAATGGTCCCATAGCACGAAGTCCGGAATTGGGGGATTTGTAGCACCTTTTTCTCACCTCACCCTTGTTATAGCGCTACTAACCGACACCCAGATGTTCCTACTTCCTGTGGTGAGGACGTGGAAACTTCAAAACCAAGCCCCACCTCTACCACCTACCCTACCATACATTTTCCTTCTTCTCCTCTCCCTTTCCCTGGCCTAGGAACAACAAGGGGCTGGGGCTGGCCACGGGGGTAGAGTGCTGGAGCCTAGGGACCTGAGAAAGAGGAGAAACAGAGGGGTAGGGGGAGACGGAGAGAGATACAGAGACAGAAACAGAGTCAGAGAAAGTGTTAGGGTCCCAAATCCCCTACCAGACAGGTCCCCTGACAGGAAAGGATGCGTTGCATCCTCCGCACTTGCTCCTATTTAAACCTAGAGCTTTTTGGGAAGAAGTTCAGGGAGCATCCTGTGGTCATTCTGCTGGAAGTAATCTCTAGGCTGACGTGGGGCGAGGCGGGGGCGGAGCAGAGGGAAATCGGACAGTTTTTTCGAATTCAGCCCACGTGGGTTCAGCTGCATCCAGCCCCGGAGGTGGTGGGAGCTTGGGGGATGTCTCGGGGGTGGGGGGGTGGGGTCAGGAGAGGCTGAGGTTTTAGGGAGGCCAGGGCAGGCTTGGTGAGACTGAAGAAAGCTGGCTCTCTTCACCTCCCCAGTCCCCTGCTCTTAGCACAGTGCCTGGTACATAGTATCAATGTTCATTGCTTGAATGGAGCCTGGGATCTTCCACCCAGGTCTTCCGGGCAGGATCGTGCCCTGGGAAATATAGTGCTCGGGCTGCCGGTCCAGCCCGCCTCCGGAGGGGCCCGAGAAAGAAGGTGATATTGGATTTTTTCCTGTAGTCCCGCGGAAATATAGCCTACTAGGGTTATCTCCCCTCCCCACCTGCAGAGCTGGACTATGTGTCTACAGAGGACCGAGTTTGGGCGCGTCAGGGTTTCTCTCTGTGGAGGGCATAGTGAGCCAGTGAACCCCCGCCCAGTTTAATGCGGGGCCGCGGCTGCCACTCCTTTTTTTTTTTTTTTAGTGAGGCAATTGGGGTTAAGTGACTTGCCCAGGGTCACACAGCTAGTAAGTGTTAAGTGTCTGAGGCCGGATTTGAACTCAGGTACTCCTGACTCCAGGGCCGATGTTCTATCCACTGCGCCACCTAGCTGCCCCGGCTGCCACTCCTTTTAACCCCGATCCCAGCCAAGTAGCCAGCTGGAGTCCCTACTTGGTCCAACAGAACAAAGGATCCTGACAGTTGGTTTTGTTTTATCTCTGACCCCAGGAGCTCTCCAGCCGGTCAGCTGAGGGGCCCTGGGGGCAGTGTTGGGTTTGCATGAAGAAGTCGTTTTTTAATCCCGAGAAAGACCACGTATAGGGTTTGTCCGTAGACTCTAATACAGGGTGACCCCTAAGAAAACCTTCCCCCATTGATGGGGAAGAGAGCAGGACTTGGGGGGGGTTGACCCCTTTGTCTTGGGGAGGGGACTCTTTCCTAATGTTTTTTCCCCCATAATCCTGGGGACATTGCCTTAATGGTACTCATTCCAGATCTTCCTGTTACTGAGCTACCCCCACAGATATGAGCCCCTTATCTCAAGGTTGTCCCCATAATTCAACAACTCAGCGTTTTAAATCCTCCAAGGTTCCAAGACCCAAACATATTTTACCCTTTCTCTAATGGACTATGTGACCCACACAGTCCACCATTCTAAAGAGAATCTCTAAGTCCTTCCTTGAACCTTCCTTCAATCTGTCTCTAGTGAGAGGGAACCCCAATTTTCCTCCTAAACAGATCTCTCATACATGTCACTCACATCAGTCTCAATTATCCTCAATACCCACCCTACAAAAGAGGCAAATACCTCTTTTGAACCATTGCAAGGGAAAGAGAACTGGCAAGGCAGAACTCAGTCAGAAGACCTGGGTTCTAGTCTGGTCTCTGCCCCCCAAATTGGTGTTACCTAGTCACTTTCCTTCTCTGAACCTCGGTTTCCTCTATAAAATAAAGGGATTGGACCAGACAGTGTTCAAGGTCCCTCCCAGCTTTGATATTCTATAATTCCCAAAGCCTTAGGAAAGCTAGAGGCCAGATGGCTGGGCAGGGCATCATGAGTCCATGGTAGGGCAGGAATTATTGGCTTGTGGAGAGAACACAGAGGGATCTTGGGATGACCCATGGAATTAAAGTGGTTCCCATGTAGGTCCCTTGACCCTAGGTGGAAGACTTGGTTGGTGGAATGAGGAGAGAGTGACTAAATCATAGACCCTTAGAATGTTATTGTTAGAAAGGATCTTAGGACATAGAACAGTTGGAAGCCATTTTAGAATACGGACTTTTTGGAGCTGGATGACTGTCAAAGTCCTAATTTCACAGAAGGGGAGACTAAGACTAGGAGGAGGGAAGGGACTTGTCCAAGGTCAAACAGGGAATTAGTAGCATAGCCAAGAGTAGATTGACTTCCAGTCCAAGGGGTGCTTCCATCGGACTAAATTTCCTCTCAGGAAAACAGTCAAGAGACCTGAGATAGGAAGAGGAAAGGATGACTGCAGGACTTATAGAGCTCCAGCCTAGCACCCTCCCCCTCCTCCCAGTCATGCTGTTGCCTCAGCACTACTCCTCCCGCTGAAGCTTGCACATGTGGGTTCGATGCCACTGTACCTGACCGCCCCCAGCCTGATCATAAAGGGCCCCAGTGAGGACAGGTCGGCCAGCTATGATTTGGGGACTTTTAAAAAGTAGTTGATTGGGGCAGTTAGATGGCGCAGTGTATAGAGCACCGGCCCTGGATTCAGAAGTACCTGAGTTCAAATCCGGCCTCAGACACTTAACACTTACTAGCTGTGTGACCCTGGGCAAGTCAGTTAACCCCCATTGCCCCGCAAAAAAAAAAAAAGTAGTTGATTAAAGGATCTAGGACTCTTGGTGAGACGCCCTTGGAAGCCTAGCTAAACAAAGCTGTATTCACCAACCCCCAAACTGGAGCTGTGAAAGGAGAGAGGCGGGATCTGAGCCAGCCCTTTTCTCCTAGAAAAAAAAAACAAAAACCAAAACAAAACCCCAAAGAAACCGGGAGTGTGGGGCCACCGGGTCCACTCTGGCCAGCCTGGAACCATCACCTCAGCATTGAGGTGGGGCTGCTCAGCTGGGCAATAGTTTCCCACAAACAGAGTGAACTAAGTCTCCCAATTCTAAACTGTTGAGGAGGCTCAAATGCAGAAAGGTCTGAAGTCTGGGCACCTGGAGTCTAGTCCTGACTATTCCAGTAATTTGTTTCATGACCTTGGGCAAGTAACTTTTCTTCTTTGGGCCTCAGTCTCCGCTTCCATAAATGGATCATTTTGTGTGTGTGGCTCTGACACCCTTAGTGTGAAGGCAGAGACTTCAAGTCCAGCCGGGTGGGGCGTCCCCGGGGGACTTGAGCTTTCAACTGCGTGTATATGGATTGGGGGGAAAGGTCCTCTCACATTATTATTCCCGGGAGATTCATTGCCTTACTCCTGGAGACCGAGGCCTATGAACCCCGGTTACTCGAAATACTGAGGTCTTACAGCCCTCGGTCTCACTCTCTACTCCCCGGTCCCCCAGCGCTGCGCTAGGCCCCTGCCCTCTCCTGCCTTGCTATATCCGTTCTGGGGGTCTTATCTCCAAGGCCTCGGATCTGCTCCCCGCCCAGGCCCACCTCCCCGCCTCCTCCTCCCATGTTTGCTCTAGGCTCTGGCACCTGCTCCGCAGCTGCAGGCTTCCCACGCTGGCTGCTAGAAGTTGGCTGTGGCAGCCGCTGTTTAACCCGAGTGGAGTCCCTTGGACAGCGCCGGAGGTTGGGTGAGGAGGAGGGAATACCCGCGAAGAAGCACGGCAGGTTGTCTGCAATCCAACTCTGCCTGGAGTTTCCCCAGCTCTCTAGGAGCGAGACCTCTCGCAACACCTCTTTGGCCAAAGTTTGTCTTGGCTGCCCCATCCCCCCATCTCCACCCTTCCAAGGGCGCGGTCCTGCCTTGTGGCAAGAGGTTCTCGTCCCGGGCTGGGGCTGGGGTGGGAGCGGGGATTGGCAACAGGAGGGAAGCCGTACAAAGAAGTGCCTTTTCAGCCTCAGACTCAGTGGGAACGAAGTGGAGCGGGGGTGGAGAAAGGGAGGCCACCGAGGCAGCTGCAGGTAATCGCCCAGGGGAGAGAAGGGGAAGCGCAGGGAAGCCGGACCCTGGTGCTTCAGGCTCTCGGGATGACTGCCTACTTACTGGACCTTCTTTCCAGGTTACATTTTAGCTCCCTCTGCAAATGCCTGCTTCCATCCTTTGCAAGCGTTGAGGCCACCGCCCTACGCCCCGTGGCTTATTTTCTTTCCGGAGTCTCTGAAGGTTGAACCACAAGCATCTCCAGGTTGGGGATGCTGCTTGACCACTGTCAGCGGGGATAGTGGTAGGGACGCGAACGGGGAAGAAAAGAAAATCATTGGTTCGTTCGTTCTTTCGTTCGTCCATTCATTCTTTCTTTCACTCATTCATTCAATTATTTAAGATCCTGCTGTGTGCAGAGCCTTGGGCTAGATGTTAGGGATCTACGAATTAGGATAAGACTCAGGATTCCCCCTTTGCCGCCTTCTGTGGTCCCTACCCCAATAGACTGTGGAGCTCGCAGCGAGCTCTGGAGTCTTCTCTGAGAAAGCCTCCCTTCTTCCTTACCATTCTTCCTTACGTTTACGCTACAGCAGACCCCAAGTGTAGGACAGAGGCCTTGGACTTGGTGTTCCTGATCCACGGCTCCCGTAGTGTGCACCCCTTTGAGACAATGAGTTGTTTCTTGGTGAACATTATTCGGGGTCTAGATGTTGGACCCATGCCACCCGTGTTGGCTTGATCCAGTCAGTCCTCGAGCCAGGGGGCAGAGCGTTTTCTCTCCTGGGAGCCTTCTTCCGGAGAAGACACGGAGCATGCCATCCATGCCGTCGTAATCGTCCCCCTGGCACAGGGCACCATGACGGTCTGGCCATCCAGTATACCATGAATGTAGCCATCAGCGTGGCCGAGAGCGCTCAACCCTTGGAAGGCCCAGGTGTCTTGTGTCGCCGTTATAGCGAGTGATGGGCGGCCACTGATGATGAGTGGTCGAAGGGGTATCGAGATCTACTCAGTGGGAGCACAGCGCGCTGATGTGGGCTCCCTGCCTGTTATGGTATCGCCTCTGGTGGACGAACGTTAGTCCTTGGACCTTATACAACAGTTTGGCTTTCTTTTCAGAGCCTATTGGGCCGTGTAGAGGCTAGACCTTGTAAAGGCGAAGACCTCTCTCTTGGAACTCATCCATTGTCTTGCCACAGCCATTCCTCCCATACTTCCTCAACTTTTTGCCTCCTTGGTTGCTAGTCAGGCCCTTTCCGCTTTTTCATCTTGATTTACCCTACCCATTCACTGGCCCCGCCCCTCTAAGCCTGGCCCCACTCACACCTTGTCTTTTTTGTTTGCTCCTTTTCCCATTTAAGTCCGTCCTCCCAGGTCTACCAGTGAGCATTAACTCATACAGACCATTGAGCCTGCACTTCACCCCCAGTTCAGGCTTGACACAGCCCAGAAGTTTTCCTTCTGGCCCTTCCCCTCTTAGTCCAGACTTTGCACGCACGCCTCACTCCCGCTATAATGATCCTGGACTTGCGCCTTCCGGTTCTGGACCTTTTCGGCACGTGGATCCTGCTTCCATTCAGTCTACCGGCTCTGCCTCATCCTAGTCAATTTTCTCTCCAGCCGCTTGCTCAGAGAGTAGCGATAAGTCACGTAACTGACGCTCCCCTCCCCAAACCTCAAAGCCTACGTTGCCAGGCTCCTACCTATGCGCAGACCGAACGGCGGTGAAGAAGGCCCCTTGCTTGGGAAAAAGGGGAGCTCCCCCTAGGCGCTAGGGACTTCTTTGGAGTCCAGGCCCGAGGGCAGAAGCAGCTGTCGCCCTACTCTACTCAGATGGGAATGGGTGTCTCTGTTTTAGTCCAATTACTTACAATTGCTTACTGCTAGTAGCTAGTAGGGTGGACCATAAGTGTGAATTGCAATCCACTGCATTTGCCCCGAGGGCTGCCGGCACTCCAGGCTGATGGGAAGAGCTGTGGCAGTGAGTTAATGGGGGTGCGGGAAGCGAACCTCACACATAGATAATTGGAGACTCTTTGGGCCCTGACGCTCTCTCTACAAGGCTCCCTCTGGCACCCTCCCGACCTGTCCCACGATCCGCTTCTTCTCCCACAGGGTGCCAGGCGGGCCACGTCGATCTGGTTCTGGTGATAGACGGCTCCAAGAGCGTCCGACCGCAGAACTTCGAGCTGGTGAAGCGTTTCGTGAATCAGATCGTGGACATCCTGGACGTGTCCCCCGAGGGGACACGCGTGGGGCTGGTGCAATGCTCAAGCCGCGTGCGCACCGAGTTTCCTCTGGGCCGCTACAGGACAGCGAACGAAGTGAAGCAGGCGGTCCTGGCCGTCGAATATATGGAGAAAGGCACCATGACCGGGCTGGCGCTGCGCCACCTGGTGGAGCACAGCTTCTCCGAGGCGCAGGGAGCTCGGTCCAGAGCCCAGAATGTGCCCCGCGTCGGCCTCGTCTTTACCGATGGCCGCTCCCAGGATGACATCTCAGTGTGGGCCGCGCGGGCCAAGAAGGAGGGTAGGACCACGGAGGAGGGGCGGGGGGATTCGGGGCTCCTGACATGGATACCCGGAAGAACAGGGAATCGATTCCTAGTGAAAAGAGCACTGGAGTCTGAAGATATGGTTCCAGTTTTGACCGTTACCACCCGTGTGACCTCGGACAAGTCACCTCCCCTCTCCAGGCCTCAGTTTCGTCGTGCATAAAACGAGGGGCTTGTACTAGAAGATCTCCCAGCTCCAAATTCTGTGACCTTCTGGGTACCACCCTCAGGGAAGGGGTGTATACATCCTGGGGATGCCCCCTGTCCCTAAGAAGAGGGGCAGGAGCTCTCTTCTTCGGGGTGTTGGATGCGGGGGTGCCTCCTGGTTCTGATCCCAAGTGTTCCCGGTCCTCAGGCATCATCATGTACGCGGTGGGGGTAGGCAAGGCTGTGGAAGAGGAGCTGAGGGAGATCGCCTCGGACCCCCCAGAGCAACACGTCTCCTATTCGCCTGACTTCAGCACTATGACGCACATGCTGGAGAACCTAAAAGTCAACATTTGTCCTGGTGAGAACAGTCTTCCGAAGGAAGAAGAGCAGCCAGTGTCCGCCCAGTTAGCGCTGCCAGTCTCCCTCCTCTCCTCCCTCTGGTGCAGTGGGAAACGCATTAGACCATGGATCGAGCCCTAACCCTGCCCCGACTCGCGCTGATACCTTAGGCAAAGCCACGTCCAGTGTCCGAGCCTCAGTTTACTTTTCTGTAAAAACGAAGGGGGGTGGGGGTGGGGTGATCGGTGTACTTGATGTTGGTGTAGCGTAGCAAGGGGCTTGGGTTTGGAGTCATGGGATCTGAGTCAGAATTCCTGTTCCGCTACTCACTATCTGTGTGAGCTTGGGTAAGTCACTTCAATCAATGAGCAAGCATTTAGTAAACGCTTGCTATGTGCCTGGCACCGTGCTCCACCTTCACCGGGTTCAGTTTTCCCCTCTGTAAAATGAAGGGGTTGGATTTAGATGCTCTCGAAGGGCCTTTGTGTTTATTCTAAATCTCCTCAGTCCTGGGCTAGATGGAGTAGGATTTGGGGAGGGGAGTCTGGGAAAGCGAGTTATCTTTACGTGGGCCCAGGGTCTCCTGTTCTCCCCCCCCTTCCCCCCCTTGCAGGAAATAGGATCCAAGGGATTTCCAAAGGATTTCCAAGGCTGGAAGGAGGGACAAAGGCCAGAAAATTTCTTTGATGCTACCACTGACCCAGCTGACTGCTCGATTGGAAGACCTGGAGAATCAGCTGACCAACCAGAAGTGGGGGTCGGCAGCAGTTCGGACCCGACCGGATTGTAGCATCCTCATTCCTTTCCCGCCCATCCTGGGTTCTGGCCCACTTGTGCGGGCGGCCGCCACAAATAGGCGACCATGCCAGTGAAGCACAGGGGCCTCCATCTCCTTCCCACACATCTAAGCGGGATTCAGACAGGCCCCACTCACAACAAGTCTCCACTCTCACTTTCGGCGACCGGACTGCGACTGCCCTGGGCCCAGGACTTTACATTTACTCTCTATTTTGCGTGTTACTGTTTTTTATTTTTAAAATAAAAACCTGATCTCCAGTTGCCATCGTAAGTGTGTCGGACCATTGTCCAGCCCGGTTGTTAGACTGCTAGGAAGCATGCGGGCTGGACACCCCCCACCCCCACCGTCCCCACCCCCCACCATCACCCCGCACTTCACAGATGTTGGAGAGGGGAGTCTAGCCCCCACCTCTGGGCCAGACGGAGCTGCTAGGCGCCGGGGCGTCTCCCGGAGAGAAAGGCGCATTGTGCGGGGGGCAGGCTGGCGGGGCAGGGTTTCCCAGCGTTTTGTTTATTCAACCGAGAACAGATGACTCCTTATGAGCTGGGCTGGGGCTGGGGGGGGGAGAGACCTGTTGCAGGGGAGAGGCAAACGGGAAAGGGAGTTTCCCTCTCAGTGACCCCGGAGGGAGCCTGTAGTCCTGGCGGAGCTGTTAAGACACCCGACTGAAACTACTTAAATTTTCTCCACTGCAGATTACCACTCAGAAAGAAATTGTATGAAAAGGATACTGAGTCATAGACAAAGAACACTGGGTCTGGAATCTCGGTTCGAATTTAGTGTGCCCCATTTGGTAGCTGTGACAATCTACTTTCCTCTCTCAGCCTCAGTTTCACCCTCTGCAAAACTAGAGAGCTGGGGAACTAGATGATCTTGAAGGTGCTTTCTGGTTCTAGATGCTATGATCTCTCGCCTGGGAGTAGTTCTATTCTCCTCAGCCACAACTAACCTCTGGTCTGAGCAACCTAACGGCCCTAGGGTCTGGTGGCCCTGAACGTCGTCGTCCACACTGCCCTGGAGATTAGTCTATGACCAGCTGAAAACATGTGAGTTGTGTTGCGCAGCCTTTGGCCCAAAGACCTTTAGCAAACATGGTCCCCCTTTTGCTCCTCTCAGCCCCACCCCCAGCCATTTCTTTTCCTGACAGAGAAGGACTGAAATTCACTCACTTTTTAACTTCCCTGGGTTCAGTGTAGACATGGGTCAAATCTAGCAGAGGACGCTGTTTTTAGGGCTGGATCGCGGCTGTCTCACACCCAGGCCCCAAATACTATGACCTGACTGAGGCTACCCTCGGCCTCAAGGCCCGAGGCAGTTTGCGGTCCCTTGTCCAGCCGCTGCATTCGGGGATCACCTATCTGTTAAGCCTGATGAGGATCCAAAGATTTTTTTGCGGCCCCCTTGACCAAGGTTGCAAGCATCTTTCATGGCCACGAGGTGGCGCGATGAACTGCTGTTTGGTCACTCTCAGGCCAGGTCACCAAGACGAACCCATTCCTGCTCAGGGAAGAGAGAAAGAAAGGGATGGTGAATATCTTGGCAAATGGAAAGGGAGAACGAGGTTGCTCTGGGCTGGCTCTGAGACCCACACACGAGTATCTTCTTTTTCCCAAGGTCTGTTGCCAAATCCCGAAGCTCCAGCCTTCTGTTCCCTTTGGGTAACACTGTGACTTCCTTGGTGTAGGGAACACCTGGTGAGACAAATTCCTTCTACTAATGTAGATTGGTCCTTATTTTTGCAACTCATAGTCTCAGAGAGATGTCTGGATTACCGAGAATTGTCCAAGGGTCATCCAGCCAGCACGGGTCAGAGACTGCTCTTGAAGCCAGGACTCCCTGCCTCCACCCACCATGCTGCCCCATCCCTGCTGTCTCCTGAAAGGAAAATGAACAGTGCAAGGAAGAGTGGGTTTGGAGACAGAAAACTGGGTGTGATGGACAGGTGTGCCACTAGCTTTAGGGAACCCCTGAGGCAAGAGACTTTCTCTTTCTGGATCTCACTTTCTACCTCAGTAACTAGGGGAGTTGGACTAGTTCCTTTCCAGCTCAGACTTTCTGTGTCTCAAGGTCTCTTCCAGCTCTGGCATTCTACCCTTTATACCCCCAGCTTTTTTCCAACTCTGATCCCTCTGATTTTAAAGTAGGTCAGTCTTTAAGAAGTTATCTGTCCCATTGGCTGTTGCCAAGCCAGGCCTGAATGCCAGAGGGTTGGGGACTGTATAGAAGGAGCCAGAGCCAGTCTTTGATTTATCTGCCTTCAGTTTTCCACCCACCCAATCCCCATAACACTTCTGGGTAGACTCTGCTTTGGACCTGACTAGGAGGGGCTGAAGTAATGAGGACAGAGAGAGATCCAGAAGGACCTGATCAGGGAGTTTTGGAATAAGGAGGAAGGGCCCTAGTGACCATCTCCACACATTTAATGAGGAAACAGTGTAGTTCTGATTGCATCCAGAGGCTTTATTATCTGTCAGGTGGCTGTCACTAAGGGAGACAGTGACTTCAAGATGAGGAGGAGGAGCAATGGACTCAGCATCACACTTCAAGTAGGGATTGGACCAGATAATCTTTAAAGGTCTCTCTCCCTCTCTCTCTCTCTCTCTCTTTGGTGAGGCAATTGGGGTTAAGTGACTTGCCCAGGGTCACATAAAGGTCTCTTCTTACTCTAAGACTTTAAGAGTTTCCAATTCTGGGTTCGTAGCTGTCAATGTCTCCATATATCAAGTCCCATTCAGGGACTATTAGTCTAATGCTATGTGAATCTAATTCTGATGCTAAAATCATATGATTCCAAGTTTATCTGATACAAAGATTTTCTTTCTCAAGTTTTATCAGCCCATGGTATGACTGGGGACACCCATAGGGAGCAGGGAAAAGAGAGACCTGGTGGGAAGTCTCATCTTCTCTGTCCCCTCTCTGTCTGTTCTGCCTCAGTTCTCTCCCTATAAACCTTCAGATTTCTCAGATAGTCAGGAACAGTATGGAGGCTGTCACTGTGCCCAGAGGTCCTGCTTTGGTACTAGCTTCCTCCATGGTGGGCAAGGTTGGAGAAACAAGAAACACAATGGCCTTCAGTGAAATTGTCAAAGGACAGTTGAGTCAGCAAAGGGGAGGAGGAGGAACAAGAAATAGGAGACTGGAAACCATGCCCTGCACAAAATTAGATGAAAGCACTAGGGATATTTTCCTCGGAGGGAGGGACAGACATGGCAGCTCTTTTCAAGTACCCGAAGAGCTGTACTGGGGAAGAGGGAATTGACCTGTTCTCTTTGGTCCCAGAAAGGAGATCTAGAACCACTGGGTAGAAGCTACAGAAAGGCAGATCTTAGCTAGTGCAAGACAGAATTTCTGGGCAATTGGAATTATAGGAAAATGGAAGTCTTATGCAGAGACTGGATTTCTGGATACTTATCAGGAACCTTATCAAAGGGATTCTTGTATCAGATAGGGAGACAAACTAGATGACTATACTTTTATTCATCCCTTTCAGTTGTATCTGACTCTGTGACCCCATATGGGTCTTTTTGTGTGTGTGTGTAAAGATACTGAAGTGCTTTGCCATTTTACAGATGAAAAAACTGAGGCAAAAAGGGTGAAATGACTTGTCCAATGTCACACAGCTAGGAAGTGTCTGAGGCCAGATTTGAACTCAGGTCTTCCTTTGAACTCCAGTCCCAGTGCTATATACACTATGCCACCTAGCTTCCCAGATGACCTTATCATCTGTGAAGTTCTATGGTTTTAGATAGATATTACTTATTACTTTAAGAAAGCCTCCATTTATTCATATGCTTTCTAATGTTTTTAATAAGGATGGGTGCTAAAAAAAATAAGGATGGGTGTTATCTTGTCAAATGTTTTTTCTGTATCTATTAACATTCTTTTTTCTTTTTTTTTTTTTTTTGGTGGGGCAATGAGTGTTAAGTGACTTGCCCAGGGTCACACAGCTAGTATCAAGTGTCTGAGGCCATATTTGAACTCAGGTCCTCCTGAATCCAGGGCCAGTGCTTTATCCACTGTGCCACCTAGCTGCCCCTTTTTCTGTATCTATTAAGATAATTATATAATTTTTGTTGTTTTGTTATGGATATAGTAAATTATGATTATAGTTTTCCCAAAATCTATCCAGTCCTGCATTCTTGGTATAAATCCCTCCTGGTCATGGTGTATAATCCTTGTGATATATTGACATAATCTCCTTATTCATATTTTATTTAACATTTTTTTTTACATATAAGGTATTTTATTTTTTCCGTTACATGTAAAGATAGTTCTCAACTTTTGTTTATACAAGCTTTACAATGTCCCTCCCTCCCCACTCCCCTAGAGAGCAGGTAATCTGATATAGTTATTTAACATTTTTGCATGAATAATCATTAGGGAAATTAGTCTGTAGTTTTCTTTCCCTGTTTTTGCTTTCCCAGGTCATAGAAGGAATTTGATAGGATTCTGTAGCAAATCCATCCATCTACATTGTTAGAAAGATAGAGGGGGCAGCTAGGTGGCACAGTGGATAAAGCACCAGCCCTGGATTCAGGAGGACCTGAGTTCAAATCCGGCCTCAGACACTTGACACTTACTAGCTGTGTGACCCTGGGCAAGTCACTTAACCCCCATTGCCCCGCCAAAAAAAAACAAAACAAAAAAAAGAAAGATAGAGAAGATTGGTGATGTCTTCAAAAAGAATTTTGCATGCTCTATGACGATGATTAGTCCAAAGTTTCTTTTGTAAATAACACCCCTTTTATCCTGTGATGTTTAAAATTTAATGTGGGTCCTAACCTGCCCCCCCCCCCACCTCGCCCCAGTTTTGGGTGGGAAACTGGCTAAGATAACTGATAAATTCGGCAGGAGTTTAGGCTTTTAAGAATTTATTAAAGAGTAAAGACAACACATGGGATCCCGTAATGCCAGAAAAATCTATCTATTTTCTATCTACTTTCCTCTCTTTCTCTGTCTGCCTTTTCTCTGTTTACCTCCACACACCGGTTCCTGAATGAAAAGAGTGAGATCCAGTGAGCCAGCCTCAACTTCCTACTTCCTGTCTCTCTCCCCAAAAGGGGAGGTCCTTCAAACTGATTGGTTGAGAGTGGTCTCCTGTTGATGGTATAGTCCACAGCCTCTGAGAACAACACCCCACTGAGGGCTAGCCAGGTGTCATCTCAAATTAATCATTCTTAAGTAGGTTCTCAGTCAGTTTCTCAGTCTCACCCAATTCAATCAATTCCAAATCAATCTTCAGGTGGGGCCCCTGGGTGGCTGCCAAATCCCATTATTTTATCACAATCCCTAAATTCTCCCCAATCAGACTTAGGTATAATTTGATTGCATTTCCTCATATCCTTAACTGTTAGGATTTCTTCTCTGACAAATCCCTCTCTAACATCCTTCAGTTCTCTGGTCATATTCTTAGGAGTTACACACACAGTAGGTAGTCAATAAATATTTATTGAATGAACAAATGAGTGAATAAGAAGATGAATATATGAGTGGAGCAGGGAAGCTCAAACTTGGTTTAGGTACTAAACTCATTATTTGCACTCCCAACCCCCACCCCTAGTTCTCTTATTTCAGTCAACAGTAGAAAGCATTTTGGGATTTAGATCTGGAAAAGACCTTAGAGATTGACTAGTCTGCTCTTCTCATTTTTTTTTTCTTTTTTGTGGGGCAATTAGGGTTAAGTGACTTACTCAGGGTCACACAGCTAGTAAGTGTCAAGTGTCTGAGGCCGGATTTGAACTCAGGTTCTCCTGAATCCAGGGCCAGTGCTTTATCCACTGGTCTTCTCATTTTAAGGACAAGGAAAAGGGAAAACACAACTCTCCTAAGATCACTCGAGTAGGAAGTAGCAGCAGCAGTAGATTCAAGCCAAGTTTCTTTTTCTCCAGAATCCTGTCCTTTTCCCAAGATACCACACTAATTTTTTTTTTTAAAGACACCTGATGAGTCGATGCTGAAATGCTTGTGTGATCTTTGTATCACTGGCCTCATCTCCCTGTGCCTGTCATGCCCATTGGACCTTCAGGAAAGAATCTTGGGGCCTGGGGTTTTCCAGGTTGTCTTTCCTAGGTATCATCATCACTTTGCAAGATACAGAGAATAGGGGGCAGCTAGGTGGCGCAGTGGATAAAGTACCGGCCCTGGATTCAGGAGTACTTGAGTTCAAATCCAGCCTCAGATACTTGACATTAGCTGTGTGACCCTGGGCAAGTCACTTAACCCCCATTGCCCTGAAAAAAAAAATTAAGATACAGAGAATATGTGAGATTTCTCAGAAGGGAAAGTGAGAATACTTGCTTATGACATCAAGGACTTCCCAGTTTTGTCACTAATTGACTATGTGTGGCCTTGGGTAAATCACTTCCTTTTTATGAGGTTCAGTTTCTCTTCCATCAGATGATATCGGTGATACCATGTATTGTGGTGTCATTCTCATAAGCCTATGGGTAGGATGGAATGAGATAATAAAGGGGAAACTTCTTTGAATCTCCATCTAGGGCAGAGAGATTAAGGAGCATTGTAGAAAAGTGATGCTTCAGGTTTTTGGGAAGAAAAAGAGGTCATTCTGGAGGTAAGGGAATGCAGAATGATTTGAGTCATAAGCTCAGGATGAGGAAGGAGGGTAGTTTTGTTTGGAGTTAAGTGGGCCAGGATGCTGCTGGGGTGGCAGGTTCATGGGGACCATTGCACTGCACTGAGCACTGGTCAACTTTCGATTCAAGTTCAGATTCTAGCTTCTGACTCCAGAATTTCAGAAGGAGGGCAAGGACATTAGAGAACTTTCACCATGTCTTTTCTCTGCTAAGCAACCTATTGTGTAATGGCTTCCTATCCGAGAACCTTAAAAGCTCAGAATTATAAGAACCTCCTAGTTCTCTAGTCCAACACTTTTCCCAGGGTAGAAATCCATCCCACAATAAAATAATCAGGTTGAGCATCTCCCTGAGGGTCATAAGGAGACATTCCAGATTTCTTGATTCCTGCCAAGGTCAACATCTCTGTGATCAATTTGCTTTCAAAATCTCTACTTTGCTTAGAGTGAATTATGGTTACGCAAATCAACATTGAGAAATATTTTCCTAACAACACTTTAGTGATGGTAATAATTTACTGATTTCTTTGTTGGTTGTGCTTTTGTATATGTTGAAAGGGTATGTAACTACCAAGAGATAATATGTATTTTTACCATTTCTTTCATGAATAAAAAAAATCCATGCCCACAAGTTTCACTAATTTCCCTGATGTTTACATTCTCTAAATTTACCACATGAGTTGGTACAACTTTTTGTTGCATACACAAGCACATTGAACATGCAGTTATGCACTTATTATCCTGTAGCCAAACCCATATTTTAATAGTTCAAGAGTTCTCTCCTGACTTAAGGGTTCAGAATTCTCATTTAATACTTATATGGTCACAGTATGATATTTATAAAAGTAGCACCAACCATCTCCAAATACCACATGTAGGATCAATTAACTCTTCAAAATTTCCAGCTTCTGTCATTTTCTTATAGTAGTAATCCCTCTTGAAAGGGAAATTTAGACATTTGTGGGTTAACTCTCCATTTATTGATCTTATTATTTCACATAATCCATTGTAGTTCATTTCTCTTTGTCCCAGTCATACAAAGGTAACTGAGATAAAGTGGTTTCTGCTTAATGTATTATATTCAACTACATTTTATGGTTTTAGGTGGCAGTCCCAAGCTTGCAGTTGTACAGATTGATTTTTAGTTATCTCCCTGAAAGGTACAAAAAGCTCTCATTTCTTTTATAGTTATCAACCTAATTAGTACCATGACATTCCGCCCTCCCCTCCCTTCCCCTAAGTTTATGGTCAGCCTCCTCTCCCTGGCAGAAGATGATTTGGGTCAGACCTATTTATTGAGTAGACTGCCTGAGGGATACCCATTTCCTCATAGCTCTTCAGGAAGGAAATCAAGGGTTCAGATACTTAGAGAAAAACCTAGGTTTCTGTTAGAATTCAGAGGAGTCAGGATTCTGTAATTGGTAAGGAACAGGCTCTGCATGTTGGCTGACAGGTCTTCTTCACTTCTTCTTGGTCAGATCTGTGAGACGGAAGTGATGGACCCCCAGGACCTCTATGAAGCCCACTACTTCTCTGGGGCCTTGCCAGACATGGGAAGGGCCCTTCTGATGACTTTGAACTGTCAGGCTCAGGAGATATGGGTAAGGCCTAACTCCTTCTGGGAAAAGTGGAGAGGGGTAGGTAGGCCTGGGAGTCCTGGATGGTGTTTGGGAAGGAGAGTTCCAAGATTTCTCCCAGGATGAGAGGATGGGAAGGGTAATTCTGGAAAGCAGTGGGCCACATCTGGCCATGGGCAATCCTGGCCCTGTAAGTTCTGGGGTGTGGCTTCCCTTTCTATTTGACTATTGTCAGAGATCTCCCCAAAGTTACTGGGGAACCTGCCTCCCCCCTCCATCCCATCCTCATTAACATTCTCCCTCTGCTGCTGGTCCTTGGCTAGAGGGGCCTGCCTCCCTCTGGTCTGGGCTCTCAAGTCCCTCATGTGAACTTAAACAAAAGCATAGATGCTCCTTCTCATCCTGAATGAATTCCTGGATGGTAGGTGCTGTTTTGGTGCTGGCTCTGGGAAATGAATGTTTGAAGCTGGAAAGAGCCCTAGCTCTCAATGACTGTGTGGCCTTGGGCCAGTCCCTTCCCTTCTGCAGGATTCTGCTGCTCTCTTCTTCCTGAGAAATGAGGGGGTTGAACTCAGGTTCCTTCCACTTCTGAGAGCCTATGAAATTGCCTGTGAGACTTTTGCTCTCAAGAGCTTTGGCCCCAACCTGTCCTAACAGGCCCCTCCCTTTAGCTTGGGTTGCCCCAGGGGTGGGGAGGAAAGAAGAAGTACCAGCCCTGAAACCAGTAGGGCATGTGCAGGCAGAGCTGGGGAGGGGGCTGTGGGAGAAGGTGAAGAAGTGGGGAAAGAACAGGCCCAGGAGGATGAGAGCAAGGTTGGGCTTCAGGGCTAGGTAGGGTGGACTAAGCAAGTGACAGGAATGGTGGCTGATCGTTGGGAAACTGGGATGGAACCCTGGGTCCACCCAAGGGAGGGTGGACTTTTCCTCTTTTATTTCCTATGGGGTGTATGGGTATTCAGGAAAGTGCTTTCCACCTTTGTTGTCTGCCGAATTCACACAAGTCTCACCTGTGCCTCTAAAAAATGTTAGCATGGGCAGGAGCCACAGCCTGGTAAGCCATCTTGGCAGATGGGTTTGGCAGATGAGGGTAACCCAGGGGTCTCTAGGATGGCATCTACCCTTAAGCATGTGAACACTGCCCCCCCCCCCCCCGTGGAATGGGGGAATGAGAACAATTTATTCCAATGGCCAGGAAGGCCCCTGAAGCAGGTGCAAGCTTAGAGCTTTGTTAGACAACAAAGACACCAAGGTCACCCACTGCATCCTGGGCCATCGCCAATGGTCTCGACTTTTGTCAAAGTCAGTGGACTGTGATGACTCTGAAAGAGAGAGGGAGGGAAACAGCTTCACACAACTCTGCCTCATTTACATTTATGTGTGAGTCAGAAGACAACACCTACACCATCTTGCCAATTTTACCCACCTCAAAGACCTGGGGTGACATGCAAGTGATAAAGCAACAGGTGAGGATTCATTAGGAGTTGTAGTCACAACTCTGCTCACAGGTGGCCTGGGCCACAGGATCTTCTTCTCACTGGAAGCAATAGAGGGATTCAGCAGCCTCCTACAAGTCTGAACAGTATTTTTATTATTTAAAATAAAAAAAAAACATTTTCATTTAAAGTTTTGTGTTCCAAATTCTAGACCCCCAGGTGGTAAGCAATCAGATATGTTATAAATGTGCAATTATTTTTTCTTTTTTTCACTTAATAGTATTTTTTCCAATTATATGTTAAGATAGTTTTCAACATTAATTTTTCTTTTTTTCTTTTTTTTGGTGAGGCAATTGGGGTTAAGTGACTTGCCCAGGGTCACACAGATAGTACTTGTTAAGTGTCTGAGGTCAGATTTGAACTCAGGTCCTCCTGAATCCAGGGCCAGTGCTCTATCCACTGTGCCACCTAGCTGCCCTTCAACATTCATTTTTTTTAAAAATAAAAGTATTTTATTATTTTCCAGTTACATGTAAAGATAGCTTTCAGCATTTGTTTACACAAGATTTCCAATTTCAAAATTTTCTCCCTCCCTTCCCTCCCTCCCCCCTCCCCCAGACAGCAGGCAATCCAATATAGGTTATATATATATACACACACACATACATATACATATACATAACAACATTAAATATATTTCTGCATCAGTCATGCTGTAAGAGAAGAATCAGAGCAATAAGGAAAAACCTCAAAATAGAAAAACAACAGCACCAAAAACAAAAGAAATAGTATGGTTCAATCAGCATCCATATTCCACAGTTTTTTTTTTCTGGATTTGGAGAGCCTTTCCCATCATGAGTCCCCCGAAACTTTCTTGTACCATTGTATTGGTGATAAGAATCCAGTCTATCACAGTTGATTAGCACATAATTCAACATTCATTTTTGTAAGATTTTGAGTTCCAAATTTTTCACCCTCCCTCCCTTCCTTCCTATCTCCCCAAGACAGAAAGCAATCTGATATAGGTTATACATACATATGCAATTATGTAAAATATTTCCATATTAGTAATTTTGTACTAGAAGACTCAAATAAAAGAAAAAGGAAGTATCAAATAACATGCTTCAGTTTGTATTTATTCAATATCAGTTCTTTCTCTGGAGGTAGATAGTATACTTCATCGTTAGTCCTTTGGGGATTGTCTTGATCACTGTATTGCTGAGAATAGCTAAGTCATACTTCTTCATTGAACAACATTACTGTTAGTGTGTATGTTGTTCTCTTGGTTCTGTTCACTTCACTATGCATCAGTTCATGTATTTCCAGGTTTCTGTGAAATCATCCTGCTTGTCATTTATTTTACATAATAATATTTCATTACAATCATATACCACAGCTTGTTAAGCCATTCCCCAATTGATTTAGCAAATTTTTGGGGGCCGGGGCAACAGAGGTTAAGTGACTTGCCCAAGGTCACACAGCTAGTTAAGTGTCAAGTGTCTGAGATCAGATTTGAACTCAGGCCCTCCTGAATCCAGGGCCAGTGCTTTATCCACTGTGCCACCTAGCTGCCCCTTGATTTAGCAACTTTTTGAAGGACAACATGAGGAAGGGGCTAAGAAAGGCACCCTAAAAACTGTCTGCTTTACCTAACCCAACCCTGACCTGCTTTCTTCTGCAGGCAGGGATTTAGCCCTGTGGTCAAAACACACAAAATATACAAAAACTTTGGTGAAGATGATTGCACTCACCATAGCTCTTTGGAATGTGTACATGCTTATGCACAATATGAAATCCAGTAGAGCTGAAAGAACAACAGCTCTTGTTTTGAGAGAACTCAGCAGGTATCTCATCCAAACAGCATCCCCGAATGAAACAAGGCAGAGAAATGAAGGCCAGGTTACTGAAGTCAGAGGTAGGTACAAGTTTTTCTGGAGTGGCTGCAGTGAAAGGGAGCATTGTGAAGCCAGTGTAGGTTTCACACTCAAAACTAAGCTTAAAAAACCCTAATCTAGTCAACAAGCTTGTATACTGCTCAAAAGGAGTCAATGATAGGCTCATGACAATGCAATCGCTACTTGCAAGAAAGTGCCATGCCCCCATCATCAATGCATAGGGTTCTACCCCTGATGAGGTCAAAGACAAATTTTATAAGGACCTGGAAACTCTCATCATCAATGCATCAAAAGAGGACAAGCTAGTAATTCTGGGTGACTTTAACACCATAACTAACAGACTATTAGACATGGCAGGGAATCCTTGGGAGGAATGGAGTCAAAAACAGCAACAGTAAGGGTCACTTACTTTTTGGGGGGGGGCAATGAGGATTAAGTGACTTGCCCAAGGTCACACAGCTAGTAAGTGTCAAGTGTCTGAGGCTGGATTTGAACTCAGGTCCTTCTGAATCCGGGACCGGTGCTTTATCCACTGCCCCACCTAGCTGCCCCCAGTAAGGGTCACTTAATAATCAAGACTTGTGCATCTCATGACCTCACCATCAACACTGTGTTCCATTTACCTAAACAAAATAAAACTTTGTGGATATATCTTCATAGGACACATTGGCATTTAATAGACTATGCTATTATAAGTAGAAGAGACAGGCAGGATGTGAGAATGACAAAAGTGATGTGCAGCAAAGAGTGCTGGATGGATCATAGACTTATCTTCTCCAAGGTAAATATTTGCATTCAACAAAAGCAGCAGCCTTAAGGAAAGACAACTACTAGAAAACTTAATGACAACACACTAGAGTACTTCTCTGAGTGGGAACATTTTTTTGCTAATTTAGAGGGAAAGTTGAACACACACAGTGTTGGCAGCAATGGAGCAGAAAAGGAGTAGGCAGCTCAAAGAGATTTGGTATACAGCACTGCATTTACTCATCTGGGCCAGGACACTCACAAACAGCAATATTGGTTTGACAAAAATAATGGGGAAATTCAGAAGATGCTAAACAAAAAAAATGAGAACTCCACTGGGTTAACCTAAAAGATGGTTCATCCATATATAAGAAGGCAGCATTTAACTTCATCAAAAGTAAAGTACAAGCCAAGCTTAGAGAGATGCAGGATTCTTGGCTCAATAATAAGGCAGATGACATTTAGTTTTTCCCTGATGGTAACAATCCAAAGCGCTTTTATGATGTCCCGAAGGCTATTTATGGGCCAGAGATCTACGCATGGTGTAACTTAACTACTCAGTGCTGAATGTTTCCATAGTGTTCTCAACAGACTTAATGGGTGTAGAGCTGAGTTCCATGTTACAAAAGGTACTGGGTTTGGATAAAATGATAGTTCTGAGGTCCAAGAGAAGCAGGAAGGGGGTTAATGTGCAAATGGATAATTCAAATTCAGTACTGAAAAATAATCAATTAGAGGCACAAAGTACTGAAGGTAAAGGTGGAGCAGGGGAAGATCTGGGCAGGCCTTGGGGAGACAGGGCTTGAGTTTAGCTCTAAAAAAATAGGAACTTGACAGGGGCACAGAAGGTACTTTGGGCAAAGGAACCATCATAAGCAAAAGCCTGGAGAGAATAAACAGGTCTGTTGAAGAGACAGATGATCCAGTTCTGCTGAAGAAGAGAGTGCTTGGGGGTCATGGGGTGGGTGGAGGGGAGTTACAGATAAAACCAAAAAGGGAAGGTGGAACTAAGGTGCCTGGCAATGTAGAGACAACACCTGTTCTACACACAGCCAGAACTGTCCTAGCTCTCCCCAACTTCTCTGGTGAGCAGCAGCAGCAGTGGTGGTGGTGATGGTGGTGTGTGTCTGTGTCTGTGTCTGTGTCTGTGTCTGTGTCTGTGTCTGTGTCTGTGTCTGTGTCTGTGTCTGTGTCTGTCTGTCTGTCACTTTGTCTCTCTTTCTCTCTTTGTCTATGTAAGGTGGCCAGAGTTGTTATGTAAAAACTGAGCTGGGCTTCTTTTCCCAAACCTGCTGGATGATTTGTTCTTTGCTAGGGCCTCGATAACCACATCCTGGAGGCAGCCTTCAAGCCAGGATCCCAAAGACTCTGAAGAGCTGGAGGAGAATAAGTTCTTCTCCAAGAAGAGATCTTCCTTCAAGGGCAAAAATATAGACAATAAAGGGTTGGTGTCTAGCACTGCTCAAGGCAGCATTTTAAAAAATTTATCATAAAAGTATTTTATTATTTTCCAGTTACATGTAAAGATAGTTTTCAACATTTGTTTTCATAAGATTTTTAGTTCCAAAATTTTCTCCTTCCCTCCCAAGACAGAAAACAATCCAATATAGGTTATATATGTACAATCACATCGAACATATTTTTGCATTAGTCATATTGTGAAAGAAGAATCAGAACACAAGGGAAGAACCTAAAAAAAGAAAAAAAAAACAGCCAAAAAGTAGAAACAGTATGGTTCAATCTGCATTCAGAATCCATAGTTTTTTTTGGGTTTTTTGGGTGGGGCAATGAGGGTTAAGTGACTTGCCCAAAGTCACACAGCTAGTAAGTGTCAAATGTCTGAAGCTGGATTTGAACTCAGGTACTCCTGAATCTAGGGCTGGTGCTTTATCCACTGCACCACCTAGCTGCCCCCCACAGTTCTTTTTTCTGAATGTGGAGAACATTTTCTATCATGAATCCTTTGGAATTGTCTTGGATCATTGTATTGCTGAAAAGAGTTAAGTCTATCATAGTTGATCATCGCACAATGTTGCTGTTACTATGTACAATGTTCTCCTGGTTCTGCACACTTCACTTAGCCTCAGTCCACTTAAGTCTTTTCAGGTTTTTCTGAAATCTGCCTGCTCATCATTTCTTATAATACAATAGTATTCAATTACATTCATGTACCACAACTTGTTCAGCCATTCCCCAATTGATAGGCATTTCCTCAATTTTCAATTCTTAGCCACCACAAAAAGAGCTGCTATAAATATTTTTGTATAAATAGGCATAGACAATTTTTTTTTCGGCTGGGCAATGAGGGTTAAGTGACTTGCCCAGGGTCACGCAGCTAGTAAGTGTCAAGTGTTTAAGGCTGGATTTGAACTCAAGTCCTCCTGAATCCAGGGCCCGTGCTTTATCTACATCACCACTTAGCTGCCCCTGGTCTAGACAATTTTCAAACAACTATCAAACAGATCTCCCTTCTCAAAAAGAAAACATTTCATCCAAACAGGGTAAGCACAACCATCAGGCAGCATAATTGGGACTGTCAGTAGTAACTCTTTAAGGTTTACAGAGTAGTTCACTGAAGATTCAAAGAAAGCAAGTAACTGACCCAGGCTAACCTAGCCAGTTAGCTACCAAGGCAGAATTGAAGCACCCAGCTCTGATGATTGATTGTAGCATACCCTAGGGAATACAGTGTGTGGGGGGTCCTTACCTGGTGGTCCTGGGTAGATCTCAGGTGATTTGTGAACTTGGGTGGGTAAAGGATTATATTTTTATTTCAACACCATAAATTTCCCATATATTTTATATATATTTTAAATAGTATCCTGAGAAGAGACTCTCAGGGGTTTAAAGACTTTCTTTAAGCCTTTTGGGGTTAGACATGGGGTCTAAAATCATCCCCCTGCCTGCCCAAGTGGCCCATGTTACAAAAAAGGGTTAAGAACAACCCTGCCCTGGGTGATCTTCAAGTTCTGACATTTTATGTTTTGTGCTTCAAGGTCCTTCCAACTATGAACAACATCTATGTTCTGAGATCCCTCTGTGATCTGTCATTTTATGAATTGATGTTAGAGAAGATGGGCAGCCAGGAACATTTGGATTCAATTCTCCTTGACACATACCCACTGTGAGCTCAGCGCCCTTGGCAATTTTCTTTTTTTTTTTAATTTAATTTTTAATCTTTATCTTTAGTTCAAAATTCTCTCTTTCCCTCAACCTCTTCCCCACCCACTGAGAAGGCAAGAAAAATGCTCCAAGGTAACTTTCTAAATTTGTCAGTTGCAGAGAAGGTATGTATAGGGAGAGTTGACTGGTCTGGAGATTATAATCTCAGGGCTATTCGCTGTTCCCCAGTGACTTCCCAGGTGCTGTGCTTCCTGCTAGCGAAAATGCACGATCTCGCATGAGCCGAGAATGCTAGTCTTTTTTTGCTTTTTGTTTTTCTTTCCAAAGAACTTGATACGGGTCTCAATATGGTAAAGTTGTCGAGGCGGCGGCATTTAGCTTATTGCTAAGGAAATCGAGCACACAGCCCCATAGTTAGTGGAAAGAGCACTAGACTAGAACAAGTTCAGGAGAACTGGATTTGCTCCTTCTTTCTCTGCCATTAAGAGTCTGTGTGACTGAGCAGATTGTTCCTCAACCTTATTTTATCTTTGTTCTTGTTTGATTTTCTTGTTTATTTTTCTATCATCTTAATTACACACACACTTCATTTAGACACTCTTCCCTTTAAAGAAAGAATAAAATGGTAATGTTTTGCCCGATTGAATATGAATAACCTATATCAAATTGCTTACTGTCTCAGGGAGGGGAGAAATGAGGGATGGGGAGAGAAAATTTGGAACTCAAACAATTTTTTTAAAATGTAAAAAACGTCTTTACATGTAACTGGGGGAAAATAAAATATTATTTAAGACATAAAAAAGAGAGATGAGGTGGAGAAGATACCAACTAGCCCCTCAACCAAGTCTATCGAGGCATATAATATTCTACCCCCATAGTTCTCCACCTCACAAAAAGAGGGTGGTATATTTTTTGATTCATTCTTCAGGGCCAAGCTTGGTCATTTGCAATAACATTAATTTATTTTAAACCATGCCTAAGTAGACCTTAAGGTATTCATCAACCCTGAAATTCTATGCTGTAGATGTTCAGTTTCTTGTATCTCATGTCCTAGGCTTCTTCCTGTACTCTTGTAGTAGCCGTGGACAAAATCCCTGGGCTACTGATCCATAGCCTGGTGTTTTTTTATTATACCCTGGTGGGCTGTGAAAAACACATAGGGTAATATAGGGAAAAGGAAGTAAGATCAAGCCTGAGTGTGGGACATGTCAGTCTGAAGCACGGCTTGAATGCCTGTGCCGTGCGAATGTGATGGGAATGGGGTGGGTTGTAGGAAGAAGCCCCAACAAGGGGAAGATGGAGCATGTGAACAGGGAACAGATATAAGAAGAAATACAGGGAGCTTTTAGTTACTTCTTTATTTGAGGCAAAACATCTCCTCAGTTCTTGCTAGAGAGATATATTTTTCGAGTAAAGTGTGTGATTTAAAGAGTATAAAATTGGCTGGCTGGGTGGGTGGGTGGGTGGGTGAGTGGGAGTTCTTGAGTGGTTGACCTCAGCCCTCATTTCTTTTCCTGGCCTCTTCCCTCTGGTGCCTTCTCCCAATCTGGATGGCAGCAGTAGCCATGATGTTGAGAGTTGGTTGGCCCTGCTCTGAGATCCTGGAGGGAGGGGACTTACCTGGGACTATTGATAGAGGCACAGTCCTGAGCTGTCTCCTTATGTGAGAGCAGACAGATCCCAGGGAGCCAGCCCCAAGGGCCCCTGGTGAAGAGAGAAGGGCCTTCTGGGGACTCCCTTTTCCACCACCATCCTGCTGGCTGGGGTGGGCAGCTCTTCCCAACCTGCTCTTGCTCCCTTGGGAAAGCTGCTCCCTGATCTGACTTGATTTCCCTGCCCTCTGCCTGTCCCAGGATTCCAGCTGGCTGGGTCTCTGCCCTCTTTCCCCTTTGATACCCCCCCCCAACTCCCTGTTGCCCACTGCTGTGACTGAGTGGTGGGAGTGGGCACCTCCTGCCTTTTTGTAGTTGCCTTTCCCTGTTTCTGTTACTGACATTTTGGATAAAAATAAAAAACTTTCTCAAACCCCATGTTTCTATTTCACTTTATGGGTGTGGGAAAGTGAATGAGGGAGGAGAGAGTGAATAAGCTCTCCAGAGTAGGCTCTACTGTCTCAGATTCATTGACCCTAGATTTACCCTCTCCTCCATAGTGAGGAGAGAATTCCTTTTATTAAGTGACCTTAAAAAATGATACTTTGATTATTTTAATATTTATTTTGAAATATTCAATATTGGGGCAGCTAGGTGGCACAGTGGATAGAGCACTGGCCCTGAAGTCAGGAGTACCTGAATTCAAATCTGGCCTCAGACACTTAACACTTATTAGCTATGTGACCCTGGGCAAGTCACTTAACCCCAATTGCCTCACTAAATAAAAAAAATCAATATTTTAAAATATTCAATTTAATATTTTAAAATATTTAATAGAAAAACATTTATTTACAAATTCTTTTCCTCTTCCTAGTATACACAGTTTTATAGTCCTCTGGCCATAGTTCCATATTGTTCTTAAGAATAGTTGGGGGGCAGCTAGGTGGTGCAGTGGATAAAGCACTGGCCCTGGATTCAGGAGAACCTGAGTTCAAAAGCAGCCTCAGACACTTGACACTAGCTGTGTGACCCTGGGCAAGTCACTTAACCCTCAGTGCCCCTCAAAAAAAAAAATCGTTGGACCAGTTTACAACTTCACCAACAGTATGTGTGTGTGTGTCCCTATTTTTCCACATCAAGAGGTAAGCTCTTTTTTCTTTTTTTTGGTGAGGCAATTGGGGTTAAGTGACTTGCCCAGGGTCACACAGCTAGTAAGTGTTAAGTGTCTGGGGCCAGATTTGAACTCAGGTACTCCTGAATCCAGGGCCGGTGCTCTATCCACTGCGCCACCTAGCTGCCCCCAAGAGGTAATCTCTTAATCAACATAGTTATTAATAAGCAATGGCCAATAGCCCTATGTCATAGGGTATATATATATATATATATATATATATATATATATATATATATATATATATATATATATCAGTAGCCTTCTGTTACCTCTCAGAGGCTGAGTAAACTTGCCAATAGTTGGAAAGCTGGCAAGTGATGAAGCCAGGATATGCAGAAAGCATTCCAAGGCCAATAGTGCAGCCGCCTACCCCACATGGCAGCTCCACCAATATGTTCCTTCTTGGTATGGGTGTTCTAACCAAAGCTCAAAGGACTAGTTTGATCTCCCACTTAGAAGTTGTTTTTCCGAAAACATTTCTTGTCCCTGAAGCGTTCTGAATGCCTTTTTGTGGAAGCCTCCCTCGTTCTCTAGGAGTTTATAGGTCTAGAGGGAAACACACCTAAGATAGTAGAAAGAATCCCATACTTAGAAATTGTGTTGCTGCTCTCTTGGCTCCCAGCTCCCTGAAGCCCTGAAGCCCCTGCAATCCCAGTTACCTGGCACAGTGGGAAGACCTGTCCGTGTCACCCCAGACAAGTCACTTAACCAATGCTTGCCTCAGTTTCCTCAACTGTAAAATGGAGATAATAATAGCACCCACAGTTGTTGCAAGGATCAAATGGAATAATAACAATAAAGAACTTAGAACAGTCCTTGGTATATAGTAGATGCTATAAAAATGTTAGCTGTTATTATCATTATTGTTATTGTTGTTCATCCTTCATTTTCTATTTTTTAAGTTTTATATTTTTTTGGTGAGAAAATTGGAGTTAAGTGACTTGCCCACTTTTAAGTGACTTGTTCACTTTCAAGTGAATTGGATTTGAGTGAGGCAGAATTGCACAGTCATCAGCCTCACTGTCTTTTCCAGAGTCATTGAAGTCCAGTGGCAAAAGAGAGATCAAGACAACTGACAATGGCTTGGGATGCAGTGGATGACCTTAGCATCTTCGATGTCTGACCAAGCTCTAAGTGCTCCACAAGTGCCTGCTTCAGCCACCTTCATGGTCATTGGCACAAGTTGTTTTCTTGGCCCATCTGCCAAGATGGTTTTACTGGAGTATGGTCACTGCATGTCCTGTACTTTTTTGGAGCCACAGGTGGGAATCAGGTGAAGATGGACACTAAAGGTGGATAAACAGCCCTGAAAAGTCCTTCTACCAGAGGTGCTGGTCCTCCTTGGACCTCCTACACACCCCACCCATGCACAGAGGTACTGGAAGAGTGCTCCTGTCTGCTATATAACATTGACAATCTGTAATTTCACCCGTGTGGTGGCTATACCATCTTTTCAGAAAAGCAGAGCCCAGCACAGTGCTGTAGTAGCATAGTGGAAAGAATCCTGAATTTCAAGTCAGAGTACCTGATTCAAATCCTTCCACTTAACACTGTGTGGCCTTGGACAAATGGATTTACCTCTCTGGAGCTTGGTTTCTTCATCTGTAGAATCAGGGGATAGGTCTGGATGACTTTTTTTAGTTTTTTATTTTTAGTTTTTGTTTGTTTGGTTTTTTGGTAAGGCAATTGGGGTTAAGTGACTTGCCCAGGGTCACACAGCTAGTAAGTGTCAAGGGTCTGAGGCTGGATTTGAACTCAGGTACTCCTGACTCTAGGGCCAGTGCTCTATCCACTGTGCCACCTAGCTGCCCCTGGATGACTTTTAAAGTCCCTTTCTGCTCTTAATCTATGATATGATGATCCCTTACACCTAAGGTGATCATCTTCACAAATTTTTCTGTGACATCATCATCATTTATGATTACTTATTATCATCTTTATTAGTACAGTCCTTCAGCACTTAAAGATTTACAAAGTACATTCCTCACAACAACTCCCATGAGGTTGGTGGTGTATTATTTCTATGTTATAGATGACAAAACTGAGGCTCAGAGAGATCATGCCTTTTACTCATGATTGTTCAGCTAGTGGTGCAGTGTTCTTTCCAGTATACCAGGCCAATGAGAATATTCCCAGAGATTCTTGGGATTCAGTTTCCCCATCTATAAAAAGTGGAGGAAGTGAAATGGTGGACTAGATGCTCCGTCTAGCACTAAAGTCTATGAAAAGCTCCCTGGAAGGAATCCTTTGGCATGGCTTAGTTAACAGCCTAGGTTGGGCTGAGCTGTTTCTCTGCCTTCTCAGGGACTTTGATTTCCCCACACCCTTCCCCTCTACTCTTTGTTTACAATCTCTCCATAACCTGATTATCTTCTATCTGCCTTCCTGGTTCAATTTACCAGACCCAACAAAGGAGACTGGGAGAGGTCCTCACCCCACTCAGCCCAAGGAAGTTCCCTTGTGTTCCTGAGAGATCAGGATGGGGTTCACCAAAATAGGGAGTTGGGCAAAGTTCTTGGGGGCTTTCTTTAGTCTCCTACATAAAATAGCTAGCGTTTACATGGATTTGGAGGTTTGAAAAGCACTTTACAGGCTAACTCCTTTGATCTTTGCAAAAACCCTATAAAAGAGGTGTAATTATTCCCATTTTAGATGAGGCTCAGAGAGATTATGTGACTTGCCCAGTATCACGTAGCACATAAGTAAGTGGCTAAGGTAGGATTAAAACTGCATTGTGGAGGTAGATGGCTTGCATCTTAAGCAAAGGATCAAAAGAGGGCAATGCTTTACTCAGAAAACTGACGGAGAGATTTCAGGCAATTTGGCTCCTGGGTGAGAAAAAAAGAGGAGAGACGGGGTTCATTGGCTCCTTCAAATCCCATGAGGAGGCCAAAATCCGCTTTCAGCTTATAAGGGTAGCCTTGTTTTGAATTATTTATTTATCTATTCACTCATTCACTTATTTTGCAGGACAATGAGGGTTAAGTGACTTGCCCAAGCTCACACAGCTAGTATGTGTCAAATGCCAGATTTGAACTCAGGTCCTCCTGAATCCAGGGCCAGTGCTTTATCCACTGCACCACCTAGCTGCCCCCAAGGGTAGCTTTAATCAAAGGAGCCCCTAGACTCATCATTGATTATTATAATAGCTAAAGTCCCAGGTCTGGGGAAGATTTATATGAACTAATGCAAAGGGAAGTGAGTAGAAGCAGGAAAACATTGACAGTAACAGCAATATTATGACAATCAATGGTGAAAGACTTAGCTGCTCTGAACATGATCATTCCAAAGGGCCCATAATGAAAAATCCTATCTACCTCCAGAGAGAGAACTGATGAATTCTGAGTGTAGATTGAAGCATGCTTTTTTCACTTTATTTTTCTTGTGTGTGTATTTTTTAATGGGTGTTTTCTTTTGTTATTCAGTCATTTAAGTCATGTCTAACTCTTTGTGATCCATTTGGAGTTTTCTGGGCAAAGGAACCGGAGTGGTTTGCCATTTCCTTTTCCAGTTCATTTTATAGATGAGGAAACTGAGACAAAGAGGGTTGAGTAACTTGCCTAGGGTCACACAGCTAGTATCTAAGACTAGATTTGAACTCAGGTCTTCCTGACCCCATGCCTGGTGCCACCTAACTGCCCCATGTTTTCTTTTGCAATATGACTAATATGGAAATATGTTTTGTATTACTTCCACGTACAATTGATATCATATTGCTTGCCTTTCCAAGGGATAAGAGAAGGGCAGGAGGGAGGAAGAAAAGTTGGAACTCAAAAAAATTTTTTTAATGTTAAAATATTTTAAAAATGTAATTGGGATTTTAAAAGCCCCCAAATAAATAACATATATTTAAAAAAGAAAACCCCAGGTTTGTAATCAGAAGTCCTGGCTTTGAGTCCTGACCTTGGGCAACAAGTCTCTTCTCTCAGGCCCTCTGGTGCCCATGTGTCAAGTGTTCCAGCCCCTCCCAGGACTGTTATGAGGATCAAGACACCAAAGGATGCTACCCTTGCTCTTAAGGAACTTTCATCCTCAACTCAAATGAAACATAGATGGAAAAGGCTCCGTCAGTTGTAAAGGGCTGCATACCTACAATGTGTCCTATGACAAGATGGAAAAAGCAGAGAGATCATGTAAGGCAGTGAGCTGGCCTGGCTGGGAGGGGAGGGACCTGGCTTCTCCCCAGGGGCTGCCCCTCAGGCACGGCAAGAACGGCCAACACATTTTTCCTTTTCTTGCAACCTTAGTTTCATTGCTTACAAAGTGAGAGGCTCAGACTGGCCGAGGACTGTGGCCTCTTCCAGCTCTGATGAACAATCTTATGTCCTAAAACTCCATCCAGTTTCAACACGGTTTCTGGAGTCTAGGACAGTCAGGGCTGGTGTAGCACTGCCACCTGCTGGTCATTCCACCTAAGGGCATCTCCCAACACCTGCCAGGCTTTCCCTCTGGTCACTAAGAGGGATTTGTTCAGGAGGCAAATTGAGCCATAGATTTAGAACTTAAAAAGACCTTAGGGGGGCAGCTAGATGGTGGAGTAGATAAAGCACCAGCCCTGAATTCGGGAGGACCTGAGTTCAAATCTAGTCTTAGACACTTGACACTAGCCTATGTGACCCTAGGTAAGTCACTTAACCCTCATTACCCCGCAAAACAACAACAACAAACCCCCCCAAAACAAAACAAAAGGACCTTAGAGACTATCCAGTCCAACTCCCTGATTTTGCAAGTGAGGGAAGTGAGTCCCAGTGGTCACACAGTCAGTAAAGCCAGGGGATGGACTTGAACTTGGGTCTTCCTCAGTGCAAGACCAACTCTCTATCTACTATGCCTTGCTGTCTTTCACATTAAAGTATATTGCTTTAAGCTTTACAAAGTACTTTAAAATATTACTCTTTTGAAGTAGGTAATGCAAGTATTTTACAGATAAGGAAACTGAGGCTCAGAAAGGGACAGTCACTTCCTTAAAATCACACAGCTAGTGGAAAAATTGGAACACTAATGCATTGTTGGTAGAGCTGTGAACTGATCCAACCATTCTGGAGAGCAATTTGGAATTATGCCCAAAGGGCGCTAAAGCTGTGCATACCCTTTGACCAAGCAATACCACTTTTGGGTCTTTTTCCCAAAGAAATCATGGAAAGGGGAAAGGGACCCACATGTACAAAAATAATTATAGCTGCTCTTTATGTGGTGGCAAGGAATTGGAAGTTGAGGGGATGCCCATCAATTGGGGAATGGCTGGACAAGTTGTGGTATATGAATACAATGGAATACTATTGTGCTGTAAGAAAAGATGAGCAGAAGGAGTTCAGAGAAACCTGGAGGGTCTTGCGTGGGCTGATGATGAGTGAGATGAGCAGAACCAGAAGAACATTGTCCACAGTATCATCAACATTGAGTGTTGATCTACTGTGATGGACTATATTCTTCTCACCAATGCAATGGTACAGAAGAGTTCCAGGGAACTCATGATGGAAGAGGATCTCCAAATCCAAGAAAAAAAAAAAGAACTGTGTAGTATAGATGCTGAATGAACCATACTATTTCTTTTGTTTTTGGTGCTGTTGTCTTTTCTATTTTGAGGTTTTTCATCATTGCTCTGATTTTTCTCTTATAACATGACTAATGCAGAAATAGGATTAATGTTATATATATATATATATATATATATAAAACCTATATCAGATTACCTGCTGTCTAGGGGAGGGGGGAGGGGGGAGGGAAAGAGAAGAATCTGAAATTAGAAAACTGGTATAAACAAATGTTGAGAACTATCTTTACATGTAACAGGAAAAAAATACTTTATTAATTAAAAAAAAATCACACAGCTAGCTGGTATGAAATACTTCTTTATTGACTTGAAGGTGAGGGCTCTTTCTACTTTAGAGTGAAGACCTGTGGTCAAGGCTTTCACAATAAATGAAGGAAATGTTGATGAATCCCTTATAATGTGCCAAGCATTGAGCTGAGCCCTGGAGAATATATACAAAGCTGGAATTTAAAGTCAGACTTCCCTCCTCCAGACAGCTCCTCTCCCTGCAGCAAGTTACAGCTGAGTCTGTACATGTGCAGACATTTGATTAGGTATTGGAGGGGTTTCAGGAAAGCAACATTTACACCTCTAGCTGGAGTTTCTATATTCAGGGAGGAGGGCATGTGTAGGTGTCCACCAGGCCAGCCACATGGTCACACAGTAGGTGCTTCATAAATGTTTGTGGATAGATTAATCAAACTATGTTAATAGAGAGTACAATAGCCATGCCCTGGCACACCTGAATGTCCTCCCAAAATGATTGCTATCCTATGCCTCATTTTAAAGGTTTAAAAAAAAACCTTTTAAAGTGAAGTTTAGTTGTTATTTAAAAAAATAAGTTTAAGTTTTGTTGAATAAAAATAATGTCCTTTATTATTGAATATTCAATTTATATTCATCTTTAAAAAATGTTCCCTGTGGGTATACCCTAATGAAAGGTGCCACATACTTCTGTGGTATCACACTGAATGATAGCATGAAATAGCACTGGATATGGAGTCAGAAGACCTGGGTTCGAATCCTGACTTTGCCATTATTACCTGTGGGCAAGCCACTTCCTTTCTCTGGACCTGTTTCCTCCTGTGTCAGGTGAGGAGGTTGGACTAAGGTGACCTTTAAAATCTCTTCTCACTGTAAATCTGATGATCCATAGGAAGCCCTCGGACCTCACTGCAGCCTGGGAGCACTTGGAATGGGGTTTATGGGCTAAAGAAGGTCACTTCTATGACCAACAGTAACATTCCCTTGCTGCAACTCACCTCCTTCCCATTCCTACCCCTCCCCTAGCTCTGAATGAAGAGGTGGAAATTGGTTCTGGTAAACTCATGGTGAATGCTTTCCAAGAGGGTGTCTGCATCAGGAGGCGGTTCAGGAGCACCCGAAGGGGCTGGCCGCCCACTCTGCTCAGGGGTAAAGGTGAAGGAGAAGGCGCTGGAGTACAACAGCCCATCAGCACGGACCAGACTCACTGGTACCGTAATGGGTGTGCGAAGCCACCTCCATGCACTACCAAAAGCTGCCACATCAGGTACCACACACACCAGGGACCGGGGACTCCTGGAGGCACAAGTCAGAACACAAAATTTCAGAGCTTACAAGAAACCCTATAATATGAGATAGATGAGATCCCCCAAACTGAAAAATAACCCCTTCTTGTTACAATTGGGGAAACTGAGATCCACAGAGTCAGACTCAAACTCCCAGACTCTCCCCAGCCACCTTCTGTACCTGTACATGGTCTCAGCCTCCACGTCACCAAACCACACCTTGAGGCCTGCATGGAAATTCTCACCCAGCAGCTCCAGTGTTGCTACATCACCCCCACCACTAAGCTGTGGGGCAAAACGTCTTTAGTCAGGCTAGCACCAGGAACAAGGGACCATGACCCTCCCTTCTGGGAACAGTCATGGCCATATAGTCCCCCCAGGCCGGGGGGTAGGGGCAGAGTTCCTGGGGTTGTACCCAGGTGAGTACCTCTAAGGTACTGATGAGGGGCACTGGGGTGACAGGCTCCTGGGGGCAGGCAAGGCTGGTGCTGAAGGAGAACTCCACTGACTCAGTGCCAATGATCGTCCAACACGAGCTGTCATTCAGCAGAGCTCGGTTTGCTTCCTTGGGACACGGCGAGGCCTAAGAGAAAGCACTGGAAGATGAAACAGTACCAGAGCCTGGGGTAGAGGGGAGGTGGATCCCTGTCTTTCTACTCCATCTGCTGTTCAGGGATTGATTTTAATCTAACCCACTCACCGTGTGACCAAGGGCAGCTCTTATTCCTTCTCTAGGCCACATTTCTCCCTCTGGAAGAATGAGGGATTTAGAGATCTTCTCTTTATAATATCTCCCGTGGAGATCTTTTTCCCTCCCATGGCTTCAATCACCACCTCTATGCAGACACATTTCCAGCCCTGATGGATTTTTTTTTTCAGGGCAATGAGGATTAAGTGACTTGCCCAGGGTCACACAGCTAGTAAGTATCAAGTGTCTGAGGCTGGATTTGAACTCAGGTCCTCCTGAATCCAGGGCTGGTGCTTTATCAACTGAGCCACCTAGATGCTCCGAATACTTGGTCTTATCTTTGACTCTTCCTCTTCCCTCATCCCTCACAACCTTTCAGTTTCTGATCTCTTCCAAATCTACCTCAAAAGCATCTCTCCTATTCATTCTCTCTTCTCTAATCTAATGGCCACAACCCTCATACATGCCCTCACACCCACCTGTAAGACTATTCCAATAGCTTCCTAACAGTTCTTCCCATTACCAATCTCTCCCACCTGTCATCCATCCATTGTAGCTGACAGAATAATTTTTCTGCTCTGCTCTACTTTCTTTCTTTTCTTTTCTTCTTTCCTTCCTTTCTTTTTTTTTTGGCAGGGCAATGAGGGTTAAGTGATTTGCCCAGGGTGACACAGCTAGTAAGTGTCAAGTGTCTGAGGATGGATTTGAACTCAGGTCCTCCTGAATCCAAGACCGGTGCTCTATCCACTGCGCCACCCAGATGCCCCCTTATTTGCTTCACTTGTTGAATTCCTTGTTGTTGTTCAGTCATTTTCCAGTAGTATCTGACTCTTCATCATCCCATTTGGGGTTTTCTTGGCAAAGATACTAGAATGGTTCTATTTCCTTCTCGATCTCATTGTACAGATGAGGAAACTGAGGCAAACAGGGTGAAGTGACTTGCCCAGGGTCACCTAGCTACTAAGTGTCTGAGGCCAGATCTGAACTCAGGAAGATGAGTCCTCCTGACTCCAGGCCCTTCACTCTGTGCACTGTGGCACCACCTAGCTGCCCCTCTTGGATTCCTACTCACCCTTTAAAGTATACCTTGCTTCCTGTTCTCTTTGGTGAGGAATCACTTTTGGCCTTGGATGTCATATAGCATTTTTTAAATCCTTCTTTAGTTGCTCTTCTTATGCACTTTTATATATTATAGTGACCAGAATTGTTATTCTTCTACTTGTCCTACATAAGTTTGGCATCTTTCTTAGTGTCTGTGTTCTAAGTGCACTGCACACAGTAGAGATGTACAGTAATCTCTCAGCACAAGTAAAGGTTTTCTTGATTAAATGAATGAATGCTTTCTAAGGTACTTTTATATTACACTCAATTGAACACAATGAATACATTTAAAGGCTGCTCTGTGCCAGGCATGGGCAGCTGGGTGGTGAAGTGGAGAGAGCACCAGGCTTAGGAGTCAGGAAAACTCATCATCAAAACTGGCCTTGGGGGGCAGCTAGGTGGCACAGTGGATAAAACATTGGCTCTGGATTCAGAAGGACCTGAGTTCAAATGCAACCTCAGACACTTGAGACTTACTAGCTGTGTGACCCTGGGCAAGTCACTTAATCCTCATTGCCCTGCAAAAAACAAACAAACAAAAAAACTGGCCTTGGACACTTAGTAGCTGGGTGACCCTGAGCAAAGCCCGTTTGCCTCAGTTTCCTCATCTATAAAACTGGCTGGAGAAGGGAATGGTGAGCCACTCTAGTACCTTTTCCAAGAAAACTTCAAATGAGGGGCAGCTAGGTGGCACAGTGGATAAAACACTGACCCTGAATTCAAGTAGACCTGAGTTCAAATCCTGCCTCAGACACTTGATACTTACTAGCTGTGTGACCTTGGACAAGTCATTTAACCCTCATTGCACCACCACCATCCCCCACCAAAAAAAAAAAGAAAGAAAAAAACTCCAAATGGCATCACAAAGAGTCAGATATGACTGAAATGACTGAACAACAACAAATATGGCAGGCCCTGGGCTCAATACTGGGGATCTGGAGATAAAAAAGGACACAGGCCCTGCCTGGTAGGAGCTTACACTCTACTGGGGTATGTTACATGTATCCTGATGAGCATTAGACAAAGCAGGATATTTTAAAGGCAAAGAAGAGACCTGGAGAAAGTGTTCTAGGACAATTTGAGGGGAGAAAGATTCATTTCAGCAGTGAGGCAGTGGAGTGGGGGTGGGGAGAGAATGTGATATTAAATGGAGAAGATGTGGGGCCTTTAGGAAAAGAAGGATGTCAAGGGGTGAAGATGGGGAAGGACTTGAGGATGATCCAGAGACAGGAGATGATCTGTTTGTATGCACAGAGAGCTTAGGGAACAACTAATAGTCCCTTGGCTTGGCTGAAATGTAGAATTTGTGAAGGAGAGGAAAAGGACTAAGCATGAAAAGGGAGATTGTAGCCAGACAGTGGAGGGGAGTGAATGTCAAGCTAAGGAGTTTGCATTTTACCATATGGCAATAGAGAGTCATTGAATGGTTTTGAGCAAAGATTTAAAGAAATTTGAAAAGACTACCCCATTCAAAGGATTATTTTGATAAACATGATATTTGATGAGGTTCATCCTGGAGGGGAGAGGACCTGGGTTCAAATCCCAGATCTTGTCCATGTGACCTTGAGTGCTATTTACCTCTCTAGGTCTCAGTTTCCTCAACTGTAAAAGGAGGAGGTTGGTCTAGATGCCCTTGAAGGCCTCTTCAGCTCTAAATCTCTGACACTCTGTCCTGTATTTTCGGGTCCCTCCATGATCTGCTCATCTCCCAGTCTCACCTGGAATTGCACAATCTTTTCCATGGCAAGGCACAAGTAGGTACCAGCTCCTGGTCCCCCACCTGGGAACTGGAAGGCACATTTGTGTAACTGGGAGATTGGTTCATCCACATCCAGGAGTGCACACTGTTTGGCCACTTTGCGGATGATCTGTGGGAGAAGGGGAAAGTGCCCAAGTACTCAGAGAGCACTTGATCAACTCACTTTAGGGCCAAACCTGCCCATTGAGATGCTGGGACTTCCCCCTAATCTCCCAAGGGTCCCTTTTGAGCCCCTATGATGACTGTCCCTAAACCCTGTGGTCACAGTCACCCTCCATGAGGACCAGAAAGAAGCCACCCAGGCCCAGTCTGGTTACTTTTGTCATACCATGGGGGGCAGTGTGATGCCCGTGACTGTGCAGACCAGCTGTACTAGAGAGCCATAGCGGACATAACCTTCTCGGAGAGGGAATTCTCCCCGGGAACGATGATCATCAGCTAAGGGAAAGGAAGACAGTGAGTTTAGAGACATCTGGCTTCCTCCCCATGCCCTCTTCCCCTCTCCCAGCACCACATGGGAACTTTTGGACTTTCTTGTAAGGTCAGGTAGGTCTGATGTTAGATTACAATAATATTGGACACTGATATTTCTATGGCGGTTTATGGTTTACAAAGGCCTTTGCAGATGCCATATCATTTTAGCCTCATAAAATCATAGTTGATATAGGAGTAATCCCCATTTTATAGAGGAGAAGACTAAGGCTCAGAGAGGAGAAAAGACTTCCCTAAGGTCAAACAGGTATTAAGAGACAACACGACATTTACTCTATCTTCTTTTCACCTATTCCTCCTCAGAGGTGTTTTACTTCTGACTATCCTTTCCTTTGCTCTGCACTCCCTTTTTTCACCCTTCCTTCCTTATCCTCTTCCCCTCCTATTTTCCTGCAGGGTTAAATAGATTGCTCCTCCCCATTGGGTATGAAAGCTAGCTAGTATGGGAATTTTTCCATGGCTACTCATTTATTACTTATTTTGAATTGTTTGAGTTCTTGTGGGTGGGGGATGGGAATGGAGAGGGGAAGAGAAGTTGGAACACAAAGTTTTTTAAAAATTGATGTTAAAATTTTGTTTTTACATATATTTTGGAAAACAAAATTCTATTCAATAAAGATATAAGGAAATTTTTAAAAAAAGAGAGACAACATGGTACAGTACAAAGACTGCTGGCTCTGAAATTCCATGGCCATGATTTACATTAGTAGAACCTTGGATGAGTCATTTGAAAACAATTGCTTCAATGTCTATAGTACTTTATGATTCACAGAGCACTTTCCTCACAACAAACCTGTGGTGTGGCATGACAGAAAGGGCAATGAGTTTGGAGTCAAGGGATCTGGGTTTGAATCTCAGTTCTGCCATTAATAAACTGTGTGACCTTGTTTAAGTCACTTCCTCACCTGTAAAATAAGGTGATCTCTAAGGTCCTTTCCACTTTTAATTTATTATCCTATGTAATTAAAATGTTATATATCTAAATATCTACAACTATATATCCACAACTTTATATGTATATCTATATATACACATATACAACTATCTATCTACGGCAGGTAGGTGGCACAGTGGATTGAGTGCCAGGTTGAAATCAGGAAGATTCAACTTCCTGAGTCTAAATCTAGCTTCAGACACTTTGTAGCTGTGTGATCTTGGGCAAATCACTTAACCCTGTTTGCTTCAGTTCCCTCATCTGTACTATGAACTGGAGAAGGAAATGGCAAACCATTCAAGGAAACTCCAAATGGGGTCATAGAGTTGGACATGACTGAAACTATATATATAGTTTACACATATATATCCTATAACTAAAACTAAATATATACTATATAAATATATATAAATACTATATATAATTTGTATAAATACTATATATAATAATATATAAATACTATAACTCTCTCTATATCCTGTAACTAACTCATAGTACTATATGTTCCTTTAAGGTTTACAAAATTCTATATCATAGTCCTATGAAACAAGTATTCTTGTCTCCATTTTCAGATGAGGCTATTTCTCCTTTCCGAGACCCAGCTTTCTTCATCAGTAAGATGAGGATACCCATACTTATCCTGCCAGCTCCATTCAGGGCAGACGTGAATGGAATTTGAAAGGGATTTGGTAAAGGCTATGTTGTTAGATAGGGTGTTCCAAAAGTCTTAGTGTGGTTTTTTTGTTTGTTTGTTTTTAGTGAGGCAATTGGGGTTAAGTGACTTGCCCAGGGTCACACAGCTAGTAAGTGTTAAGTGTCTGAGGCCATATTGAACTCAGGTACTCCTGACTCCAGGGCTGGTGCTCTATCCACTGCACCACCTAGCTGCCCCTGTCTTAGTGTGTTTTTTAGCTCTCAAAACAAACTGCACTAAGACTTTGGGGATATCCTGTATAAATGTAGTCTAATATAAGCACTACTGCAAGTATTTGGAGCTGGGATTCAAACCCAGTCCTGTTAACTCTAGATTCTTTTAACACTGCAGACTGCCTGGGATTGCTGCCCTCTTGGGAGACTTTGGATGGAGTAGAGAAGGGATATGGAAGAGTGCAGGTAGGGGCAGAAATTGGTGACTGAGTATGCTGGCTATAGGAATTGAGGTGTGAGAGTAATATGTGAGTGCATGTGGCTTGGAGAAGGGAAGAATGGTTCAATATTTCTCCCCAGCTTGGTTCATTTAAACAAGACCCTCAAGGCTTCCCGGATTGGGGTCAAGAGCTGACTGTGAAGATAAGACCCCAGTGGGCAAGAACTGTTAGCTACTAAGACAAAGTTCTTCTTTTTTGGGGGGGGAGGTGGGGCAGTGAGGGTTAAGTGACTTGTCCAAGGTCACACAGCTAGTAAGTATCAAGTGCCTGGGGTCAGATTTGAACTCAGGCCCTCCAGAGCTGGTGCTTTATCCACTGTGCCACCAAGCTGCCCCTAAGACAAAGTTCTGACGGTTAGAGTATAGAGTGTATTAGAAAGATTTCTGTACCTGAAATCAGGAGTACTGGGTTCAAATTCAGGCTCCACAACTTAGCTTTGTGAGCATATGCAAATCACTCAATATCTCTGAGCCTCCCCTGTAAAATGGGGCAACAATTTGTTTCATTCCCCACCTCACAAAGTTGTGAGCAAAGTGCTTTAAAAAGATAAAATCACTATGGAAAGTTGGTTCATATGATTATAAGTGTCTGCATCTCCCCTCCCCCAAGCAAAAGTGAACTGGACGACCTCATTCCCCTCTAAATTTCCCCCTTCCAATTAAGGATGGCTTGAGAGAGGCATTGGAGGTATCAGGGTGAAGAGGCCTTGGCCAGGAGTCGGTACACCCCTAGCTCTGCCACTGAGCTATGCTACTCTAAGCTAACTCACTTCTCTGATTCTCCTGTGTAAAATGGGCTGCTGGCCTGTGGGATCCCCTGCTGGCTCTGATTTTATGCTTGATTCAGTGATTCAGCAAGAGGTTTGGGCCATGATCTTCAGCTTGGGGTTGGAACATGGGCTCAATACCCAGCTGGTTCCAGGCACTTGCTTCAGAGGAAAACTCAAGTCCCTTGGTTGTGGATGACAAGACTACAGATCCCTGAGCTTTGCCCCCGGGGGAGAAGGTAGCAATACAGATGGCTCAACTTGGTCTCATTTCCAAGACCCTGGAGGGCACTGAGTATTATAACTGACCCACCAAGCAAACACAGGAGAGCTGACTGTGGGGGAAACACTCCTCTTTTGGGGGGCTATTTGAACATGAATGGTAGACTGAGGTGTGGAAAGAGTTGAACCCAGGTGCAGTACCGAGATGCAGGGTGAAGGCTGCCCATTGTCGGGCACTGGCGATAAATGCACCACCCTCCACAGATAGGTATCGGGTAGAGACAGTCTGTGATCGAAGACGGTTGAAGAGGGACACCTTGGATCCCGAGGAGATGCATACTGTGAGGGAAGGGGCTGGTCAATGCTACCCGCTCAGACTTGGCTCCTCTCCCTCTCCATTACCCCTCATCATGGAAGGAGACCCTTATTTACAAGACCTTTCATTATCTCCTGACTCCTACTTTACCAACATCCCCTTAGTATTCAGGTGATAGGAGGAGGCCTGAAAATGGGATTTCATTGGCACAGGGACCTACTAGGTGAGGAAACCTTCTTTTCTAAGGCAGGCCAGGACCTTCGCTGAAACTGAATAGTTTTACCTAGTTGCCTCAACCCCTGAGAGGTGAGTAACTTGCTCAGAACAATGCTTTTAGTATGTATCTAGCAGGGAAGGGGGGAGGACTTGAGCAGCCTCCTGGGTCAGCTCTCTATAAACTACAGCTTCTGCCTTTCTTTAGAGCTCAGGTAAATATGATCCAGCTCAGAGAATGTGGGAAACTCAAGACTTAGAATCGGGTAGAGCTGGGTTCAAATCCTGACTCTGCTACTCACTATGTGGGTAATTTTGAGCAAATCTCTTGACCTCTCTGGGCCCCAGTTTTATCTTGGAATCTTCTCTCAGCTACTGTGGTCTTACATCTTACTTCTAGAAAGTAAGAGTAATCTGCCTTTCAGCTTCCAGTCCTCTTTATTCTTTCCATTCTCAGAGCCCAAATATCAGGTAAGACTTGGTTCTTCCATTGTCTAATTGTGAGTCTCATCGCTGCAGCCTGGGAACCAAGCGCTCACTTGCTCTCTCTGGCCATGCCCCCATACAGGGTTGGACTCAATGGCTCTTCCAACTGTGACATTTTATCTCTGAGGATCCCTTCCAACTCTGAAGTTTTAGGACTCCGTGATTCCCTAGGTCCCACTCCCTCATGTTAGGCCGCACCCTTCCCTTCACCCCCAACTCGGGTTTCTTTCTCCCCTTTCCTAAGCCGCAGCCCGCCTCCTCTGGCGCAGGTTTATCCCCCAGCTCACGGTCTGTGTTCTTCAGGGACTGCTTCTTCTGAGATGGCTTGGAGATGACCTTGATGAGCCGACTGTGGAAGGTACCCAGCTCTTGGCCTCCTCGCAACACCAGCCTTAACACCAACCGGAAGTGCTTTCTCTTGTCCGAGTCCGAGATATATAGAGCTTTGGCGCAGCCGAATTCCTAGCCAGCCATCAAAGTGAGCAGCTTTGCCTTTGTCCTGGGGCCAGCAGGCTCAGTGAAGCCTTTGCTACCCAGTTGAGGATGGCACCCAACTCAAGCTCTCCCAGTCCCTCTGGTCCCCTTGGACTGCCCAGGTAGGTCCCCTTCCTCCATAAGCCCACACCAGTCCCTCCCACCCAGCTGTGGACACTCCCTGCCCAAGGTCATGGTCTGGACAGTGGAGTTTCCAACAGTGGAGAGGTGGGGATCTGTCCGCTCAGCTTTCCCCTCCTCACTCTAGAGTCGGGCTGCTCCTCAAAGTTCAGCTTCTGCGTCTCCGCGGAACCGCCGTCCAACCCCATGTAACCGCAGACCGTGCACCCCGCCTCCCCAGTCTCGTTGGCTAGAATACAGCGCAGGTGACGGATGAGACCAGGTTGGAATGCACCATACAGTGGACTCTAGTACAGTGGACTCAAGGGGGAGCTGTGGGGCTGTGCCCTCACCCTCTTGATCCCGGCTGACCCCACTAATGGATCAGGGAGAAGCTGTGCAATCAATCAGTCGCCCTTTCCCAACTCACCTTGCCCCTGTTCTGGCTTCAGCCTCCAGCCTGGGCCCGTGAGATAGACACAGGGCGGCGGACAGAAGAACCTACAACGAGAGGCTGTTGTCACCTGTGGGCCGACGGAAAGACCGGCTGAAAGGGATGGGCAAGTGCTTGTATACGTCCCAAATCTGCCTCAAGCCCTAAGAAGGAATCTTAGAAATAATTTAGCCAGGGATGAAGTGGAAAGAGCCCAGGACTTGGGAGTCAAAAGAAATGGGTTTGGATCCTAGCTCTGAAACTTACTAGCTCTGTGACCTTATCAAGTCACTTCTCTCCGAAACCTCAGAGAGGTTTGCAAATTATCAACTATATAAATGGGAGGGGTTTTTTCTATCTTTCTTTATTTTTTATTGCTACCCAATAAAGTTCATAATACCTATGACGACTTAGCTACAAGAAATGGAAGAAAAATGTTTGATCAGAAACGGAAGTGGGGCCATGGTGTTTGGAAAAGAAAGAATTCCCACCTGGAGCACTGCCTTAGTACTCCTGAAATATTTGAAAGACAGACAGGGAGACCTCAAAGATAGATCCCCTTAAAGAGGATTTATGGAAGAACTGAGACAAGAGTCCCAGAATGAGAAGAGGAAGACAAGTTGCCACTTGTATGTATCAAGAGATACAAATTAAAACCCCTTCATCTGACATTAAAGGCTCTCCACAATCTGAAGGCATTCTAACTTTCCAGCATCATGGCTTATTTCTATCCTCCATGCATTGTAGATTCCAATCAAAATGGAAGTCTTTGCTTCCCAAATATATCTCATCTTCTCTCCACCCTTCCCCCCATGTCATATGCCTCAATGCCTCCTTCCCCCACTTCATTTGTTATTCTTCGGAATAATATAACCTTTAAAGTCCAGCTGAAATTATCAGCTCCTCTTGTAAGGACCTGGAGGGCAGGTACTGGTTTCCTTTTTTTTTTTTTTTTGCAGGCAATGGGGGTTAAGTGACTTGCCCAGGGTCACACAGCTAGTAAGTGTCAAGTGTCTGAGGCCAGATTTGAACTCAGGTACTCCCGAATCCAGGGTCCGTGCTTTAACCACTGGGCCATCTAGCTGCCCCTGGTTTCCTTTTTATGATGGTATTTTCAGCACTGAGGTCAGGGACTGACATAGGGTATGATCTCCAGAAACATTCCTAGAATTGTATTGAATCAAAGCCTTCTTCGATTCCAAGGGGAATAAATACCTTCCCACACAGTCCTTGCATGACTTTTATTTTGTTCCTCTTGGTTACATTCATGTAACCATGTTAATCATTTTTTATGTGTTTGCCTTAGTGCCCCTACTAGCATTAGGAGGGGAAAAATGCTATCTTACGTAAACTGGGCATCTACTCTGGGGCCTGTGCTCTGTACAAGAGTAGAGGTTTAATACAAGTTTGTTGAATGAATTAACTCCTTTAGTTGAAAGTTGAAGAAACTGAGGGGAAGCTAGATGGCGCAGTGGATAGAGCACCAACCCTGGAGTCAGGAGGACCTGAGTTCAAATCTAGCCTCAGACACTTAACACTTACTGGCTGTGTGACCCTGGGCAAGTCACTTAACCCCAATTGCCTCACTAAAAAAAAAAAAAGAAAAGAAGAAACTGAGAAATTCCTTGCCCAAGTCATAGAGTTGGTAGATGTTTTAGGTACAGCCTGGGGGTGCTGTAGGATACAGTTAGAATGGGAGGGGGAAAGATCTTGGCTTTGTGGTTCTTCAGCTTTCTGACCACCCTCTCCTACCTCTTCTCACTCCCATAGGATTTCTGGGCCACTTTGGCATGTAGAATCCTCACAGTCTGTTCGGACTGCATCTGTAGACATCTTCGCACCCCATCTCTCAGGAGAGCTGATGGCTCTGAGGGTGACCTAGGATGAGAAAGAGAGGGGGAAGAAGGGCAAAGAGGAGGAGATGATGGACGAGGAGAAAGCAGCTTTTAAGTCAGTAGCAAGGACCCATGAGAAACCTGGATATGTCTCGAAGTTTCAGCCTGGGTAACCAGAGGTGGGCATGAAGGAGGAGCTGGGGCATCACCACAGGCTGCGGTCTAAATAGTTGGGCTGCTTAGTTTTGAATGGGGCCTTCACAGAGCCTCAACACTGGTCCTTACTTTGTGCGACCACCCAGGCTCCCCCCAGCTGGTGTGGCTCAGTGCCAGGCCAGGCCAGCTCAGAGGAAGCAGGACCTACACAATAGCTGCTCTTGTGCTCAAATGTCAGCTGCCCTCCACCCTGACTCTACCCGCTGCTATTCTTGAGGGCAGAGAGAGCACATCCAGGGGAGAAGGGGGCGAGTAAGGGTGTTGGGTGGTCAGTAAATGACTGTGAAAATGGTTCAATCAGCCTATACTTCTTTCCCTGTCTCCCCTTCCTCTGCCCCCAGGTGTCGTCCTCTAGCACAGAGTCCAGACATTCAGTGGAGAATCATCCCATAGCACGAAGTCCTGAATTGTGGGCATTGGAGTTTTGCACCTCTCCCTTGTTAGATTACAAGGAACCCACAGCCAGATGCTCCTACATCCTGTGAAGAGGGCCTGGAAACTTCAAGCCCAATCCCTCCCAATACATTTCCCTCCTGGGTTCTAGGAATGCCAAGGTTCTGTGGCTTAGTGGGCACAGGAGTAGACGCCTGATGGATGCCAGGGTCCTAATAGGAAGAATCCAGAAAAAAAAGGGATAGGGTCCTGAATCCCACCCATACCCGACTGGTTTCCAGACAGAATGCCGTGCATATTCCACACTTGCTCCCACTTTCACACAGATTTTGTTGTTGTGTGAAGAGGTTCAGGGAGCATCACCTACAGCCATTCTGCTGGAACTCGTGTAATATGTAGGTTGAAGTGGGGCTGGGGGGAGAACGAAGAAAAATGGGACAGTTCTTCGAATTCAGCCCAGATGACTCAGTTGTATCAGGTCACGGAGTAGGTGAGCCTACTCATTCTGTCTCCTCTAGAAGAACCCGTATATGGGAACTTAGAGGTCTCCAGGGGTACGACTGGTTATACGAGGTTTGGCAGTCCAGGGGAGGCTGGGAGGACATTGACACTCTTCTCCCCGCGCCTCCGGCTCTCCCCAAACCCCAAGCGCTTAGCACAATGCCTAGCACATAGTAGGTGCTCAATAAAGGATTATTGACTGAATGGCGCCTGTGATCGCATTCCAGGTCTTCCGGGCAGGATCTAGCCCTCAGAAATCTAGCGCTCCCGCTGCCTGTCCAGCCCCCCTCAGGAGCAGTCCAGAGGAGAGGAATGTGATGTTGGAATCCTCTTGCATTCCAAGAAACCTGCTATCCTCTCCTCCCTCCGCAGTAGAGCTGGACTGTGTGTCGGCAGAGGAGTTTCAGCGCGACTTGGTTTCTTTATGTGGAGATCGTAGCGAGGCCTTCTCCCGACCCCCACCCCCACCCCCCCGCTCCCCGCCCCTCACACAAACAGGAGCACACACTCCACCGGCCCCGCCCCTCAGCTGGCCTGTGATATTCGCCCCCCCCCCCCCGCCCTAGAGGGGCGGGGGGCTCTTTCGCATTTCGGTAGGAGGGGTCGACTGCTCCCCTAGCCCCCGAGTTAAATGCGACCGCCGCTGCTACTCCCTTCATCGTCGATCCAAGGCAAGTAGCCCGCTTGCTTTCCTACCTGTTCCAGCAGGACAAGGGACTTGGACAGTCTGTTTCTTCTTGTCTCTGATCCTCGGAGCTCTCTAGCCTACCCAGGTGAGTGAGGGGTCCTGGGGGTAGCGGAGGGTCTGCACAGAAATCACAAGTCTTTTCATTTAGAGAAACACTCCATGGAGTTACTCGTGGACTCTAATATAGGGTGCCCCCCCGAAAACCCTGGCGCTTTGATGATTTCCTTATATGATAAAGGGGTTGCCTCCTTTATCTTGGGGGAGATAGTCTTCCTTGATCTTTTCCCATAATTCTGGGGCCATTGCCCAATGGTGCTCATTCCAGATCTTACTGAGGCACCCTCAATGATATGAGCCCCTTATCTCAAGGTCCCCATAGTTCGTCAGCTCGGGGCTGTAAGTCCTCCAAGTCCCAGGAACCAAATAGATCTTACTCTTTCTCTAATGAACCATGTGACCCTCACAGTCCGCCCTTCTAAAGAGAATCCCTAAATTCTTCCCTGAACCTACAGGATTCCTTCAATTGGTTACTGGCCAGAGGGAACCCCAATTTTTCTCCTAAACCCAGAGATCTCTCATACATGTCACCCACATCAGTCTCAATTACCCTTAATACCCAACCTCCACAGGCAAGTACCTCTTTTGAATGATTGATTGTAGGGGAAAGAGAACTGGACTGGGCAGAGCAGTGTCAGGAGATCTGGGTTCTAGTCCGGTCTCTGCCCCCCAAATTGGTGTTACCTAGTCACTTTCCTTCTCTGAACTTCAGTTTCCCCCTCTATAAAATAAAGGGATTGGACTAGACAGTTTCCAAGGTCCCTCCCAGCTTTGATATTCTATAATTCTTAAAGCCATAGGATAGGTAGAGGCCAGATGTCAGGACAGGGCATCATGGTTCCATGGTAGAGCAGGAATTATTGGCTTGTGGAGAGAATACATAGGGATCTTGGGATGACCCATGAGATTAAAGTGGTTCCCATGTGGGTCCCTTGACTTTTTGTGGAAGTCTTGGTTGGAATGGGGAGAGGGTGAAAGGGACTGAATCACAGACCCTTAGAATGTTAGTGCTAGAAAGGATCTTAGGACAGGGACTTCTGCAGCTGGGTGACTCAAAGTCCAGCCCCCTAATTTTACAGAAAGGGAGACTGAGACTTAGAGAGAAGGGACTTGTCCAAGCTCATACAGCAATTAGTAGATCTCCTGACTTCCAGTCCAAGGGGTCCTTCTACTGGATTAAATTTAACTTTCAAGAAAAAGAGTCGAGATGTGAGAAGGGAAGAGGAAAGGATGACTGCTCTCAGAGATCCAGCCCAGCACTCCCCAGGGATGCTGTTGTCTTTTCCCGGCCAACGGAGGAGCTAGCTTCTCCTGGCACTCCTCCACCTCCTGCAGCTCACACATCTGGATTTAATACGATTGCACGTGACTCCCTCAACATGACCATAAGGGCCCCATTGAGGACAGGTTGGCCAGCCACTGTTTGGGGGCTTTTTTTTTTTTTAATCCCTGAAGGGTCTAGTACCCTTAGTAGGTCGGCTCTGGAAGCCTGGCTAAAAATAGCTCCATTCAGAAAGGCCCTCACTAGGGCCAGGAAAAGCTGGGTGGAACAGTTGAAAGGAGAGGGGCAGGGCCTGAGCCAGCCCTTTTCAGAAAGGGGGAGGGAAGGGAGGGAGGGAAAGGAGGGAAAAAAGGGAGAGAGGGAAGGAGGGAGACAGAGAGGGAGACAGAGAGAGAGAGAGAGAGAGAGAGAGAGAGAGAGAGAGAGAGAGAGAGAGAGAGAGAGAGAGAGAGAGAGAGAGGAAGGAATGAAAGAAAGAAGGAAAGAAGGAAGAAAGAGAAAAGAAGACTCGGAAAAGTTGGGCCACCGAGTACACTCTGGCTGGCTTGGAACCTTCACCTCAGCTCCGAATGGGGGCTGCTCAGCTGGGCAATAGTTTCGCATAGAGATAGGTTGAACAAAGCTTCCCAATTCCAAATTGCGAGTAGACTCAAGTGCAGAAAGGTCTGGGGACCTAAATCCTTGTCTTGGCGCTTACAATTATTGGTTTCATGACCTTGAACAAGTAACTTTTTTTCTCTGGGCCTCAGTTTCCTCTCCCGTAAAAGAGCGATTTCTTTCTGGCTCTGACATTTTAGGTTCAAAGGTGAAGACTCCAAGTCCAGGCGGAGGAGTGCCCTGGGGGGACTGGGGTCTTTCAATTGCTTGTGTGTGGTGGGGGACAGGTTCTCTCACCCGTTCCTCCCGGGGGATCCATGGCAGCACTCCCGGAGCCCAAGGCCTACGAACCCCGGTTACTTGCAATTCTGAGCTCTCACAGTCCTCGCTCTCTCCCCGTCTGGCCCCCCAGCACTGCGCTAGGCCCCCGCCCCCTCCTGCCTTGCTATATCCATTCTGGGGGCCTTATCTTCAAGGCCTCGGGTCTGCTCCCCGCCCAGACCCACCTCCCCGCCTCCTCCCCTCATGTTTGCTCTAGGCTCTGGCACCTGCTCTGCAGCTGCTGGCTTCCCACGCTGGCTGCTAGGAGCCGGTTGGGGCCGCCGCTGTTTGACGGGAGTGGAGTCCCTTGGATAGAGCCGGAGGTTGGGGGTGAGGAGGCGGGAACAGCCGGCGAAGAAGCACGGCAGGTCGTCTGCAATCGGCCTCTGCAGGGGGTTTTCCCAGCTCTCTAGGAGCGAGACGTCTAGCAACAGCGCTTAGGCCTACGTTTGTCTTGGCTGCCCCATTCCCCCATCTCCTTCTCTCCCGAGGGCGCGGTCCTCCCTTGTGGTCTGAGGTTCTCGGACCTTTTTTTTGGGGGGGGGGGCGGCTGGCAGTAGGCGGGAAGTCGCACAAAGAAATGCCTTGTCAGCCTCGTACTTGGTGGGAGCGGGGTGGGGTGGGGTAGGGTGTGTGGTTCTAAGGGGGGGAGGCGGGGGAGAAAGGGAGGCTAGCCTTGCACTGCAGGTAATCGCTTTCAGCTACACCCAGAGGAGAGAATGGGAAGTGCAAGGAAGCAGGGCGCGGGTACTTCAGGGTCTTGGAATGACAATTTATTTTCCTGGCCTTTTTTTCCCCTAGGTTACGTCTCGGCTCCTTTTGCGAACGCCCTTTGCAAGCACCATGAGGCTACCTCCTTATGCACTGTTGCTTATCCTTTTTCTGGTTTCCCTGAACGCTGAACCGCAAGCAGTTACAGGTTAGTTGAGGATGCTGCTTGACCATGGTCAGCGGGGTTAGGGGTGGGAACGGGAAGGGAGTCGAAATGGAAAGCCAATGATTCATTCAAACAATTATTTATTAAGATCCTGCTGTGTGCAGAGTCCGGGGCTAGACTTCAGGAATCTATGAAGTTAGGATAAGACCCAGGATTCCTCCTTTGTATCAGGTTGGGCCATTCGCCTGCTTCCTGTATTCCCCACCCCAGTAGAGGGTGGAGCTCACAGCTCCTGTAGTCATCTTCTTTGGGAAAGCCACTCGTCAACCCCGCCCCCTCCCCCCACCCCCTTCCCTTCCTCTTCAGCAGACTCGCAGTGCAGGACAGGACCCCTCGACTTGGTATTCCTGATCGACAGCTCCCGTAGTGTGCGCCCCTTCGAATTTGAGACAATGCGTCGTTTCTTGGTGAACATTATTCGGGGTCTAGACATTGGACCCAATGCCACCCGCGTTGGCGTGATCCAGTACTCAAGTCAGGTGCAGAACGTCTTCCCACTGGGAGCCTTCTTCCGAAGAGAGGACATGGAACGTGCCATTCATGCCATCGTCCCCCTGGCACAGGGCACCATGACGGGCCTGGCTATCCAGTATGCCATGAATGTAGCCTTCAGCGTCGCTGAGGGTGCTCGCCCTTCGCAGGCCCAGGTGCCTCGTGTCGCTGTTATAGTGACTGATGGGCGGCCGCAGGACCGGGTGGCCGAAGTGGCTGCCCAGGCAAGGAATCGGGGTATCGAGATCTACGCAGTGGGAGTGCAGCGCGCTGATGTGGGCTCCCTGCGCGCTATGGCATCGCCTCCGCTGGATGAGCATGTTTTCCTCGTCGAGTCCTTCGACCTTATACAACAGTTCGGCTTCCATTTTCAAGGTCGATTGTGCGGTGAGCAAGGGCTAGGCCTCGAAAGGAAGATGACCTCTCTCTTGGGAACTCAGCCCGGGTCTAGCCACACCCAATCTTCCAAGGTCCCGCCCACAGCTTCCTCCGCTTTAAGCCACATCTGTCAGTACTCGGGGCCTTCGCACGAGTTTAGTTTATCTTCATCCCATCCATTTACTGGCTCCTCCCCTCTTAGCCTGGTCTGACGTGCACCTTTAGGTTAACTGGTAGCCTCCCTTCCCTGCTTAAGTCCTTCCTCTCACGTTGCCAGAAAGTGCATGCTGTATTGGCTCTAACACAGATCTTTTGGGTCTGCGGGCCTTGCTTTACCTTAGACCAGACTATGCATGCATGCCTCACTCCCGCTATCAGCATACAGGATTTGCCCCTTACAGCTCTGGGGCCTTCTGCAATGGGGTTCATTCGGTCTACCAGCTCTGCCTCATCTTATGCAATTTTCTCTCCAGTCCTCACTTTCTTCTCACCGCGTGTGAGTGAGGTGGGCTGGGCCAGCTCAGAGAGCAGCTAGAAGTCACAACAGACCCCTTCCTCCCCGCCCCCGTGGCTTTGTGTCTCCAGGAGCAGACCTGTGCGCAGATGGAACTCACGGCTGCCAGCACCTGTGCATCAGCACACCGGGCTCCTTCCACTGTGCCTGCAACCCGGGCTACCGTCTGGCCCCGAATAACAAGAGCTGTTCCGGTGAGCCGCTTCCTCTAAGGAACAGTCAAATGCCACCATGACCTGATCAATTCCATTTAATTCGACTTTTATTAAGATCCTTCTATGTGCTGCCGATTTAAAGATGAAAAACACCAGTCGCAGCCCTTTAAGAGTTTGCAGCTTAGTAGGTGAATGTGACATGAACACAAATGCACGTGAAACTAGAGAGAAAGATTAAGCTTGCTTAAACACCACCAGAAGTAGCTAGGTAGGTCAATGGATAGAGAGCTGGGTCTGGAGTCAGGAAGGAAGACCCGAGTTTAAATCTAGCCTCAGATACCTAGTAGCTGGGCAAGTCACTTAACCCTGCTTGCCTCTGTTTCTTCATCTATAAATGAGCTGGAGAAGGAAATGCCAAAGCATTCCAGTATCTTTGCCAAAAGAACTCCAAAGGCATCAAGAAGAATCTGATAGATTGAACAACAACAAATACCACCTTTCTCAGGCAGCCCCAGGACACAGAAACAACACTAGGCACAGGGAGTCAGGAGAGTGATGTTCTATTTCTGGATCAGTTGCTTCCCATCTTTGATCTGTAATTTCTTCTAAAATTAAAGGACTGGACAAAGAGTCATTACCTCATCCTCTATGGTCCTTTTGAGCTGTAACAGTCTATAATCTTGTGACATTCCCTTGCTCAGAAATACTCAACTGAAATGCCCCTGGCTGGTTTTTTTCATTGGGCCTCACTGTATATTCCCCATCTTTTAATATTATATGGGTTTACAAAGGCACTTTCCTCACAACTACCCAGTGAGGAGGTTAATGCAAATAATTACCTTCACTTAACAGGTGAGAAAATTGAGGTTCAAAATGGGGAGTGCTTCAACTTGCTTTTCTGGCTCCCCAGGCCAGTACATGCTTCAATCTGCCTGTGGTTCCTTAGTTTAATCTAATTTCAATGTGGAAATTCCCTCCATGAATTCAAGTCTGTGTTTGAATCACAACATATGGGTTTAGAGAGTCACCTGAGGCACTGAAGTTGAATTATTTACCAGTGGTCTAGCAGCTAGTATAGTATATGTTAAAGGCAGAACTCAATGCAGGTTTAATGACTTCATTCATAACCATTAGGTTAGATGCCTAGTGCCTATGTCCTACAATTATACACACATAAATGTATATATATATAGTCATTCACTGTTTTTCTGATTGTGTATTTTTCTCCCCATTAGTAAGCTTTCAGAAGACGGGATGCATGTTTTAAACTAGGATCCCTAACAAGGCATATAAAACAGGCTCTTAGCAAATAACTTGTCTGCAGACCTAGTCAGGAGCGTGCAAGAGAGGGCCTACGAACAATTAAATTCAAAACATATTAAGCCCCACTTTGTGGATGGTCCCACTAAGCTTAAACCTGGATATAGGGAATGTAACCCCAAGCCCAAATAATGACATATGGGATTATCTCCCTATTAATGGAAATCAATACCCTGCAAAAGATAAGGAAGGCTTATAGGAGGTATGAGATGTGTATAATTGTCATACAAGGTAATATTAACTCGTGTTTCTGCATCATTTTAAGATTTGCAAAGCATTTTTCCCTATCCCGCTGAGAGGTAGTGCAAATATAATTAGTATTTTATAGATTAAGAATACACAGTTAAGTTAGAAAGTGTCAAGGCTAGGTTTTGAACCTAGGTCTTTTGAACTTTCAGGTTATCACTTTTCAAATCACCATTAAAATGGAGATCCCAAGTGTTCTAGGAATTAGGGGGAGGTTCGGGAGAGGGATCAAGGAAAATTGTGGATTTTATTAGGCAGACCTCTCTCTTTTCTCATAGCCATTGATCAGTGTGCAGAAGGAACCCACGGCTGCGAGCACCTCTGTATCAAATCCGACGGCTCGTACACCTGCGGCTGTCGAAAGGGGTATGCCCTCCACCGAGATCAGAGACGCTGCACAGGTGAGTAAGAAGCTAGGCTCCCATGGCCCCAGCAGCCCCTGAGCTGCTGTGTGTCGCGAGGCTGAATGGCCTTCCCGGTGTCCCTTCCTGCCAGTAATTGATCACTGCAGCTTCGGAAATCACAGCTGCCAGCACGAATGTGTCAGCTTCCCGGAGGGGCCCCGCTGCCGTTGCCGACAAGGTTTTGACTTGCAGCCAGATGGCAGGCACTGTCAGGGTAAGGAGGGTGGCACTAGCGTAAGGGCATGAGAGAATGGAAGGTGGCGGGGAGAATTGTGGGCGGGAGGAGGAAAGAGAAGCTATCCCGGGATAATGTGTGTGTGAAAAAAAAGAACCTGCATGGAGAAAAAGGGGAGGAGGGGGATCCCATGGAGTCCAGGTCCGAGAGCAGCCATTGCCCCACTGATGGGGGCTGGTATCTCTTTCAGCCCGAGATTACTGCAATGGAGTGGACCACGGTTGTGAATTTCAATGCGTGAGTTCTGGCAGTTCTTACCGCTGCATTTGCCCCGAGGGCCGGCAGCTCCAGGCTGATGGGAAGAGCTGTGGCAGTGAGTTAATGGGGGTGCGGGAAGCGAACTTCACACATAGACAATTGGAGACTCTTTGGGCCCTGACGCTCTCTCTACAAGGCTCCCTCTGGCACCCTCCCGACCTGTCCCACGATCCGCTTCTTTTCCCACAGGGTGCCGGGCGGGCCACGTCGATCTGGTTCTGGTGATCGACGGCTCCAAGAGCGTCCGACCGCAGAACTTCGAGCTGGTGAAGCGTTTCGTGAATCAGATCGTGGACTTCCTGGACGTGTCCCCCGAGGGGACACGCGTGGGGCTGGTGCAATACTCGAGCCGCGTGCGCACCGAGTTTCCTCTGGGCCGCTACGGGACAGCGGACGAAGTGAAGCAGGCGGTCCTGGCCGTCGAATATATGGAGAAAGGCACCATGACCGGGCTGGCGCTGCGCCACCTGGTGGAGCACAGCTTCTCCGAGGCGCAGGGAGCTCGGTCCAGAGCCCAGAATGTGCCCCGCGTCGGCCTCGTCTTTACCGATGGCCGCTCCCAGGATGACATCTCAGTGTGGGCCGCGCGGGCCAAGAAGGAGGGTAGGACCACGGAGGAGGGGCGGGGGGATTCGGGGCTCCTGACATGGATACCCGGAAGAACAGGGAATCGATTCCTAGTGAAAAGAGCACTGGAGTCTGAGGATTCCAGTTTTGACCGTTACCACCCGTGTGACCTCGGACAAGTCACCTCCCCTCTCCAGGCCTCAGTTTCGTCGTGCATAAAACGAGGGGCTTGTACTAAAAGATCTCCCAGCTCCAAATTCCGTGACCTTCTGGGTACCACCCTCAGGGAAGGGGTGTATACATCCTGGGGATGCCCCCTGTCCCTAAGAAGAGGGGCAGGAGCTCTCTTCTTCGGGGTGTTGGATGCGGGGGTGCCTCCTGGTTCTGATCCCAAGTGTTCCCGGTCCTCAGGCATCATCATGTACGCAGTGGGGGTAGGCAAGGCTGTGGAAGAGGAGCTGAGGGAGATCGCCTCGGACCCCCCAGAGCAACACGTCTCCTATTCGCCTGACTTCAGCACTATGACGCACATGCTGGAGAACCTGAAAGTCAACATTTGTCCTGGTGAGAACAGTCTTCCGAAGGAAGAAGAGCAGCCAGTGTCCGCCCAGTTAGCGCTGCCAGTCTCCCTCCTCTCCTCCCTCTGGTGCAGTGGGAAACGCATTAGACCATGGATCGAGCCCTAGCCCTGCCCCGACTCGCGCTGATACCTTAGGCAAAGCCACAGTGTCCGAGCCTCAGTTTACTTTTCTGTAAAAACGAAGGGGAGTGGGGGTGTACTTGATATTGGTGTAATGTAGCAAGGGGCCTGGGTTTGGAGTCCTGAGATCTGAGTCAGAATCCCTGTTTCGCTACCCATTATCTGTGTGAGATTGGGTAAGTCACTTCAATCAATGAGCAAACATTTAGTAAACGCTTGCTATGTGCCTGGCACCGTGCTCCACCTTCACCGGGTTCAGTTTTCCCCTCTGTAAAATGAAGGGGTTGGATTTAGATGCTCTCGAAGGGCCTTTGTGTTTATTCTAAATCTCCTCAGCCCTGAGCTAGATGAAGTAGGATTTGGGGAGAGGAGTCTGGGAGAGCTAGTTATCTTTACGTGGGCCCAGGGTCTCCTGTTCTTACTACGGCTCCAACCACAGAAAGTCCTGATAATTTGGCTTCTCTATGCCTTGGTTGCAGAGGAGGGGAAAGGGGCCACTGAGCTTCGCAGCCCGTGCGACTGCGAGAGTCTCGTGGAGTTTCAAAGCAGCGCTCTGACAGCACTGGGCAATTTGGAGCAGAAACATATCCTGTAAAGTTCTGGACGGGGACCGGGGGCGGGGTCTGGTGAGGCCCGGGAGGAATTCCAGGATCCCGAGGAAGGCTCAGGCCCGGGCTAAGGGTCTGGGGCCGGGAAGGGAAACAAAGGTTAGAGAGTTTCCTTAATGACACCACTGACCCAGCTGACGGCTAGATTGGAGGACCTGGAGAATCAGCTGGCCAACCAGAAGTGAGGGTCGGCAGCAGCTCGGACCCGGGCCGGCTTGTACCTCTCTTCTGTCCGTTCCCGCCCATCCTGGGGACTTAGCCCACTTGTGCGGGCGGCCGCCGCAAATGGGCGATCGTGCTAGTAAAGCACTGGAGGCCTGTGTAGCTCCCGCACACTTAAGCGGGACTCGGGCTCGCGGAGAGCTGTGCAGGCTCCACCTGCAAAAAGCTTGCGTTGGCCGCACTTTCGGCGTCGGGACTCCGACATCAGTGCCCCGTGGCCGAGCCCAAGCCCTAACATTCACTGTGTATTTATGTGATTGTTTTTTTCTATTTTTTAAAAAATAAAAACTTGATCTCTACTCCAGTTGTGTCGGTCCACTGTCCAGCCCCGCTGTTAGACCGCTAGAAAGCAGGCGGGCTGAGCAGCACTTCCACCCCCCACCGTCACCCAGCACCTCAACTATAGTGGAAAGTGTAGAATAGTCCCCGCCTCTGGGCCAGACAGAGCTGCTAGGCGCCGGGACGTCTCCCGGAGAGAAAGGCGCATTGTGCGGGGGGCAGGCTGGCGGGGCAGGGTTTCCCAGCGTTTTGTTTATTCAATCGAAAACAGATGACTCCTTATGAGTTGGGCTGGGGCTGGGGGGAGAGACCTGTTGCAGGAGAGAGGCAAACGGGAAAGGGAAGTTTCTCTCAGTGACCCCTTAGGGAGCCTGTAGACACGGCCGAGCTGTTAAGATACCCGACTGAAACCCATTAAAGTTTTTTCCACTGCAGGTTACCGCTCAGAACAGAGGTTTGATTGTGTGAGAGGATACCGAGTCATAGACAAAGAACACTGGGTCTGGAATCTCGGTTCGAATTTAGGGTGCCCCATTTGGTAGCTGTGACAATCCACTCTCTCGGCCTCAGTTTCACCCTCTGCAAAACTAGAGAGCTGGGTGCTTTCTGGTTTTAGATGCTATGATCTCTCGCCTGGGAGTAGTTCTATTCTCCTTAGCCACAACTAACCTCTGGTCTGAGCATCCTAACTGTCCTAGGGTCTGGTGGTCTTCAATGTTGTCTACACTGCTCTGGAGATTAGTCTATGACCAGCTGAAAGCACGTGACTTGTGTTGCACAAGGACCTTTAGCAAACATGGTCCCCCTTTTGCTCTCCCCGCCCCACCCCCAGCCATTTCTCTTCCTGACAGAGGACTGAAATTCATACTTTTTAACTTCCCTGGGCTCAGTGTAGACATGGATCAAATCTAGCAGAGAACGCTGGTTTTATGGCTGGATCACAGAGGTCTCACATCCAGGCTCCAAATACTATGACGTGACTGAAGCTACCCTCGGCCTCAAGGCCCGAGGCAGTTTGCGGTCCCTTGTCCAGCCGCTGCATTCGGGGATCAATGTTAGGCTTGATAAGGATCAAGTGATTTATTTGCCGCCCCCTCGACTGAAGTTGCAAGCATCTTCCATGGCCACGAGGTGGCGATGAACTGCTGTTTGGTCACTCTCAGGCCAGGCCACCAAGACAACCCCTCCCTGCTCAGGGGAGAAAGGGATGCTGATTATTTTGGCAAAGGAAAAGGGAGAAGGAAACTGCTCTAGGCTCTGAGACCCACACACCAGGATCTTCTTTTTCCCCCAAGGTCTGTTGCCAAATCCCGAAACTCCAGCCTTCTGTTCCCTTTGGGTAACACTGTGACTTCCTTGGTGTAGGGAACGCCTGGTGAGACAAATTCCTTCTACTAATGTAGATTGGTCCTTATTTTTGCAACTCATAGTCTCAGAGAGATGTCTGGATTACCGAGAATTTGTCCAAGGGTCATCCAGCCAGCACGGGTCAGAGACTGCTCTTGAAGCCAGGACTCCCTGCCTCCACCCACCATGCTGCCCCATCCCTGCTGTCTCCTGAAAGGAAAATGAACAGTGCAAGGAAGAGTGGGTTTGGAGTCAGAAAACTGGGTGTGATGGACAGGTGTGCCACTAGCTTTAGGGAACCCCTGAGGCAAGAGACTTTCTCTTTCTGGGTCTCACTTTCTACCTCAGTAACTAGGGGAGCTGGACTAGTTCCCTTCTGGCTCAGACTTTCTGTGTCCCAAGGTCTCTTTCAGCTCTGGCATTCTACCCTTTATACCCCCAGCTTTTTTCCAACTCTGATCCCTCTGATTTTAAAGTAGGTCAGTCTTTAAGAAGTTATCTGTCCCATTGGCTGTTGCCAAGCCAGGCCTGAATGCCAGAGGGTTGGGGACTGTATAGAAGGAGCCAGAGCCAGTCTTTGATTTATCTGCCTTCAGTTTTCCACCCACCCAATCCCCATAACACTTCTGGGTAGACTCTGCTTTGGACCTGACTAGGAGGGGCTGAAGTAATGAGGACAGAGAGAGATCCAGAAGGACCTGATCAGGGAGTTTTGGAATAAGGAGGAAGGGCCCTAGTGACCATCTCCACACATTTAATGAGGAAACAGTGTAGTTCTGATTGCATCCAGAGGCTTTATTATCTGTCAGGTGGCTGTCACTAAGGGAGACAGTGACTTCAAGATGAGGAGGAGGAGCAATAGGCTCAGCATCACACTTCAAGTAGAGATTAGACCAGATGATCTTTAAAGGTCTCTTCTTACTCTAAAACTTTAAGAGCTTCTGAGCTCCAGATTCTGGGTTCACAGCTGTCAATATCTCTGTATCAAGTCCCATTCAGGGACTGTTAGGCTAACATTTTGTGAGTCTAATTCTGATTCTAAGATTGTATGATTCCAAGTTTATCTGATACAAAGATTCTCTTTCTTTTTTAAATAGTTTGTGTTTTTCCAATTACATGTAAAAAGAATTTTCCTTCTTCTTCTTCTTCTTCTTCTTCCTCTTCTTCTTCCTCTTCCTCTTCCTCTTCCTCTTCTTCCTCTTCTTCCTCTTCTTCTTCTTCTTCTTCTTCTTCTTCTTCTTCTTCTTCTTCTTCTTCTTCTTCTTCTTCTTCTTCTTCTTCTTCTTGCCAGGCAATGAGGGTTAAGTGACTTGCCCAGGGTCATATAGCTAGTATGTGTCAAGCGTCTGAGGCTGAATTTGAACTCAGATCCTCCTGAATCCAAGGCCGGTGCTCTATCCACTGTGCCACCTAGCTGCCCCCTATTAAAAAGAATCTTCAACATTCATATTTTGTAAGATTTTTAGTTCCAAATTTTTCTCCCTCCTCTCCCTGCTCCCCAAGACTGCAAGCAATCTGATAAAGGTTGTGTGTGTGTGTGTGTATACACATAAAGTAAAGCATGTTTCCACATTAGTCATGTTGTGAAAGAAGAAACAGAACAAAAGGGTGAAAAACATGGGAAAAAATAGTGTGCTTCAATTTGCATTCAGCCTCCATCAGTTCAAAGATTCTCCTTCTCAAGTTTTATCAGTCTATGGTGAGACTGGGGACACCCATAGGAAGCAGGGAAAAGAAATACCTAGTGGGAGGTTTCATCTTCTCTGTCCCCTCTCAGTCTGTTTTGCCCCAGTTCTCTCCCTATTAGCCACTGGTCCTCTTGGATGGTCAGGAGCAGAACTGTTACTGTTCCCTGCTTTGGCAGACTTCCCCTATACACACACACACACACACACACACACACACAACCATACCCCATGGCCAGGGTTGAGCACCCACAGAAAGGTTAAAGAAACAAGAAACACAATGGCCATCAGTGAAATTGTCAAAGGACAGTTGAGTCAACAAAGGAGAGGAGAAGGAAGAAGAAATAGGAGACTGGAAACCATGCCCTGCACAAATTAGATGAAAGCACTAGGGATATTTTCCTCGGAGGGAGGGACAGACATGGCAGCTGTTTTCAAGTACCCGAAGAGCTGTCCTGGGGAAGAGGGAATTGACCTGTTCTCTTTGGTCCCAGAAGGGAGATCTAGAATCACTGGGTAGAAACTACAGAAAGGCAGATCTTAGCTAGTGCAAGACAGAATTTCTGAGCAATTGGAGTTATAGGAAAATGGAAGTCTTATGCAGAGACTGGATTTCTGGATACTTATCAGGAACCTTATCAAAGGGATTCTTGCATCAGACAGGGGGAATGATCTAGGCTACCTCAGAGGTCACCATCTATGAGATTCTCTATGCTTCTAAGATCCTATATTTCTAATGAGTCAAATATCTAAGCAATAGATAATTCTTAGGACTGATACCTTCTCGATAACTTAGGTTCTTTGGCATCTAGGTAGCCTAATTAGCTAACTGAGAACAAATGCAAGCCCACAGAGTATGTCTTCTGGTCTCCAGGGCCATCTCCTCATCTTGGCTAGGCCCCTCTAACCAGGCCCCTGATAGCCACATTCCTTTGAGGTAGGGATTCCTTTTGTTTGTTTGTTTTTGTTTTGTTTTGTTTTGTTTTGCAGGGCAATGAGGGTTAAGTGACTTGCCCAGGGTCACACAGCTAGTAAATGTCAAGTGTCTGAGGCCGGATTTGAACTCAGGTCTTCCTGAATCCAGGGCTGGTGCTTTATCCACTGCAATACCTAGCTGCCCCATGAGGCAGGGATTCTTTTTTTTTTTTAAACGGGGCAATGGGGATTAAGTGACTTGCCCAGGGTCACACAGCTAGCAAGTGTCAAGTGTCTGAGGCCGGATTTTTGAACTCAGGTACTCCTGAACCCAGGGTGGTGCTTTATCCACTGCACCACCTAGCTGCCCCGAGACAGGGATTCTTGATGGGAAGTCTGGTGTTTTTAAAAATTTGGTTTTAGGGGCATTTATTATTTTATTCTATGCATTTAAAAATATTCTTCTGAGAAGAGGTGCCTAGACTTCATCCAAAAAAAAGTTAAGGGCCTCTACTTAAAGGTATCAGAGGGAAAATGTAGTCTTCCTAGAGTGGTTCCCATTTTAACATGAGTCTTTGAGGATATGTAGGCAAGATAGTTGACCAGTGAGGAGGTACTTGGAGGAAGGCTGTCATAGGAATGCCGAGTCCATATCTGCTTTATAAAAGTTCCACGCTTTCTGAATCTAAAGACCATCACAAACCATTCTATAGTGCAGTGCATGCAGCATGAGGTAATCTGAGGGATGTTGAGGGGTCATCATCGATGCAATGAGCAGAGTTGGATGGAATTAATACAGGGTGGGCCATGATGTTTTAGTAACTTTTTGAAAATTGTTTTTTCTTTTTCACCAATTATGAGATTTGATTTTTCACATGTGTATTAGCTAAATTATTTGTGGCTAGGCTGTACTTTAAAAATGATTGCTAACTATATATTAATGACTATCACACCAGCAAGCATTTATTATTAATTAATATCACATATTATTAAAGTATTGACTACATGTCTCCCTGACTTCCCCACTAGTCACAGGCTTACAGGCCTAAATAATTACAATAATTACATACCCAGCGTATTTAACCAAGAGGGAAAGGGGGGGGGTGTCAATAAAAGCTTCTCATGGTAGAGGCAGATCACTATACATTGATGCAAGCTAATTGGTTAGCATCATTCAGCTCCATTGACTGACATGAATTGAGGGGTGGTCCTCTAGACTGTGAGTTCCTGCTCTAAGTGTGTCTTTCCCCAGCTAATCAAAAGAATCAATCTGCATTCCTTTTGTTAAAGTGAACTCATCCCAGGCAGGTTTCTGGTGTGAGGGAAGAGAGCAACAAAAACTAAGTTCTGGGTTTCTCCTAGAAATTCATCATTAATAAATTATTTTATCACACATGTAATAGAAATTCATTTCCTATGTATACTGTATATGATGCTATGGCATTGTAAATTAAAAATAAAAGAAATAAATTATTTATTGAATATTGAAACCCCTTCCTACCTTTCGGCCCACTCTGTACAAGAAAACTTCTGGGCAGAGGAGAAGTTTCAAGAAGGGGGAGGGTGTCATTTGATTAACAAGGCTAAATCAGAGGTTATGAGGAGGAAAGTCATCAGAAATAGGGTTGAAAGCCTGGGACTTTGAAAGCCTAGGGAACATCCCAGTTTTACAGTGACTCAAGTTCTCACCTATCATCACCTTGACCTCTGCTAGGACTTCAAACACATTCTCTTTCATGAGTCACAGCTTTGTCTTTCTCCCTCTTCAGGGTACATTCTAATAGAATAGATTGGACTGAGTTAGGGGTATATAGAGTTCATAATAAAGGAGGCAATACTGGCTGAAGTATTGGGGGTCAGGGTTGTCCTCCTCTTCTCTCTTAAATTCATATCTAAGGTATCAATAAGGGTCTCCCAAGTTTTGCTCTATTACACTGATCTCTTTCTTTAGCTTTTCAAGGAATTCTTTTTGGGTTTGTATCCAGTTTGCATTTTTCCTTTGTGGCTTTGCTTGTAGCTGTTTTCATGTTGTCACCTTCTAAGTTTGTGTCTTGATATTCCCTGCCATCATAGGAGTCTTTTTGTTAATTTGCTAATTTTTCAGTCTGTTTTTTTACTTTTAACTTTATGTTAGTTGGGCTCTGTTCCTAGGGTAGGAGTAGGGGTACCTACTGTACCAAGCTTCAGGCTTTTTCTTGCTGCTGTTTTCAGAGCTAGTTCTGGGAGTCTGTAAGCTTTTGATGCTTCTAAGGTGGCATGATCAGAGGAGAGATGTGGTCACTACCTAGGACAGACCTCTGCTCCCCTGAAGCCACAAATGCTGTTAATCCTCTTGGCCCTGCAATGGAGACAAGAGTCCTTGTTCCCCTGCAGCCTCAAAGGCTAGTGCTTCTCTCTGTCTTGGACCTGAGGCTTGAAACTGTGTGTGGCAATGAAACCAGGAACTGCACCCAGTATGAGCTCAGGGGCTCCTCCAATCTTTCTGAGCAGTTGGCTGAAAGCTTTGAAGCTATTGCTGCTGCTGCTGTTACTGTTGCAGTTGCCTCCAAAGCCTACCACTGTTGTTGCTGCCACATGTGCTGTAGCCAGCCCTCACCCCAGTATCTCAGACCTTTTCTGGTGACCTCCTTAACTGTCATAGGCTAGAAAAATGTCTCAGTCCTACCTTTTGTTGACTCTACCAGAATGAGATTTGACACATGTTGGGAGGGAAATGTTGGAAAAGTTGGCTTGCTACCTCTTTCCTACCATCTTGGCTCTGCCAAAAAGTGTTAATAGTTCATAATGGGACTTTTTGGAGGAGGCATTAAATAATAATTTAGGGATAGTTAAGAAATAAAGTTTTAAGTCAAAGGAATGAAGTTCTTTTTTTTTTTTTAGTGAGGCAACTGGGGTTAAGTGACTTGCCCAGGGTCACACAGCTAGTGTTAAGTGTCTGAAGCCAGATTTGAACTCAGGTACTCTTTTTTTTTTTTTTAGTGAGGCAATTGGGGTTAAGTGACTTGCCCAGGGTCACACAGCTAATAAGCGTTATGTGTCTGAGGTCGGATTTGAACTCAGGTCCTCCTGACTCCAGGGCCGGTGCTCTATCCACTGCGCCACCTAGCTGCCCCAGGAATGAAGTTCTAAGGGTAGAATTTCCTTTAGTCAGAGTAGGATGGATTTTAGGGGAGAACAATAAGATCTTCCTTGTCCCAAACTCTCACCATTTAGACAGTTAAGGATCATATTTAGAATCATGAACTTAGAGTCAGGAAGACTGAATTTCAATTCTGCCTCAGACTTATTTGCTGGGTATGCATTGGGTAAATCACTTAATCCCTCTTAGACTCTATAATAATAATAGCACCCACCTTCCAGCTTTATAGTGGACTCAAATTGAATAATGTATAAAATGCTTTGCAAACTCATAGAAATGTTAGTTGTTCTGCCAATGGAAACTGTTCTCCTTGACCTTGTAGCCAGAGATAGGGGTTTGTTGGTAAATGTTTAACAACTGTTTTTTTTAAAGTACCCATGACATACTTTTAAATTTAATTTGCACATTAATCTACATATTCTCCATTGCTTTCTTAAGTCTAGGCAATGAATAAAACAATAAATCAAGCCCCTATTTGTTACTTTTGTTGATTTCTGAGGGATAAATGTTCACACTGAAAATTTAACAACTTGTTATTAGAGCTGCTTCCAGCTGGTTTTAGCACCTCTCTGACTGGTGGTAATGATATGGTCATTTGTATAGAAGTATGAGGTTTAGAAAGTGCTTCTCTCATAAGATTGCATGGTAGCTGACTTAAATACTACTACTTCTCCCATTTTATAGATTCAGAAACTGAGGCTCCTCTGAGTCTGACATCGCAATTTGCCCAAGACCCCATAATGGAGTGTGAGAGTTAAGGTCTCCTGACTCTTGTACAGTGGGGGGAATTTGAATGGGCTTTCGGCTCCTCCCCAGGAGAAGGATCTGTCAGGATCCTCCCAGAAGACTTCCTCTTTATTCTCTCCTTACCCACTCTAGGCAAGTCTTGTTGGCCACAGGGCCTCCCTCCTGGTGTTACACAACCCTTGTTGCCCCAGGCAGGAGGTGAGAGGGTCCCGCCCCTAGACCTCCCCCACACTCAGACGCAGGGTAAATTTCAGACACCCTGTCCCTGCCCCTCAGAGGCATCACGCACCATGTACCTCAGTGGTCTATTCTTCATCATTTCACTCCTCTTTGTGCCTTGGACTGGGTCATATAAGCCTGTTCTTGACAAGGGTGAGTACCCCAATAATGCCCTCCTTTTGGAGTGGTCAGGGCAGCCCATGGCCGTAGGGAGGAAGTGTGCTGTCCCCAGTGACCTTAAGAGTCAGGGATAGATGGATGGAGGGATGGGTCTGACCTATTGGGTGGGATTCATCTCCCCACGTGCCTCTTCTCTCCCCTTTGGAAGATAATCTCCCCTAATACTAAACAAAACCTCCTTCCCCTTCTCAAGCCCCACACTCTGAGATCCTTCATTTTAATGCTATGCCTAACGAGTACTGGACCAGGAGTCAGAGATCTAAGTTCTGGTTTCTATTCTTCTATTACCAAGTAAGTGTGTGAGCTTTGGCAAGCCCCCTCCCCCCACTGCTTCCTGAGCTGTAGAATGGGGGCATTGGATAAGATGGTTTCTAAGGTCCCCTTCGTTCTCAACTTTCAAGGTTCTAATCATCTAACCTTTCTAAGCCTTACTTTCTTTTACTGTAGAATGGGCACAATACTGCTTTATTACCTTCTTTTTTTTTTTTTTTTTTTTAGTGAGGCAATTGGGGTTAAGTGACTTGCCCAGGGTCACACAGCTAGTAAGTGTTAAGTGTCTGAGGCCGGATTTGAACTCAGGTACTCCTGACTCCAGGGCCGGTGCTCTATCCACTGCGCCACCTAGCTGCCCCACTTTATTACCTTCTTTATGGGGTTGTTGGGAGGACCGAATGAGTTAAGGGGCATAAAGTGTTTTATAACCATAAGGTACTAACTAAATCTAAATTATACTTAGCCTTATTACCCCTCACTGGGAATACCTGAGCCTCTTTTGTGATGGAGGTTGTGTTCTCAGTCTCAGGGGCCCAGGGCCTTAAAACCCCAAATTTTATCATGTCGAATGTCAAAGTTAGAAGGGACCTTGGAGTCGTGTAGTCTCACCTCCTCCTTTTACAGATGAGAAAGCTGGGAAGCAAAGGGAAGGGAATTTCAGGCATCAGCCAGCAAGTGGGGGAGGTATTGGGGACAGGGTGAAGAACACTTTCCATTTGCCCAGGACACTGAGGTTTGCAAAGCATTTTGCCCACAGCTGCCTCATGAAATACATAGTGCGAGTGTCATCCCCATCCACAGGAATCTGGAGAAGGTTCACCAGGAGAGATGGTGTGATGGGTGGTGTCCGTACTCCTTCAAGGATCGGTGACCAAGTGCTTCTCCTACTCTTAGGGTCCACAAAACCTGGAACCTGTCCAGAAGATAATGCCATCTGCAGAAGGCATTATAAAGCCAAGTGCCAGAGCGATGAGGAATGCAGTGGCAAACAGAAATGCTGTCTCTATAACTGTCACTTCAATTGTAAGCATACAGTAGAAGACAGGTTGTCAGGTAAGTGTAGACCACTTCCAGCCCCCTCTGGTCCTTGCCCTTCATATCTTAGCTCTGTTTACAAGTGACCCCAACAGACAATGCTCCCAGGAGAATGGCGGAGGCATGCCCCCCTCCCTCCCCAGAAATGAATTGACTAGTATTGACTCTGTTAAATTTTGTGGGAAGAATGGGATGAATTCCAGTCTAACACCTCCACTATCTGAATGATGTTGCACAAGTTGTTTTACCTTTCTAGGCTTCAGTTTCTCCATCTGAAAATGAGTACTCTCCCTAGCTCAGTTCTCATCTCTGTGCCTCAGTCTTCTCATTTCTAGTATAGAGAGACACCTTGCTGCTTCCTTAGGGTTTTTGTGAAAATCAAATGTGACATGTGACACAATTTTATTATTAGTGATTGGATACTGCCAGGAAGGGAGGGAAATATTGTATCGAGAAGTTCTTCTCACCTCAAGTTATTTATATCCCTCCTAAGTAGAAGTGAAGCCGGGGGTCTGCCCGAACATTCAAAGCCAGTGTGGGAAGAAGACTCCATTGGACACATGTACCTGTGATGGAGAATGTCGAGGGTTGTTCAAGTGCTGTCCAGGGGCCTGTGGAAAGGAGTGCCGCAGACCTCTCTCAGGTAAAGTGTTCAACACGGGCTGGTCCTATGGATGCAGATCCCTGGGATGCCTGGGGGGGGGGGTAGGGGGAGGAAGGGGCGATTAAAAGAAAGAGTTGGAGGATTAAACTCTTTGGCCCCAGGGTCAGAACTAGGAATGGTGGGTGTGTGGGGGGGAGGGGAATGGACTAGTTAACAGGAGAGTACATTTTAGCTTATAGAAAGGAAATCCCTCATAATTATAGCTGTCCAGCAGTGGAATGAGCTGCCTTGAGAGGGAGTGAGCCATCACTAGAGGTGCTTAAAGCAGAGGTTGGATGACTCTATAAGAAATTCCTGATTATGTAAAGGTTGA